>NC_141694.1:1148148942-1149348942 GCF_964263255.1 Lissotriton vulgaris
TATCAAGGATGTCAGGCTTAACATTTTGTATGTGGCAATAGTTTCACTGGTCATTCAAGAAATGTTATTTACCACAGCTTCCTGCTTCAATGCCTGGGTCAGAATATGCTTGGCTAGCTACAGCAAGAAATCCTGAAGGTTATCACTGCAATTCATGCAAGAATTCCTTGGTCAGAGAATACATGGCTGATCACAGCAAGTCATTTAAAACTGAATTTACCACCACAAAGGTCTTATACAAGAGAAGGTTGAAATTATCCTACCAAACTGCTAGAGTGGTCGACCTAGAAGCTGGGGTACCGGGTTCAAGTCCCTGCAACAATGCTCAACATCCTGTCATTCCTGGCAAATCATTTAATCTCCCCATGACTGTAATGGAACTGAGACTCATGTAAAGCACTCTGACACCTGATATCTTCCGGTCAAGTTTGCACTATATAAAACTCCCTCAAAAAACTTTATACAAGAATGTGTTTGTGTTAGGCAAGTCTGACACAGTGTATGCTGTTTATATAAATTGGCCAATCATTTGCAGGTGTTAGATAATGGTCAATGATGTGAGCTTGTGAATGGAAAAGAATAGGAGTTATGGTTAGTCAGTGAGAATAAAAAGCACTTGTGACAGGCATATTAAGTGAGGTGGGATAACATAAGTTCAATTAGTGATTCCCCAGTTGTAAACCAGTATTTGCACCAACCGACCATTGCAAAATGTAGTTTTCAGTTGAGGCAAATATCATTAGTGCACTCATCACTCAGTGAAAATATTGAAATATCAGAAGATTGGCATGAGAAGGGATAGAGAGAATGGGTGTTGGAACCTCAAGGAGAAATTGCCGCAACGGGAAGCCAAATATGTGGCTACACCTTCTAGAGACCAGGTCGAGAGGGTCCAAGAAGCGAGGTGGTTCTATATGGAAGAGAGAGGCCAAATCTGAGTCATTCAGGGCAGGTTATACTAGGTGGGCAATAAGGCTGGCAAACTCCTCGCATGGTTGGTTCAGTGGGAAGAGGGGCAGATATGACTTTGATGGATCAGAACGGTGGAGAAAGGGTTGAAAGAGACCCTCCTGGACATCGCTTGGGCTTTTGCAATATATCTAGAGCAGCTCTACCTGGTGCGGACCACAGTAGATCAGGGGAATTCGGAAGCCTTTGTTCCAGACCTTTCGGACCCTCATCTTGACTCTGACCAGTTTGAGACACTAAATGGGGAGATCACTGAGGGTGAGGTGACTGCAGCTATTTACAAATTGAACAATGGTAAAACCCAAGCCCTAACAGCTGTCCCATAGAATTGTTTTGAAGTGTCACATCCAACGTGGTAAAGCTAATAATCCCCATGTTTAAGATGACATGGGAGATGGGCACTCAGACCGATGACCTTCATGAAACCATGATTATCCTGATCCACAAGGATGGAAACCCCTACAGAAGATTGGCCTCCTGTAGGCTGATCTGATTGATTAACACTGAAATGAAAATCCTGCCCAAAATTACAGGAAACCTCCTCATGCAGGTGGCTGATTCACTTGTTGCCTCCAACCAATCCAGTTTCATGCCATACTGGAGGCCATGAGGCATAATTTGACATTGGTGGGCTGCTTGGCATGCAATAAGGGACTTCAGGAGTCCTCCTAGTCTCAGAGAAGCTATTTGATTCCCTGGAGTGTCCATATATGATGGCCATTCTCAGCAAGAAAGGCTTTGGGCCATACTTTCTATTCTGGGGCAAGAGTCCAGGTCAATGTGGCCCTCTCAGGATGCTTGGATCTGTCCAGGGGCACCCAAAAGAGCTGCACTCTCTCTCACTCCTACTTTTGGCAATCGCTCTTGAAGCCCGGGTATCATGGCTCTGAATAGACATAAAAATACAGGGCCTCCGATGGGACTCCTTGATGGAGGATGTAGTCTCATTATATGCTGATGATAGCATTCTTTATTTTGCAACCCCCCCCAACATTCTGTGCTGAGAATTCTGTACATCCAGGAGATGTTTGAAACTTACACATTTTTTGTATTATTATCTGACACAAGTTGCTGGCCTTCCCTGTGGGAATAGGAGATCCACACTGGGCTTGGAATCATCCTTTCTGCTGGTCATCCCTGGGTTTCCGACACTTGGGTATTTTTGTAACACCAGACTTTGGACTTCTATCTTCAGGAAAGCCTGGTGAAATCTTTGATGCCTATTGCAGTGACGCTTAGAGATGGTGAAAACTTCCATTATCAATCCAGGGCTGAGCAGCCCTCTATAAAATGATCTATTTACAAAAATGCTTATACATTCTGGAAAATACCCCCTTCCCGGACATCCTGTTTCACAGGGTGAACAGTGTCACAACAGTGCTGCTGTGAGATGGCGGGATACCAATAATGACCCTCTTGCTTCTCACAAGACAGCAGACGAAGACGGGCATTGGCCTCCTGAATCTCCAGCTCTATTATTTAGCCTCACAGCTGTTGACCCTTGAAGATTGTGCCTTTTTTGTCCCAACAGGAATCCTTTTGGAGGGCAGACTGTACTGCCATGGCTTCAGAGGGATACCTCCGCTAACACTATGATGGGGAGGGCTATCTCCCCTCCTCTTTACCATGGACATGGTGGTCAACATATGGAAGAGGGCAACGTGCACACTGGGATGGTAAGGCAGATTAACAATGCAGACCCCCCTTTGGGACTTGGAATTCCTAGGTGGTCTGCAGAAGATAAAGGGACATAGAAATGGGACCTGTGGAGATCTACAAACTGGGTGACTTTAGGAAGGAAGGTACAGTGATATTTGGTTGCTGATTTGTAAGCTGCATATCAAACTGTCAGGGAGTCAATTACTGAGAAACCAACAGATATCCCTGGGGGTAGAAGAGGAGTTGTCACTGGAATACAGGCTGCTGGGAGCTCCCCTAACAGAGCATATCGTGTCTGGGGTCTACTTTAAGTTGAAGGCTTTCATCACTTGAAACTTTGAAAGAGGGATGTGAAAGGGATCTAGGAAGATTTGAGGAGTGTATTTAGGGTGGAATTCTGTTTGATCCAATTAAATTCTTCCACAGGGCAAACTACACACAGACTTGCCTGTTCCGCATGGGTCGGGCTACAGATGAACAATGCCTGTGGGGGTGTCAGATGAAGGGCACCCTGATGCAAACATTGTGAAAATGTCCTAAAATTGGTAACCACTGGAAATCGGTGGGGAATAGAATATCAGAAGTCCTGGACTATGATGTGAGGCCCACAATCAAATTGGTCTTACTAGTCATCTGGGGTAAAAATACCCTGAACCGCTATGTCCTAATATTTGCAACCTAGCCTTGATGGTGGCATGTGGACATCAACTGAAGTACTGGGGGACACCATCCCTGCCTACTATATGGGGGTCGGAGGGAAACAGGGATTGGTGTATGGGGTAGAAAAACTGATGTACCAGGGGAGAAGTTGCCCACGCAAATTTGAGAAGATCTGGGGTCTCTGGAAGGAGTCTTGGGAAGAGGGAGGAAATGTGGGAGATAATTTGCTAATGGAGGGTGGATCAAGCTTGAGCCACAAATTAAACTGTTAGGTTTCAATAATGCTGAAAAAAACATAGGTTTCACACAAGTTATAGTTAGCTGGAAAATTTTACTGACAAAAAATCATTGAAATTCCATGTTATAGTTAGTTGGACTCACTATAACTTGCGCGCCTGCAATGCACTGCTGATGACGTCACATATTACATCACTCATGACATGGTCAGTGACATCACTCATGACATCACTGATGACACCATCCTTGTGACAGAGTGGAATTTCAATGGTTTTATGTCAGTAAAATTTCCAGCTAACTATAACTGGTTTGAAACCTATGTTTTTTTCAGTGAATTTAATAGGTTTTTTAAATGCTAATTCCTAACTATAACTGGTGTGAAGCCTATGTTTTTTCAGTGAATTTCATAGGTTTTTAAAATGCTAATTCCTAACTATAACTGGTGTTAAACCTATGTTTTTGCAGTGAATTTCAAAGGTTTTTTAACAGCAAATTTCTATAGCTATGAAATGTAATATTTTTTTAAAATAATGAATCCTGTATTTATAGAATACTATTTTTTTTATGTATATTCATATTTTTTGTTTTTTAAAGTGCGCATACCGGGGCGTGTCCCGGTAGCACACCCAAAAAAAAGAAAAAAACATTATGAAGGAGTGAGCATGAAGAAAAGGGACAGAGAGAGTGGTGTTAAGAGAAAGAGAGCTTGAGGGAGGAACACAGAGGGACTGTGTAATAGATAGTAAGACAGAGAAAAGGTGTTAGAGGAAGTAACTGAGAAAAGGAAAGACATGGGAAGTAACAGAGAGAAAGGACAGAGAGAGTAAAGGAAGGAGTGAAGAAAGGGACTGAGTGAACCAGAAAAAAAGGTAAGTGAGGGAGTGTAGGTGAGCAGGGAGACTGAAAGAAGTTGAATGTGGTAGGAAAGTAAGGAAAAGAGAAGTAAACATAGAGGATAAGAATAAGTGAGGGAAGCAGAGTAAGGAAACAGGGGTGAGGTAGGGTATGTTAATATCAAGCATTTCCAAAAAACATGCCACAAACCAACAAGAAAGAATCTCAATCTGCTTCCTAATTTGAGGTAACACAGGTGACATCATTCTAAAAGGTTCAAATATATTTATTTAATGAGGCAAACACTATTAATTCCTTCTCAAAAATATGAAAGCCATCCATTTACCCCAAAATCGTTTTTTAAATAACATTTTACAAACACAGCACAGGTCCTATGTACAAGCATTCCATGTCACTAGTGAAACTTCTCAATTTTACATAATGCAATTCCTCTATGCAGAATTTTTTTTTTACTAAGCATTATCAAAAAACATGGTACAAACCAACAAGAAAGAAGCTCAATCTGCTTCCTAATCTGAGGTAACGCAGGTGACATCATTGTGAAAGGTTCAAATATATTTATTTAATGAGGCAGACACTATTAATTCCTTCTCAAAAATATAAAAGCCATTCATTTACCCCCAAATCGTTTTTTAAATAACATTTTACAAACACAGCACAGGTCTTATGTTCAAGCATTCAATTTCACTACTGAAACTTCACTATCAGCTTCCAAATCTTCTCCATAGAGCAAACAAGTCTCTATCTAAATTAAATGAATCATTACTTACCTTTACAAATGCTTTGGGAGATTGAGAACAGTGTCAGACACACACACCAATTTTTCTTTAGCAGAGCAAAGGTATGCACTCAAGACACTGCAACCATGACTGGCACAGAAAACCTCTAATTCTACACACAAATGCCTCATTTCAACCAATCAAAACTCTTCCCTCCCACTATTTTCAAACCAACACCCTTCCCCCCCTCAGACCTTTCTACCTGTTACCATAGCAACTCCCTCCTTACTGAACTCTCAGGTTCAAAAGTTTATTCTACAATGTTGCAAATGAAGTCAGCAAGGATGTTTGACCTCTCAATACACCAGCTTATCCGGTGCATTATTGCTTTAATTGACTTTTTCTTATTCATTCAAATTGCTTCTTTCACAAAACACAACCATGCACCCTAACTTTTAGTTTTCAACTATCTAAATCCACCAATCATTGCTTGTGATTCAAGAGCAGGGAAACTCCAATATTATTTTTTTGTAAACTCCTACTGTTCCAACTGCCATTTCATTCCCACACTTCATCTGACTGCACCAGAACCTTCTCTCACCATGTATTCTGTCTGGATTATTGGACATAGCTACATCCACTGGGCTCAAAGGTATGCAGCTAGCAGAAATTTTCACAACCTTGATTTATCAAATGTGGAATCAAGTGGATTGGCCAGAGAGGTTCGAGATGTCACCAATTGATACCATTGGTGAAAACCTATTTGCATCTGCCAAACCCTAACCTCTTAATAGTGCACTGTGGTGGAAATGACTTGGGCACTTTGACTGGGGTAGGTCTGGAAATGCTTTTAAAGGACACCTTTGGTCAATTGATGACACTTTTTCCACAAACTGCCTTGGTATATTCCAATATATGTCAAAGACAGAAATGGAACTGGTCCAACCAATTTTGTCCACAATTTGAGAAAGCACGGAAACATTTGAATAAATCTGTTTCTGCTTACATGAGAGACTATGGAATGGGTTCAATATACAAGAATAACTTGTGTTAAAACATGCAAGATATCTACAGAGGAGATGGTGTGCACTTCTCAGATGAGGGGAATAGAATATTCCTCCTGAATTTAAGACTGTGCATTGGAACCTACTTGTAGGTACCTAAATCAGACACAGAACCCAAAAGCTTATTTCAGGGCTACCCTACCTCTGATCACTCAAAATTATTATTTTACTCTAACTTTTTTCACAATTTTTCACCAAAGTACGCTTCCAGGTACGCATCCCGGTACGCATCCCGGTGCGCTTCCCTGTGCGCTCCCCTGTGCACGTACCGGGCGCTCCCCCCGCGAATTTGTTTTTTTTTAAATTATTTTTTTTGGCCTACATAAGCCTCCTAAGCCCCCCTCAGAAAACCTAGGGGGTCAGGGGTTGTCTACCGTGCCCCCTTCTACCCATTCCCAATGTTGTTTGTCCTCCATCTTGTCTCTCAATTGTACCGAAACACAAGATGGTGGACTCCCGTAGAGCTCCCGGTGCGCGTACCAGAGCGCGCACTGGTAAGCGCTTCCTAAAAAAATTTGGGAAGTTAATTTTCATAAAAACCACAGGAGACACTTTCACCAAATATAGAATAGGCCCTACTACATAGCAGTCCCTACCATTTACCCAAATTTGGTGGTATTCCATTGGGCCATTTAGGCTCTAGCCTTGTCTAAATATCCTGAGGTAAATTACATGACAAAAACACATATGGAAGTGTTGGAATTTACAACCAATTAAAATGTTACTTACATTTTGTACTTTTATGTGCTGACATTTGATTGGTTAAGTACATGAATATATATGAAAATTGAGAGGGAAACACAGCCATTTTGACTAATACTACCTGAGGTACATTTTGAAAGAATTTTGACAGAAAACTTCAACTACTTTGAAAAAGGTAAGTTGTTAATTTGGAATGGGAACTATGTTGTGCACTTTAAGTTAATTTGGGAAAACGTTTTCTGATAGTTATATACTGTCCCTCTGTAAGAGTTAGAGATTGAGATAGACTTCTCTGTTATAATTATGGATTGAGTTAGGCTTCTCTGGTATAATTATGAATTTACTTCGGCTTCATCACATGCACTTTTTAATAGTTCTACTTCCTGCCTGACACCATACACTGCCCAAAAATTACTTCACTGTTAAAAACTCAGAAGTACCTGTCTGAACTTAAACCCAACAGTACCCTAACTCTACTGATATAGTTATTTTTTATGCAATTCTCAGAAAGAAAATGGAAGGAGAAAAACAATCAACTGTTATTTCTTTCGAAGTAAAGGTGGAAAATCCAGAAGAACAAAAAGATGAATTTGATTTCATGGATGACTCTTTGGACCAACAGTTAATAGAATGTTTGGAACAAATAGAATCATGTACTAATAATTATGAGGAAATTCCGGACAATATTATGTTAGAAGTTTTGTTAAATTTTGAAAAAGAATCAGAAGAATAAATTTATATTTAATAATTTTAAATTGTTTGAGACATTATTCATTTTTATATGTAATTCATGAAGTAGTACCATAATGATTATATTATAAAGTGAGACTTAAAGTATTCTGTGCAACTTTTTTGTGTTACATAGTAAGTTTACTCATAGTTACTACCTTTCTCCCACTATATTATCTCCAATGTGTATTTTACATCTCTTTTTCATCATAAGGGAGCAGGATAGACTACCCATGATCCCCTAGGACTGCTCAGGGAGTGCTTAAAGAATCTGTTTCTGCTTTCCTGACAGACTATGGTATGGATTCCATATACCACAATAACTTCTATAACAACATGCAAGATATCTACAGAGGAGACGGTGTACATTAAATTCAAGTCTCTGCATTGGTACCTAAATGTAGGTACTTAAATAAAAAATAAAAAAAATAAAAAATTTCTTTAAAAGAGCTACTTTTATTTAAAACTGTCATTCTTTTTTCCCCATGGTACGCTCCCCGGTACTCTCCCCGGTGGGTGTACCGGGTGACCCCCCCGCGAAAATTGGAGAAACAAAAAATGATGCCCCGCGGGGCTCTTTTATGGCCCCCACATCAAACCTAGGGGGTCAGGGGGGGGGACTTCCCTGCCCCCTTTTGGTCATTTCCCCCATTGTTTTTGCCACCTCGTGTGTCTTGATCCTACCGAGAATAACTTAGGTGAATGGGGACTCCCTGTGATACTTTAAGGTCTAGAGGAGGGAGTGACAGTCTATAACAAACAATGAGGGGAACCTCTATACTGACCTATATTTCTTTACATCTGAGCATTAAAGTCTCTACAAGGTTACAATTATGATGCTGCATAAGAACAAGAGATAATTCATTAAGACATGGAATGTATATTTGATTTCTTTCATTTATTTTATATCTTTTGCATAACAAATTATTTTTTTCTTCATTTTCTAGTGATCATTTTATCAAAGTTACAAAACAGTGACATGGTAACATATGTATATATAATTAAAAAATGCATGGTTGGATCATGTCTAAACACAAGCCCCTAAGCAATACACATAAAATAACTTTCACTCATACCTTCATTCATACAAATTCAAACTTTCATACCCATTATTCTAACACTACTGACAATAACACAAAACAGTGAAAAAAAGTGAACATGTATCGTGTCCTTCGATAGACTCCTCAGAATATGGCTAGACCCCGTTATCTTATTTCTTCCTTTTTGTTTTGAGGGTTAGCAGTTTTTAGTACTCCTTTTCTTTCCTTCTCCAGATTTTGATTTCTGATTTAAACTGAGGGTGTCTGATGCGAACGGCCTACGTACGTTTCGGTGATGTGCTTAGTTTGCTTCACCTTCTTCAGGGCCAACATGTAAATGGACAACAGACAGGTGCATACATACAGTTAAAACCAGGGGGTTTTCATTATCTGTGTCTGCGTTGACACTATTAGGACCCTTTTAGGAAAATAGATTTTATGGACAGTCGTGTCTCTGTGAGGGTAGCTTCCGAAGAGTTTTGGATCCTCCAGATGTATCTGCGGTTAGGATTAAGGGCTATAATGTGAGTTCTCTGGGCCTATGTTATTGGTCATTATTTCTTTGGGACCTATATGCAGAGAAATCTACTCGCATCCATGGGCGCCTCCGGCCGATGTCACTGCCACTGACCGCCCTATGGAAATTAACATGGGGAAAACACATTTTGGGACACCCCTTTTATCTCGGCCCCCGCTTGACGAATCTCCCCCAAACCTTTAGGGAAGGACCGGAGCGCCGCGAGGCAATTATGAGGACATTTTCAGGCAGATTCCTCAACCGGCGCCAAAGTTATTTCCAATAGAATGTTGAGATTTTTTATTGAAAATAATCCTAACTATAACTACCAGTAGGTCGAGATAAAAGGGGGGTCCCAAAACGTGTTTTCCCCATGTTAATTTCCATAGGGCGGTCGACCTCACTTTTAGCCCGAACGACTGAATGGATTTCCACCAAACTTGGCAAAATTGTAGGGACTGGTAGCCCAATGTGCCTTTGCTATGTCTCAAGATATGTACTCCAGTGGATTTTGAGTAATTTAGGTTAAAAAAAAATATATATCTATAAGCGCGCTCCGGTACACGCACCGGGCGCGTACCAGCGCGCAAAGCAAGTTCGCACGCGGAAAGCTGATTGGCTCTTGGGTGTCTGTAAACATTCCAAACAGTCCGTAGCGGCCGCCATCTTGTGTCTCGGTAGGATCGAGACACAAGAGGTGGCAAAAACAATGGGGGAAATGACCAAAAGAGGGCAGGGTAGACCCCCACTGACCCCCTAGATTTGATGTGGGGGCCATAAAAGAGCCCCGCTGGGCATAAATTAATTTGATTTTTTTCCGATTTTCGCGGGGGGAGCGCCCGGTACGCACACCGGGGAGCGTACCGGGGAGCGTACCATGGGGAAAAAAGAATGACATTTTTAAATAAAAGTAGCTGTTTTAAAAAAAAAATATTTTTGTTGTTTTTTTTATTTTTATTTAAGTACCTACATGTAGGTACCAATGCAGAGACTTAAATTTAATGTACACCGTCTCCTCTGTAGATATCTTGCATGTTTTTATAGAAGTTATTGTGGTATATGGAATCCATACCATAGCCTGTCAGGAAAGCAGAAACAGATCCTTTAAGCACTCCCTGAGATGTCCTAGGGGATCATGGGTAGTCTATCCTGCTCCCTTATGATGAAAAAGAGATGTAAAATACACATTGGGGATAATATAGTGGGAGAAAGGTAGTAACTATGAGTAAACTTACTATGTAACACAAAAAAGTTGCACAGTATACTATAAGTCTCATTTTATAATATAATCATTTTGGTACTACTTCATGAATTACATATACAAATGAATAATGTCTCAAACAATTTAAAACTATTAAATATAAATGTATTCTTCTGATTCTTTTTCAAAATTTAATAAAACTTCTAACATAATATTGTCCGGAATTTCCTCATAATTATTAGTACATGATTCTATTTGTTCCAAACATTCTATTAACTGTTGGACCAAAGAGTCATCCATGAAATCATCTTTTTGTTCTTCTGGATTTTCCACCTTTACTTCGAAAGAAATAACAGTTGATTGTTTTTCTCCTTCTATTTTATTTCTGAAAATTGCATAAAAAATAACTATATCAGTAGAGTTAGGGTACTGTTAGGTTTAAGTTCAGACAGGTACTTTTGAGCTTTTAACAGTGAAGTAATTTTTGGGCAGTGTATGGTGTCAGGCAGGAAATAGAACTATTAAAAAGTTCATGTGATGAATCCTAAGTAAATTCATAATTATACCAGAGAAGCATAACTCAATCCATAATTATAATAGAGAAGTCTATCTCAATCTCTAACTCTTACAGAGGGACAGTATATAAGTATCAGAAAACGTTTTTCCAAATTAACTTAAAGTGCACAACATAGTTCCCCTTCCAAATCAACAACTTACCTTTTTCAAAGTAGTTGAAGTTTTCTGTCAAAATTCTTTCAAAATGTACCTCAGGTAGTATTAGTGAAAATGTCTGTGTTTCCCTCTCATTTTTCATATATATTCATGTACTTAACCAATCAAATGTCAGCACATAAAAGTACAAAATGTATGTAACATTTTAATTGGTTGTAAATTCCAACACTTTCATATATGTTTTTGTCATGTAATTTACCTCAGGATATTTAGACAGGGCTACAGCCTAAATGGCTCAATGGAATACCACCAAATTTGGATAAATGGTAGGGACTGCTATGTAGTAGGGCCTATTCTATATTTGGTGAAAGTGTCTCCTGTGGTTTTTATGAAAATTACATTCCCACATTTTTTTAGGGAGCGCTTACCAGTGCGCGCTCTGGTACTCGCACCGGGAGCGCTACAGGAGTCCGCCATCTTGTGTTTCGGTACAATTGAGACACAGGATGGAGGACAAACAACGTTGAGAATGGGTAGAAGGGGGCACGGTAGACAGCCCCTGACCCCCTAGGTTTTCTCTGGGGGGCTTAGGAGGCTTATGTAGGCCAATAAAAATTATTTTTTAAAAGATTTTCACGGGGGAGCGCCCATTACGCGCACCGGGAGCTCTCCAGGGCACAAAAAAAAAATTAAATATGAATATACATAAAATAAATAGTATTACATAAATATACAATATAGGATTCATTTTAATAAATATTACATTTCATAGCAATAGAAATTTTGCTATTAAAAAACCTTTGAAATTCACTGAAAAAACCATAGGTTTCACACCAGTTATAGTTAGGAATTAGCATTTAAAAATCCTATTAAATTCACTGAAAAAACCATAGGTTTCACACCAGTTATAGTTAGCTGGAAATTTTACTGACATAAAACCATTGAAATTCCACGTTATAGTTAGTTGGACTCACTATAACTTTCGCGCCTGCAATGCACTACTGATGACGTCACATATTACATCACTCATGACATGGTCAGTGACATCACTCATGACATCACTGATGACACCATCCTTGTGACAGAGTGACAGACCTCCTTTCAGTGTAATGTAACCCTTGAAACACATATTCAAAAATAGAAACTAACATTTAAAAAAAAATGGAGATACCCATACCAGTTACAACAACCAATTCAGTAATTCCACCATCTATATACACATCCACTCATTCACCAACATTTCTATATAGTCACTCATACTAATACTCACTCATCATATGTAGTGATACACATATACATCCTGTTACACGCCGACAGTCATCCAAAAGTTACTCAAACACATACTCACACATGCAAATAAACTATAGAACATCCATTTATTTGCTTATACAACTATACACACACTACCACCTTACTTCTAAGGAAACTTACACATACTTACTCTCTTAAAAAAACACTTATAGAAAAACATACTTTTTTAAACAGGAACTCTTACAATCTCTCACTCTCGCATATACTCACTTATATACATCAATACTCACATATACTAGATTAAAACATATGTAGTTACTGATAAAACCACTAGTCAGACAGTCATTCACTCACTAACACACACATATACACACTCATCCACCCATACAGGCCTGCACATATGCTGTCTTCAAAACACATACAAACAGTGAGCCAGTCATTGATGCATCTATGTGCTAAGTAATACCCCCACCAAACATACAGACACTCATACTGATACTAAAAAAACATCTGATAACCCATACACACACACACGTAGCTACTCACCAACCCATGCAGCCACTTATACACAAAGTTAAACACTGATACATATATTTAAATATTTAAACATTACTCGCTAATATATGTATTTACTAAGATACACTTAATAAGCCAGTTAACCAATCAATTTTTTAAAAAAAACATCCGTTTAGACACTTATTTAAAAATGTATTCTTCCATCGACCTTTACAAATACATATGTAAAACATATTTATTTTACTGAAAGACACACATTCACTGGATGGTGTCATCAGTGATGTCATGAGTGATGTCACTGACCTTGTCATAAGTGATGTAATATGTGACGTCATCAGCAGTGCATTGCAGGCTTGCAAGTTATAGTGAGTCCAACTAACTATAACGTGGAATTTCAATGGTTTTATGTCAGTAAAATTTCCAGCTAACTGTAACTGGTGTGAAACCTATGGGTTTTTCAGTGAATATATATATATAATATACATATATATATATATATATATATATATATATATATATATATATATATATATATATATATATATATATATATATATATATATATATATATATATATATATATATATATATATATATATATATCTATATATATATATATATATATATATATATGTATATATATATATATATATATATATATATATATACATACATACATATATATATATATATATATATATATATATATATATATATATATATATATATATATATATATATATATATATATATATATATATATATATATATATCATATTGCACTGGTTGATTGCTGTCAGTGATGGTTTACAATTTCCCAGTCCCCTGTGGTGGATGGCATGTAAGCCAGTCTGGTTCCTAATAGTAATATACACTGTAAAAGCAATAGACTTAGTGGATAATTGTAACTTTGCAGAGACGGTACTTCTCACAAATGGAATGGATTACCATGTCTGTTAAAATGACGGTACATCTGACCTATTTAGGGCAGAGATGATTGTCAGTTTTCTGTCGATGAAGCCACACTGGCTAGGTCAATGGAAAGCTTCTTCTGAAGGAGAAGGGGTTGCCAGAGGAAGGGCATTAAGCCACCTGCCCTAATAAGGGTGACCAATCTGGTGTTTTTCTGTCTCTCATGCTGAGTGGGAAAGAAAAATGTATTTTTGTTTTCCAATGACAAACTTCCTCTGTGGGAGTTTGTTCTTGAAAAACAAAAAACATTCTTAAAATGTAATCGATAATTGTAAAGACCGATGGAGGGCGTCCATCAGGCTTTCTGTACCTTGACAGGAATCACCATGATGACAGTTCCTATCAAGGTACAGAGACTACCACTAAGCAAGCAGTGGTCTCAAGGCTAAATATAACATCAGCCGAAGTACAAAGCCATTATACGCAGGGCTAAACTCTTTTTTACCAACAAAATATAGAGGACAGCAAATTCCTCCAAGGAACTATTCTCCATTGTAAAAAAGCTTACCTTGGCTGTTCCACCCTAGCCTACAGATTGCAGTCAAGCTTTTTTATAATTCAGTGGCCAGCGCTTTTTGCCTTAAGGTAGAACATGTTTTTAACACCTTTTTGTCTATCTCAGGAGACCTATGATCAGATAACTCCTCCTCAGAGGTAACCAACCGGAGCACTGGATTAAGCTCCTTTGTCCCTCCTACCTCTAATAAAGTCATTAGGTTCCTTAAGGTTGCCAGACCAGGCTTGCCTGATGATGTTTGCCATCCTGCAGCAGCTAGTGTAGCAGCTGAAATCATCAGTACCAAGTTGGCAGACATCTTTCAGCTTCTGAGTCTTACAGGATCATTTCCTTATGCCTGGAAGATAGCCGTAGTGCTGCCCTTGATGGAGAAACCACCTAACAAACCCATATAATCAAAATAGTTTCCAGCCTATTACTTGTCTCCCTTTGCTAGCAAAACGTTTTTATGAAAAGGTTTGGAACATACAACTGGGAGATTACATCAATACCAACCATCTCCCAATTCGGATAGAAACCACACTTAGCAAGGCTATGGAGGAGATCAGACAGTCTATTGATAAGGGTGGCCTGGCCTCTCTGATCCTGCTCGACCTATCAGCTGCCTTTGATAAAGTGAATCATGGGTTGCTGATTGAGAGGTTGAGTGGGATACATAGTTCCAAAAGTATACAATCAGCCCATACTTCCCACATTGCTCTGACAAATAAAGAGATCAACACAAATAAGAGGATTCTCCTAGTCCCACCCCAGGCAGGTCTGCCAATGGCCAAGTGGCCATTCGCACTGAAATGCAATTCAAAGACGCAGAAAAAAACAGAAAACAGATATAAACAATATATGTGCTATTTCAGCTGCTTATCAGTCACTGGAGGGGGCGCAGCAGGGTCAGGTGTGCCACTTTCAATGACTCGATCTGGCAATGTCTTGTTTGCTCCTGATGTATAGTTCTTCTGGAGTGTTCAGCCCAGTGCTTCTGCGGTCTGCAAGGTGAGGGCCGATCTACCCCCTGACAGAGTCTTAAGCTGTGAGGCAGTGAGGAGCAATGTTTGATCCATTGGCGTGTCAGAGTCTAGTATTTGGAAGGATGTGGGGCTACCGATGTGTTCTGCTGTTTTGATGCCCTGTGCACATTCCAGTGCCAGCTGGGCTTTCGGTGGTTGGTGAATTCTTCCTCTGTCGTAGCCCCTGCGGGATTCCACCAAGTTCTAGGCCTCATGAGAGTCTTCTGGTATTGTGGGTGGCATGTGCGCTAGGCCTTGCTGATCGATCCAGGCCCACGCCTCCTCAGGTTTGTTGCAGACTACTATGCCATTGTTATGGTGAATGCGTAGGTGCGCCGGATATTGCAGTGAGTACTAGATGTCATGTTCTCTCAGGCATTTTTTAACCTCCAGGTATGAGGAACAAATGTGTTGTACTGATAAAGTATAGTCCGGGAATATCTGGGCAGTAGAGTTATCAACTTGCATTGGGCCACAGGCCTGAGTGACCTGAAGTATGTGGTCCCTCTCATGATAACTAAACAGTCTCACCACTACTGGTCTGGGGAAAGCACCTGGACGTTGGGGGGCCCCCGCACCCTGTTTGTTTACTCTAACAAGAAAAAATTTGAAATCTTGCCATGCAGAATGTCTTTAGAAAACCATTCCTCCAGATAGAGTTCCATATTGTGGCCCTCCACTCGTTCTGGTAGACCCATAATAGGCATGTTGGTTGAGCATGAGCATACCTCCTGGTCCTGTATGCAAGCTCTGAGGTAGTCCACCACCTGCTGAAGGAACTGCAGCTGGGTGGCCGTCACTGTCACCATAGGGCGAATCGACACCAGTGTAGATTCGGACTCCTCCACCCTGCCCTTCAGTTTCTTATGGGACGCCCTGAGTTACACAGAACAGAAGGGCACCACATTTTGATCCCCATTAAGCTGCAAAGCCATGACTGTCTCAAACGAGTCCTAGAATTCAATTCATATTAAACTCTTCAATTATTCCACAATTTTATCCATTATTATTCAAACTTTTTCTCCCTTATTTTTCTTCAATTAATTTTACTTGTTGTCATATTGGTTCTTTGTTATTCACGAAGACACAGGAGACATGAATAAATCCACTTCACGCTTTATTTAAAATCACCCAATGCATTTCGGGATAAAACTCCTTGTCAGGGGTATCTAAAATGCAAACAAATACATGCACAACCATCATTTCAATGATATTAGTTCTATTGTTCTAAATGAACTGTAAACATCCATTAATCGCTTAAGTAAAATAACTGCCTGACCCAGTGAAAGATCTGTTACTCTTTTTACAAAAACATCATTACATTGGCCACAACTCGTATTCTTCCCCTCAGTTATTCCCAATAATAACTAGTAACACATCCAACAGTTCTGTGATTCCATCATACTCTAGACCCCGTAGTCCCACATGAAGCCTTCTCAAAGCAAAGGTATTGCTGGCTCGCTTACCTTGACATTCATTGATATGCTTTAAAATAAGAACGTTACTCCATAACCACTGATTTCTGCAGTGCTACTTAATGTTACTCAAATTTTGCATAGTGTGCTTCCCACCTCTCTGCTTCTCAATGGACGCTTCCTAATCCAATCCAATCCAAAAATCTTTATTTCGGCCGTTTAGACCATAAAAGATACATGTAAATACATACAGCAATATTAAAATCATCATTGAAATGTATACAAAAACAAGTAACAACATTTACCCATTTAAAATCGAATAGATAAAATGCATAAAAAAGGAACAACACAATTCATATCAATGGGAGTAAAATAATCAATATGATGGAAGGCATTACCGACGGGAGCCAAAAGTTACAGTAAAACAGTGGCAGAGACATTCATCCTATGTTGGTTTAGCCTTAATCAACTTGGACCTAATACGCCACATGGCGAGGAGATATTTTGAGACTGCAAAAACAATGTGGGGGGAGGAATCAGATTTCAGTATTCTGTAGGATGTCAAACAGTTCCTTATTGCCATGTTCCTGCATAGGGGCACCAACCAATATTTCCTTGGGGACTTATAGGTGGGGCAAAAAAACAGAACATGGATTTCCTCCTCATCGCACGAATTACAGACAGGGCATAATTTATCCCCTCCATTGGTCCATTTGCTAGTGAAGGATTTGATAGGTAGAGAGCCAAACCGCCACTGTATGAACAGCTTCCTTGCCATAGTCGGGTAAAGGAAGTCCATAAAAGTTTCAAACTTATACGAATTTTTGGATTGAGTAAAACAGTGAGTGAAGGTGCCGATACTAAGTGCAGTCATGTGGGATGCAAGATTTTGCTCCTTGTATGCTTCCACTAGTCTTTTCCGGGGGACCTTGTTGCAACCAATTTCTGGAGCCACCCACAGCTCATTAAAACCAAGCCGGAACAATTCTTTTTTAACAAAGGCTAGCCAAGGGATCTTGTCATTGTGATTTAGGTTCATAACATGCACAAGATCTTGCCTATAATGACTAAGCTCCTTTGTTGACCAGAGTCTATGCCAAAATCTTATGGGTTTGGATTCAAGGTCCTCCCTGATGGACGGTAAACCCAGATCAAGACGTAAAGGAAACAGGGGAGTTGCAGTTGGGAGGGCCAAAAGACGCCTCATGAAGTTATTTTCAACACGTACCAGCTCAATTGCAGCTTGGTGCCCCCATAGCTCACTACCATAAAGTGCAGCAGATTTCGCTTGTATTTTATACATCTCAACTGCAGGAGCTATAGGTTTGTATGTTGAGGTGTTTGTAACCTTTAAAATAGCCCCAGAAAGTTGAGAAAGCCTTATTCGCGAGCTTGCGATCTGTGGTCCCCATGAAAGGTTCTCTTGGAGGGTTACACCCAGGTACTGAAAAGTTTTGACCCTCTCTAGGACCGTGGAGTTTAGGGATGGGTTGGGTCTAGTTGTGGAGGAGGGGTTAAAGATCATGTATTTGGCCTTCCCTGCGTTGATCTCAAGGCCATACTGCCTACAGAAAAGATCAAAGCCATCAAGGATTCTCTGGATTCCCATGGGTGATTTGGAAAGCAGGAGGGTGTCATCAGCAAACATAATTGCTGGTACCCTCCTGCCTGCCAAGACCGGGGCGTCATTGTCCCTAACATTAGCTAAGTGTGAGATGACGCTGTTCACATATAGACAAAAAACAGTAGGGGCAAGGACGCAACCCTGCCTGACCCCCCGGGAAACAGGAAACCTTTTTGTCAGTGCTCCACCCCGCCCATATCGTACCTGGGCAAAGTTGCCCTGGTGGAGTCTAATTATGGCCTGGAGTAGATTGGTGGGCACTCCCATCTCCTTCAGGACCTCCCAGAGTTTTTTCTGCGGTACCAGATCGAATGCTGACTTCAGGTCTATGAACACCATGTACAATCTCCCTCCACCGATGGTCACCGTTTTCCAGAAGAGGAGGACTAGGCGGAAGATTTGAACCATGGTGGACGTATTTTTCCTGAAGCCAGCCTGGAGAGGACTTAAGATTTCATTTTCCTCCAGCCAGTCCATGAGTTGATCCAGTAAGAGTCGTGAATACATCTTCTGGGGGATATCTATCAGGCTGATCGGCCTGTAGTTGGATGGGAGCAGAGGACAGCCCTTCTTGAAGATTGGGACTATCTCTGCCCCCAGCCAAGTACAGGGGATCGCCATTCCACGTGCAAGTGAATTGAAAAGGATGTGAAGGTAAGGCGCCCAGATCTCTGGATGGGACCTAAAAAGGTCACCAGGTAATTTATCAAAGCCATGGGCCTTGCCCAACGCTAAACCATCTATTGCGCTAGCCACTTCCCCTAGCGTGAACTCCAAGGTATCTCCAGGAAGGGAGAGGAGTGTTGCAACAGTGACATCGGTATTCTCTAGGACATCTGCATAGAGTTTCCCGAAGTGATCTTCCCATATTTGTGCTGCTATATTGGGTTCAACTGCAGCTTTGGGTTCCCCTGAGCCAGTAGTAATCTAAATTCGAGCTTGGGCTGGTGTTTTTCACATGTTACTCCCCCCTGGTGATCCATCATATGACTCTGTTGTGCGCAAACTAAACCCCTGAGGTACCCCATGTCTATACTCAGTGAGTCAAATCAAATCAAAATTTTGCTTTATTCGGTTTTCGAATCAGCATGATAAACCATTAAAACACAATGTTACAATTATGTATCACATTAATATACAATTTTTTGTGTTAAAAATGTAATCTATATCCAAACACAACCTTTCAAGGTCTGAAAACAATTAAAAAATATAAATTAAGACCTAGCAGTATTCATAGTTGTTTCCTGCATTTAATTGTGCACTTTAAAAAAAGAGCTATGTATCTCACAAAACAATATTATCTAAAAACTGCAATGCAAGATAGGCTGGGCGACATTGCCTTAGGCCCCACAATTTCAATATAGGTTTGTTCCACTTCCTCCACAGGTCCAAGTAAAATTTACAAAACAGGACTACGTGGATTGATGATTGCGGGGAAACTTGATCATAGGGGCATTTTGATAAGGTTTTAGACCAATCGTTCGTAGTCGGAACACTAACCAAGCGATGAAATACATCAGGTTTAAGACGTGTAAGGACAAATCGTTTGTACCCACTTAATGTATTAGTTAGGTATGGTTAAATGTCGATGGTAATTCTCATCATTTGGTTTGTTTGAACCGTTAAACGTGATGCCTCTGTGGCACATTGATTTGCTTCCAGATGGGTCAGACAACGTTTTTTTAAAATCTGGCTAGAGATAGAACCCAACTATAGTGGATTATGGTATAATTCTGGTTGTCCCAGGTCATTTATAAAAACTTTTATATATTTTAACCACTTGAACTCTAGAGCATGATCTAATTTAAGGCTTTCACTTATTACAATGCGATTGAATACCGTTTTAGTAGAGGACCAATTTCGATGCCATAATAGAGCTGGTTGCATCTTTATTAGATCTGTGATGTATGGTAACCCCAGCTCAGTGTGACAAACAAAGGTTGATGTACTGCGTGGGACCTCCAGAAGATATCCTAAAAATGCGTTCTTCACCTTCTGGATTTCCTTTACATCACAGTATCCCCAAATCCCAGAGCCATTAATGGCTTACTCACATATTTGGCTTGGTAGGTAAGGAGCAGCTCTACTGGGGGTCTCTTTCCTAGCTTTATTGAGAAATTCACCAGGGCTGTCGTTCTCATAAAGAGAAGTTTTCTAGCGTTGATAGCCGGAGGCCAGGAACCCTTTTGGTCGATCAAAATTCCTAAATAAGGGTACGTTAAGGTAGTTTCCACCTTTTTATCTTGAATATAAATATTCTTGTGCTTCCTACTACCTGTCCCACAGATCCTAATTAAAGTTTTAGTGATATTTATTCTTCGACCTAAATTTTTCATAAATACATTATACTTATCAAGAGCCTGTTGTACTCCCATTGGTGTTCGAGCCATAATTACAGCGTCATCTGTGTAGAGCAGGGCAGGAATTGGACAGCTTGACAGCTACTAAGTGAGTCAATCTTCGGGTCTAGGGTGGTCGAGTATCGCCACCATCAATTCATCGAATCTGTATGAATGGTCATTGCGGCCCCCAAGGGATGGGGGCCCTGGGTGCTCCATACGCTTTGAGTCAGGAGGTACCGGTTCCACCTCTGGGGGTTGTGCCTGGGGCTTCTCTGCTCTGGGCTTACTCATCTTGGTGATGACAGGATGCAGATGCGCAGGTGCAGGATGCCGGCAGTGTTGGAAGGTTTCGGGGTGGAAGACTATGCATCAAGTTAGTGGACCCCTAATGTTGTGTCTAGAGTCGCCAGGCCTCAATCCTGGGCTGCGTGGGAACAGAGTGCCACAGTCGATTTGTGTGAAGATGTGGAGATGTGGAAGCAAGGTGCCGCATTGAGCAAGGTTGTGGGAGTGCTCTAATTCTCTCAAGCAGGTTTTGCAGAGTGTGCCTGTGCTTCGGGTCACTCCGTTGTATGTAATACTAGAGGATCGTCAGGGGCCCCCCTTTCAGTTTGTGTTGATGGCAGGCCTAGAGCCAAGGGCCCTATGTGTCGTCCAGATGTCAGATCCGGGTCTCCACTGGACACCGACCTCTACCACAGGGAGTCTGAATGTGCCCCTATCTGACGCCACACCAGCACTTCCTCATCTCACAAAAAGGTGTGGGTGATCGCTCTGTTGTTGGTGAATGCGGGTTGGAACTAAGCGTTTGTGTGCAGCAGCTGGTTGCTAGAGGCCTAGGCCTAGGCCGCACTGCGCAGTTGAAGGAGAGGAAGGGCCACCAGGCCAAAGGAGCTAGGGTCAGGCTGGTTTGTTGCCCCGGTTTCCACTACGGGGGTCCCGATATCACTCCAGTCACGCATCACGTCGGAGGCTCACCCACATCAAGGCAGTCTATTGTGGTCGCAGGCCACGCTGCCAGTGTAATTGCAAGGTCTCAGTGCTCCGGGACAGTTCTGTCAGTGATGCAGTGCACCACGGCAGCAGGATCGTATGCAGTGCAGCCAGGGGTCCTCAGAGAAGCAGAATCAGGCTGGGAGCTGTCTTAGCCCCCGGTCGCTGTTGATGTCTCCAATGCGTGGGCGGGCCGAGCAGGTACCAGCCAGCGAGAAGTCTCTACGTCCAGGGCTGGGCCCCAGGCCTGGCGGGCACAGCGCCAGATCGCTGAGGGTTTAGGCTCAAAACAGCCCCGCAGATCGCTTGTCAGCACCGGCAACCTCAGAGAGTGGTATTGAGAGGCTTCCACCATTGGGATCACAGGGCATACTCGGCCAGGGTAAGGTAAGAGGAGTATTTTTCAGGTGGGCTTGGAGCAGAGCTCAATGCAGCACAACTGCTCTCACTGCCATCTTGGCCATGTGCCCCCACACTGATCAAGTTAATGTCATAACTTCTGCTGCTTTTTTTATGTAAAAAATAATAAAAAGAATTCTTCCTTTTTTTATCTGGTCACCTCCAGAAAACAGTTGTCACCTCCTTAGTTATCTCAAAGATCGAATATTGTAATGGGTTCTATCTTAACGCCATAATCAGGTCTTAAACACATTGCAAACATTGCCGAATGCAGCAGTATATATGCAAGCAAGTGTGCTACACTAGAGAGATGATATCTATATAAAAATAGGAAGTTAAGTTAAATCTCCAACAAGTGTTGGTATTGAGAGGTACGGAACCATTATGTAACCTTCCTAAAATAGCGGATATGTTTTATTTAAAGACTTTGGGCCATTTGTATGAAGCTAATTTTCAGTCGCAACCGCTGTAAATCGGTAAAAATAGCGTTTGCGACTGAAAATTAGCAATTTCCAATATATCAAGCCAGAATTGCTCGCAAATCAAGGAATCGCAAATATAGCGATTCCCTAAATTTGCGAGAGCCTGTAAATTGCGAAAACCATAGCGATTCCCAAATTAGCGATTATACCATATAGCGATAATCGCTCATTTGGAAATCGTAAAAAAAAATTTGCAATGGTATGTATCAAAAATTCGCTAATTGCGAATATACAAAATTCACATTTTTGGAAATCTTAATTACCACCAAGTGGGAGCAGGTGGTAACCAGGTGCACAGCATTTAAGGAAGCCCACAATGCAACACACTTTTTTCCACAATGTATGGGCTCTACCTGATTGCGAGGAGGCAAAGATTGAGACCTCTGGTGCAGAGGAGGAGGCGGCAAGAGAGGATATTCCGTGTGCACACAACCATCTACCAGCGCACTGAGGAGGACATATATACCCACTACGGACTGGAGGAAGACAGCATTTTAGATCTAATTGAGGAACTCCGACCCTATCTAGAACACCCCACACGCAGGACACAAGCCATACCCACACACATCCAGGTCCTGTGTTCACTACACCTGCTGGCCTCAGGTAGTTTTCAGGGGGTGATAGCCTCAGCAGGAGGGGTGTCACAAAGAGCCCTGTTGCGCTTTTTCCATGCGTTCCTCGATGCCATGACACAGAGGATGCAACACCACATACACTTCCCCAGCACCCCACAGGAACTGGCACAGACCAAGCAGGACGTTTACAACATCGCCCAATTCCCCCACGTCATAGGATGTATAGATGGGACACATTTAGCAATATCCCTACCCTTCCCGAATGAGTATGTATACAGGAACCGGAAATACTACCACTCACTAAATATATACAGGTGGTGTGTGATGCCAAAAACATCATCACTGACATAGTGGCAAAGTATCCGGGAAGCACACATGATACATTTATCTTCCGTCACAGTGGGCTATACCGTAGACTCACAAGAGGTGATTTTGGTGAGGGATACCTACTAGGTAAATGCTCACATTCACAGGGAACATAGCAACTGACTAGCATGTGCTTTCCAGTGACTAACTGTTTACATTTCCAACCACAGGTGACAGTGCTTATGCAGTCCGTGATTTCAACATGACACCCCACCTCAATTCTGCTGATGGCGCTACAACCGGGCACACATTTCAACTAGAGGCGTCATTGAAAGAACCTTTGGCATCTTGAAGAGCAGATTCCGGTGCATCCACAAAAGTGGAGGAGCACTCCAATACAGCCCAGAAACTTGCTGCAAAATTGTAATTGCATGTGCCATGCTGTACAATTTCGCTACCAGGAAAGGTACACCAGTGAAGTTGAGCGAATCTGAATCCTCTGACGTGGAGGGGCCTGGGCCTGGACACATGGCAGCTGCCGTAGCTGGTGCTGCAGCTGGGCACCAGAGGCGTGATGAGATTACTCACAACTGCTTCTAGGTGAGCAATAATCACACATTCACACATTCAATCTTTGCAACTGTGTTTTAATAGGTACAGCAACAATGCCACACATCCTTACAGGCAAGTACATACTCTCCCAATGTAATGCACATGTTTAATTCACAGTGCACATAAGTAAGTGGAGTGTCTGCAATGTCAACACTGTAGTTGTCCATATGTGGCCCCTGCAAGTCATTGTCATTTGGCTGCACATCCTAATGGTGTGTAGCAGGCCTGTTGCTCCTGCCACTGCGGCGCCTCTCTATGGTGGGTGGTGGGGTGGTTGAGCTACACACTGACTGGGAGTGCTCCTCACTTGGCGTCAGTACACCTGGGCCTGTGGTACGTAGGGCATGCAGTTCATCCAGGGCAGATGTGGACTGCACAACGACAGTGGTGATGTCCTGTATGCCGTGTGAGAACTCACGCTGTGTTGCAATGGTGCGCCTAGACAGGATATTGGTGGATGAGGCCAGGTGGTTGATTGCGCTTGTGTACCGGTCCATGCGGATCAGCTCTCTGTGCCTAGCAGCGCGCTCGGCACGCAACTCCTCTCGAAGCACTTGTACAGCACCCCTCACTTCTTCACATATGCCCCTGAGCCCTGCCCTCATTTCACACTGTAACGCCTTCATGTGTTTGGCTTGTAGGCGCTGCACCTGGAGCATATTCAATTTCAGCCCTGCAAAAACCATCTCTTCCTGCTGTTCAATGGAGCTGCTGGCCGTGCGGGGTCTACGCCTGCCTGTGCCCTGTGGACCTTGGATGTGTTCTGGCCTTGACTACTGCTGCGAACCTATGCCATCAGACTTCACATTGTTGTTGTTGTCCCCATCATCGTCCTCCATGACTGTTAATGGCCTCACAATCCTCCTCCTGGGTCTCTTTGGTGGTATTACAGGACTGTCCTCCCCATCTGTTTCCTGCTCCTGCCCTGCGTCTCCAGAGTCTGGAGGTTCTGTAACTCTTCCACTGACTGTGGGCTTATCAGTTGAAGGTGCTGTGGATAGAACAGCACACATTAATTTAATTTACTAATTTACTATGTGAAAATAAAACATTTCACAGTTTATCCTTACTTAACTTTTGTTGTTCCCCTTTCCTGACCCGCACATGTGAAAATAGCCTAGAGTGGCTGCTTCTTACAACATTTGATTTTCATGTGACTACATCTCCCACAATGCATTGCTGTGACTGCTGTGTAATTGCTCTAGCGTGACATGTGGTTCCCCTAGTCCCTAGGTTGCTGCAGGGGGGGGGATGGGGTGTGATGGCATGCATCTTACCTGTTCTGGTAGCTGGTTGGTCGGAGCTGTCGAGCACAGACACGCCCGCAACACTCTCTGGAGCAAGTGTTCCCTCTACAAGTTCCTCAAGTGGTGTTGAATCCAGTACATTGGAGGTCCCTCCTCCAGTGAGCTGTGACTGCTCCAGCCTGGATGCCAATTTTTCTTTTGAGCGCTGGCGCAGGTCGTACCAGCGCTTGCGCAGTACCTCCACACTCCTGTGTGCGACTCCAAGGGCATTTACTTTCGACTGTATGCCTGCCCAGATGCATCTATTCCTTGCCTCAGGGACCTTCAGTGAACTCTTACCAAACAACAAATCATGGTTTGGTACCATCTCGGTAATGAGTGTTTCAAGTTCTGCTTCAGAGAACTTCATCTTCTTCTTTCTGGAAGTTTCTCCTTCCTGCTGCTCCTGCAGGGTTGCAGTCAGCGCCTTGTTCCCACTCTCAGCCATGGCTCCTCAGTAGCAATCCTCACTCTCCCACTCTCAAACAAACAATACTGTTGCAGCATGGTTAGTCAGTCACTTCCTGGATAATGATGTCATCAAACTGCATCAGGATTGCGATTGGATGATTCTCAAAAATCGCAATTTCGCGATTTTTTCCGTTAAGGAATCGCAAAATTGCGTTTTTTTACGTTTACGAAATGGCTATTGGTATTTCCGCAATTATTTAGCGATTTTTTCCAAATCGCTAAATATTTGCGATTATGTTGATACATTCCGATTTGCGATTCAGAATCTGCGATTCGGTAAAAATCGCAAATTCAGAATCGCAATTCGGAATCTTCATCCATATGGCCCTTTGTCTTATTCTGTATTAAAGGCTATTTCACTTACTTACTAAAAATAAGTTATTTGGCAATGGCTGAGAGCATCGTGCCTATGCACAGTCATAGTGTTCATATTACACGTATTAGATTTGAAGCTTCCTTTAAAGGCCTATGGGCCAATTTCATTCATTCATTCATTGTTTCCTTTCTTCTGGACATTTGCTTGACATATTGACATTATCCCTCAGGAGCATTTTAGTATTACCATTTTTCTATTGGCTGCTAGGGTGTCTCCTTCCAACAATGGAATGGATGAGGGACCTCTTTACAACCTAAATCAGTGGGTGAGCAGTCTGGTCGAACTGTTGGGCGAGCACTGTAAAAAGTACCTAAAAATGATATCCTACTGAAAAAAAGGTAGCTTTATTTTTCTATTGCAACCATTTTGCAGATGCTTTCGTCAGCACTCTTGCGGGAGTTTTGATATGCTGCTCCTGAGTCATAGTTAACATGGACTTCAAGAAATGGAATTTGATATCCTATCTTATGGTTTACAATTCCAAGAATGTCACCATGTTTATAATCAATCCAACAACTTCGTGGCAGAGCTAGGAAATGAACGCTGACAAAAGCATTTGAAAAATGGTTGCTCCAGAAAAAATGTAAAAAATACATATACATATACTTACAAAGGGTGGATTTGGGTCAGCCCTCTTCATCCACTAGTCGGTTCAACTGTCATTCATATTCTGGTTTGACCCACTCTGAAATACAGTATGGAGCAATGTCTCATCCCACTTCAGCTCCTGGATTTCTTTCAGTGTGAATGATCACATTTTGGTCAGTAGTGTATTTTCACCTAAAAAGATGCATCTTCATCGCTGTGGCAAGAGGTTAAATATGTAAGAACATTTGAACAGCTCTGGTATCTTTTTCCCGTGGATGAGGTGTTGAGAGTTTTTTTGTATATATTAATGGTTTGCACTAGCACTTTACTTTGACCTTTTGCACTTTTCCCTATTTTTTGGAAAGCTTGAGAGCTCTCTGGCTCGACTCTTGAAGGGGAAGTTGATGGTTACAGCACTTTATTTTGACACTAGCGCTATTAATGAATGTTTCGCCAATTTGCTCTCTGGAAATTGTTGGCGAGTGTACGATCATGATCAGCTTGTTGTAAAGAAGAAGCTTAGAACAGGTAAGGTGAGAACTGACTTTATTCTGTCACCTAACTCTCCAGACTGCCTGGAATATCACAACGTTCTAAAGCAGCCTCCAGTGGAACACTCCAACAGGAGGAGTAAGGGGGGGGGGGAAGGGGAATGTACCACTATACATTTCATAACTGATAAGCAGATTGTAATACATCTCCCATCGCTAATAACAGGGAAAGGGGGGAAGGAGAGGGGGGGTCACAGGGGAGGGACAGGAGGAAGGGTCAGATAATAATACATTCGGAACAAAGCAAGATTGAGCAGGAAAACAATATGTCATGAGCTAGCAAAGGTAACACACTCACCAATGTAACTCCAAGAAAAGGATCTAAAGTCACAATATGCAGAAATTGCATAATTACTCGGCATACAGCTATAGGGAACTTAGCGGAGAAGGAACAGGAGCAACTTGCTACCCCTAGAACACAATATTTGTAGGGTGAGCATCTTCACTGTGTACCATCTTTACCTGATTCCTCTCCCCTTCCTTGCATACTCTGGCAAAATGGCCCCTTCTATTGCACTTAATGCAAGTGGAATTGCGTGCGGTACAGTGGACACTGTTGGCTAGGTGATTGCTGCTCCCACATCTGAAGCATTTCAATCCCTCTGTGATACTTATAGGTTTCTCACTATTAACCTCCTTCGCCCTGATTTTAAGCACTTACCGCTCTCTTCCATCATCAATAGCAAGACTTTTAATTTTGTTCACGCCACTGTTGGGTTCTTTAGGTTGGTTCATCTCCAGAATACACTTCGCAGTGTGTTCGATGGATTGAGCCATGGAGACAGCTTCTCTTAACGAGGGATTCTTGGCAAGTAACTTCTCTTTTATACGAGGGTTATGTGTACACCTCACCAGCTGATCCTTGATAAGGGAATCATTAAATTCTCCGAATTCACACAACTGGGTGAGACCACGAAGAGCAGCTATATATTGGTAATGGACTCACTCTTAGCCTGAACTCTCGAAAAAAACGTATGCCGTTCCAGAATTACATTAACCTTGTCCCCGAAGTGGGTTTCTAGTTTTATCAAGGTAATTTTAAACACATCTAGGTCTGTCTCATCTTCCTCCAACACTGGGTCAGGAAGGGTGTCATAGATTTTTCTTTCGTGAACTCCTAAATTATGAAGTAACACATGTTGCTTACGTACAGCCGAACATTTCTCCCCCCCAATGGCGATGAGGTATGAATCAAATAAGTTGACCCAGTCTTTCCAGTGGATATCTGGATCCCCTATCTCGTTAAAAAAAGATGGGGGTGGGTTCATGGATGATGCCGCCATGAGGGAGAATTTCTAGTACTATACTCAGATATGATAAAGTCAATTGGCTGGGAAATGTATAGGATAACTTTACTAAGACAACTAGCTAATCTTACAAAAGGTATATGAGCCTACAAGGTACCTGCAGTGGTGTATGATTGTAAACACTGCCCAACTATTAACCCCTGCCTTGTAACATCACACAGTATGTAGAATGCCACAGGACTCAAAAAACCCCGCCCTGGATGGAACAGTACCTGCAAGATAACAGGAGAAAAATGACACAGGTTACAGTAATGTACCTGGTAGATATGGTAGAATACAACAGCAAAACTGTACCCACGGGAGTCTCTTAGATTTAAGGGAGGGGGGGAACTACTATGCAATCCTACACAATACATGTAATGGTGTCAGAAAGTGTACACCGCACCATAAGAAGGGAGGTTATACCTAAACGTGCCAATTAGCTCTGAAATTGTATTGGCGTACACTGTGTGTAACAGGGAACAGGGTACTCACACTTACTGAAAGCAAGATCTAACGCACTGCGCAGTCACTGCCAAATGTACCTAGTGTACCAGATTGTCACAACTTCCACAATAAACTGATAAGTCACAAATGCACAACATCACACGAAATTGAGTCTGTAATACCAAAGGGAAAAGCTTCCCTCACCCCAAAATCAGTAGAAAAGCGCTTAACATTTAACCTATTCGAACTGATACATATTGCTATCAATATTTGCATAAATCATTGTCAAGCACTGTAAATTGAGAAATTAGCTCAGTGCAGAGTGGGCCCTGCAACCATATAACTGCTCCCTGGCGTTGTAAGGAGAAGGGAGAGAAAACGGGACTGTCTTAAAGAGGCTATTTCAGTCCCAGGAATGCGTAAATGAACGGCAGTCTTACTGTAGGAACAGTCAGTCTCCAAATATTTCGCATCACAGGTTAAATCAAGTAGCTACTGTCGCTCAATAGCACCAACTGAACCCCTCATGCAAAATGCCCACGAACTGCACGGCTGCACAGCAAAGATGAAGGCCTGAGGAAAAGTGTATGACGGTCCTAAAATGGCTTGTGGACCAGCGGTGAGTGGACGTCAATCTCGATAATGGCAGGATTACTTGGCGGTAATAACGACCCAAAGGTAGGAGTGCACCGAACTCACGCTCCTACAATCACTGCTGATGCTTCTGACAGGATTACAGACGGCACAGCTGCGCAGACTCAAACACTCACGAAACACGGACATTTCCCTGGCCTGAGGAAACGTCTCAGTGAAGATCCTGCTGACGCTTCCTGACAGGATTTCCCAGCGGTGCTGCTGCACAGGCTCTAATAGTACACGGAACACAGACACTTTCCCAGCCTGGAGAATTGTCTCAGAACAGCACTTGCCTCAGATGACAGGACCTCCACCCACAGGGCACTGCGCACAGGCCCAAACAAAGCGGGTACTGTATTTGCACGAGCCTGCCAAAGCCCGTCTTCTACCTGACAGGGATTACTCGGAGAAGGCAGAAGCTGTGCTTCTGAGGAAAGGACACCACCAGCGCGCCTTCCGATGACACTACCCAAGAAACTGACAATCTCTTTGTGGTTATTAGACTTTGTCAATATCCTCCACAATAAGTCCTGGGACAATAGCAGTCATGTGCAAATAGGAGACCCTGTGGTTTGATATTATTGAATGGAGTCAACAATGCTGACTAAAACAAAAACCAGACAGTGTGGGGGCAAGGCAGGTCTCTAGGAAGTCCTAATTTTTCAGTTACATTATAATAGAAAATGAATATATAGAACACTTTTCATACTGCAGGTCCAAATGTTATAAAATAAACAAATCCACCAAAGATATTAGAAATATATATAAAAACACAATTTATTATAATACCTCCCTTAAGGGTTACAATCTAAATTATTAAAAAGCATTAAAATAAATTATCCACATAGTGAACAAATCTGTGATAAAAAAGGTCAAAAGAAAGAGTTGACGCGGCGTTTCGGTGTTCGTTTACAATATTCACACCTTCATCAAGACACTTTGACATTTGAAGCTTCTGTTTAAATTTGAAGGACTTCTAAATCAACTGGATACTTGTATACATCTGTTTCTTATGGTCATGAGATACCCTGTGATAAGGTAACTGCGTGAAAAAATTCAACACGGAGGAGCCACTGGAATTTACTCTCGGGTCAAGTTCAAAAATGGACTCAGGATTCCTTTGTCAATTCGGAATCGCGAGTTTATGTACTCATTTTTGTGCGGCCGGTGCGACTAGTTGATCACTTGTCTGGTGCCTTTAGTTTTAAAATCGCTTCTTGTTTTTCTTAAACCTTTGAAGTTTGATTCGGCCTCCCTGCTCCTCCGTGCTCGATTCCTCCGGGAATAGCAGTCATGTACACGGGGCTTTTAACGAGAGCGCCGGCTCCCAGTCACCAGCACACACCTCCTCACCCAACCTCGGTGCAGCTGGTGTAGACAGATAATCTGCTCCTCGATGAGTCTTGTTAAAATCCGCAACGAAGCCACCCGGCTGTCCGGACAAGAGACAGTCCAAATTTGTGATTGGACGCTGCTTGTACACGGTTCCTGCTTCATTAACTTTTTCAGCACTCCCACATAAAGACCTTCATGGATCTCTTGGCTGTTAGAATGTTGAACAGAGATCACCGATGTGACTTTTCATTCCATCTATGCACAGCATGAACATCACCACAGAACTCGAGCACCAGTAGGGGAGAGTACTGAAAGGGGAGGTGACAGTGTGGCCCCCTGCACCGTGTCCCTCGTCGCCAGTGTTGTAAAGAAGAAGCTAAGAACAGGTAAGGTGAGAACTGACTTTATTCTGTCACCTAACTCTCCAGACTGCCTGGAGTATCACAACGTTCTAAAGCAGCCTCCAGTGGAACACTCCAACAGGAGGAGTAAAGGGGAAGAAGGGGAATGTACCACTATACATTTCATAACTGATAAGCAGATTGTAACACAGCTATATGCCTTTTTTGAATTTATAATATCGGTATCGGTTTGTCTCAAACGTCTAGAGACAAGTTGGTGCTATAGCACTTTATTGTGTGTATTTTTCCACTGTGTATAAATGCTCTGTTCTGTTGTAAACATTGGAGGGAGTATTATTGTGATCAGCTACATCTATATTTATGTTCATATTAGTACTGTGTTTGGAGCTTATATTTATGTCTCATGCATTGCATAGTTCAGAATCGAATCTTGAGATATGATTGTTTATGCATAAATGGTACTGCCAAAACAGATAAAATAAGAAAGGAGGTACATTAAAGATAAAAAGGTATTTAATATTTGACCTAAATACGCCTGCCTGCTAGGAATCCTCTGCACTGTTCTAATAATATTAGATGGATGTTATTCATTTATATTATTTTTTACACATGTATGGTCTAAATGTTTACAGCATCATGTTTCCATCCTTATATTTGTGGCACAAGCTTGCAATAAACATTTTAATTGAAATTTAATAATGGCCATATCATTGGCTTTGGCAAGGCTTTTATTCCTGTTGCATCACATTTTCAGATACTTTTGTTTGTGGTTGCTCCCCAGTATCCAAAAAAAGTGTGTATAAAGACAATATGATTGACATTTCTAAGGTATTTGCTTACCCATTCTGCTCTTTATGTCAAAAGTATTGCCCATCCTAATGCTTGTTCCTGTTAGAAATGATGTGTGATCAGAGCATTCCAAAACAATTCACCTGTGGTTCCCTATGTTATTTCATTTTACGGTATGCGCTGGGGTTGTCACCTCGGCTAAGTCAGCAGAGCATCGCCCCACTGTTCTAAGAGCAGGAAAAATTAAATGACAATAATATAGTTATTATCATATTATTTTTTGTAAATTTGGGGCTGGGTTAGGTTGTGGTGGGGCTAGTGGCACACGGAGAGGGGTGGTTTGCACACTCCAAGTGCGCATACCTGTTAGGTTGGCCGTCTTGGGCCCCCCAACCAGTCATACGCTGTTTGCTTGTTCCCCACCAGGCTGTAATGCACAGCCTGGTAACAATCATGCCCAGGAACCCATACTCCATCTGAGGATTGAACCATTGCAGCATTGTGATTGGCTTAGGGGAGGGTGACCTGTGTGCTGCCTGGTTCTGGCCCCTGAGAGATGACGAGGGATGACAAAGGAAGTAACCAGAGGTAAGTGTTTTTATTGCAGTGTTTTGTATGCCCGCCACCTCCCCCACCCCTCCACAATAGTTCACTGCCAAACACCATTGTTATCTTCAGTGGCAGCTGATGCAGATAAAGAGTGATAGGGTGAATGAAGAGGACACGAGGGGGACAAAGTAAAATGTGGGGCGCGGGGTAGTGCACAGGGGGAATTAATAATAAAAAATTACAATAATAAAAGACGTACATGGTGCTGCCATTTGCCTTGCGCACCTCTTGTTCCTGTTCCTGGCATCACAGACTCCCCATCCAATACCCATGCTTGCGGATTGGCCTGAGTGGGCTGGATTAGGCAGTCTGTGCTGTTTCTCCTACTCGGCTGTGCAATACAACTGGGTTGGAGAAACCTAAGTGTATATTGTCAATTTGCCCAGCCTAAGACAGCCAGCAAAACTGACTTGCGCACTTAGAAGTGCATATGCCACTCCTCCTCCTCCTCCCCTACCAAGGCCCGGCCCCAACTCTCCCTGCACACGCTGACTCAACGAGCAGCTGAAAAATAAAATGATAATAAAATATTGTTTTGTTTTTCAGCAGCTGTCCTTAAGCAAGTGGGGCGATGCTCCCGCAACATTACAGAGAAGCCGCTGCTGGTTCTGTTATGTTAAATTTGTCTTGTTTCAGAGTTTCTTTTTTCACAGCCCTGTCTAGTGAAAGACCTGCAGTATAATGTTTCATGGCTCATATAAAGATATTCATTTTTTGCACAAATTCATTTTTTACTCTGCAGATGTGCTGTAAAGAAGGGCACATATTGTTGGATTATATAGTGTACCTCACCTGGTTTGAAGCACAGAGACTTCACTTGCCTTAGTAATTTCAGTGTTTAAAATAACATGTAAACAATGCATACTGCACCTGGTTTTTCTAAGAACTAATTTACCAGTTAAAGCCTGACAGAATGTATCTTCAGAAAAGAACCAGGAAGTGGGGAACTGTCCAGGGAAATCAGTGCTTGAACACCAATTTCCCCAGGTATCCCATTTCATAGTGAAAACTGAGATTACTGAGGTAATTCCACCCCCCAGATTTACCAATATTCATGGGCTCAGCAATCTGTAAGGCACATTTACAGCACTGTTATTCCTTATAAACTGCAAACGAGGCCAATAATGCATTCTTACTAATACCTTTCTGGTGTCTCTCGCCACTACAAGAAATGTTGCTTGTGAGGGATCTCTGAAGGTTATGTATTTATCTTCGATATGTCCAATTCTTACTACTAACATTTACAGATAAAGCAACCACTAAAATTCAACATTTCAACGACCACCAACAGAAAATAAATAGTTCACTAATGTCTTCCCATGTAAAGTATTAATGGTGATTATTGTTTTGTGCTGGTGAGGCTTCAGATACCACTCCAATGTCATACAAAAGGAGAACAGTACCACTCAATCAACAGGAAAAGCCCTCAACCTATATAACGTACTGGTGGGCATAATGCACACTGAACCTGTGGTGTTGGAAATGCATGTCTAGAAGAGAGCAACCATAATTTTTCAATGAGGAGTGATCCCACAAACATGTTGATGGCGCCTCCAAAATGAGGCAAAGCTCACTACCACACCATTTTTCATTATTAGCACACTAGAGATATGCTATTGCAAGATATGTTTAGGACGCGACGATAGATTGGTCATGATGAGGAAAGTCTATTTCTTTTTGTAAATCATTTTTATTGGGTTTTCCAAAACGATAAACAATGGTGAAGATGAAAGAAACAACAAGATCACATGAAATGAAATGTAGTTACAGATGAAATTCCAAATGAAAATTACAACTGAAATGACAAATAAAATTACGAATACAATGAAAGTAAAAGATGTTTCTTATTACAGACACGCCTATGTTATCTAACTTTATAAGTCGCATGATAGACATAGATTTTTTCCAATAAAAGTGTTTGTATAAAAAGCATCATCTAGGGTAAAATATCATAACATCTTGTACAGTATTATATTATTCCTAAGAACATGTCCTGTGCAAAATCGTCATGTCTACCTAAATTACCAAATCATCATATTTCACTCAGATCCCAACATTCTTACATCTTTAGCATCATATTGAAGGGCTTATGAGGATAACGGGGAACCTGTCTATTTTGTTACGGTCCCTGGGTGATGGAACAAATGAGAGGATGCATGATCGTAAAGCAGACTTAAAGGAACAAGGGCCGTATGTATCAAGCCTTTTGCAATTCGTCAAGGCCGAAATTCACAGAATTTCGGCCTTAGCGAATCGCAAAAGGCCTTTTTAACGATTTTGAAATGTAAGAAACATTAGCAAAATAAAGAATCGCAAAAAATTGCGATTCCTTATTTTGCTTAAGCATTTAAGGAATCGCAATTTTGCGATTCCTTAAATGCTATGTATGAAGCTTTTTAGACTTGCGATTTCAGGTTTAGAAATCGCAAATTACCACCAACTTGTAGTTGGTGGTAATTTGCGATTTCTTGTAAATATGCACAATTGTGCATTTGTGAGGGTGGCTTATGGTGCACATACATGCCCATTGGGCATGTATGTCCGCCATATGCACACACATGTAATTTACAGGGGTGCAGCAGGGTGTCCTTGAGACACCCCTGCACCCTTGCAATAATTCTCAAATTGCGATTAGCAAATTGCGAATTCCCAATTTGAGAATTATTTCACAATCATTCCTGTGGGCCTCCTGGCAAATAGGAATGCATTGAAAATTATTCCTTAATTGCGAATTCGCAATTAAGGAAGATTAAGGAATCGCAAAAAAAAGCGAATTTCTTCATACTTACCATTTTGCGATTCCTAAATAGCGATTCCTTAAAAATCGCTATTTAGGAATCGCAAAACGAAACTATGATACATATGGCCCCAAATGTCATATCTCAAGGAGTTTTATACTGATTGCCAACAAGAAGGGCAATAAAATGTTTATGTCCCCTGTGATTTTATTTTTGTATTGAACAACCATAAGGGCCATGCCCAATTCGAGAGAGAAGCTCGTTTGGTTCATGGTGGTTCATACTTAAAAGAAAAGGCATAAAGGGATTTCCATAGTTTTCTATGTGAAGGACGCCAGGGCGAGGAGTGTAGAGAGATATTATCTGTCCCTCTAAGAATCCCAGTAGGATATAGGAGAATTCCATGGGAGGGTCCATATTGAATTAGTTTATTTATACACGTGTATGTTTTAGTCCAGCATGTTTGCAAAGTAGGGCAATGGAAGAGCATGTGGGCTAAATCCTCCTCCTGTGTTGGGCTTTGACTAAGGTTGAGCTTAAAGAATCTTGTTGGTGTCCAATATGTTTTATTTAATAACATCAATTTCGTTTGGGATAGTACAGGAGAGATTTTATTTGAGGAAGGGCTTTTATGTATCTTATGCCAGTCAAAGGAAATATTCCTAGTGTTAGGTTTAGACTCCCATTTCCCCTCGTTACGCCAGTGAGATTTGTATGGTTTTGGGACCAGTAGTTTGTAGATTTTAGACACAGTATGTCCTAATTTTCGGAGTTGGATTATCAATGTAAGGATCGACAGGTTGATGGGTAATATTGAGTATGACGTGTGTTGTGCTTTAAGTTTCAAGAATTTATCAAAATCCAAGGTCTATAGGTCACAACATGTTTTAAGGGTGGAGAAAGCAGAGGGGAGAGGGGAGATTTCCTACATAGAGGTCTTTGACTATGTTTATGCCATTATTGGACAATTTTTCCCAGAATATCATTTCATGGTCTATATTTAGGCATGGGTTGTGCCATAGGGAAGCTAAGTTGGAATTGTTGATTTTCACGGTTGAAAGTTGATCTAGGCTCATTAGGGCTCTTCTCGTATTTTGAATGATAAATTTAGAATGAGGAATACTAGAGATGTTCATTGTTAGAAGAGCAGGCAAAGGGATGTCATTGATGAGTGATCTCTCTATGTCCAACCAAACTGGGAAATACTCTGGGTCGTTTACCAGCCAGCTGAATCCCTGCTTGCAAAGGTAAGCCGTTTGATCATTCCTGAAGTTTGAAAGGCCCAAGTCCACATTTTCTTTGGATAGTCAGAGTTTTTTAAGGAAAATCTGTGTTTCTTCTTTTGCCATAGGAAAAAGTTAAAGGTGTTAAATATTTGGTTAAGAACTCGTTGGAAAGGGCCATAGACAGCATGCTGGACAGGTAATTGACTAGTGGAGTGATCATCATTTTTAATGTTTTGGCCCTTCCCCACCAGGATAAAAAATTTGGCGACCAGCGCTTTGATTTTTGGGTGAATGGAGAAAGTCTAATGCTCACATCATCAACTGCATCATCAGAGTTATGACTGACGGATGAAAGTAGTTAATCTTCAAAAAAACAGCAAAACACATGCAGAGTGAAATCAGATTACTTGGAAAGTGTAAGATTTAAGACTTTCTTACTATTCTCAGACTATGGTACTTTCAACCTGAGTTGGACTAATGAGGACCTTTTGGTTTATTTGCCTGATGTTCGATTCTCATCGCATTAAGGACATCTGTACAGAGAGAGCAGATGGAGTTGCTGCTGGGGTAACTGCTAGCTTTGGGGTAGGGGGTGGTTGGCTGTTGCTTGGGGGTGGGGCTGCCCTCCATATGTACTCTTGGAGGATTTCACTAGGATAATGTAATGTACTTGTACAATATTATGTACAACCGTTAACATTATGTTCATGCCCGCTAGAGACTTGTCTGCACGTCATCTGGGACCTGCGGCTATTTATAGGTGCAAATAAATGGTCCCTTGAGATTTGGATATTGGCAGAACAGATGTTAACGAATGTTCAGAGTAATTGAAGCACACCTTAATAGGTCTGCTTGTGTTTTTGAACAAAACACACATATAGACATTATGTTGGCTACCTGGTGCCAGCAAAAATGTCTACATGCGCAGAAGGTATCACAAACAATAAATTGGATATAACCTATAAAACCAAGGAACTGTTTTTCCATCCTGTCCTTTTATGATGCAGCCCCATAAGGCTTTTCTTGAGCACTCTGTGTAGAGCGAAGTTCACTTAAGCTGCCATGAACGCACACACTATGTTGGATGTCTCTGGGCTGTGGCTGCATGTGACTTCATTCACCTGGTCATCTTCTCCATGACCAGGAGTAAAAAGCAACTACAGAGATTTTCAAGGGTGATTGAGTGGGAGAATTCTGGAACTTATCTCTGTAAAAGAACAGAGAAGGGAGTTAAAGGTACAATGGCAGTGATCAGTGCTTAATTTGAGCTGGTGGTTGTAAGTGTGGCCCTTCAGCACTCATTTTGGGCATTGGCACTTATTTTCTCTCAAAAGATTTTGATTCAGATCAAGTGAGAGAGAAACACAAAAGGAGGATAGGAGGAGGAAGACCAAAATATTTTGGCATGGAGAGAAAGTAGCGATTAAACCGATTTTTCAAGAGTGAGATAAAGAGATTGATGGTAGATTAAAGAGGCATGAGGTGACCTTGACTAGGCAGCTTTGATATGCAGCTCCCCACTCTTGGACAGTGTGGCAGCCATAGGTTTTCGAGGAAAACTTTGGGCCTCAGCACTTACTCTTTTATAAATTTATCTCTGGCAGGGTGTGATGCAGCGATGGCGGAGGAGCGTCACCACTGCCAGTAGCTGCAGAAATTAAAAAATAAAATGACAATAAACCTAGTTTATAATTTCATTTACCTCTCAGGGATGAGTCTTGGGGGAGGGGCCATTGGGGCAGGGGAGAGGGCAGTCACTGAAGGAGAGTGGTGAGCACTGTGACCCAGGGCTGGATCAAAGCGTTATGCGCACTGAAGCTGTCTCCAACTCCAGCTGCATTGCTGGGCTGGAGAGAGCAGTCACAGGCTCCCAGTCTCCCTGGGAACACAAATCGAGGGCCCTTAGTCCAATCCTGAAGCTGCTCTTATGAATGAGAACAGCGTCAGATTTGGCTGCGGGATATTCTGGGAGTCAGTGTTGGTGAGGCGATGAGTGGCAATGTGGCGGTGCAGCAGGATGAGCAGGCGAGTAATTTTTTTATGCTTTTTTATCTGTATTTTGTTGTCATTAGTCTACCTCATTCCTTCCCTCCTCCCCCACTGCCTCACCAGCCGCTACTGGTTTAATGTGAAGATAAACTTTATGGAGAGTGGCATTTGATGCATAGCATCAGATAGCGTTACAGCTGTCTTGTTAGATACTACATTTGATCTTAGCCAAAAGGCAGAATAGATGTAGAGTCTCTGTTTTATTTAATGCCTTGACAGACTGAAATCTGAAGCAGACATGCAAAGATTGATTTACAATACACCACCTGGAATCAGTTTGTGGATTCCGTTAGTGTGCCAGTATTTTTTACAATCTCTTCCAACCAATCTTGTTTTATCTTGCACATCACACATTATTTTCGAGCATGTATCATTGCACCCGGTTTTCTTGTATTTCTTTGACATTTCTCATCTCTCTTAGACACAATACATCACTTTTAATGCTGAGATGCAACGGCTTGAATGATTCTGTGATTTTTCCTCACATGGTTTTATGTGCACTGTCACACGAGTCTTCTGCTCATGACATGACCGTGAGGGAATCATAAATAATAAATACGCATCCTGATTAAGATTATCATGACATCGACATCTCATGAGCTGCTCGTCAAGAAGAACGGTGACATGTTGCCTTCTTTTGAATGTTCTGCTGACAGGCCGTCACATGAAACAACTGTAAACAAGGTCTGGGCTTCTGGGAATATGTTAATATGACAAACGAATGTAGCTTTTCAGGTGTCCTAGTTTTTCTTTAGGTGTTTGATAAAATCCACCTATCGGCGCGATTCTTTGTTTCATATCCTTAGCATGAAAATTGTTTTTGATCATGATCGTAGCGTGCAGCTGTGTGTCAGACCAGAGACAAGATGCGTTGGACGAAAAATATTGCCTTTTAACTGAAATTGCTTGCTTTGAGCCTGTTGTGGGAATGCCAAGCATCCACAACCACAAGTAGGGGCAATCAAAAGAATGCAAATGCCAAAAATATGTACTATGGAACTCGGAAGCAGGGTGCATTGAAAAAAAGGTCATTTGACATATTAAAAGGGGGTGTCCAAAGAAGGCTCGTGGGGGCCCTATTCATGACAGATTTCGAGGTATTCACATTGATTAATTGACATCTGTCATTTTTATGAGAATTATCAACATAGACAAAGTTTAACCTTAAAATCTGGCTTGGATAAACCCTTCTCAAGCTTGCATTCGACGCTCATGGTTTAGCTCAGAGGATCTTCAGCTGGGCTTTGCCTACTCGGGGTGTACATGACTATTTAGAAAATAAAATATTATTGGCATATTAATAAAGAATATATAGATAAAAAGGCGAACTCTAAAATAATTTTTTTTTAAAACAGTCTGTAAAGGTGACGGGATTACGGAATTTGACTTTGATGGCTAAAAATTGAGTTGGTATCTTTAGCTTGACACGTGGGAACACTGCTAGTACAGTAAATGGAATGTAGGATTGGTGGCTTCAATTGAAGCACTGGAAGGCGCCAACCCCCTCGGGGAATGGCGTCGTTAGTGGCAGCCAAAGGGCCGACCCGGAGTAGGATCGCTTCCGGGTTATGTGACCCGGAAGTGAGCGCGGCGCCAGGACCAATGGGAACAAGGGTCGAGGTACGCCCCGGAAGTGATAGTAGGGCGCGAGGCTTAAAAGCCCGCGACCAGCCTAGAGACCCCCTCTTTGTCCGCTGATCGCCCAGGAGTCGGACGTCTCCAAGAGAAGACATCGTGGGAACATCGCGTAGGAGTATACAGCGAGATTTAATCCGACTCGTGGTGTAGGTTAGCGGGCCTTGCAGTGTGTGCTGGATTTCTTACAACTTTCGTGTTTATTTCTCTTGATTTAAATATCAATCACGGGGGGGGGATTGCCGTGGTAAATCCTCATGTCCAGGGGGAGGGCGAGCGCTGGCGCTCGATCATCCGATTCCCTGGGGTCCGGGCCCATCCGCGGCGCGGTGGGCCTAAAAGTCCTTTGGGGTTTCTCGACAAGTTTTAACGTTGTTTTCTTTAAGTGCAGGATGCCGTCGAAGAAGGTGCCGAAGGGTAAACAACCCGCAGCCAAGAATGAGGAATACCTTGCCTTTACGGAACTGCTGGAATTCACAAGGGAAAAAGGCATGGATTGGGTACTAAAGAATATGTGAGACGGGGCTAGAGCAGATGCGAACTCTCAGGAGGAGAGGGGGAGAGGAAAAAGAGCGAAGCATACCCCAGAAAAGCTTAGAAGCTCGGCAAGAGGCAAGCGGTCTAGGCCGACGGATTCACGACCAGTATCACCACGTGAGGAGGAGGTGCCAGAGACAATTGATTCGAACTCAGGCCCAGATAATGACCCAGATGACACCGACGGGCAGTATGATGCATCTAGGCCCATGCAGATAGGAGGGTTCCCGTCACTTCTGTGGGGGGGTCCGGTCCGCACGGTATGTTACCGCCAGTAGTGGCACAGCCGGGTAGCGGAGTGTCGCAAGTTTGGGTTCAGCCCGGGGGGGTCGCTCAGTTACCAGGGATGCAATTATATGGGTAGCATGGTCAAGCGATAGGTAGCAGTCCTGTAAGCTCAATGTTTCCTGCCTACACGGCTCACGGGTCCCCCTTAGCGATGACTGCTTACTCCAACCTGGGGGGTCCAAGTCAGGGCTCAATGGCGAACGCCGTAGTTGATGTGGCGGGTCCCTCTAATGGCCAGATGCATGGGGGGTTGGGGGGGAAACCAGCTGGTTCCCCGTTACTAGCATTCAGCCCGTTAATGTTCGGTTCGTCCTCAATGACCTTATCGCCATCCGCGGGGATCACTTGGCATGTGCCAGCAGATATGAAGGACAGGATACTCAGAGGCGAATACGTAGAAGTGTTCGACCTTATCAATGCAGGGGTGGCGGCCGGAAAACCCAAGGGCGGGAAAGAGGGAGATTACAATCAGAAGAAATCGTGGGTGGAATGGTCCATGAAGAATTGGATCACGGGATTCGCAATATATGCCGCTGTTATGCTTGAGAAGTATCCGGTTTTAGGCCCACAAATGATGAGCTACATATCCCTGATACATGGAGCGGCAACAGAGTTTCCAGGCCAGCGGTTGGCTGAAATACGATAAAATGTTCAGACAGATGAAGGCAGTTCACCCGGGTATAGCATGGGACCAGCGGGAGATTAATTTATGGCATACAGTCTTCTATTCCACCCCTTCAACGCCTACCCCGGTCCCCTCAACTCAGAGCCAGTCCTTTCGGACTGACAAAGGGGTTGGTGAGAAAAAACAGGCCTGCTGGCAGTTTAATAGAAATGAGTGTACCAGGGGGGTCTCGTGTAAATTCAAACACTGCTGTTCCTACTGCGGGGGTACCTCTCATCCCGAGGTTAGGTGTTTTAAGAAAACTGGTAACCCCAAAGAGCAGCCCAGCCACAGTGCTCCAAAAGGAAAGCCAACTAAGACTCCCGACAAAGCTTCCAACTCCAATTAAACGGCATGTCCTGACACGCCTCCTCAGTAAGTACGATAATCTTGAGGAGGCTCAATTCCTACTGCATGGTTTTACAAGTGGATTCCGTATCCCGTCTTCAGCCCCCCCTTCCAATGTCCCACCTCGTAATCAAAGCTCAGTGTTGCGAAATATGGAGGCAGCTCGAGAGAAGATCATGAAGGAGGTAGCATTGGGGCGGGTCGGGGGTCCTTTTACAGAACCACCTACCCATAATCTGGTTTGCTCCCCATTGGGTCTAGTTCCGAAAAAAGAGGAAGGTAAATTCCGTCTGATCCATAATCTTTCAAGTCCTCCAGGGCTTTCGGTCAACGACAAGTTAGACCCAGATCTGTGCTCGGTGAAGTATACCAAATTTGACACGGCTATTGAGAAATTGCAGGCGTTTGGGGAAGGAGCCTTAATGGCTAAAGCTGATATTGAATCAGCCTTTAGGTTACTGCCCGTCCACCCGGACGATACCAGGTTCTTGGGCTTCACATTTGACGGTAGCTATTTTTTGGATTTGTGCATGCCCATGGGGTGTTCTATTGCCTGTGCAGTTTTCGAGACTTTCGCAAGGTTCCTCGAAAGGGCGGTCGAGCAGTTTCTGGCCTCGGACAGCTCGCACTCAATAGTCCACTACCTGGACGATTTTCTGTTCATGGGTCCTGAGGGTTCTCAGTCGTGCAGGAAGGCCCTGCTGGGCTTCCAGCGCTTGGCTGAGGCGCTCGGAGTACCTTTGGCGGCGGAGAAAACCGAAGGCCCGACCACGTGTCTGACCTTCCTGGGCATAGAGATTGATACAACGGCAGGAGTGTGCAGGCTGCCAAAAGTCAAGGTCGATGCCTTTAGGGCCGCTATCGATAACTGCCTGGGGGCAAGGAAGGTAACCTTACATCAGCTACAAGTCCTCTTGGGTCAACTGAACTTTGCTCTGCGGGTCATTCCTATGGGCAGGGCCTTCTCCAGAAGTATAGCGAGGGCAATGTCTGGGCTGCGGGCCAAACACCACAGGGTGAGGCTTTCAGCCGAAGTTAGAGAGGATCTTCTGATTTGGAGAAGTTTTTTGAGGGATTTCAATGGCACGGTGTTGTGGCGAGCAGCCTGTTCTTCTAATACGGATCTTGAGCTTTTCACCGATGCTGCAGGTAGTATTGGCTTCGGAGCTATATTTGGTCAAAAATGGTGTATGCAGTGCTGGCCAGATGACTGGATCGAGCGAGGCCTGACTACTAACATTTCCTTTCTAGAACTTTTCCCCATAGTGGTAGCTTTGCACTTGTGGGGAGATCTGCTGGCAAACAGGAGTATAGTATTCTGGTCGGACAACATGTCCGTAGTCATGGTGATTAATAGCCAGAGGGCTACCTGTACTTGGGTACTCAGGTTACTGAAAGAACTGGTTTTGCAATGCCTGAGCCATAATGTCCAATTCACTGCTAAGCATGTTCCAGGTGTAGAAAACAAAGCGGCTGATGCATTGTCTCGTTTTAAGTTAACAGAATTCCGGGAGCATTGGCCCCAGGCGGCGACGTCAATGTCAGCCTTCCCAGCGGAGCTATGGAAGTTTGGTGCCCCACAGCCGCCGAGTTGATATCTGCATCCTTGGCCCCAAGGACTAAGAGTATGTATCAGAGATCATGGGATTCGTATATGGCATACCTGAGGGGTGTGGGGGTAGCGGACATCTTTGCCCCCCAGAGTGTATTAGGCTTCATTGTGCAGCAGAAAGAGCAAGAGAAGTCGGTAGCATTCATGAAAAGACAGTGTCGGCGTTAGCATTTTATGCGGGCCTACGGGGGGTGTCTGATCCGACAAAAGATCAGAGAGTTAGAAGAGCAATGAGAGGTTGGGAGCGCCTGGCACCCGGGGAGAAAGATTCTAGGAGGCCGATAGACGTAGAAAAATTTATTAAAATCTTAGAAGCTCTACCGTTCGTTTGTTTCTCCCAGTATGAGGCGCAACTGTTCCGGGTGGCCTATACCCTAGCCTTTTGCGGGGCCCTGCGAATTTCAGAATTACTTCCGGCGTCCAAATCGGATAGGGAAGGGGGTCTGAGGTGCTCGGATATAATCGAGTCAAAAGGTGTCCTGCGGCTTAGGGTGCGGAGATCGAAGACGGACCCACTGGGTAAAGGTACCTGGTTACAATTGGGTAGAGTAGAGGGTGAGGCCTTCTGTCCAGTCAACTTGCTGAGGCTATTCCTCCAAGCCAGGCCCCAGGGAGCGGACGATAGACTCTTGATTCATGAGAGTGGGTTACCCCTTACCAGGTTCCAGTTCACTCGAGTAGTTAAAATGACCCTGGCACGGATCAGAGTTGATCCAGCCGATTTTACATCACATTCGTTTAGAATTGGAGCAGCGACAGCGGCTGCTGGCTTAGGCCTACCCGAACAGGTAATCAAGAGGTTGGGTCGCTGGAAATCAGCTTGTTACGAACGTTATATTCGCCCGCAATTAGTCTAACATGTCTTTAGCCTTCGTCCCCGTTGTTAGAATCGGCTGACTGTATCTCTTCATATTTACTCTAGGTACCTCCCCTAAGAGAACCCAAATCTGTTGGTGTGGCCACTCCTTCATTCGCAGGGCCGGGGCTCACTTCGAAAAGACACTCAGGGACAGGGTGACCATGATGCGAGGTTGTGACCATCATTGGGTGGGGATAGGCGGGCAGCGCCTGGCGGACGTCCCGAGGGATGTGAAAACGGCCTTGGCCAGAGGCATGCCTTTGCCAGACGTATTCGTGTTGCACTGCGGAGGCAACGATATGATTCCGGGCGGAAGGAGAGAAGTGAAGGAGTCCCTGTTCTCGACTCTAGCAGCAATCAAAAACATTTTCCCAGAAGCTATAGTACTATGGTCGGAAGTCATCCCTAGACTCGTGTGGGCTCGGGGCGCACCCGTGAAAGCAATAAACAGATCCGTTAAAAGGCTGAACCAGTCGGTGGCGGAAATCCTGCAGAAATCTAGTATTAAAGCGATTCGTCACAAATTAATACAGGCAGACAGGCCGGAGCTATACGCGGAGGACGGAGTTCACCTGTCGGAGGCGGGTATGGAGATATTCATAGAAACAGTCCTAGGGGCCGTCTCCGAAGCTCTTGAGCGCAGGGGGGGGAGGTCGAGTCCGCCAGTAAGCTCCTCGTCCTGTGGCGGGGTTCCGGACAAGAATACCACGGGAACTTCTTGTCTAGAGACAGTTAACTCTGAACAGGTTTGCTAAATCATTATGGACTCTGGGCTGGCGGGAGAGTTGGGGCCGACCTGCTGGTGGCCTTGGCTTTTCAGCCCTACCCCGGAGGCCTATGGTTGCCCAAGTGGGCGCTTTCCTCACCTGCGGCTCTGTTGACCAGAAGGGGGTTAACGTTAAGGGAGCAGGTGATCTGGATTGTGGCCTGCTGGCGCAACCCTGAACTCAAATTAAAGGCCCATTGGGAATGGGCGGTGAATGTATATATTGTATATAAGTGCAAGTTTACTCTTAAATACTGTGTTGGAATATGTACGAATAAATAAAGAGATTGGTAGGTCAATGAGGTAATTGACCTGTGAACTTAATTTTAATAAACAAGCACACTGCAGAAAATCAAGTACGACTCCAGAGTTTGATGTGGGATTGGGTCCTTGTAAAGCATGCAGTGTGGTGGGGGGAGAATGCACTTTGTCTGCCATCTATGGAAGGCGCCAACCCCCTCGGGGAATGGCGTCGTTAGTGGCAGCCAAAGGGCCGACCCGGAGTAGGATCGCTTCCGGGTTATGTGACCCGGAAGTGAGCGCGGCACCAGGACCAATGGGAACAAGGGTCGAGGTACGCCCCGGAAGTGATAGTAGGGCGCGAGGCTTAAAAGCCCGCGACCAGCCTAGAGACCCCCTCTTTGTCCGCTGATCGCCCAGGAGTCGGACGTCTCCAAGAGAAGACACCCACCCACCCATCCCTATTAATAAGGATTCAGTTAGGGCAATAGCGGGGTTCCGGACAAGAATACCACGGGAACTTCTTGTCTAGAGACAGTTAACTCTGAACAGGTTTGCTAAATCATTATGGACTCTGGGCTGGCGGGAGAGTTGGGGCCGACCTGCTGGTGGCCTTGGCTTTTCAGCCCTACCCCGGAGGCCTATGGTTGCCCAAGTGGGCGCTTTCCTCACCTGCGGCTCTGTTGACCAGAAGGGGGTTAACGTTAAGGGAGCAGGTGATCTGGATTGTGGCCTGCTGGCGCAACCCTGAACTCAAATTAAAGGCCCATTGGGAATGGGCGGTGAATGTATATATTGTATATAAGTGCAAGTTTACTCTTAAATACTGTGTTGGAATATGTACGAATAAATAAAGAGATTGGTAGGTCAATGAGGTAATTGACCTGTGAACTTAATTTTAATAAACAAGCACACTGCAGAAAATCAAGTACGACTCCAGAGTTTGATGTGGGATTGGGTCCTTGTAAAGCATGCAGTGTAGTGGGGGGAGAATGCACTTTGTCTGCCATCTATGATAAGCGCAGACGAAAAGAGGGCATGTAATTCGAGCAGGAATGGCAAAATGATGTGCTAGAGTTCAGCAGTTCCTTCTGTCTTGTAGAAATGAAACTTCTGAGAAGCTCCAATATTCCTCTTAAAATTAATGTTTTGAGCTTTGTATATTTTTGGCTGATGAATGAAATAATATATTTAAAAACATGTGAGATATATAATTGTGTCTGTAATGTCGAATTGTTTTGAGGTTGAAATCATAGAAATTGATTAAACAGGGGTCTACGCTGTAGTGATTCAGTATTGTTCTACAGACGTCAAAAGGGTATAGATTTGTTGGTTTAGATGATTTAGGGCCAGATGTACGACCATACACTTTTGCGAGTCGCAAATTACGTCTAATAGCGACCCACAATATGCGACTCGCAAAAGTGAATGTTCAACAGTGTCTCACACACTGTTAGCGGTTCCCAACTGTGTCGCAATTTGCATGCTTCATTAATAATTATGAGTCAAGCGCAATTTGCAACCCCATTGGGAATGGATAGCATTCCCAGGGATGGTGAGCTGCTGGGGTCAACAGACCACCGTTTCTGGGACTGCTTTTTAAATAAAGCAGTTTTTCTTTTATAAATGCAGCCCGTTTTCGTTAAAGGAAAATGGGATGCATTTAAAAAAGAAAAATGAAATTATTTAGTTTCATTTTTAAGGGCAGGCACTGGTTCCTGGGACCACTGCCTGCTCTTAAAAAATATTTATCCACCCATTCACAAATGGGAAGGGGTCCCCTGGGGAACCCTTCCCGTTGGCCAGGGGTTTACCACCTACTTGAAGTAGGTGGTAAATTGCGACTGTTTTTCGGCCGCAAATGCGGTTGCAAAACAATAGTAAATGGCATTGAGTCTCGCAATTAGGAAGGGACGCCCCTTGCTAATAGCGAGACGCAAACGTTGTTTTACGAATCAGTGACTCACAAAATAGCGTTTGTACATGCCATGACCCGTTTTTGCAGTCGCAAGCAGGCCGATTTCCCATTTACAAGCGCAAAAAAGGGTTGTAGATCTGGCCTCAGATGTTATTATACTGTGATGGGTTTAAAACATCGAAAATCCATGTGAACGTTTAACAAACTTATGACATCTGTCACTGAGACATGAATCACGAGTAAAAAACTTAAAATGCAGAGTTTTTGATTGCTTATTTATTCATATGCCAGTCACTTAAAAATAGGAGTAAGGAAACTTACAATGTTCCTTACATTTTGAAAGTGGAAATATATCATGTGAACAAGGTGCCACTGTCACAAAAGGAGGTATTTGCTCTTGTTGCAGACGTTACTCTACATAAGGTTGCACATTTAACAAATTAAGTCATGATATGTATTAAAAAAAACTGGGGAACCATGCTAATTTTGTCCAGGGGAACGCGTAACAGGTGACATCACTTTGGGCAAAATTGAATACTTGTTCAGAAACAATGCTAACACCATTATACGTGACATTAATGGTATAACTAATAAAGGTATTGGAGGTAAGTATTTGTCAGTTACTACCTTGATTTTTAATCAAGGTCCAAAAAAAGTATGTGGCAATGATGGACAAAATATGAGTTGATGTTGACTGAATTACGTGGAAAAGTAAGTACCAATACCTCCAGGGTCCCTCCTGTCCTTGTCCCATTTATTACAAAAGTGAGATATAACTAACAGACAGAAAAAGAATGAAAGGAATACTAGAACACCTACCCCACCCCATCCTACCTGGAGTTCTTAAGTCATACTTAACCAGCCTTTATGCTGTTCTTTTTTCTTTCTGTCGACAGATAGGGGCAAGGATGGAGCCTGCTCCTGCAGGGCTGGAGTGGCGGATCTGGCTTTGGGCAATCTTCATCGCTGCAGGGCGGCAATAACGGCAGGTGGTGTGCAGGTCTTTCTGACTGTCTGGCTTGCAAAGAGAGACATGTGGCATGGATGTTGGAGGTTGTCTCTGGCTCTAATTCTGGGTCTTGGTACGTGGTGTGCGTATTCCTGGCTGGCAGAAAGACGTGTATACTGGCAGTTGGTGAAAGGGCCCAGGTAGCACAAGATTGGATACACTTCCAGGGTTGGCTGACTTCCGGAGGGGACACCGCAATATTGACCAGACACGTCGGGAGCAGAGTGCCTGCCTGTGTCTGGGCATCTTTGCTGGTTGACAGGGTTTTTTTTAAGATGCCTATGAGTGCCAGTCCCGGGGAGTACCGCATAGAGGTTGATATTTCCCAAATGAGACGCATCTACTAGAGTGTGGGGGATTACATTGGTGTGCTATTATTATCGGTGGTGAACAAGGGCAATCACTCAAGAAAAAGGAGGAATGCAGAGAATTCTTCCTCAGTTTCCTCAGCTTCCTCTGCCTCTACACATTCTCCTCCGCTTAAAGTGCCAAAGGGACGGTGTGGATGCCCAAACTCCGCGTTTGATTAAGGACATGTTACAGGAGATGAGTGAAGGTGCTAAACCTAAAAAAGTATACTCAGTACAGTCTTCTAATTCTTCAGGGTCAGAAGAGGAGAGTCAGTACCCTGATTCATAGAAGGGGGAATATATAGATCAAGACATGTTGCCTGATTTGCTAAACATGTGAAGGGAAACATGGGATTTCTTGACACTCAGACCCTACTAGGTGTCACATTCCAGCGTAAATAGAGCTTGGGGGTTACATTTAGGCATGTGTGTTTGCAGCGATACCAATGCATCAGCACTAAATCTCCCTTATACCTTGTGGGGAACCTCGCCTGGCTTTGTATCAAGGCCATACATAGGCAGTGCCTGCAGGGGGCTCGGTGCTTGTCAATGACGAAAGCTGTACCCGGAGGTTTGCTATGCGTCATGGAGAACCAGCCCAGTAACAAGGATTTCAGCTACTGTTACTCCATCTTGCATGACTTGCCTTCCTGAACGTTGGAGAATGCCGTACTGCATTCCCTTGCTTCTTTTATTTTAAATGCACGGTGCGCATCCTGGAGCCGTTGCTTTGCTCGGAAGAAGCATCCAACAAAACCCTCCTCATATTCTTGACTGGTAAACACACTCTCTGCTGTCTCAAGAGCCACCTGAAAGGCTCAGATTGGTTTTCCAAACTGTTTACTCGTATTTTGGTTTCTTTTGAAACAGGCGCTGGTGCGCATGTCATGAACTGCCTGAAAGGCTAGGTTATGTAGACACTTATTTTGTTTTATTAAACAACACGCGCAGGAGCGCGTTTCAGAGCCGCAGTGAATGCCGAGTTCCTTTGTGTACAAACGGGCAGAAGCACTCTAAGAGTTTTCAAGAGGCTTCACTTACTGGGCTGCTTTGACCTCGTTAGCAGCAGTTCAGCCAGCATGTCTTGCATGGCTTAACCTGGATTGTTCTTGTGGGTTTGAGCGCCTGGACTAACCTACAACAGAGTGTGCATCTTCTACCCTGAGCTGAGTATTTCCTCACATGCTATATTTAAGGCGATATGGCTAGGGGATTAGGTGCAAGCTCAGTTCACTTTCAAGGAAGACCTGATTATTTCTTTTATGCTTTATTTTTGGCTATTGTGATTTTTTCATTTGCATATGCAGCATAATGGAAACTTTATTTTATCCTTTCTCCCTTTTTTCACTTTCCCCGTGTATGGTCTTCTATGTTTAGTGATATTTCTGTACTCACAGGTCACTCCATACTGGGGATAGGGTTACGTAGCATCATTCATCGCTCCCTCTGTATCCGGCTTCCAAGGTTAGTGGTAACCTGTTGAGGGTCTGACAGATTGACAAGCGTACAGTAAACTACAGCCCGAGCGATGGATACTGCCACTGTACTTACTTCAGTGTTGTAGACCTTGACCGCTTTGCAGATGGAGGTGGATGCCTTTCGTGGGGAGAACCTAGAGTTAAGGAATGAGATGGGCACCATGAGAAGGGAGGTATCATGGTTATCTTGTGTGAGCTCTACCGGGGTCAGGGGGAGCGGCTCCTACATTAAGGACTGGAGGCTGCCTCCTCCCTTAACAGCCCACAACACTGAATCAAGAAGCACGGACCTCACACCGGGAAGGGGTACTCATGGCACTGAGCCCTTCACCTCCTCTTTTTCGAACTCATCACCAGCAAGACCCTCCTCCGTGCATCTGATACAACCTATGCAACTGCCCCTTGCCCCTTCTGAATGATTCTTTGGGGACCCCAAAAAGTTCTGCATTTTCCTCGGCCAATGCAGACTGCACTTCATGTGAAAACCTGCTGTGTTTCCTACTGACCAGACCAAGACGGCCTTTTTATGTCCTATCTGGGTGGGAATACAGCTAGTTGGTCCTTTCCCCTAATAGAGAGAAACGATCCTGTCCTGTACAGCTTTTCAGATTTCTGCATTGAAATGCGTAAAATGTTTGATAGAAAGCAGAGATTGTGCATGTACTGCGGGAAACCCGGACATTTCATCAAGGACTGTAAAACTCGATCCAAATTCATGTGCAAGGTAAACCCTGGAGCGTGTAATCTAACCAAAGTCGACTATGCCACAGAGAACCAGGGAAACTGATGTACCCAAATACTGAGACCCCTTGTTTGAGGCCCATAAAGGAAGTGGTCTCGTCAGCATTGGCTAACACAGTACAAACCGTTGTGGCTCATATGAACTTATGTGTCTCCCTGGAACTGCCCAATGGGGAACCTATTGTGGCCCATGCATTAATGGATTCGGGAGCAACTGGCAATTTCATTGATCAGCAGTACGGCCTGGAATTAGGAGTCTCCTGTATCAAAAAGAAAACACCTGAACCCGTAAAGGATGTTTACGGATGGATGGTACAGTGTTAACATCTGGAACAGTACACTTCCATTCGCGATCGATTTTGATGCAAGTAGGCTTACACTATTTTGAATACATCCAGTTCTACCTTATTGATTCGCCCCACTTTAAGCTTATTTTGGGAATGCCATGGCTCAAGTATCATAATCCTTTGGTGCAATGGGCAGCACACACCGTCTCCATGAACTTCACATTCTGTAAAGAACACTGCACAAAAGACAATGAACAAAGCACCGAAGATGTTGTAAACCCTGCCGGCCTGCTCGCCATAGGATGCAGTAACAAAGTCTTATGTTGTGTCTCCATGTTACCTGAGGAATATAAGCAGTTCCACTACATTTTTAGCAAATATGAAGCAGGGAAGTTGCCCCCTCATAGGGACTACAACTGTGTGATCGAGGTGGAGCCAGGAGCACTCATTCCATGCAGTTGTGTATATGCAGTTCTGGAGGCTGAGACCACATACCTCCAATGCTATCTTGATGAGCTGCTGTCCTCCGGGTTCATACACCCTTCCTCCTCTCCGGCCTCTTTGCCGCTCTTCTTCATACCCAAGAAGGAGAGTGGCTTAAGGGCTTGCATAGACTATAGAGTCTTTAACAATGTCACAATAAAAAACATGGCTTTCCAGATGAAGATTGGGTTGTACGAATAACAAGTTATGCCATTCAGGCTCTCCAACGCACTCGCCGCCTTCCAGTACTTTATGGATGAAGTGTTACGTGGTCTGTTGGACATGTCCTGTATCGTCTACATCGATGACCTCCTGATTTACTCAGCATCCAGGGAATAGCATGTCACACATGTGACAGCAGTGCTGGAAATTTTGCAACGGTTCACTCTTTTTTCTGAATTGGAGAAGTGTCTTTTTTATACCACTGAAGTAGAATTCCTATGGTACATTATAGGACTGAATGGGTTATGCATGGATAACAAAAAGATACAAGCCATTGTTCAGTGGAATTCTCCCTCCAGTGTTAAAGCCCTGCAGAGCTTTCTGGGCTTTGCAAACTTCTATTGGATGTTTAGAAAGGAGTTCTCTAACATCATACAGCCCTTAACAAATTTACTGAAAAATAGGGGCACATTTCTTTGGACGCAATCAGCAGAACAGGCCTTCCAAACACTCAAGAACCGCTTCATACAATCACATGTGTTGAGACATCCAGACGCCACTCTTCCTTTTGTGGTAGGAACGGACACATCTCATTACGCCCTTGGAGGCGTTCAATACAGGGACATCCAGATACTGGCCAGCTCCATCCTGTGGCCTACTTTTCAAAGAAACTGACGTCCAGGGAGGTCAATTACAGCATCACGGACAAAGAACTGCTGGCCATAAAAAGAGCGTGTGAAGATTGGAGGCACTGCCTACTGGGGGCTAAGCACACTGTGTAGATATTCACCGATCACCGGAACCTACTGTTCCTGAAGACCGCCAGAGTCTTGACACCGCAACAACTCCACTGTTTGCTATTCTTTTCAGATTTCGACTGATCAAATACTGAACTGGACCACAAAAAGGCAAAACGGATGCTCTCTCTAGACCAGCCCCGCCTCCTGAGCCCAAACAGGTTCCCATAGAAGAACCTCCTGTGATACTACACAAGGCTTCTTTTCCAAAGGATCTCCAGGCTTCCAAGACCTCGTAAGGCTTGTTGGCTCAGATGAAAAAACAGGTGGCAGGATGGAAAGCTCAGGCATGAATAGACGAAGACCACGAAAAACGTTCGACCAGCAACGACCTACTGTACCATGATGAAAAGTTGTACGTACCAGAGGGCCCTTTACAACTGCAAGCTTTGCGATGGATTCAGGACTCTACGCTGGGTGGAAAACCATGCAGGCAATGAAAAGACATTTCTGGTGGTTAACCTTGCAGGCGGACACAGCCAGGTGTGTTTCCGAATGTGCCATCTGCACCCAAGGAAAGACCCAACATAAAAGACCTTGCAGTTTGCTGCGACCCATTCCCATACCTCTGACACTTTGTCATATGTTGTTCATGGATTTTATTGTGGATATGCCTCCTAGTTTGGGATAGCATACCGAATAGAAGCCCCATGCACATCTCCGAACAGTTTTACAGGATGCTAAGGCTCAGCTAAGCAAGGCCCAAACCCATGAAAAGAACTATGCTGACAAAAAGCGTTCCCCAAGGCCTTTATATATGTGGGGGATAGGGTGAGGCTTGATACCAGGTATTTGAGACTGGAGGGTAATGCCCAACTGAAGCCGACATTCATGGGTCCATATCCTATCGACAAAGTAATCAACCCTTTCGCTATAAGATTACCACTCCCTTCTTCCTGGCACATTCATCCAGTGTTCCATATTCCCCTGCTTCTGCCTTGCCTTCCGCAAACTAGACTACCCCAGAAGCCATTGCCTCTAGATGTAGATGGGGACGAGAAGTACGAAGTCAAGCGTATTCTCGATTCCAAATACATTCGATGGAGGGTGCATTACCTCATTTACTAGAAGGGTTATGGTCCAGAGGACTGTTCGTGGAAACCAGGTGCCAACCTACATTGCCCGGGGAGTCTTAGGCAATTCCACCTGCAGTACCCATCTAAGCCTGGTGGCCTTTCGGGACGCCAGTCGTTCAGAGGGGGCTCTGTCACATTCCGGCATAAATAGAAGTTGGGGGTTATTTAGGCATGAATGTTTACAGCGATACGAATGCATCAGCACTGCATCTCCCTTAATCCTGTGGGGAAGCTCGCCTGGCTTTGTATCAAGGCCATTTATAAACACTGCCTGAAGGGGGATCAGTGCTTGTCAATGATGAAAGCTGGACCCGGAGGTTTGTCTATGCGTCATGTTGAACCAGCCTGGTATCAAGGATTTCATCTACTGTTACTCCATCTTGCATCGGGTCTTCCAAAGTTTACTTGTATTTTGGTTTCTTTTGAAACAGGCGCTGGTGCGTGTCTCATGAGCCGCCTGAAAGGCTAGGATTAGGAGGACACTTATTTTGTTTTATTAAACAACACGTGCAGGAGCGCATTGCAGTGCCACCTGGACGGCTCGAGTTTCGCAGTGAATAAAGAGTTCCTTCTTGTACAAATGGCCAGGAGTGCTTTAATAGTTTTCAAGAGGCTTCACTTACTAGGCTGCTATTTCCTCAGATGCTGTATTGAAGGCAATAGTGCTAGGGGAGTAGATGCAAGCTCAGTTCATTTCCAAGGAAGACCTGATTATTTCTTTTATGCTTTATTTTGGCTTTTGTGATTTTTTCATTAGCATTTGTGGCATAATGGAAACGTAAGTGCTTACACATACTCATAATAGTCTTTTTACGCTCAATACACGCAGTGGCTGAAATATAAATGTATGTTGTGCTTGTGTGTTGTTACAGGGAACACGGGACTAGACAGCTGGAGTGAGAGATCAGGAGTAACGTCTACAACTCCACGTGCAGTCCCATCGTGTGATTTTGCAGCCACATCTTTATTGTTTCCTTTGCTCTTTTTTCCCTTTCCCCTTGTATGGTCTTGTCTGTTGAGTGATATTTCGGTACTCACAGGTCACTCCATATTGGGATAGGGTTACGCAGCATCATTCATTGCTCCCGCTGTATACGCTGTATACGGCTTTGAAGGTTAGTGTGCCAGTTTCAGAGTTCTACCACTATTGATGTTCTGGTTCATCCTTACAGCCATGAAGTACTGAAAAGGGAGTGGATAGATCCTGAAACGATATTACTACCTAGGTTCATGGCCAAGTTGCACCCTATGCAAGGTATGTAAAAATAATTGCTGGACCCAATTCCCATTGATTCATTTGCGCCCAGTCTGGTGGGGAGGACATCCATGGTGGAGGATGCTGTGATAAAGGATATGGTGGATAAGGAGGTGGATGCCGCCCTCTCAAAGGTGTATTCAGGCTATGTGGTTCAATCTCTGATCTCCCATGTTAAAGCCTTGTATTGTTTCTAGATTGACACCTCGGATTGTTCTGGGTGTTTGGAACATAGCGAGCACCATGTGCTCGCTATGGTCCAACTTTGATGTAGTTTCCTTTGATTTTCCTTTGATGTAGTGAGAGCTGCACTGTCAGCCTGCTGGCATTTGCTTTTGAAAGATTGGTGTACAGATTCAGCACAGAAAGCTTCAGCACTGAGATTTCCTTTCAAGGGAAATATGCTCCACGACAAACTCCACGAACTCTTCAAGGAGAAGAAACATTTGTCTTCCCTTAAACAGCGGTACAAAAGGGGGTGGTGATGGACGGAACATCTGAATCAATCAAACACTCACACCCAGTCAAAAGACCTGGGTTTAATCCATCACCGTTCTTTAGCCCACTCTGCCACCCAGTTCAGACATGGCTATATGCAAATCAATCTGACCCTGTGCCTCATGGGAACAGTCCAGCCCGAACTGCCAAGCCATGTCTTCCCTGTACCGGAAACAAGCTTCCGAGGACCAGTTTCTGGCATTCCAGCCATCTTCAGCCCGGCTTGCTTGAATCCAGTGGCACAGTGAGCTAGAGACTCACGTCTGAGCATACCCTGCCACACTTATGGCGGCTAAAAGCGGTACAAAAGGGGTGGCAGAGTGGGCTAAAGAAAGGTGATGGATTAAACCCAGATCTTTTGACTGAGTGTGAGTGTTTGATTGATTCAGATGCTCCGTCCATCACCATCCCCTTTTGTACCGCTTTCCCTTAAACAGGCCACATCTGATAAGCAGCCATTGAAGCTGAAGTCTTGCTTTTGTCAGCCTTCTTGACAACAGTTTCCTTGTTTCCAAGGTAGATTTCCATCTGGCCATGGAAGGGACAGGAAAGCCAAGTCTCCAAGTCTCCCCCTGTGAAGTCTCATTCCTGACTACATGGTGGTGCGTCAGGGATTTGTGGTCAGTGGACATATTCAGCACTTTCTTAAGGCCTGGGAGAAATCTACTTCGGATGCTTGGGTGTTGGACATTTTAAGGTAGGGCTATCGTATAGAATTTGCAATGACTGCTCCAGATTCAAGGGTGCGTCCCACTCCTTAGCCTTTCAAGTTGGACAAGAGGGTTGCATTTTCACAGGGAGTATGCACTCTTCTGCAGAAGGTTGCCATTCTGGAAATTCCTCCGATGGAGAAAGGCAGGGGGTTTTGCTCCATAATTTTTATTGTGGCAAAGGCGACAGGGAGCTTCTGGATGGTTTTGGATTTGAATGTGCTGAACAAGTTTCTCCTACACCTGCACTTCAAGATGCAAACATTGCATAGGGTGATCTCTTTGGTTCTCAGGAATCATCTAATGTGCACCCTGGACTTGTGAGATGCGTACTACCATGTACCAATCAGACCCCCCCAGGATATAGCGGCATGGATTAGCAAATTTAGCGGCACAAAAATGGAAATTTAGCGGCACAAATATGGAAATTTAGCGGCAATTTGGCGGCATTTTATTTCGCCATTTTTCCTACAACAAACACAGATATCTTAGTTTTTTAGTTATTTAACAACATGAAGCTATGTATATTTGGTTTATTTACAATGTAGACACTTTGTTTCCCTTGAAAAGCAAAAGACTGCCCGTCAGCAGCCCAGGGCAGCAAAACAGCATTACAGGCATCCCGCGTTGCGTGCGGCAAGGCGGTGCTTTATATCGCGGTGTCAGTGCCTCCCCAGTGCAGCAGCTCAATTGGCACACCTTGCATAAAAAAGGTTTGGATCTTTGTTGTTCCAGCCTGTCCTCGTCGCTCTCCTCTTCCCGCAGCAGGCCCTGAATATAGGCCGTGTACACAGCGCTATCTATCTCCAGAGCGTCTAGCCTCCGTCCCAGCCACTCCTGGAAGCCAGACAACTCCATTCCACACTGGGACAGTGCTCTGACTGTCGGCCAGCCTCGCCGCCTTTGCAGTGGATGACCTGTTGACAGCCACTGGAGCTGTGTTACGCACTGAGCTGTACGAAGTCTATGCTTGGAGTTGTGGATGGCATGCTCCTCTAGTCTACAGGGCACAACAGGAAGGATCCTGTGGGATGTAAGTAGCCGTGAGTCGGGGGATTTTGTGAGCTGCAAGATGCTGAGAGCTGTGGGTTGGTAGGAACTGCATGCTGTGTGAGATCAATGATGTTGATGCTGTTGTGATGTAGTGCTCGGAGCTGTAGGAAGCTGCGAACTACAGGATGCCTGGATTTCTGTGAGGTGCTGTGGGTGTTTGCATTCGGTGAGCTGTAGCATGCTGTGGACTGCATGTTCTGTCAGCTATGGGATTCCCAAACTCTGTCATAGATAACTCTGTCCACCACACATCCCGGCAATGCATCGCACCTCCACGCCCACTCTACACTGTACAGCTCTCGTTTCCAGATCTGCATCTGTCACAGCTCCCTGCTGCCTTCACGAGTCTCGGTTCCAGCGCACATCCCTGCACTGCATTGCACCTCCACGCCCACTCTACACTGCACAGCTCTCGTTTCCAGATGCACATATGTCACAGCTCCCTGCTGCCTTCACGGGTCTCGGTTCCAGCGCACATCCCTGCACTGCATTGCATCCCCACGTCCACTCTACACTGCACAGCTCTCGTTTCCAGAACAGGGTGGCCAACATGGCATGGGTGCAAATTCAAGACGGTAAGGTTAAAAATTCAGGACAAAGGGTCAAAATCCAGGACAAAATGTGAATAAATGTACGTTTTCCAGACACATCATAGGAAGTTGCGCGATAGTATAGCCTTCAGCTTTCAGTACACGCACTTTTTTACCGGATGTGTGACTGGGCTGGGACTAGGCGTGGGCGGAAAATCCGTTCCGCTCGCGGATTTTCGGGAAATCCGCAATCCGCGAGATTTGCGAATTTCCCGCAAAATCCGTAAATCCGCGAGCAGCGGATTTTGCTCGCACTGCTCGCACTGTTCGCGTGAGTTCGCGCCCCGCGAATAAGTGCAAAATTGCAGAAATACGATCTTAGCAAAACTGAAAGTAACTACTTACCAGGTTCAAAAGTTCAGGCTCATCATTAGTAGCCATTTCCTGGAGTGCTTCCTGAGGGGCCCCTCCAGAGTTCAGTTGCCAGTTGAAACTATTATGTGACCCTGCTCTGAACCTCAGAATAGTTACACATATGCCACAAAGGTCCTGAATTACAGCTAAGGGAGACAAGCAGGAGCCAGGCTGGAAGTTAAAATCCATTAATCAGCCCCTAATCCATTATTGTCAGTTGGGGCAGGGCAGGTGTTGTAACTAATTTTGCAACAATGAAAGCACTTAGCAAGTGCAAAAGATCACTAATCAGGGCGCACTAAGGAAGCAGGTGCCAGCTAAAAAAATATTCTGTAACACATGAATCAGCCCCAAATTAATTCAGGTCACTTGAGGCAGGGAAGGTGTGCTTTGCTTTGCCGAAAATAATGTACACTGGACAACCAGAGGGTGTGGTGATGAAACAGAGGGTGGCATGGGTGGGCCAGAGGGTGGCATGAGTAGTCAGAGAGTGGCAGTGGTGACAGAGAGTGGCAGTGATGAAGAAGAGTGTCCCAAACAGGCTGGACACGTAGAAACAACAAGTTCGCGAAACTTGCGACCCGACAGGTAAGTTCGCAATTTGCGAAAGTGTACAAAACCCTCGCGAACTGGCAGAAACACGGGCGAACACAAAAAAAAAAAAATCCGCAAATTCGCGGGAATTCGCGGATTTTGCGGATTGCGAATCCGCAAATCCGCAAAATTTGCGAACGCGAGATCCGCAAAATTCGCTCATGCTTAGCTGGGACCTCAACCTCAGCTTCACCCTAAGCTTTTCACGGGTCGTCCAAAACTCATTTATAGCTACAGGAGGCTTTGTGTTTTTTATTGCCTCCTGCAATGTCAGTTCTCTGGCTAAGTAGCCCATTTGCAAGGTGTTAGAGGATTGATCATCTGGGATGAAAGATTCAATTATCACACCATGCCCACGAACGAATAGTCAGCAGGCGTGCCTTGTGTTGTCATACTCTCATATTGCACAAAAGTGAGACAAAACAAGAGGAATTTAGAGTGTAACGGAGAGAGAGCGTTTTATAATCTATGCAAGGCTTAACGCAGTGATAAAAACAAACTATTTGAGAAGGGCTTCACCTTCCCAAAAATGAAAACGGAATGAAATTAGAAAATACTTATTGTTTAGTTTTTCAGGTTTGTTAATTTTCCTAGCACCTTGAAACTATTCTTAATAACAGAGACTACTCAAACAAAATCTGAAGTGGAAAAATTGTATCTTGAGACAAGTTTCTAGCAATGATTCAAATGTATACTCTAGCCCGCCAAGTCAGTCTTCTTCCATCATCCCAGGTAATCGTTATCTTAAGCAAACCGTATTATAGCAGATGCCCCAGGATATAGCAGCATGCATTATCTTTTTTAAAAATGCTGCGATTTCTACAAAAGTGCCGATTTCGCAGGCACTTTTGTAAAAATCGCGGCATTTAAAAAAAAGTGCCGATTTCGCGGCACACCGCGAAATCGCGAAATCCTGGAGGGTCTGACCAATTAATTAGCCCTTCCAGCAGTTTCTAAGGTTCTGCATACAGGGGACTACCTATAGGTTTTGTGTTCTTCCCTTTGCCCTTTGGTCAGCACTGGGGGTGTTTACAAAGGTGGCGGCTCCATTGGTTGCTTAACTTCATCTTCTGGACATTTAACTGTATCCTATCTGGACAATTCGCTGCTTCATGCCCCATCAAAGGGGCAGCTTCTTCACGATCTGCAAGTGGTGTGTGCGGCAATCAAGGCTCATGGGTTCCTGCTGAACAAGGGAAAGTGTCAGTTGGTACCTTTACAGGATATGATATTTATTGGGGCCTCATTTTGCACCGAGCTGAAAAGTGTCTTTGTACCAGTTCCCAGGGCTATGGTCTTGATGACATTGTCAGGGAAGATGATGGAGCGAGTTTCCTTTCAGACCCGGCTGTGGTTGCATCTCCTGGGTCTTGTGGCAGCTGCAGTATTCACAGTTCTTTGGACCCGCTTTCACCTACAGCTTCTGTGGGTCCATGGCTTTCATGTTGGGATCCCTGCTCCCAGGATCTCATCCAACTGGTTCTGGTAACTCCTGCCATCATTCCGGATCTGTGCAGCCCGATCCTCCAGTAGTGCTGACTATTTATGCCAGTGCATTTGGGTGGGGCACACTCTGGGGGACAGTTCTCTGAAGGCTCGTTGGTCTCTCCAGGAGGGTAGGTAGTCTTCCAAATAGAGGGAACTGATTGCAGTCTACAGGGCAGTCATGAGATTCCGTCAGCTTCAGTTGTGTCTCAATTATGTGGTACATTCCGACAACTTTGTTGACTGTGGCGTATCTGAACTATTGAGGGGGCATTTGTTCCAAGTATCTGAATGCAGTGGCTTTGCCTTTGTTTTGCAGGGAGAGGGGTATCTTCAGTCTTTGGTGGTAGTTCACACCAGGGGTTGGACAATGGGGTGGCAGATGCCCTCAGTCAGTTCTTTCCTTCCTCCCAGAAAGTATCTCTCATACAGGTGGGGGGTCTTTTGTCTAGTTTACATAGGTGTGATGTTCCTTGCCTGGACCTATTTGCGTCCTTGCTAAATGCTCCAGTGCCCATGTTTTGTGCACGCAGTCAGCAGGAGGGAGATTGGGGATAGATGCCTTGGCCATCCCAGCTGTTATATGCCTTCCCACCAATGGCACTTATTCTCGAGTTTCCGGCTCGTGTGATGGGAGAATCCAACTTGGTTGTGGTTCCCTTCTGGCCTCGTCTTTCTTGGTATCCCACTTGCAAGGTTCTAGCAGTTCAGGGTCTTTGGTTGATTCCCTGCTTCATTTTTTCCCTGCAGTCAGCTCCGTTCTTGCTTCTTCTGCAGCTGCATCAGTTGGTGTGAAAGTTGAGAGGAAGGGGCTGCAGCATAAGGGACTTCCTCAGCACTCAGCAGTGTCCATTCAGCAATCATAGAATCCTTCTACTTCCAAATCCTATGAAAGGCATTAGGGGAATTTCCAGCATTGGTGTGAGTCTCTTCAGTTGTCTCCCCTGGAATGTTCCTTAATGGATGTGTTGCAGTTCCTTTGGGGTGGCTTTGAGAAACAGTTGGCTGTGTCTACTTTACAGGCCCAGTGGGCTGTTATTAAAGCTTTTAGGTCCCCTTGGGAGAATTTGACAGATGTGGATGATTAGGTGTTGAGATTGTTGAAGGCTTTTTATCTTTCTTACCCTTAGGTGAAGTATCTTTTCCCATTGTGGGACTTGCCTCTGGTATTGGAGACTCTTGTTGCTGCTCCCTTTGAGCCTTTGGAGCTGGTGGACATTAATTTTGTAACTTTAAACGTAGTTATTTTTGTTGTCCTCACTTCAGCCTGACGCATTGATGAATTGGGGGCTCTGACTGCCAGGGAACCCTTCCAGTCTTTTTGAGAGGATGGGGTTGTGGTACGTTTGGATTCTTCTTTTTTGCCCAAAGTGGCTTCTCAATTCCATCAATCTCAGGACTCGGGAGCTGATTTTGTCTGCTTTGGAGTGTGGATTTGGTGTCTGCAGATGGTGGTCCATGGTCTTTGCTGCATATGAAATGGGCTTTGATGATCTATTTGAATCGCACAAGTTCAATCAGGAAGTCTGACTCCTTTTTTGTTTCTTGGGAGGTTTCCTCCTGAGGTGAGAAGGCTTCTTCATTGTCCATTGGTTGGTTGATTAAGCAGATGATTCAGCTGGCTTACTCTCTGTTGGGGTGCCTACATCCTGTGGTGAGGCAGGGTCACTCTACTTGGTGGTGGTTGCTTCCTGGACTGCGTTACCAGGTTATCCCTCATGGAAATTTGCAGGGCTGCTACTTGGGTCTCATCTAATACTTTAGTCCGGCATTATAGGCTTCAGAAATTGCTCTGTGATCATACAAATTTAGGATTGGGAGTTTTGCAGGCTGTCAGTTGCTGATTTATGCTGTTCCTGTATTACAGGTTCAGGTTTTAACGTCTTTATTTCGAAGATTTCTTCATAAAAGACAACAAGTAAAAATACATACAAATTTACATCATGAATATTACAAGTATTAAAAGTGGTTATAAGTAGCCATCAAGACATTTTATAAAAATCAATTAAATAGTATCACATGACGTTTTACATAGATCATTAAAAAAGATTTACAAATCACAATTCATACATTCAAACTATGAACTATTAGACTAAATATATTCCCTCTTGTACAGTTATCATAGTACTCTTAATTATCTTCCTTAGAGGTGTCTGGCCCTAATGGTCCATGCCCATCCAATGTATTTCGCCACGCCTATGGAGATCCACTCGACTGTATTATATCTCAAAGTTAGCAGCGCTTCTTCCCACACCCGTGCATTAATCCTTCTACAGATGGGTTTTAGCCATTTTTGACGCGGCGCACAGTGTGCTGGACAAACAAAAAGAAAGTGACCCATTGTTTACTTTTGCTCACTACACCAGGGGCAGTGCAAAGATAGTTGATTATGCCATTTGTTGGTAAACTCCCTTATTGGCAATGTGCCAACTCGAAATTGATGATAGAGTTTCCTATCTGCACTTTTGGTAATCTTGTCCCAGTATATCTCAGCGTGGGAAACCACTTTATGGAGCAGAAAGAAGCCAGTCAAGTTTTGTTTCTGTGAAAGCAAAACGAAATCTTCTTTGACTGTGGCCCAAAACATTAGTTTAAATTATTTTTTTGGCGGAAAAACCTGGTTTCCCGGATCTGACCACAACATATGAAGACCCATCCTATAGAGAATTTCCTTTACATTTTTAAACCAAGATAGATTCCCTGACCCAGGTATCGATCTCACATCCAGAATTTCATTTGCAAACATAGAAAGTTCTGGAGTGGACCAGATGCGTCTCAAAGGGCTACCATCCTATATTGAGCCTGATTTTTAATTGATTGGCAGCCCATATATAACATAAGGGGGAGTGTTGGAGTTGATAATGGGAGACCTACCAAACTATGGAGAAATTTATTCTGGATTTTGTCTAGTGAGGCAAGATCTACATAACCCCACAGGTCCGAACCGTAGAGGATGGCAGAGCTAATTTTGGCATTAAATATTTTAAGGGCTGGCAAGACTCTTTTGGTTTGGGAGCAACGTTGTTCTTTGACAAGGCAACCCGATAACCGGGCAAATTTTAGGTAAAGTGCCTTAATCTGCTCCTTCCAGCGCAATCTATAGTCTATAACCACCCCTAGGTAGGTCATCACCCCTACTTGTTCCAAGGTGGTACCATTCATAGTAACATGACCCCTTTGTGATCTATTCTTGGTCAGAACCATGAATTTGGTTTTCGAAACATTAATTTCAAGATCGTTTTCTGTACAAAACTCCACAAACGTATTTATTGCATTCTGGAAACCCACCTGTTTTTTTGCCAGGATCAGAGTATCATCGGCAAAAATTAAAAGGGGGAATCTTGTCCCACCCAAAACAGGCGCATCTGTCGGGGTAGAAGAAAGAAACTGTACTACTTGATTAATGAAGAGTAAGAACAGGGTTGGTGCAAGGACACAGCCCTGTCTTACTCCACGGGTCACTGGGAAGGGGTCTGTGACCTGGCCCTGGCGTCCCCATCTAACTCTAGCAAAGTCAGACTCATGTAGCCTGATGGTAAGCTCAAGTAATTCGGGTGGCATACCCATTCTCTTTAGGGCTTCCCACAATTTTCCTCTAGGGACCAAGTCGAACGCAGATTTAAGATCCACGAACGCTGTGTATATGGTGCCATCTCCTAGATACACTGTCTTCCAATAGATCATGATAAATCTGAGCACTTGGTCGACAGTGCTAATACTGGCCCTAAAACCAGCTTGTAGCGGGGATAGGATATTTTCCTCACTCATCCAAGACTGGATTCTACCCAGCAACATCCTGGCAATTACCTTCTGCAGGGCGTCGATAAGACTTATAGGACGATAATTCCCCGCAAGGGTCATATCACCTTTTTTGAATATAGGGAGAATTTTGGCCCCTTTCCATGAGTCTGGTATACAGGCTCCTCTAGCAATAGCATTAGCTAAAAAAGGTATATAAGGGACCCAGTTTATTATGTCAAGCTTAAAAAGATCAGCCGGAACACAGTCCATACCTGGTGCTTTGCCATTTTGAATCTGTTTTAATGCAATCTCTGTTTCACATTCTGTAAAAGTTATGATCTCACTAGTAGCTATGGGAATGGGAGGCAGATTACTCTCCCCTATATTAAGATTGCCTGTTACATTGCCACAGAATTGGGCCGAAAAAAATACAACCCATTCCTCGGCTGAAACGTAGTTAACTGGGGTTTGCGAGTCCCATGACCCTCCCCACTTCACTACCTGCCAAAATTTAAGTTGGTTAGTAGAAAGACTGGCCTCATATAGTTCCAGCCAGCGTTGGTCATCCCATGCAGTCCTTGCTTGGTTTAGCACTTTCTTATATTTGGCCCTCTCTATTTTAATATCCGTTGTTACCCTGGACTTAATAACAGCAATCAAAGAACTGTGTGCTGTGCACCAGGATTTGTTATACCATTTAGCGCCCAGGGGTTTTCTATCAATTTTCGATGAGCCACCCTGCTTTGTAAAGAAAGATTTAAGTTTAGCAAAAAGGGACTCATGGATTTCAGTAATTTGCTCCAACGGCCCCATTATATCCAGCACTCATTTTACTTGTTTAGTGGCAGCTACAACTTCCATTGCAATTTTTTCAATAGTGTCGGGGACTTCCAGAATCCGATCCCAGCGTACCCTATGACAATCATTTGTAAGAAATGTCTCAGCCGTAGTGTACTTTGAAGCGTTCCTTATCGACAAGCCACCATCCACTTTCAAGTTTACTAATAAGGGATTATGATCACTTTCTGGCCTATCTACTATTTCCATATCCTCTAATAGGCACCAAAACTCTATTTTAATAAGGAAATAGTCTATGCGATGGTACTATAGCCATTATCAAATGTGGCTTTTCCTGCTTTGTCCGAAATGGACCTCCCGTTTGCTGCCCTAAAATCCCACTCCAGACATAACCCAAGCCATTGCAGAGCAGCATCAGTGACTTTTTTTAATTGGTGATAAGGCGGGGCTGGGAATATTCCATAGTTGGTCTGTCTCACCATAACAGTTATCTTCCATAACTGGTAGGGGTTCAAACGTACAGTTTAAATCCCCTGACACTGTTACACACTTGTTTTGGCCAATGCTGTTTAGAAGGAGTTCTAGGTCCTCAATAACTTCAGGACTCTTACCTCCCACTCGACCCCTTGCATATATATTGATTAAAAACAAGTCCTGTTGGTTTACTCTGCTGAGTTTAAGACCCTGTAAATCAGCACTAGGGACAAATAACTCATGGGTCCTGTAGCATAGAGATTGTTTTATCCAAATAACAAGTCCCCCAGATGGGCGACCCTTTTGCCCTTTATGAGCTGGTTTATAAAAATTCAAATAACCAAGGCGAAAAATAGCATCAGTTGACCAACTTTCTTGAAATACAACAATATCAAATTGCTCAATAAATTCCCCCCATTCGACCATGTCCATTTTCCCCTTCAGCCCCGCAATGTTCCAAGACAATATCCTGAGTGTATTTACAAGAGCTACCAATGGCTCATCAGGTATGGCTACATTCCCCTCATTTTCCTCAATTAATAAGGGGTTGCCAATGCCAACCTCTACCAAATTAGTAACATTAGAACTATTTTTTGTTAGATCACCCAAAAGATTTTCTGCACTATTATCTGAATTTTCGGTGCTAGTGTCTGTCACCTGGGTACTTGGGAAATGAGGGGATATTTTCCCAATGGAGAGCCTGGGCACCCTATTATCCTGTTCCATTGTCCCCCATTATGTCAATCAACGCCATCCAACCAGCACAACGGTGCAAAGCGATTCGAGAGATGAGGCACGAACATAGGGTAAGTAGCCACTTCTAGGGGGTATCTTCGTCTAAAACTAACATTTTGGTTGAAATGATTTTGTCGAGGAAACTCTCTCCCCATGCTGAGTTTAGGGTAGAAATAATGCAGGGACAAAGTTTGAACATCCCCCACTCTTCCAAATCTAGGTTCTCTACTAATAAACTCAGCTACCCACGGCTCCCTGAAGCTGATGACGACACAATCCCCTTCGAGGTCTTTTTTACTAAAACCCACCAAGTCTACTCTCCTAACAGTAAGGATTTCAGTCTTTGACATCGGTGGGAGTGGACGGTTCTTATTCAGCCAAAATGTTCCTTTGTTGTGTAAATCACTGTGAGTTTCCACCCTACCCTCTCCCAGTGGTACTACTCCTGTCAGGATTACGGTGTATGGCAGTGATTCAGGAGGGAGATTCACGCATTGTTTCCTGGATGAAATATTTTTCTTAGTCTGTGTGTTTTGGACTGCTGGGCGGGATGGTTTGGGTGAACCTTTTGTGGTGGACTGTGGTTTGTTACCCGAATCAACTTTATGGGGGATAGTCACCACAGCAATCTGCTTATTTGTATCTACGGCAGGTTTCTGCTGGGGGACCTTCAACGAAGATGATACATGTTTTAAAATTTTCCCCTTGTCTCCATTATTCAGCACCTTTTTCTGTGCAATCATTTGCACTGGGCCCTTGGAGGTGCTCGATTGTTGGAGATTTTTCAAAATGTCACAATTTTCCCCCATAGAGTCCATTTTAACATTCAGAAGTCTAGTTCGTTCAAATAAGGGCAAGAGGAGAGATTTAATTAACACCTCAATTTTATCTAATAGTGTACCTTCTACATTATTATCTGAGTTATTATTACTCCCCACAGGGTTTGGAGGTATCACTGTTGTGTTACTTTGGGGCGGAATCTCACTATTGGTTTTCTGAACCTTTTTATTGCCCCCCTTCTGAGTCGAATCTTCCCGTTTCCTTTTGTTAGATTTGTGCATATTCCTGTTTTTCAGAGATGATGGATGTGTTTCGGGCTCTGGGCTTATAATAAAACTAGAGGAAGTCGAAGTATGGAAAGGGGCGACCACTCGGTCCCCCCGAACTTATGGTTGGGGGCCCCGATCCTCCCGGGAAACCATTTTGGGCAGGGGGCGTGTCTCGGCTGGTATGCCCGAAGCGGCGTAACCGGGGCACGCCTTTTCCCGCCCAAGAGGGGTTGTCCTAGACACCTACACCGATGGCCACGCCCAGTAGGCGTACCGGCAGAGGGTTCACGCCCTCCCGAAGAGGAATAAAGAGAGCGGGAATCCGAAGAAGCGTCCTCTTGTTCCTGTGCTTGGAAGCTGCACCCACTCGTTGCACGTGAGCCCTCGACGGAACAAGGAGCAATTTTGAGAACTTGTAATTCTTGTGTTTCTCTTTCAGTGACTTTACAGAGAAGAGTCCCGGACCGTCTTGATCGACCCAGAGTAGATAATCAAACCATGTCTGGCAAGAAGGCAGGAAAGGGTTCTGAGACAGACCAGGTGCTTCGTATGTTGGTGAACAAAATGACGAGAATAGAACGAAGCATCAGTCAAGTTCCAGCGCTTGGTCGTGATATGGCGGGCATTAAGAAGCAACTGGCCGCAATGAACAAGCCTGGTAACCCGAAGAAGGTAATAGGCCCGGCATTGCCGGGAGTCGTCCCCGAGGGTAGAGGGAAACGAGTCAAGAGGAGGGCGGCGGCAAGGGAGGTTCCGGTCCCAGAGGTACCCCCGGTCAGCCCTGCCATACCAGCTGATGCCCCAGTACCAACCCCAGACGCGGGTCAACCGATTCCGGTTGTGATTACGCCCGCCAACGACGAGGACATGCCTCCCGAATTGGCCACCCAGTTGGCCGCATGGCTCAACAAAAAGGCAGGGGGTGCTACGGCGCCTGGAAACACGGCCGAAGAGGCCAAGTTACTAATACAGCAGTTGCGGCAGTCGCGAGATGCCGCGAAGGCGAATCTCCCTCTTGTCTCCCCGCAGGTGACCCCGGAAGGACCGGCAAGTGGCATCGAGAAAACGGCGGGAACAACGACCGAACCGGGTAAGCTCGCTTTGCCAGTGGCGGGGGAGGGCTCATTGCCCTCAAGACGGGAGAGAGTGGTTCAACATTTCCCGTTGGCCACGAAAGAATTGATATGGGCAGACAAGTATGTTAATATGTTTCCGTTGTTGACTGACCATCGCGAGATGGAGTATGCTAAGACACAGAAAGATTTGTGGCACCCGCGTGTCTGGCGAGCAAAAATGGCAGGATTCAGGGTGGATGAGACGATAACAAATTGGGCCAAGGCCTTTGCAATGTTTACTGCGATTATTGGCGAGCGTAAGCCCGAGGTATTGCCCGAATTGTCTTGTTATCAGGCACGTATAATGGATTTTTATGAAACATATGAGGGGAATGAATGGATGGGTTACGACATGAAATTCCGTAAAGCGAAAGAGTATGATTTATCTCTGACATGGGATTGCCTCGACTCGATTTCTTGGCAGAAGCAGCTCCTGCCTGGCACGGCCAGGACATCCTCGCCAGCTGGGTTTTCCCGCCAGCAGCCTGCGGTGCCCTTTCGAGCAGGCGCCGGTGGCGATCACCAGCCGAGAACCGGCGGGAATGGTGGAAAGCAGGGGGTCTGTTGGGGCTTCAATAGAGGCAACTGTACCAGACCGCAAGGGGCATGTAAGTTCAAACATGCGTGTGCGGGTTGTGGGAATTTCTCGCACCCGGAGAGTTCATGCAGGTCAAAAAATAGCGGGTCGGGAGGTAGAGGAGGGTCCAAACAAGACTGAGGGGGATCGTTGTGTACAATTGCCCACTCCCGTTGATCTCATGGCTATGACTCCCTGGTTAAACAAATACCCTGATTATGTCTCTGCTGGGGTGTCGAGGAAAGGATTCTTATATGGCTTCCACATCCCGGCTGGGGATTTTCGTGGGGAACCTTTTTGTAAAAACCAGCTTTCGGCACAACATAATCCAGGTGTGGTGGAGAGGAAAATCGCTAAAGAGGTGACCCTAGGCCGAATCGCTGGCCCATTTCAGCACCCGCCAGTAGCAAATGTCATCTGTTCCCCATTAGGGGTGGTCCCCAAAAGAGACCCGGGGGAATTTAGGCTGATCCATAATCTGTCTGCTCCAAGGGGTTTCTCAGTAAACGATGCTATTGACCCAGAAGTCTGTTCGGTGCGGTACGTATCGTTCGATGATGCCGTCACCATGTTATATCGCCTGGGCCCGGGGCGCTGATGGCGAAATCAGATATCGAATCAGCGTTCCGGTTGCTCCCGGTACACCCACAGGATCAGCGTTTGCTAGGTTTTGCGTTTCAATGACGTTATTACATGGATAAATGCATGCCGATGGGTTGCTCCATTTCTTGTGCCTATTTTGAAATATTCAGCTGTTTTTTAGAGTGGGCATTCACCGAGGCCACAGGGCATAGGCATGTTATGCATTACCTAGATGACTTTCTGTTCTTGGGAGCAGCCGGCGACACAGAATGTGCGCAGGCGCTTCAGGACTTTTGCATCCTCATGGAGGAGTTTGGAGTGCCATTGGCACCAGGTAAGACGGTCGGACCATCTACTTCACTCGAGTTTCTGGGAATTGAGCTCGATTCGGTGGAGGGATGTTTCCGTTTGCCAGTGGGAAAGGTAGCTAAATTTAGGGCTTCCCTGGAACTGTGCCTTAGTAAGGAGAAGGTGACCCTGCACCAGCGACAGCAAGCAGTGGGTCAGCTTAACTTTGCCTTGAGAGTGATACCAATGGCCCGCCCATTTTCACGCTCTATTGCACAAGCTATGGTTGGTCTCAAGGAAGGACACCACCGCACGAGACTGTCTGCAGAGGTTCGCCAGGATATGCACATCTGGTTGGCATTTCTGGCGGACTTCAACGGTCGAGTAGTGTGGAAGAAGCCGCCAGCGTCTTCGGACGAGCTGGGTTTGTGGACTGACTCAGCGGGGAGCGTGGGATTCGGCGCCATCTTTGGTAATCGATGGTCGGCGCAAACATGGCCGACGTGGTGGCACACTAGCGGTCTCACAGGTAACATAGGGTTCCTCGAGCTATTCCCTATTTTTGTTGCTCTGATGGCATGGCCGGACGAGTTCAGAGACCGCTCTGTGGTATTTTGGCCTGACAATATGACTGTTGTCGAATGCATTAACAATCAGGCAGCACGCTGCAAATGGATCTTGAGATTGTTGAAGGAAGTTGTGCTGCTTTGCATGAGACTGAATGTACAGTTCAGGGCGAAACATGTGCCGGGTGTACTGAATCATGCGGCTGATGCACTCTCTCGTTCACATATGCGGGCTTTCAGGGGTTATCTACCTACAGCGGACCTAGCGGCGGCACCATTCCCCGAAGCACTCTGGCTAATCGGTGCCCCGGATTACAAGACCTCGTGGCAGCAAGCTTAGCCCCCAGGACGAGGAAGGCATACGAAGGAGCGTTTCGTTCCTATTGTGCATTTTTTGGGTCCGACAGGGAATCACAACTGGGGTCAGGAGGATTCCTTTCTAGGGTTCCTGGTAGCACTGCACAGGGAAGGCCGATCAGCGGCAACAGCCAATAGGCATAGGGCGGCCATTTCATTCATGGCGCAGGTGCATGGCATAAAAGACCCAACGGGTTCCTTTTTGGTGAAGAAAGCCCTTCGTGGCTGGCAGCGCCTCGAGGGTCGTAAGCAAGACGAGAGGCGCCCGATTGGCTTAGAAAGGTTGTCCCTAATCATGGCGAAACTAGTCACGACATGCTCCTCCCAATTCGAAGCAGTTCTGTTCCGGGCAGCTTTCGCATTAGCGTTCCATGGGGCTATGCGGGTGAGCAAACTGGTCGCAAGGAATAAGAAAGATGTGGAGGGAGGCTTGTGCAGGGATCACATCCTAATTAGGGGTGATTCGATGGTAGTCACGATAGCTAGGTCCAAAACTGACCAGGGAGCTATGGGAAACAGTGTTGTTGTCCGGCGCATGCGAGGGTCCCCCACGTGCCCAATAAGGTGCATTGAGGAATACTTGGCACTGAGGGCGGATACATGGGGGGGGAGTTTGCTGAGGCACATGGATGCCACCCCACTGATGAGGATTCAGTTCCAGAGGGTGCTAGCACTGACAATCGCGGCGGCGGGCATGGAGCCGTGCGATTTTGGGACCCACTCCTTTAGGATAGGGGCTGCTACTGAGGCTACAGCCAGGGGTCAGAGTGCGGAAGAGGTGAAACAGTTAGGACGATGGTCCTCGAATTGTTTTAAAAAGTATGTGCGATTGCACATGTTGTGAAGTCAAGTTACATGCACTCACGCTTCTTGTCTTCTGTTTGATTTACAGTTTCGCGAGCAGGTCATGCGGGGCGGAATTGGCAGTCGACCCAGCACCAGGGGACCAGCGGTCAGAGATCACCTGCTGAGGAGAGAGTGGTGTGGGTCGTGGGCCACTCATACGTGAGGCGGGCCGGGGACGTATTCAAAGCAGGTGACGTGACTCACGCAGCTGGGGAATACGGGTACAGAGTGGCCTTCCACGGAAGGGGCGGGCTCTGTATTGACCAGTTCGAATCTTTTATTGAGGGTCTCTTAGGGTGGCAGAGATCACCGCCATCTGTAATCATAGTACACCTGGGGGGCAATGACTTGGTGACACTCGGTAGGCGAGTATTACTCGAGCGAGTTTTGTCAGCCGTTAGCTGGTTAGCAAAAAGAGTCCCGGGGTGCACGATTGCCTGGTCCCACATGATTCCCAGAAGGGTTTGGCGGGGGGGCCTTTCAGTATCAGCACTTAACCATTCGGTGAAGAAGGTTAACAACAAAATTGGTAGATTGTTTCGCTCTGCGCAGTTGCATAACATTCCGCATGGGTGTATTCGGGGTGATCACATGTATCTCAATGATGGGGTTCACCTGTCCCGGGAGGGGAATGTCTTACTCATAGGGGACTTCATAGCATGGCTAAGGGGTTTGAGGAAGCATGACCTTTAGGAGGAGTTTGTGGGGGGGCCGGATAGCGGGTCAACTATCCGGCCTGTGGCGGTAAGGTCATGATCGGTGAGCAGTAATTTCAAGGTCCCTAGAGGGGGGCGCCACCCACTATGGATGGGAGCGCCCGGGGGGAGGCGGCCATTGGCCCCTCCCACTGGGAGGCGGCACCCACTAAGTATGGGCCGCCTAGGGGGAGACGGCCATAGGCCCCTTCCAGGGGAGGAGGCGGCTATATGCCCCTCCTACGAATTTCCCGGGGCCCGGATATCCGCGACGGTGGATGTGATAGAGAGTGTGGGGTGGGGGGGGAGTCCACGCTGCCTTCCTACAGATACCTCACACGGGTGCTTGGACGACCTTTAAGATGGCGTCGAGCGGAAATGGGGGCCCCCCAACAAGACAAGGGAAATTGGAGTTGGCACAGAGGGTACAGTCCTCTGCTCGGCCGCCACTCACACCGTGAGGGCGAGAGTTTTGGTAGTAGGGATCTGACACCGGTTGCGACCTTGCCGTTGGCCCTTAATGCTAGGATGTACAATTTTAATTTAGAATGTATGCATTTGCAGGATGTTAGACTCGGCTAGGAAACCTTTGTATTAGAGATTTGTTAAGGTTAGCCAATGAACATGTCTTCATCGAAATGTAATAAATGAAAATTGTACATGATATGAAACTTTTATTTAATGTTTTAATTTTGTTTCATATTTTAATAAATACGGCTGGGAGGGTGACTCCCTCCCGCCTTCCAAAAGTTCAGAACTGCGTCCGTCTTCCCATTCTTGGGGATTGTGTTGGGAGGGGGTGACAGGCATCCCGGCCATATGGAAAGGGGCGACCACTCGGTCCCCCCGAACGTATGGTTGGGGGCCCCGATCCTCCCGGGAAACCATTTTGGGCGGGGGGCGTGTCTCGGCTGGTATGCCCGAAGCGGCGTAGCCGGGGCGCGCCTTTTCCCGCCCAAGAGGGGTTGTCCTAGACACCTACACCGATGGCCACGCCCAGTAGGCGTACCGCCGGAGGGTTCACGCCCTCTCGAAGAGGAATAAAGAGAGCGGGAATCCGAAGAAGCGTCCTCTTGTTCCTGTGCTTGGAAGCTGCACCCACTCGTTGCACGTGAGCCCTCGACGGAACAAGGAGCAATTTTGACCCACCCACCAGCTCCTAATGGCAATGTTAGTTTTGCAATAAAGTCTTTCTCTGATAACATCTTCTTCCCTCTGTTTAGTAGAATATGAATGTCTAGCTTAAGGATGTGACTTCTGTCTGAAAGTACAGTTTTCTTTTAGGAATAAACAAATGATGCAAGTAGACACGATGATATTTTCTCCCTTAGTAGGTAAACAAATGTCGTATTTATTTTTTGGTCGGGCGGTAAGGTCATGATCGGTGAGCAGTAATTTCAAGGTCCCTAGAGGGGGGCGCCACCCACTATGGATGGGAGCGCCCGGGGGGAGGCGGCCATTGGCCCCTCCCACTGGGAGGCGTCACCCACTAAGTATGGGTCGCCTAGGGGGAGACGGCCATAGGCCCCTTCCAGGGGAGGAGGCGGCTATATGCCCCTCCTACGAATTTCCCGGGGCCCGGATATCCGCGACGGCGGATGTGATAGAGAGTGTGGGGTGGGGGGGGGGGGAGTCCATGCTGCCTTCCTACAGATACCTCACACGGGTGCTCGGACGACCTTTAAGATGGCGTCGAGCGGAAATGGGGGCCCCCAACAAGACAAGGGAAATTGGAGTTGGCACAGAGGGTACAGTTCTCTGCGCGGCCGCCACTCACACCGTGAGGGCGAGAGTTTTGGTACTACGGAGGTATCTGACACCGGTTGCGACCTTGCCGTTGGCCCTTAATGCTAGGATGTACAATTTTAATTTAGAATGTATGCATTTGCTGGATGTTAGACTCGGCTAGGAAACCTTTGTATTAGAGATTTGTTAAGGTTAGCCAATGAACATGTCTTCATCGAAATGTAATAAATGAAAATTGTACGTGATATGAAACTTTTATTTAATGTTTTAATTTTGTTTCATATTTTAATAAATACGGCCGGGAGGGTGACTCCCTCCCGCCTTCCAAAAGTTCAGAACTGCGTAAGTCTTCCCATTCTTGGGGATTGTGTTGGGAGGGGGTGACAGGCATCCCGGCCATATCAGTCTCAGAGTTAATTGTGTTGTGATGTGAAAAACTACCTTCTAATAAGGAATCCTGAGTGTTTTTATCAGCACCCCCCTCTAGCTCTGACTCGGGGTCAGCAGGCACAGTTTCTGTAACTACAACATTACCGGCCACAGAATCCAATTGTGTTAGTGGAACAGGGGAAACACCTTCACAAATTTTTCCTAAAGATGAACGCTTACCTGTGACTAAGTCAAGAGATACGCGTTTTTCTGCAAGTGCAATTTATTTTTCTAGGATACATGTTGTACGTTTAAAAAATTGGTCAATAGTACCAGTAAAGACTCCATTTGTAGTGGATACTTGGACCTGTCTTTCTTTACCAGAGCGTAGGGGCATTTTGTGTGAATATATTTGACCACGCTACCAGAAAAGTAACAGGACAATATACGATAGAACTAACACTATTAATCAAAGAATCGTACAATACCAGATGACACAGAAGGGAGAATGAAGGGGGGGGTGGCCCGACCTGACCTCCGTCCACCTCGGACGGCCTCAGACGGCCCCGCCCTTGTCCCGGGCTTCTCCCGGTCGCTCCCGCGCAGCGGGACTTCTGGGATACTATTATAGGGGCTACGTTGATGGGAAGGAGCAGTCAGGGAGAGCGGCCCAGGTGCTGGAAATCTGGGCTGGCGGGGGCTCCTGTGAATTGAAGTCCCGGCCCCGGCGCTCCCTCGCAGCCCTGCTCGCTGCACTAACTTCCACAGGTCTCCTCCACAAAGGTCCTTGAAAATAGTTTATAATCCCACTCGAAGCGGGACCCGCGAAGCGGGTTCCGCGAGAAGTAGCACGGTGAGCAGAGGGAAATCCTGATGCGCTGAGACCCAGCGTGTGGCAAGAAGGTAGCAGCAAAGCGTCCTGAAGAATGATCAGAGTGCTGGTGCTTAAGAGCGTGTTGGTGGGGAGGAGCAGGCAGGGAGAGCGGCCCAGGTGCTGGCAATCTGGGCTGGCGGGGGCTCCTGGGAATTGAAGTCCCGGCCCCGGCGCTCGCTCGCAGCCCTGCCCGCTGCACTAACTCCCACAGGTCACCTCCACAAAGGTCCTTGAAAATAGTTTATAATCCCACTCGAAGCGGGACCCGCGAAGCAGGTTCTGCGAGAAGTAGCACGGTGAGCAGAGGGAAATCCTGATGCGCAGAGACCCAGCGTGTGGCAAGAAGGTAGCAGCAAAGCGACCTGAAGAATGATCAAAGTGCTGGTGCTTAAGAGCGTGTTGGTGGGGAGGAGCAGGCAGGGAGAGCGGCTCAGGTGCTGGCAATCTGGGCTGGCGGGGGCTCCTGGGAATTGAAGTCCCGGCCCCGGCGCTCGCTTGCAGCCCTGCTCGCTGCACTAACTCCCACAGGTCACCTCCACAAAGGTCCTTGAAAATAGTTTATAATCCCACTCGAAGCGGGACCCGCGAAGCGGGTTCCGCGAGAAGTAGCACGGTGAGCAGAGGGAAATCCTGATGCGCAGAGACCCAGCGTGTGGCAAGAAGGTAGCAGCAAAGCTGTCGGTGTTGCTCTATGGTGTTGCATCCTTTGTGATTTCTTGTCAATATGAATGTCTTGTGCTTGGCATTCTCATTTTGTAATGAATGGGATAAAGGGGGTAATGCTCTATTACTTACTGGTAATCTTCATTACGCCTGGTCCTGTTGTTCTCATCCCATTCATTACACCCCTCCCTCCCTCCTGGACGACCCGCCTTCATACGTGGGGGCTTGGTAGTTCAGAGGGAATGCTGAGTAAGTACAACTTAAGAAAACCAGGTGGGTGGTGGGTGGGTAGGGGTTCCAGTATTCATTGTGTTCTTTTATGTGTCTGCAAGATAGTTATGTCTCACTTTGTAATGAATGGGATGAAAACAACAAAACCAGGAGTAATGAAGATTACTGGTAGGCAATAGGGCTTTCTGGAGCATGTCTTGAGATAAAGGAAAATTACATGTCACATTCTGTAATATTATTATTCTACTCTGTATCATTTAACCCAGTAAATTGATACAAAATTAATTGGGCATTTTTAGATAGTAAAGAGTAGTCTTAGGAAGGAAATTAATAGCTTTCATCTGACACTGTTCAAAATGTTGCTCCTCTACAATATGTTTTTTTTCTTTGAAGCACAAATATCATACTAATATATATTGTATAAAATATGTACAATGTTTCTTTTAGGAGAACACACCTCATCATGTATACATGCCTATACATGTTTATAACACAAATGTGTCCTGTGCACACCACACATTTGGATCTCACGAATATCGGAGTCAGGATTGTTCCATGGTCCCATCTTGGCAATTTCTAGAAGCCGACTTTTCCATCAAGAGACACGCCTGCAGAATAGTACTTTCCATTATATATTCATTATGTAAATGCCTCACAAAGATTGTCTATTGTATTCAAGACTGCACAACTTTAAAAAATGCACTTTTCTGATAATTGTTGCTATTTAAATAGGTATTGGCATTACCAGTAAAGGAAGCCTTTTCATGACAAATAATGCATACTTATGTAAGGTATGTTTGAAATACAACCAAATATATAGAGGTTTGTTTGCTGTTGGAGACAGAAGCATTGATCTGCATCAATTTATCAGAGATATTAACACCATTTCAGCAAAACGTTGACTTTTTCTAATTAATAGATGAATACCTCTATATGAAAGTTGGCTTAATAACGTGAACATTGTTAAGGCAGATGTTCCTGGACTGTACTAGCAGTCAGTTTGCACACAGCGTTTTGAAGATGATGCTTTTTACTCACCCATATAAAGCTATTTTTTACTCTTTGCTTCATGCTTTTGTAGGTTGCTGGCAAGCAAGAAATATTGTATTAAATACCACTAGCCCTGAGGTTATGAATATAGGCCCCAACTATTGGACCTGGAGGAACTTTGCAAAGGTGAGACTCCTTTGAAAATTGTGACTATTTTGATAAATTGGGCCTACTTTGTCACAAATGTGATGGCTATCCCGTCTGCCAAATTACAATTCCATTATATTCAATTAAACTTGCAATACGCGGGATGGGATATACATCACGTTGGTGATGGAGTAAACCTGTCCGTCAAGATCGTAATCAGGCCCTTAGTCATAAGGCTTGCTGGTTGTTTTTGGAACCCAGAAGCCAGTAGAAGTGACAAGTCTTTAGGTATAACGTCTGTGGGTATTGTCAGCTTTTCAAAGCATGCTGGGTACTGTTTAGAAGGAGTTCCACTCAAGGGGCCTCATTTATGAGGCTGTGCGTCACTTTTACGCCACCGCTGCGTCACTTTTTGTGACGCACCAGTGGCATAAAAAATGCACCTTGTTGCGCAATATTTACAAAGTGACGCATCTAGTTAGATGCGTCACTTTGTAAACCCCTGCGCCACATTATACCTGCGCCAGGTATAATGTATGCAAGGGGGGCGTATTGACGCAAGGAAGAGTCGTAGAAGTGACACAGTGACATCTATGAGATTTCACTGCGTCACTTTTAGGACGCCATTGCGTCAAAATCTTGCGCCTGCCTCACAGCAGGCGTAAGACTGATGCAGGCCCTTCCCCATGTGAAAGGACGCATTGCTGGAGTTGCGTCACTTTTGTGACACACTCTAGCAATGCGTCACTTTTGCGCTTACAGATACGTCAGAAACACTATTGTATCTGTAACTCCTTGCGACATGATGCGTCATACATTAAATATGACGCATCAGGAATGTCGGAAGGAGTGCGCACTGAGAAGTGACGCAACGCTGCTTTCACGAAGCGATGCGTCATTTCTCATAAATGAGGCCCAAGGCTTATTGTATTAACGCAACTGCAAGAGGTCGGAGCAGAGTCAAACTTGGGACTTTGCAAAAAGGGATATTGTACATGTGCTGCGAATGAATTGCTTAGAAATGTATGGATTTTCAACTCCAGTGCTGCAGTAATACCTTTAGGAATAGAGCAGAGCATTGACGCACCGGATAAGTGCACATCCCTCGAACCCCTACCATTATGAATTTGGGTCCCGGTAATTTCACAGGTTACTGATTGTTTGGCACACCTTTAAAAAGCATTACCCATAACTCAGGCAAGCCTGTTGCCATGAAGGTGTAATCTTATTGCATTGTTCCAAGAAATACGTTTGAAATAAATGTGGGAAACAAACAGCAGAGAGTTTGTTGCTCTGCGATAAATTAATAAACGAGTATTGAAAGAAGTATATTGAGGGTGCATGAAATGTACATATAAGGAGATGGATCTATTTAGGAGGAATGCTGTTTGCAGGCTAAATATACTAAATCAATTTGGAGGTAGTACATCATCTTTAGGTGAGGAGCTCTAGAAGTGGTGAAATAACCCATTTGTAGGATGCTGTACAACAGACTTGTGCATGTTTTGCTATTATGTAAAAGAATTTAAAAAAAATGGCTACATCGTTTTCAGTCACACAATGAACTAAAGTAATCAATGTGCTTTAGCTCAATTTTAATTGAGGGTATGGAATGGCGAAAATAGTGCTGCATAAAGAAATAAAGGCTGTGGGGCCTTGTCCAAATTGTGTTTTTAATTATTTTTAAATAGCAAAGAATCTGGCGGGAATGCATTGCTCAGTCACTACGTCTGCCAGATATAGTGGGACATAATTTTAAACAAGACAACAAGCAAGTAACTAGTTAAAGTACTTGATGTAATTACCCTTAGGACAGTAATGAATTAAAAATAATAATAGCATAGAATAGAAGGGCTCAAAGAAAACAGAGAAGTATCTTCAATATATTGGCACATTAAAAGGAAGAGATCAGAACTTTTAATAGGTGATAAGGGTTTATTGTTTAATAACCACCAAGGTCTCTAGATCTTCACAATATGTTTTTTTAGTTCACATTCTGTATTGAATAAGCGCACCATTTCAGAGCATTATCAATAACACCATTACATTTTTTACTTACACAAAACATAAGAAATGTTATGCCATACTGCTGTTTGGGGACTTCAGGTTCCAGAGGCCATTGCTGCTGCCTGAAAGGGAATGGAGAAAGAGGTGCTGTCTATTGGCCCTACCCTATAAAGTGCCTTCATCTCTCCCACTGCACGGGACAGCATACTGCTGTTTGGAGACTTCGTGCCCCACAGGCCATCACTGCCGCCTGGAAGAGAGCGGAGAAGAAGAGGCTGTCCTGAGGCATCTACAATATAAATGGCCGTTATTCCTCCAACCATGCACAATGTGCATGGGCTGCGCCTGGGTGAAGGCCAGGCCAAGAACAGGCCCATCTTCACCCATCATCACCCACACGAGGCTGCGCCACCCCTCTTGTTTTTGGCATTCAAAGTAACGTTTTAAACATTTTGCTTTTGGTAATATTGCAAGCAACCATTGATTCTGTCTCTTTCATTGGGTTGAGGAGTAGAGTTTTCACCAGAGTGTAGATGGGTGTTTCTATCAAACTTTGATTAATGGCGGTTAGGCAGGAGATAATACCCAGCTTAATAGTGCTTGCTTTAGGTGTAGATGCGGAAACACAAAACAAAAACAACCAAATAGTTTAACAATCGATGATTTCTTGCAATGCACCATGGGAGTCATTAGCAAAGAGATCACACTGGCTTAAACAATGCCTTTCACTCACGCTTGACACTCTTGAGAACCTTATAGTCCCACAGGCACAGCACTTGTCTTCTCTAGGGGCACAGCCCACTCCCCCTAGCCTCAACTTGACTGAAGAATTGTTTGTGTACCACTCTCTCACTCATCTTGTCACCCTATCTGTCACTCCACCTTCAACAGACGTGGGCCCTTTGGTCAAATGGATAAGGAAAATACCACCAATTACCATAATCAGTATGGTCAACCAGAAAGCAGCAATTCTCAACTTGACCGTAGTGGATACTTGTCTGGTTTCTCTGCCCTTATGGAGTCCTTTTGTGATAAATGTGCTTTTTTTTTTTTTTAAAGTTTTTATTGTAAACAAGCTGACAGGAAAATAATACATATATATAACCAGGACATTGAAAACATGAGAAGAAATTGATTCGATTATACAACAGATAAGTAAATAATTAAGGAAGGCATAAGGGATATCATTAAAGACAGCAAAAGATCATATACATCCAAATTTATGAAGCATCGGAAAAGAAAACTTGTAAATTTCCAAATGAGTCAAAATATCATGTTGAGCAACAAGTTCCCCAATTTCTTTCGAATTTAATCAGTGAGCGACCACCCTTTATATTTGCTAGGACAAGTTCCATGGCATATATTTCCATTTCTAGGGCCCACCAATCCCAAACGGTAGGTGGATCTGTGGCAATCCAGGCTCTTGCAACAGTTAATTTAGCACAGGAAATAAGTATGGTTACCAAGGAAGGTTGTGGGATTGGGATAGAATGACAGTCTAGCAAAATTAAAGGGGCGGTAAAAATGGGCAGCACAATCTTCTTAATTCTGCAAATATCTTGAACCTCATCCCAAAAGGTCTTAAGCTTGGGGCAGGAAAATAGCATGTGAACTAGGTTAGCAGCTACCTCAGAGCATTTAGGGCACTTTGTGCGATCTGCAAAATCAGGATTAGGGGACCACCTAGAGATTCTGGCAGGAGTGTAATAGAGCATACAGGTTGTTCTAAACTGCCGTAGCCTGACACTAGAAGATCTGACTAACTTGTTAATGTTAGACAAAGAATTCTCTATTTGTTTCGGAGTAACATTGGAGCCAAGTTGGGCCCCCCATTTTTCAGTTAGTTTAGGCAGGTCATTTGTTTTATATTTTAATAGTAGTTTATAACCGATTTGTTTTTTTTTGGAATATAGACATGTCCAGATGTCACAGTCTGTAATACTTCGAATCTTTTTTTTATTAGTTAAAAAATCATAGATCTGTAGGTATTTAAATCTAGCATTTTCCGGTAAATCATATATAGATTTAAGCAAATTAAAGTCAGAAAATCCCTGTGGGCCATATAAATCGGCCAAAGTATTTACACTCTTCTCAGCCCATATGTTATTAATATTGTCAGATAATACTCTTGGAAGACCAGGATTGCCCCATAGTGGTAGTTTTGGGTGAAAAAACGAAGTCCTGCAATATGTCAATACATTCTTTCATATCTTTATTATGTCCCTGGCCGTCTTAAACCTTACCCTCTTGAAATAATTGGGGTCGTTTGGTCTAAACAAAAACATGTTTGATTCTTGATTCAACATGAGATAATGAGAAAATATGGTTCCTTCCTTATGAAGTAAGGAGCGTAATCGTAAAATAAACGAAGACCAAAAGTACAACTTAAAATCTGGGAAGTTAAGCCCTCCCTCGCTAGTAGTATTTTTCAGATATTTCAACGATCTTCTTGCTTTTTTATAGCCCCAGATAAAGCTATTTAAAACGCCATCCAGTTGTTGAAAAAACCGGTTATTCAATGCCAGCGGGATAGATCGGAATAAATGTAAGAACTTGGGTAATACCTTCATCTTAATAAGATTAATTCTGCCAATGATGTTCAGAGGTAGCCTATGCCATTTCTTTAAGAGTAGAGCCGTGGATTTGATTAGCTCATTATAATTAATATGGTTTATTTCTTGTATTTTGGCCGTAATTTTGACACCAAGATAAGTAGCTACCTTGCAGATCTCTGGAATGGCTGTAGAAAGGGAATAGTTGGCAATAACTTGCGTCTTCTGTATATTGAGCCTGTAGCCAGACACTTTCCCAAATTTAATAGCCTCTAATTTAATTCCTTTTAGGGCCTCATTTATATCATGTGTATAAACGGCAATGCCATCCGCATAGGCCGTCAGTTTAAGCTCTTGAGAACCAGAGCTAAAGGGGACAATCAAATTTTGGGAATTAAGAGCCATTGAAAAAGGTTCCAAAGAAAGAGCAAATATAAGGGGTGAGAGAGGGCAGCCCTGGCGCGTGCCACGCAAAATTGGAAAATCCGAGGAGGTTAAACCGTTATAGCTGGTGCAGGCAATAGGATTATCGTATAGAGCCTGTATGCCCCTCAAAAACTTTCCCCTAAGTCCTATTTTGGACAGCGTGCTCCAGAGATAGTTCCACCCCACTCGATCAAATGCTTTTTCTGCATCTAATAAGATCATGCCTAGTGGGGTGGATTCTATCTCTGCAACATCAAAAGCCGTAATAGCCGTATTTACATGTGAAGTGGTGTCTCTCCCAGAGATAAAACCGTGTTGTTGTGTGTTAACAAGTTGAGGCATGATAGATACCAGTCTAATTGCAAGAATTTTGGCAAATATTTTAGCGTCTGTGTTTATAAGTGAAATTGGTCGATATGACCCTTTCTCTTCCTTTGGTTTATCTTTTTTTTTAAAAAATATTATTTTCGCCCTATTCCATGACTTAGGTTCTTTTCCATTCGTCCCTACTGACTGCATAACTTCTAATAATAACAGGTCTAGTTCGGATAAGCAGGCCTTATATAGCTCTAGCGGGATGGTATCTTCCCCTGCTGCTTTACCCGCGGGCAAGGAGTTAATAGCCTGGTGTAGCTCTATCATAGTTAAATCATCAGATAGAGAGCTCAGGTCTAACCTATCAGCAGGGCACGGTGCGTATTCCTCAATATAATCCTGTATAAGATCAGAATCTGACTGATTCTCCGGGGTATATAGGGTTTTATAGAAGCTAGCAAATTGCTCTAGCACTTCCTGTGGTTTATTATATATGTTGTTGTCTGACCCCCGGATGTTAGAAATTGAGGAGCCTGCTCTGGATTCAGCCACTTTATAGGCCAAAATGCGTCCAATTTTGTCCCCCCCCCTCGTATTGCGCTATTTTATACTTGTGGATGTTGGCACTGTGTTTCTGGTAAAAACTTTTCTTTGCATCATTTTTTAATGCACTAAGTTTAAGATTAATGTCCGTAACAGTTGGCAAGTTATGTCGGAGTGCTAGGGCCAGTTGCTCTTCTTGATTGGTTATTTGTGATATTACCAAAGCTCGGCATTGCTTAAATTCAGCATTTTGTCTAAACACATAAGCCTGCGTAAAGCCCCTTATGCTCACCTTGCAAGCATCCCATACTACATAGCACGAGGCCGAGTTCTTGTTAATGCTGATAAACTCAACAAGATGAGCTTTCAGCTGCGAAATAAAGGATAGATCTGAAATAAGATATCTGGGAAAGGAGAACATTCTAGAGGGGGTCGTGCTGTGTGGTATAAAAAATGATATAATTATGGCGTTATGAGGAGATGTGAGGGCAGATGATCATAGAACAAGTCTTTAATAAATTGTCGCTGATTAAAGCCATATCTAATCTGGAGCATAGTTTGTGAGGTGCCGAGTAATAAGTATACCCAGGACGTTTTGGGTGTAATTGTCGCCAGGCATCTTTAATATTATGTAAACGACAAATATCTAGTATGGCTGCCCTAGTCTTATGCATCCGTTGATGGCTATTTGGTCTGGTTGTGTCCAATTTATAATCCATGATACAATTGAAATCACCCATAATTATAATTTCCCCCACCCAGTCCAAAAGTTTAATATTCAATTGATCGAAAAGCATTGGTTCGTCTCTATTTGATTCATACACCGCACATAATACAAATATATTGTTTTCATGCTTAAACTGAACTATTGCCCATCTGCAATCCTTATCATAAGCAGTCTGCATCACTTCAGTCCTAACTCGCCTGTCTCTGAGTATAGCAACCCCTCTTACAGATGTCCCGGCAGAAGAGCAGACCATAATTTCGTATCCTAGTTGATTAAGTAATTTCCTATGTGCTTTCATTATAGAACAAGCGTTTAACCCATCTACTCTTCGAACGTTTCGATACTATAGAGGCCCATGTCCTTAGGCTTGGCCCATCCCTTCTGGATGCTCCAGTGGCGTCTTATCTTACTCCAACAATCTTCCAGCAATCCACTTACATTCTGCTACTTGCCAATTCACAGTCATTATGGGAAATGTCCCACGTCATGCCTGTCACATATCCGAATCCTCAGAGCAATAAAAAAAAAAAGGTTCTCTATTGGTTGCATAAAAATGAAATTTTAATATTTCTGTTGCGCATAACATTTTAATGGTACAAAGGGATGGGTAAATGAGTTGTTTGAATAAGAACTTTTGTGGAGATCATGTAATTCTTAACTTCAAATATGCTAGCATTACTCAGTGCCCACTTGCCCATACAGGAAGGAAACACGACTACCTTGTTGTAGTAAAACTTTTCACATTAGGTTAGTTTCAGCGTACCTTAAACCTGAACCACAGAGAATGGTTCCTCACTGAAGCCCCAAAGTCCAATTCCCCCATACTTTAACAGAAAATAATTTTATGTACTTGCAATTCTGCCCTAGAACAACTGATGCCATTCCGTTTCCCTGGACCGACGCAGCATTATTTTACTTTGAGTCACAATGCATTACACCCAGAAGTGACTTCCCTTTAATGGAGGTGGGGTTTGTAGAATCTAAATATAGAGCAAAGTTTAGGCCTAGGTCTTGGACGGATGCATTCTATGTGGTATTTAGGCCCTTCCACAACTCAAAGCCTCCTTTGACACCATTGTATCCATATTTAGTTGGAATGTAGTGCGCTTAATATCTAGGTAGGGGTATAGTACATGTGAAAAATGTATACACATATTTGGGATCTGTCTTATCCAAGAGCTTTGGGTCAATGAGAATGCTTTTACAACTGAATTTAAAAGCTTCTGTATTCCAATGGTAAATTTCTCAGTTGGGAGAGACTCAGTCCGGTTGATAGTGTGATCTAAAATCATGTGTTATTAAAGAGATATCTACTGTTTCTCCAGATATCCAGGGGTTAATGCTTACAGGTGCTCTTGGGCTGCCCCTTCTTCTAATTAACATTTATAATAAAAGGGCTAGACATCCGAGTGAATCATCCACACTTAATCAACTTGACCACTTAGTTCACAGCCATATTGACACACTTTGTTTTTGCTGCTGGTGACTTCAACTTGATCTTGAGCCTGCATCTATTATTTAGAACCTGACGATTGTCTAAGACTCACTCTTGGGAATTCCAGAACGGCTCGTACCCCCCTGGAATAAATTGGAATAGGTTTTCTGTTTTCTCTTGATTAAATGGAAGACAGCTGACATAAACCAGGGGGCCCTTCTCGTCACCTTTACTGACCTTTAAGCTGCATTTGACCTGGTCCCCAGAGCTAGATAACGAGAGGTACTTACTCGCGTAGGCATTCCAAGTGATCTCTTGAAGATCATAGTCTAACTCATAAGGATAATTATGTGCAAGTATAGTGGCGCCCAAAAGTTAAATCCAATAAACATTACTAAAGGAGTTTGCCAAGCCTGTGTTTTGGCCAACATCTTTTTTTCTGTTTATTAATGATTGTATTTGTTTTCTATCTAACTCCCCAAATGATTCATCTATCCTAGCCGACCACAAGGTCCAAGCACTCCTTTTCTTCTAATTTTGAAAACATCAGCTGGGTTGCAGACACTTATAGGCAGGTTCTTTAGTACGGACTAAAAATCAACATATAGAAAACAAAATGTATGGCTTAGAACAAACAAAAGAAATTACAGGATGTAGTAAAGAAAGGTACGCGGTATTCAGGTTCTAAGATTTATTGAATATAGCCCCACACGGAGTAGCTTCAGTTAGGTTAAGCAGGAATCAGGACAGTTGGGAACGGGATATACACAAAGGATGCTCCCGCGCAGGTTAGTCCAGGCAGTTACTGTCACGCGTTGGCATAAGTGCGTGACAAGAATACAAGTTGTTTACAACACAGGACTGTCACTTTGGGCGAGAACATTCTTGAGGGTGCCAAAGAATTTGACTACCTCGGTGTCAGACTCTCTGCTTCTAACTCATGGGAGTCACACATCTCTAAGAGTTCCTTTTTGGCCAAGCATAGTGCATATGCTTTAGTAAGGTTTGGTAAAATGGCATCCTTTTCTTCAACTTTCCCAGCTATTGAAAAATATCATGCTCCAGGCAGAAGCACCTCTCTTCACGGTGCAGAGCTTAGGGGGCAATTGTGATTTGGCAAAGTTAGGGGCAGTCGAGAACAAGTTAATATGGTTCCTCTTAAACTTAGAGAGACGAACGACATTACTGCCCCTTAGACTAGATCTCGCTCTGAAGTCCATCACAAAACTTGCTAGGTTACGGCCTGCTTTGTACTGACTTCTAATTTAGAACACCAGTGAGCTGAAGATGTACAGAAATGGACCCAGCAATATCGTCAGTTGCCCCAATATTCAGAAGATCTCTTTGTTAACCTCATGGCAGCTAGCGGAATTTCGCTCGCACGCTGAGATTTTGTAAATCGCATGTTACGTGATGAGCTGGGCTCGTCATCAGCGTGCGAGGAGGCTACGCCATGACGAGCCCAGCTCGTCATCAGCGTGGAAGGGGTTAAATGCTGTTAAACAGTTTCTGATTGATCTACTTATGAGTAATTGTTGGTACAAACGATTATCTGTTAGATCTGTTGTCACTGGCACTTCCAAAAAAACATATTGGACTCTATTTATTGAACACATTTTTCAATTATGTCAGACTTATGTACGCAAAATCCCTTTACATGAAGTTTTTAGACCTCGTCTAACCAATTGCCCCTTTTATGTTGCTCTAGCTGCTCACTTTTGACATGTAATGGCTGTGCTCAATTTGTTGTTACTTCGAGGAAACAGAGGAAGACCTGCTCTTCTACCCTTTCAACCATAATCCCCTCTCTGTCAACAGCGAGCTAGTATATGTACTTTATTTATTTTTTATTTGATCTGACATGCAAATAATGGATTACAAAATCCATGTCAAAGAACTTCAGGATTTACCCTATGAACAATTTAGCTGCAAGATGTTATGCATATGTAAAAGACACGTATATGAGAACACAGTGGTGGCTGGTAGGGAATGGTGATGGGGCAGGGGGAGGTTATGAAAAAATAATAAAAAAGAAAACTTATTTGCTGGTCACTGGTCACCAGCAGCTGCCTCTCTTCTGACGCAGGAACAGCAATCACCCAGGCTTCCAGACTACCCCAGCCAATCACGCTACTGCTGTCACCATGACAGCAGCATTGTGACTGGTCTGAGCACCATGGTTCAGTGCTCATACAGGAACTGGGAGGCCGTGCATGTTTTCCTTCCAGGCTGTGCATTACAGCTGGTGGGGAACATGCTAGGTACGCATGATGGTTTGGCCGACCCAAGACGGCCCGCTAAACCGTCATGTCCACTTAAGGTGTAGCAACCGCTCCCTCTGGGTCAAAGGAGCCCAGCCCCACCCCACCCCACCCTTACCTAACCTGGCTGCAACTTCAATGCTAAAGGTCTTAAACAGTTGGGGGTACACCCCGAAGTCTTAGAGGAGCAGCCACCGCTAGCAGAACGTCAATGCATTTGCAGAGGAATGTCAGAGGAGTGGTCAAGTCAAACAAGGTGAACACTAAGTATATATTTAAATATGTGGGTATTAACAAATATTTTCAAAGCATGCCCATGCTTATCTACATTTTAAAGCATATACCTGACTGATCCATATGTAGTAAAGTCCATGGAGCTCCCATACAAATAAGAAGAATGGGAGGTGAGTAGCATCCCCCAAAAATATATATAAATGTATGTAGATAGATAAATGGACATTGATAGATAGACACATAGCTAGATAGATAGATAGATAGATAGATAGATAGATAGATAGATAGATAGATAGATAGATAGATAGATAGATAGATAGATAGATAGATAGATAGATAGACTTAGATACATAGAGTGAGGGTGATACATAGAGTGAGTGAGATAGATAGATAGATAGATAGATAGATAGATAGATAGATAGATAGATAGATAGACAGACAGACAGACAGACAGACAGACAGACAGACAGACAGACAGACAGACAGACAGACAGATAGATAGACAGACAGACAGATAGATAGATAGATAGATAGATAGATAGATAGATAGATAGATAGATAGATAGATAGATAGATAGATAGATAGATAGATAGATAGATAGATAGATAGATAGATAGATAGATAGATAGATAGATAGATAGATAGATAGATAGATAGATAGATAGATAGATAGATAGATAGATAATGCTGAAATGTTTCTGGTGCTGTATTTGGGAATTTAATCCAGGGCTGAAGCTCTGTGCTTGTATGGTACGAATAAGAAAAAAACATTTTACTTTATCTTGAGTGCAGCTGCAGCGGCTGGTAGGGAACATTGGTGTGGGAAGGTGGAGGGTTATAAAAAGACGGCTGCCCAACCCGTCATGCGCACTGAAGGTGCAGCAACCACTCCTTCTGGGTCACAGGAGTCCAGCCCTTCCCTGCCCTTACCTAAAGGGGCTGCAACTTCAATGCTAAAAATAAAATGATAATAACATTCTTTTGTAATTTTTTTATTTTTTCTTTTCACTGCTTTTAAAGCAGTGGGGCGACGCTCCTCCGTCATATCGGAGGAGCTGCCGCTAGAGTGCAGCTTACAAAAGCAGAGCAATTAATATTGAAAACATGATTAGTCTTCACTATTTAATTTACTCAAAAGACATATCAGTGCCTTCAAGAATAGGGAACATGTTGCAGCATATGCAACAGCAAAAAGCAAAGGGTTATTTTTTAAAATACTTACAACCAATGGTAAAATGTATATGTAGATCCAACCTATATCTACAATTAAACATTTTCAAGATAATTTAGGAAGTTTTCCTGCACTGTTGCTTAGATGTAGTCCTTGCTACGTTATCCAGTTAGTGGGACAAGACTTTCATTTTTCCAAGACATCTTTGTTGTTATCACGCTCCCAGATCCCCATGGCGAAGAGGACTGTCCTGTGTATTAAGAGTGGACAATGACTGTTGATTTCTATTATTCAAAAGCAGTTTGTAGCTTCTCTATATGTAATATCGGCGTACTTATGTATGGTAATGCCCAGGCTGTCTCTTCTTTGGTTTGGAAAGAAATCTAATCAACTAATGTGGTGGGTGAATTGCTGTAGATTTGGGGTCTCCACCCCTGACAAGTTAAGAGTTGTTTTGCAAATAGAAGAAATATTATCTATGATTGAGGGTTAAGGCGAAGTAGAAGGCAGACACCGTTATTGTCCATAATGTCATACTTTGGAATATTTCCTAACTAGTAAAAATTACAATGTTACAAAAATGTTCTCGCGGAGTTCTACAAGGCAGAATACAGTAATGTATGCGGCCAAAGAAATTTCCCGGGGTCCTGGAATATTGTAGACTCTCATGCAGACAAATAAAAAAACAAAAAACAAACACAGACTACCATTTTGCTCCACCAATTTCACTTTTGGCATTCGGAAACTATAGTAAAACATTCTAGCATTAAAGCACTTTTGTTTGTTGCCATGGGCACATAGACTAGTACAATACTTCATGTTACAATAAGGCAGCTACAACATTGAACTGTTTTGGGTGCTTGGTGCTGAAAGGAGTTTTGCTGATGAAGGAGTGACGAAGGTCTATGACGACAGTCTGACTGACTGACTGACTGACTGACTGTCTTAAAGAGTGCACTCTTAAAGAGATGTCACTGTTTAGGGGCAAACGTCGAACAATGAGGCAGTGCGTTTTGATTTTAAAGTGACCAGTGTGGGGCGTAAAATGATTCATAAATACTTTGATTTCCTTGGAATCACCATAAATAGGTATTTACATTTTTTGCGTGATGAATGTGCAATACTACCCTGAACATTGGGTGTTTATATGTCCTATGACTTTAAATCATATTAGAACATTGGAATGTTGAGAGCTCAATTAAAGTCAATGGAGTACCTCCGGGCTTGTAATGGCTGTTAAAGCTCGGGGCTCCAACATTCCAATGTGCGTCTTCATGTTTCTCCCTTTTTATTTTTGACCATTCTACCCTCAGTGGATGGAAAGGTCCAACTGCCTCATAGCCCTTCTGCCGCGGGCTATACTGATTGTTAAAGGCCCTAAACCTAGTTATAGACCCTCGCCTGAGGCATGGGCATATAACTTGAGTTCATGGCCTTTAACAACTGATATAGCCCTCAGCAGCTGTATATAAGGCTGTAGTAATGGGTCATTATTGGTTTAATCACTTTAGCTCTGTGGTTTTATCGTTTTTTTGTGTCCTCACTTGACAACAGGAGGCTATCACCAGCCAGATGAGTTGCATATACCTCGACTCCTCAGCTGAAGCTTTTCACCTAAGCAAGACTTTTCCACAAGAACTTGAGAAAATAGGCTAAATCCTAGGCCGTTCACATTTTAGACCATTGCCTTAATCATTGGAAAGCCCTCAACTCACATTACTCACATTACTGGCCTTCCTATCTGTTTCTTCTCTCATCAGTTATCAAATGGTAACAACATCCCCTCCTTTCCCGATGTAGGATTATTGCTGTCAAGCCTACAGACCTTCAAAGCTGATTGTACCCAGTCCTTGAGCCCCAGGGAAACAGCAGATAACCCTTTCAAATATAAATCACTTCTTGCTAATAGAACTAAGACAAATATAATTAATCTCTGTTTCTTCTGTAACTTAATCAAAGAACCATTGTCCTCCATAATACCAAAAAACACCAGTGCAGGGCTTACCTGAACTTTCCATGTCAACATTATGGATATAGCCTGACCAACTTCTTGTCAAAAGAGCTTAATAACAGGACACGCATAAACATATGTAAGTCATTGGCCATCTTGAGACTGCATTTCAGAGAAGAATTAACCTTGCAATTCCCCAACCTTAATAGCTTTTTCAGTGTCCAATAGGCTCTGTGCATCATAAACAAATGATTATTCTTCAGAGATGCAGATTTTACTGCTTTATATAAAGTAGATAGAGATTCTTGACAAACACTTGTGACCCTCAGCATCAACAGGTCCCTTCTCCATAACTCCTCTGCGAGTGTGACGGTTACATCTATGCTCTCTAGGATCTTCCAGTGCCATTTTGCTACTTCTTGCTTATTGGGGGAGCTGTCTTATAGTAAGTACTCGCTATTGGGATTCCTCAAAGACACCTGTGGCAATCCATGAGCCCAACTGGCCAGTTGATGGTATTTAACTCTAGACAAGGTGCTCCGATTATTTCAGACATTATTTTACAAGGCATTCTTTTATTTATTTATTTGTTTTGTAATGCGCATGAATCATCCCTGAAGGGATCAAAAATGCAAGGCGAGGAACCTAGAAGTTGCCGCAATTGCTCTAGTCATCGCATTTATCTTGACCTTACGTTGTGCAGCCCAGGACCCTCTTTCATCAAACAGGACTCCTAACAATGTAAACACTGGCACCCTGGTTAATTCTATGCCTTCACAATCTGGAATTGCTACTTTTTGTCATACCTAGGGTCATTACGTTTACCCTAAGGTCCAAAGAATTCTTAAAAAGCCCAAAAGCATCTAAAAGCTTCTGTTAGCCGACCGATGTATGTGCTAGTAAAACAGTATTGTCGGCGTACAGAAGTACTGGGCAACGATCATTACATATTAGCGGGACATCCAAACTAGCCAAATCTAAAAATTTACATAAGTTATTAATATAAAGGGTAAAAAGCAGTGGGGCTAAAATACAGCCTTGCCTTACTCCCCGGCCTGACTTAAAGTGCTTTGTGCAATTGCCGGCTTGATCAATCCTTATCCTAGCAGTAAGATCCTGGTGCAGATGTGCTAGGAAGGAGACCAAGCTGGATTCTATCACCATCTCAGATAAGATTTGCCACAATTTTGACCGGTTAACCAGATCGAAAGCTGACGATAGATCCATATAATTATCCAGCTGTAATTGCCCTTCTTTAGAGAGGGTACATTTCCCTGCTAATAAGGATAGAATAAGGCACTGATCTTGAGTCCCCTTACCGCTTCTAAAACCATACTGAATATTAGACACAACATTGTTTTCATCTAGCCACTCCGTCAATTTGCCCAAAATCACTCTCCAAAAAACTTTGACTACCGAATCAATTAGGAGATGGGTCTATAGCATTTAGGATCCCCTCTCTGGCCTTCTTTAAAAATAGGAGCAATAATGGACGAAGACCATGAAGAAGGAAGATCTTGTCTGGCACAGACATTAAAAACATTGGTCAGAATTTTAGCCCAGAATGAGGGGTGCAGCTTGTACAAGTCCACTGGGACTCCATCGGGGCCTGGAGCCTAATTACTAGTCATATTTCTGATGGCCAGTTCTACACTCTCCTCGGAAAATGACAAGGCAGTGGCAGCCCCTCTCGTAGCGTGTACAAACTCCTGTTCCACGCATTCAGGTGTCTCATAAATGGCCTCAAAATGAAAGAGCCATTGTCCCTCTATTACATTCGAGTGGAGTGTTGTCTACACCTTAGAAGAATAGCTTATTCACAATGGCCCAAAATCTACTGCTATCTTTAAGCACTTCCACCGAGGTTAAAGCTTCCCAGGCCTCTTTTTTAATTTCAGTTTTCCTGGTATGAAGTGCTAATTTATACACATTTCTTAGTGATGTGCGCTGGAGCAATTACTGTTGAACCACCTCTCTCCCATAAATTGGCCTGGTCTGTAAGAACAGGTCAGGTCCGTAGCTACCTGAGCGCAAATACTTTCAAGAGCCCCCAAAACTGCTGAGCCCTCATTCGACCCATTCAGGCATATTCCTATCTTGTCTTCTACCTTTGTGGCTAATTCTTGAAAAAAATATTCAGGTAATACTTTTACCCATTGGCTATGGGCTCACTATAGGATTTATCTCCCTCTTAAACAAGACCCACATACCTTACACAATCAGACCAAACAACCTATCTGATTACTCAAATTCCCTGAATGCCTGCAGGCCAGATCCAACCTTAGCCCCCTCTATAACTTACAATGACCACCAGCCTACCCTCTCTCTGCCTTATCCCAACTGATCCCTATAGTCACCTGTCTAAAATGCAAAATCAACTCTATACAGGAAGAACGCACCTCACTATGTGGAAACAACCATGTCTCACAGAATACGCCTCTTCGCCAAGCTACATCAATACTGTAAAAAAACGGAAAATCTTTTCGCCGACCTGCCTCTATCTATTTTCGGACCTAGCTACAACAGAACATTTATCTACACTTATGCAATATGCATACAACCATTGTTTGATTGCAAAACGTGCCCATTTGACTGGCGAATGGATGTATGCCTTGCCAACATCCCAACAATCACTCCCGATATCCAGTGAGTAATGTATTATCTTGAAAACCATGAACGTGATTGTTCTGGCAGTGGAGAAATGGCGAATGCAATGCAAAAAGGAATCGCAGCGGAATGGGAATTCTGTGCAGCCACGAAAGATCTCCTGCAATGTCTGACCTTTCACAACTTTGCAGATTGCCTTCCAATTCAAATTGCCGCTCCAGCATTCGAAGAGCATTACTGTCCCGTTGAAGATTTGAATTGGATCGCTTCGCTTTTCTCAGACGATAGCAATAATAGCCTCTTGGAACATTACGCATCTCAAGCCGCGGAAGAACTTCTGGACTAGAATCTCCAAGACTTTTAAGAAACTCACATTATTCTTGAATGGATTTTTTTCCATATCTTTTTACTTATTCATTTAAATTTTTTATAATACACTTCAATCCTACTACTTTGATGTAACAACTTTCTAAGTATACTCAGACATTTGAACTCTATCTTCATTATTGCCCCTTACGTCAACACTTTAACCAGGGATTGGTGATTTATGGCCTATGCAAATACACTATTTATTTCCGGAATTAGCCTAAACCTGACACCCATTTAAAAACCACGTCTATTCTTTGTGCACACGCCTCTCTGCTCCCTGTTATTTACAAAGCCCTTTCACACAAATTTATTCAAAGTCAACCTCTACTCAGAACCTAACAATAATATTGAAAAAAGACGACTTTGTTTAGGAACTGGTTGGCACAGTGTGGTAATCGTAAACTACCTTTATTTTCATTATACAAAGTATTCATTCATGTCTAATAGTGTAGGTCACATAAAACTGTAACATATAATGTGCAATTCACTGATGTAGGAGCCTCGATTTGACGACAGCAGAAGCGTCTGGAGTTTGTCTCAGTTCGATGCCTTAGCTCTCTATATAAAAATGTTTTTTTAAACTGCTGAAGACAATAATGTATGTTTTGACTTCAAACGTACCAAATGTGCTTCTCAGAAGTGCAATGTTTGTATTCATCCTCAAAGTTCCAATGGGATTAGAACTTGTACCAATTTTGACACTCACCACATTGAATCTACTGTACAACAGATTGCTAACTATTCTACTATTGATAATGTTCTCTTACAAAAAAGCCATGCCAGGGTACCTAAAAAGTTTGATGATTACATTTTGCAATTTCTTTTTTTGTTCTTTCATTTTCTTAAAGGATACATGTGGTAATTGTATCCTACCTTTATTTTCCTAATACAATTTAGAGTAATTCAAGTGTAGTAGCTATTGTTTAGGTCACATGCAACCGTAACATGTAATATGCAATTCACTGATGCAGGAGCTTACGTTTGAATACAGCAGAAGTGGTTCAACTTTGCATCAGCTGGATGGCCTAGCTCTTGCACCAGTGAGTCCAATTATGGCACTTAAATAAAGACACTTTCTATATAATTTTCAAACTCCATGCCTTTATTACACACAGCCACTTTCTTAAACACACCTCAATTCACCATTTTTCTTCTGTGGCATTGCAACATTCTGCATTATATTCTTCATGATTATTTCTTTATTCCTGCTTCCTAAAACACTTAACTTCAGTCTGCATACCTGTAGGGGTGGGTAGTTCACTTTCCACTCCCTGTATAGTATAAACGCACACTAACACTACTTACACAGGTATGCTACATTGGCCAGTATCCTACAGCACCCACAGGACATTGCTTTACAGCAATAAACTCACGACTTACACTCACACAGATCCCAGAGTCTTCAGACTGGTACCAGTGAGTACTTTGATTCGCACTCCCGCTATACTCTAAACGCATACTAACACCACCTGCACACATATGCTACAACAGCCCGTACATCATTTTACAGCACTCAGCTCACAGTTTAAGCACACGGTTTCATCCCCCTAGTTTAGCCGTACCTCACCTCTGCACCATCTCACTGTAGACAAAACAGCACTTTCACACCGGTAAGAGTAAATACTTTGGTTCTGCCAGTATGCTACAGACCACTCAGCTCACAGTTTAGGCATACGCTTTCATCCCCAGGTGTACCAGCACCTCACCTCACCACCATCTCACAGTGGACACAAAAAGCACTTTCACACCGGTAGGAGTAAACACTTCGCTTCGGCCTGTCTGCTACAGCGCCCACAGCACATCAGCTCAGAGTTTAAGCACACACTTTCATTGCCGACTGTACAGATACCTCACCTTAACACCATCTCACTCTAGGCAAAACAGCACTTTTACACGGGTAAGGGTAAATACTTCGCTTCTGCCAAGACGCTACAGAACACTCAGCTCACAGTTTAGGCACACGCTTTCATCGCCAAGTTCACCGAGCCCTCACCTCCCCACCATTACCATAAGTGATGTCATCAGTGATGTCACTGACCATGTCCTGAATGATGTAATATGTGACATCATCAGCAGTGGATTGGGGGCACGCGAGTTATAGTTAGCAAAACTAACTATAATGGAAAAATTTCAATGGTTTTGTACGAGTGATATGTCCAGATAACTATAACAGCCATGAAACCTATGGTTTTTTTCAGTGAATTTCTAAGGTTTTATAAAATGCTAATTCCTAACTATAACATGTCTGAAACCTATGGTTTTTTCAGTGAATTTTGAAGGTTTTTTAAATGATAATTTTTAAATGTAATAATAGTTATATGTATTTATATACTGATTTTCTATAGTTTTTTAACTGTTTATGTTTACATATTTTATTTTTACATTATATATTTTTAAGATAAATGGAAAAAAAATATTAAATACTGAGACTGACATTTTTTTGTGTTATATTTTTATTTTAATATATTTATATTTTTTTCGTAATTTATTTTCAGTTGGAATTACCAATGTTATCCTATGGAAGGAAATTCAATTTGCAGGTAAAGTATGTTCACGTTACTTGTGTAATTCAGTACTGGACTCCTTGGTTCAGCACTGGGACCTCTATCTAAAACAGGCAAGTAATTACGTTTTGATTGTTGGCACAATTTTTAGAGAATATTTTTAAGTTTAAAAAATCAACACTAAGAAACTTTTTCAGCAAAAAGCAGGCAATGATATCCTATGGAAGGAAATTCATGTTACTGGTAAGTACGGTTAGAATTACTTTTCAGGATCAGTACTGGGCTCAAAGATGCAGTACTGAGGTCTCTCCTAATAACAGGTGAGTAAATCAGAATTCGTAGTTCGGCTGATTTTATAGGAATATTTGCACAATGGTTAAGGAAGGGGGCGGGCCTGAGGCGACATGTCTGCAAACATGCCCATGTTTTAAATTAGAGAATTAATTCCTCCTCAATCCCGAGGGTCCCTAGGGGCCAACTAGCCCACCAGGTACCTCCAATATGCGTCAGAGAGCTGCGTTGCAGAGAGGTGTTCAGAGGCCACGCCCCTGTTTACAACACTCTGCAACCAAGCTCCGTGGCGCTTACTGGGCGTACTGGACATACCTGGTGGGCTAGTTGCCCCTAGGGACCCCCTGGATTGAGGAGGAATTAATTCACCAACTTAAAACGTGCTACAGGGCATGTTTGCACACATATCAATTCAAACCCCTCCTTCTCCCTTCACCACTGTGCAAACGCGCCCCGTATCACATTTTAAGTTGGGGAATTAACTCTGCATGAATCCTGAGGGTCCCTGGGGTGCAACTAGCCCACCAGCTACCTCCAGTAAGCTCCACAGGGCTACGTTGTAGAGAGGTGTTAAAAGGGGCGTGGCCTCAGAATACCTCTCTGCAACGCAGACCCCTGGCCCATACTGGAGGTTCCTGGTGGGCTAGTTGGCCCCCGGGGACCCCCAGTATTCAAGGGGAATTCTTTCCCCATCTGAAAACGCACCAGGGGGAGTGTTTGCATAGTGCTGCAGCGAGGGGGCAGGGCCTCCTCGCGATGCCAGTTTTTTTTCCCATTTATTTTTAAGAAGGGGGGCTGTGTGGCCCCCTTCTTTTCCTATTTTTTTGGCCCTGGGGACCCCTTCCCCAAGGGACTGACCCCTTTTTAAAAAAAAATATTTTGGAAGGGGGCCATGTGGCCCCCCTCCCAAGGCCTTAATCGGCCCAGGGAACCCCATCCCCCGGGGTATGGCCTTTATTTTAAAAAAAATCTTTAGGAGGGTGGCTGCGTTGCCTTCCTCCTCAGGCCACTTATGGCCCCGGGGATGGCTTTTAAATAAAAAAAATTATTATTTTGGGGAGGGGAGCCGTGTGACCCCCCTCCTTGGTCACTTATGGTGCCGGCACCCCATCCCCAGGGCCTGGCCTCTCGTTAGAGACCGTGGGGGGTCCCCAATCCCCCCACCATCCCAGCCGGCACCCCGCCTCCTGCGGGAGCCGGCATTGCTTTTCCACATGGGAGCACCTATCATGCTGGTCCCCATGTGGAAATACAATCTGCTTTGCTTCAATGAAGCAAAGCAGTTTGCAGTGAGAGGGTGGGAGCCGCGAGGCTCCCGCCCTCTCATTGCAAAGTACAGCGTACCGGTGGTTGGCACCCCAGGACATTGCAGGAGCTGACCCTGGGGGGTGGTGGTCCCCAGGGCCATGAGAGGCCCCAGGAGAGGGTCCGCGCGGCCCCCTTCCCAACACTTAGAAAGCTCCGGGGGTGGTGGTCCCTGAAGCATGGGGGTCCATCACAGACCCTCTAATTAGAATTCTTAGTGCCCCGGTGAGGTGGTGGTCCCCGGGGCATGTGGGGGTCTCAAGTCCCTGTCACAGGTTTTTTTGTTAAAAAAATCCCTGGGGATGGTGGTCCCTGGGGCTGCGGTGGGCCGTGAGCCTCTGCATACATTCTATGGAATCCCTGGGGGTGGCGGTCCCTGGGGCTTGGGGGTGGCCTTTGAGCCCCCCCCCACCATGTATTTTGAAGCCCTGGGGGGTGGCGGTACCAGGGGCTGAAGGGGCTGTGAGGCTACCCCGCACATAATTGTTTAAAGCCCTGGGGGGTGGCATTCCATGGGGCTGCGGGAGGCATGAGTCCCCCTGCATACATTCGAAAGAAGCCTCGGGGAGGCAGTCTCCGGGGTTTGGGTGGGCCTTTGAGCAACCCCAACCATGAATATTGAAGCCCTGGGGTGTGGCGCTCCCTGGGGCTGGGGGGCTGTGAGCCCCACCACACATCATTTTTTAAATCCCCGGGGGTGGCGGTCCCTGAGGCTGGGGGGGCCCTCTGGGCCTTCCATTCACATAGAAACATTGCCCCCAGGACTTGGTCCCTCGGGGGCTAATTCACAACAAAGCGCAGGAGCCCGGGCTTAATTTTTTTATAGTAATTGATCAGAAAGGAGAAACAGACACTTGTTACACTTCTAGACCATTGGTATAGAAGATTTTAGAGTAACCTCAAAAAACCCAATGCTGATGTGGTTGTGCGGTATATCTGTTTCATCCGCCCCGCATTCGGGTTGTTGGCAGTTATCATCGGGTACTCCAAAAGTAGTGGTGTTGCCCGCCTCAACCCGAGGCACCTCTGGTCTATTGTGCAGTGTCCAGAGAAGTGAAAAAAGTGTGCAAAATAAATTCTCAAAAAAAGGAAGAAATAATTAAAAAACTGGAGAGTCACCCTTAAAGGCTTTAAATATTGGTGTGATTTCCAGGTTGGTTAAAATGATTTCGGTACTACTTTGTAGTCAAGTCAAGTCAAGTCATACCATTTATATAGCGCACTACATACCCAGAGGGTTTCAAGGCGCTTAGGAAGGGGAGGAGGATTATTTGTCAAAAATCCACGTTTTAAGCTGTTTTCTGAACGCTAGGTGATTCTGGGTGAGGCGAAGGTAAGCAGGGAGTGAGTTCCATGTTTTGGCAGCTAGGTATGAGAAGGATCTGCCACCCATGGTGGTCTTGTTGATGCGAGGTACAGTGGCGAAGGCTTGGCTGGAAGAGCGAAGTTGGCGGGAGGGGGTATGAAAGGACAGTCGAGAGTTGAGGCACTCTGGTCCGATGTCGTAGAGTGATTTGTGTGCGTGGGTAAGCAGTCGGAAAGTAATCCTCTTATTGACGGGTAGCCAGTGGAGGTCTTTAAGGTGACCAGAGATGTGTTCGTTGCGTGGGATGTCTAATATGAGCCTGGCTGAGGCGTTTTGGATTCGTTGTAGTTTCTTCTGTAGTTTTGCGGTAGTACCTGCGTAGAGGGTGTTTCCGTAGTCCAGTCGGCTCGTGACCAGAGCGTGGGTGACTGTTTTCCTTGTTTCGGAGGGGATCCAGCGAAATGTTTTTCTGAGCATGCGAAGAATGTTAAAGCAGGAAGAGGATACGGCGTTGACTTGTCTGTTCATTGAGAGTGAAGAATCCAGGATGACGCCTAGGTTCCGTGCGTGGTCTGTCGGGATGGGTGCTTTTCCGAGGGCTTCCGGCCACCAAGAGTCGTCCCATGCAGAGGGGGATTTACCTAAGATGAGGACTTCTGTTTTGTCTGAGTTCAGTTTCAGTCGGCTTTGTTTCATCCATTCGGCGACTTCTTTCATTCCCTCGTGTAGGTTAGTTTTGGCGGTGCTGGGGTCCTTGGTGAGAGATAGGATCAGTTGAGTGTCATCCGCGTAGGAGATGATGTTGAGGTTGTGTTGGCGGGCGATGGCCGCGAGGGGGCTCATGTATACGTTGAAGAGGGTGGGACTGAGTGAGGATCCTTGTGGTACGCCGCAGATGATTTCAGAGGCCTTGGACTTGAATGGTGGGAGGCGGACTCTCTGGGTTCTTCCGGTGAGGAATGAGGTGATCCATTCCAGTGCTTTTCCTTGGATTCCGATGTTTCTGAGGCGTTGTAAAAGGGTGCTGTGGCAGACTGTGTCGAAGGCTGCAGAGAGGTCAAGGAGGATGAGGGCGACTGTGTCTCCATTGTCCAGTAGAGTTCGAATGTCGTCTGTAGCTGCGATGAGGGCGGTTTCAGTGCTGTGTTTGGCTCGGAAGCCAGATTGTGAGGGGTCGAGTGATTTGTTGGCTTCGAGGAAGGCGGCGAGCTGGATGTTGACAGCTTTCTCGATGACTTTGGCCGGGAATGGAAGAAGCGAGATGGGGCGGTAGTTTTTGAGTTCGGTGGGGTCTGCTGTTGGTTTTTTCAGAAGAGCGGTGAGTTCAGCGTGTTTCCAGTCTTCTGGGAAGGTAGCGGAGTTGAATGAGCAGTTGATGACGTCTCGGAGGTGCGGAGCTATGACGGAGTCTGCTTTGTTGAAGATGTGGTGAGGGCATGGGTCTGTGGGGGATCCAGAGTGGATGGAATTCATCAGGCGGATGGTGTCCTCAGTGGAGATTGGGTTCCAGGCGTTAAGGGTGTTAACGGGGGGAAGATGGTCAGCTGATGGAAGGGTGGGTAGGTTTCCGGGTTGGTTGTCGAAGCTGTTGTGGATGTCAGCAATCTTGTTGTGGAAAAAAGAGGCTAGGGAATCGCAGAGGGTTTGAGAGGGGGTGATGTCGTTGGAGTTGGCCGAGGGGTTGGAAAATTCCTTGACGATGTTGAACAGTTCCTTGCTGTTGTGGGCGTTGTTGTCAAGTCGATCTTTGAATGCTGTTTTCTTGGCTTTTCGGATCAGTTGGTGGTGAGTACGGATGGCGCTTTTGAAGACGTCCTTCTTGCTGGTGGATGGGTCTTTTATCCAGGCATTTTCAAGGGAGCGGCACAGTTTCTTGGACTTCTTGAGGTCGTCGTTGAACCATGAGGCCTTCTTGATGCCAAGTTTGTGTTGACGTTTTTTCAGTGGTGCTAAGTTGTCGGCGGTGTTGGATAACCAAAGGGTGAGGTTGGAGGCGGCTTCGTTGGCGTTAGAAGAGAGGTCTGGGGAGGTTTGAAGGAGCGATGTGGAGATCTGCTCTGTGGTGATTTTGTTCCAGTTTCTTTGTAGAGTTGGTTGGAGGTGGATGATGGGTTTCGGCTTGTTGTAGGTGAAGTGAACGCAGCTGTGGTCAGTCCAGAGGAGATCCGTAGTGTGGCTGAAGGCGACATGGTTGCTGGAGGTGAAGATGGGGTCGAGAGTGTGGCCTGCGATGTGGGTGGGGGAAGTGACCAGTTGTTTAAGTCCGAGGTTGGCGAGGTTGTCCAAGAGGGTGGCGGTGTTGCGGTCGTTGATCTTTTCAAGGTGGAAGTTGAGGTCACCCAGAAGGATGTAGTCTTTGGAGGGGAGCGCGTGTGGGGTGATGAAGTCCGTGATGTCTTCACTGAATTTTGCGCGTGGTCCTGGTGGTCTGTAGAGGAGGGTGCCTCTGAGTGTGGTCTTGGGGTCGATGTGGATCTGGAAGTGAAGGTGTTCGGAGTTGGCGAGGTTGGCATCAGAGCTGGTTGAGATGCGGATTGATTTCTTATGGACGATAGCGATTCCACCTCCTGTATGGTCTGTGCGGTCCTTGCGTGTGATCTTATAGTCATCAGGGATAGCGATGGCGATGTCAGGGGCGGAGGAAGCGTTCATCCATGTTTCCGTTAGGAAGGCGATGTCCGGAGAGATGGTGTCTAGTAGGTTCCAAAGGTCAATGGCGTGTCTGTGGACCGAGCGGGTGTTGAGAAGGATGCATTGTAGGTGGTTGGGGTCGGGGATCTGTGTTGTGGTCGTAGCGGAGATGTTGTCGGTGCCGCTAAATTTGCAGGAGAAGCAGGAGAACGGTCCATGGGTGCGTCCAGGAGCGGCTTGGACGCAGTTGGGGGCGCGACTGGATCTGGGTAGTGTTATATATACAACGTCGACATGTTTCAGCTCTCTGGGCCCTAGGGGTCTATAGAGCTTTCGTCAGGACTCACATACACATAAACAATGGACTTTTTACTCACACCATTTGTGTAGTTTTAAGTAGGTTCCTGTTTTTATTTCAGGAAAAATGCTCCTCCGGTTTCTGAAATAGAATGGGGAGAGTACATAGAGAAATACACACTTGATTTATACATTCTGAATCAGGTTTATGCATTTGTTGAATAAAATTATTATTCATTTACAGAGACTTTAGATATGGGGAGGGTCTGGAGTTCGAGTTCGAGCAGTGGTAACATTTTGACAAATTAAAAATCAAGTTTGTTAACTTTACGCGCTAGCTTTGAATGGGGCGCTCTAATTCATGGTTTTATTAGGGCATCTGTGTGTGACTGGAGACTCTCAGAAGTCTGGCTGGAGTTAAATTATCCTGGTATACGGGTGGGAGGACTCGCAGAGAAATTTAGTATAAACGCTGTGCGCTGTCCTACCTTATACCGGAGAAACTCTTTCTTGCATTGGGGAAGTCGCGACTGCTTCACCCAGAGCTGTGTTTAGAGATTATCGCATTAGTTAGCATATCACGCAGGCATCTTACCGGAGTTTCACATCCTCCCTCCGCCATTACCCGCGTGTATTCGGAATTCCGTCCTGTTCTGGCTCTGCCCCCGGAAATGGCACCCTCTGCAGAAGGAGTCATTTTTAAAGGCGCAGGGAATCGAAGCGGCTTGTTGCTATGTTTTTTTATCAATGCGAACTTTATGCAGTCACCAAGTCGGGAACAGAGTTGGTTCTTTGTATGCCCAATAATTACCATAGTTAGGGAGTGATCATTCAGATTAGGTTTAATTCACGGTTCTAGATGTTTAAGAAGCTTTTTATTTTTGAACGTTTGGGATAACTTCATTTTGCAAACTGGTGCCACGGGATTGAATCGTTAAGTCCGTGTTCGTGGGTTTTAAGACGTTCCACCCACCTCTGCTCCTTTTCAAAGAGTGTTTTCTCAGATCTCAGGGTTTTGTCATTCAGCATTTCAATTACAGTCCAGTGAATGTCGTCCCAGGAATGTCCTGCTTCCACGAAATGGGAACATAACTTGGTGGTGTTCTTTTTCAATCTAATATTGCTCCTATGTTCTCCAATTCTTATTTTTACTTTACGACACGTCATTCCAATATATTGTTTGCCGCAGGGGCAACTTACCATGTAAATGACGTGTGTAGAGTTGCAATTTGTATGTTGACGTTGATGCCAAACTAGTGTGTCTGAGAGTTGTAGTGATTTGGATGCTGTTGTCGTTTTACAGGCGACGCAAGAACCGCAAGGGTAATGCCCAGTTACAGGAGCCATGGTTGCATCTCTGGTTGTGGCCAATCGCACTTTTTTTGTTGGTCGGGTATGTACAAGGACATCTTTAATATTCTTTGATCTTCGATTTGCAAATCTAGGTTTTGGCCAGTTGAATGAACCCGTGTGCAGAATGTGCCAGTTTTTGTTAATTAGTTTCTTTACTGCATAGGAAGCTTGGCAGAATGTTGTCACACAAGTGGTCAAATCTGGTGTTGGTGCTTTTGGGAATGTTTGTAAGAGACAGTCTCTGGGTTGGTTATTCGCTCTTTTCTTGCAGAGTCTGATTGTTTTTTCTGTATAATCTCTTTGCCTGAGCCTGTCACTCAATTCTATTGCTTGCAATTGGTAGTCTGTATTATTGCTACAATTCCTCTTCAAGCGCAAAAACTGGCTGTAGGGAAGGTTATCCCTCAACAGTTTTGGATGGTAGCTCTTGTATGATAAGATGCTGTTTTTGGCCGTGGGTTTTCTGAAGGTCTTTGTATGAAGCACATTATCTTTTGCAAATATTGTTATGTCCAAGAAATCGAGATTGTTACTTGTGGCCGTATATGTGAACTTTAGCCAAGGATCTAGATTGTTAAGCCAGTTCACATAATTGTTTAAATCCCCGGGGGGTGGCATTCCATGGGGCTGCGGGAGGCATGAGTCCCCCTGCATACATTCGAAAGAAGCCTCGGAGAGGCAGTCTCCGGGGTTTGGGTGGGCCTTTGAGCAACCCCAACCATGAATATTGAAGCCCTGGGGTGTGGCGCTCCCTGGGGCTGGGGGGCTGTGAGCCCCACCACACATCATTTTTTAAATCCCCGGGGGTGGCGGTCCCTGAGGCTGGGGGGGCCCTCTGGGCCTTCCATTCACATAGAAACATTGCCCCCAGGACTTGGTCCCTCGGGGGCTAATTCACAACAAAGCGCAGGAGCCCGGGCTTAATTTTTTTATATTCAATAAGATCTGCGCACCCTGCACAGATTTTGCCGATTTTTCTACAAAATAAATAGTTTTTGGGCACTGGGGTCCTTGTGGGACCCCCTAAGCAGTCCTAGGGGGTCAGAGTGTTTCCACCCTGCCCCCTTTTCACATTTATCACATTTTTTCTAAGGTTTCTTGTGCCTCCGTTCTACGGAGGCACAAGATGGCTGCCAACACGTCCTGAGTTTGAGTGTTGACAGCCAATTAGAATACAGCTCATGCTCGGCATGGAGCGCCTATGGTGCACAGATCCTACGCGGCCATAGATATATATGTGATTTTAATTGTGATTTTCTTAGGATCTACTGAACGGATTTACACCATTTAAGCAAAAGGCACGACTCTGAACCAAGGGCTATCTCCTTGCAAAATTTGGTGTAATTCCGTTAAGCAGTTTGGGCTGTAGCCGTTATGAACGGTTCCTATGGAAAATTGCATGAGGAAAACCCATTTTGGGACCTCCCTTTTGTCTCTGCTCCCACTTGATGAAAATCCCAGAGACTTTCAGGATAAGAGCTGACCGGAGCGCCCCACGAGTTTGAAAATTTCACAACGATTCGTCAACCGGCGCCAAAGTTATTTCAAATAGATTGTTGCGGTTTTCCTATGAATGATAGGTCCTAACTATAACTACCTACTGGTGACCACCAGTAGGTAATATATATATATATTACCTACTGGCGGTCGCCTGCAGGTAGTCATAGTTAGGACCTAGTTTCCATAGGAAAAGCATTTTTTGATTTGCTAATACCTTTGGCGTTGTTTGACAAATCTTCCAGAAATTCTCCCAAAAAAATGTTTATCCAGGTCAGCTCCTATCCTGAAAGTTTTGGGGTGATTCGTCAAGCGGGGGCTAAGAAAAAGTGGGTTCCCAAAACGCATTTTCTCCATGCTAATTTTTATATGTAATTTTGCGACGAGCTACAGCCCGAACTGCTGAACGGAATTTCCCCAAATTTGGCAAAGAGGTAGAGCTTGGTTCAGAAAGCGACCTTTTTTTTTTTAAATGATATGAATCCATTCAGTAGTTTTTGGGAAAGTCAGAAAATAAGAGTCAAAAACCAATTTCCCATAGGAAACTTTGTGCAAATCTACAGCCAAAACTACTAAAAGGAATTACCCCAAATTTGGCAGAAAGGTAGTGCTCGGATCAGAAAGCGACCTTTTTTTTTAAATGTTGTAAATTCATTCAGTAGTTGCTGAGAAATTAGAAAAAAATGTTTCGATATCTGGGCGATGAGCCTAAGTCCCGTGCACGAGATTTATTGTGATTGGCTGCCAACACTCCAAACCAGAAAGTGTTTGCAGCCATCTTGGGGCTCGGTAGAAGCGAGTCACCAGAAAACAGAAAAAAATGTATAACACAAGAGAAGGGGTCAGGATAGAAACACCCTGACCCATAGGCCTGCTCAGGGGGTCCCAGAAGGACCCCCAGGGCCTAAAAAGTATTTTTTGTTTAAATAAAAAATCAGCCCAATTTGCGCTGGGGTCACCGGTTCCCATGTTTTAATTTAATGAGGCCCCTGGGGGGGCTACGTTCCAGGGGCATTTGATAAAAAAATAATAATAGGGTCCGTACAGCCCGGGTCTTCATTCATGTTGGGAGGGGGTAGCGCCCCCCCTCCTGGAGTCCTCCATGTGCTTATAACTTTGGCGTCATTTGACAAATCTTTATGAAATCATTCAAAAAGTTTCTCTTTTTTGATTATCTCCTATATTGAAAGTTTGGGGGTGAATGGTGTGGGAAGGGCTGAGAAAAAAGGGTTCCCAAAACGGGTTTTTTCCATGCAGTTTCATACAAAACTTTACAAAAGAGTAGAGGTGAAACTGCTGAATGGAATTACGCCAAATTTGGCAGGGAGAAAGGTCCAGAAAGCATGCTTTTGTTTAAAATGTGTAAATCCGTTCAGTAGTTTCTGAGAAATATCAAATTTTACAGATATTTATATTTGAGAATTCTGACATCTGATTGGCTGTGGGGTTCCCAGCATGCGCTTGCGGCTCAATGGCTGTGCACTGTTGAAACCAGGAAGTGTTGGCAGGCATTTTGGGATTTAGTCCTTCAGCTCGCATCTCTCCGTGTAGAAGCCATTGGGTCTGCAGATTCACCTGTGCGAGGCAACATTGGCATCTGTGTCTGTGTGAGATACCCATTTCACGGTGGGGTTTTTTTTTATGCAATGTGCAGAGATAGTTGGCTATGTGGAAAATATGTTTGACACAGATTTGTTTTTTTAAACCATCTTATTGATTGTTTTTTATTGCCCTCTGTTATATGATGAGTAAGATTGATATCACTATCTATAGTGAAATTCAATATATTCTGAGATCAGCCAAGATTGCAAACTAAATAATTTATATAATGCTAAAATTATGTTGTGTTCTTAAAATCATAACAATATCTTCTCTTTTACAGGCCCTAATTCTAAAGTTCGAAAGTTTTTTAAATTGAAATTATAAAAAACAAATGCAAATAATGTTTGGAATATTTTGATATCTAATACTGTAAAGGTAAGATTGAGGTATTCAAACACTATCCACCCTGACTACATTCAACTGTGCACTCTCTATACAAACCTATAACTACCTACTCACTGCTCATTAATGTCTTATATACCTTAGGTACTAACCATACAGTACACCAATCACTCTGTGACTCAAAATGCAGTTCTTGAGTCATCTACCAGTAGCATGTACTAATTAAAAACCTCTGTCAATACCCAAGCACTTATCAATTTCCTCAAGTAGTCTCCTTGCAATACTGTAATCATTCAGCAAGTACCATGTCCTTATCTAATAACTGTGCCAAAACATAAGCACTTATGAACTTACCCTGCTGTGAACTAACAGCACTTTAAGTATCCAGTCAGTATTCATGCACTTGTACAATAACTCAGGCCTTAAGATATGCAGTGCTACAGCCAAATTTGAAGAGTCTACGCAGTCCTCACTCCTGCAATTACGCAGGTAGTTGTCATGCAGTGCCCCAATCACACTGTCACTCTCTGTCTACTCCTGTAATCATCCTGACAGAACCGTATCCTTATCTAATCACTTCTCAAACATTCATAAAATAACCATGCACTACACTTGCATTCCTCCAATCACCCAAATGCACTCTGTTTGCAGCACTGTAATTATTCCAGTTACAAGTCATGTACTTATGGAATGTCCTAGCCACTAACACAAGTACAGATACAATATTATGTGCACTATGCATGCAGACCTCTAACCAGCTACATACTATTGGTACACTTCTCTAAATACCCAGTTATTACCTATCCAGTCTAGGAATCCTCTTGTTAGTCCCATGCACTTCCCCAATCACCAATCTACCACTATCAACTTATGCTATTACTTCGCCAATACCTAAGCACTTATAAATTCACCATGCACTCTGTTTGCAGCACTGTAACTATTCCAGTTACTAGTCATGTACTTACGGAATGGACTAGCTACTAACACAAGTATCCTCTATTATTATTATTAATAGTAGCTTTCAGAGAGGATATAGTTAGAAAGTAGCATTTGAAAAACCTTTGAAATTCCCTGAAAAAAACATAAGTTTCAGGGACGTTATAGTATAGGCACTTGTAACATCTCGCCTGGACTATGGTAATGTTCTTTTTCTGGGTTCAAACAGAGATGTATTGAGCAAGCTTCAGGTGGTGCAGAACTCTGCTGCCAGATTGCTGCTTGGACTTCCTAGAATTTCCAGTACGGCTAATGCCCTGAGAGAAATACACTGGCTCAGGGTGGAACAGCGTACTAAATTTAAAGCCCTGTGTTATATGTTTGGAATTAAGATTGGCTCAGCTCCTAAATACCTACAAGATCTTGTCGGGCCTTACCATCCTTCTCACCTGCTTTGCTCCTCCTCAGAAGAGAAATTCGATGTTCCCAGGAACAAACTAATGAGAATGTGAGGGCACTCCTTCGCTTTTCTTGGGCCAACGTTGTGGAATTCTCTACCTGATATGATGCGGAAGGAGAAGCTGTATTCCAATTTTCGCAAGCAATTAAAAACTTGGCTGTTCACTCAACAATTCTAGTTTCAGATTTTTAGAGTTTCTGTTATGGCCTGCGCTGGAAAACCCTTGGTTGGGTAGCTGTGCGCATTAGAAAAATAAATTAACATAACATACCATATAGTTAGTTGGACATTTCGCTCATACAAAACCATGAAAATTCCACTGTTAAAGTGAGTTCAGATAACTATAACTCGCACCCCTGCAATGCACTGATGAGGACCTTACATATTGCATCATTCCTGATGTGGTCAGTCACATCACTGATGACATCTCAAATGACATCATGATGACATCATCCTCATGAAAATGTGATGCACCTCCTCATACACTAATATAACCTTTGATACACCCACTGTAAAATACAGACTACCATTTTCAAAAACATCAACACACCAGTTACTACATATGCACTCACCGATTCCTAGGTCTACACTCACATCAACTCATTCACCCATACAAACACTCATACATGCAGTCACTGATCAATACAACACTATCATATGCACTCCTACACCTATACAGACATGCACACACCACCACTTATCTTATTCATGCACTCATCCTAGTCAGTCATGCAAAGAATCAATCACAGTTCCATTTACCCACCTACACAGTTATACATACACCACCTAATTTATTCATACAGATACTAACACATACTTACTCTCTTATAATATCACTAATACAAGTAAACACTCATCCATACAGCCACTCTCACTATCACTGACTCTTATGTTTAGTTATTTTTATACACCAACTCTCACATACACTGCCTTTTACTTTTCTGCTTCGTTGGATATGTACCACTGAGACATATATTCACTAACACACCCATACCTGCACTCACTTACTCATACAGCTATTTCCACATGCACTCTTAAACTCATACACCGGATGTATGTCAATACATCACATACTAACACCACGCGTGCCATTACAACGCAGGTATTACAACGCGATGTCAATGACATCGCATACCACTACATTGCATACTTTTACAACGAGTATGCCTTTACCATGCATGCCATTACAACGCAAAGGCATGCATGGTAAAGACATACTCACAGTAAAAGTTTGCAAGGTAAGTGAAATCTCAACCCCAACCCCTATACCTACACAACACACTGCTCCCATCCCTACACTACCCCTAACCCAAAAACACCACCAAACCACAACACTACCCCAACACCTACACAACACACTACTCCCACCCCTACACTACCCCTAACCCAAAAACACTACCACACTACAACACTACCCCTACCCCTACCCTAAAACCTAAATCACTACACTACATAAACACTACTACACTACACTAACCTAAACCCTAAAACACTGCCCTACCCTAAACCCTATGACACTACACTACCCTACACCCTAAAACACTAGACTACGCAAACACTACTGCACTACCCTAAAACCTAAATCACTACACAAACACTACTACACTACCCTAAAACCTAAATCAGTACACTACATAAACACTACAACACTACCCTAAACCCTAATACACTACACTAAACAAACACTACAACACTTCACTACCCTAAAATCCAAATCACTACACTACATAAACACTATTACACTACCCTAAACCCTAATACACTGCACTACACAAACACTACTACACTACCCTAAACCCTAAACCCTAATACACTACATTAAACAAACACTACAACACACACTAAAACGTTTTTGAAAAAAACACACACAACACAAACATTATCACACTACTTTTACACTACCCTAAACACTACAAAAGTACCCCCCTCACGTGCAAACCCCCTTACCTCTCTCCTCGCCAGCATCGACGTTGGATCCTGCTTCCTCCTTCCTGCTTGGTTCACGTCGTTAGGAGTAAACAGCCTAAGTTTCCTCACTACGTCTTGGATACCCGCCCCCACCGCCAATACACATTACATTGCATGTGTTGTAAAAGGACATGCGATGTTATGGTATGCGTGGTTTTACCACGCGTTGTAACATTGCATGTGTTGTAACACATGCAATGTAAAAGCACTGCATGGTAAAACTTGCGTTGTAATGGCTGTTCCCCTATGCACCTAGTCAATCAACCACTCACACATGTATGCACAGAGTCACACAACCCCCACCCAACCACACACACATTTAGTCTCCCATAAAAATACTCAGGCAACTAATTAATAACCCATAAAGACACCCATGTAGCTACTGACCAACTGATGCAGCAGGTTACACAACAACAGACCGACTGATACAGACATTCACACAGTTTAGTCACTAACCCATGTATTCAGTAAGACACATTTATTCACTCACTTAAACAGTCAGTCACACACCTACTAAATTTGCCATCCAGACACTTATACATCCACTCATTCTTCAATAGACGTTGTTATATATATAATACATATTTGAATTTGAAAGAAAACCACATTCACTGGATGATGTAATCAGTGATGTTACTAACCATGTCATGAATGATGTAAAATGTAACTTCATCAGCAGTGTATTTTGGGGGCGCAAATTATAGTTAGCTGAACTAACTATAATGGTGTAATTTCTATGGTTTTGTATGAGTAAAATGTCCAACTAACTATAATGTCCTTGAAACCTATGTTTTTTTCAGTGAATATATATATATATATTACCTATTTGGCTTTCGCCAGTAGGTGGTTAAAGTTAGGAACTAGTTTCCATAGGAAATCCACTACATTCTATTTGGAATAACTTTGGCGCCGGTGGACGAATCTTCGTGAATTTCTCTAAGAAAATGGCCTGCTCAGTTGCGCTCCTTCCCTGAAAGGTTGGGGGTGATTCGTTAAGTGGGGGTTGAGAAAAAAGGGGGGTCCCAAAACGTGTTTTCCCCATGCAATTTTCCATAGGGAACTTTAGCGGAGAGGTACAGTTCTGTTCGCAGATTGTGCTTTTTGTTAAATGGTGTAAATCCGTTCAGTAGTTTCTGAAAAAATATGTTTTGAGCTCTCTCTCTCTCCCCGTACACATCGCGGGGAACACCACATTTCTGGGGCAGTGATATGTAAAATGACCTTCCAGCTCCGGGTACCTGCATTGTCTGGAGTTTTTTATTAATGTTGGGAGGGTGGGTTTGATAATACATCCTTGTAAATTCCTATAGAAGCCTATGTTCTGGTGTTAACATGGACTTCTATGGGAAATACCAAGGCCGTATTATGAAGCTCATTATCGCCATTTTATCGGCAGTTTACTGCCAATAAAACAGCGATAATTTTAACACCAGTCCTTGATAATATGAACCTAAGTTTACTGGTCATACACGTATGGAAATACGTACAATTAAGAGCAGGAGCTGCATGCTGATTGGCTGTCAATACTCCAAACCAGGAAGGGTTGGCAGCCATGTTATTTGTCACGAGAGCAGAGTTACAAGAAAACAGTAAAACAAAGTTGAAAAATAAGGAAACGGGGCAGGGTAGTAAAATTCTGAGTCTATAGTCTTGGTCAGGGGGTGGTACATGGATCTTTAGGCTCAATTTTTATTTATAAAAAATAAAAAATGGCGGGATACTCGTGCAGTACTTGTACTCGGTGGAAAAGGTGAAAAAAAAGTACAAGTCCATTTTATACTATAGGTCTCGGGGGGCAAATTACGGGGGCAATTTTTCTGCATAATGGGGGCTTGTAAGGTGCCCCGAGCACTGGAGAACGGCACTCCTCTGGTTTTATTTTGAAGTATGCGGGGGGGTTACGGTCCTACTCCCCGCAGTCTCGGTGAGGGGCACCCCTCGGGTCTTTTTTAAAAATAAATTTGTTTTGAGCTCTCTCTCCCCGTACACATCGCGGGGAATGCCACATTTCTGTGGCAGTGATATGTAAAATGACCTTCCAGCTCCGGGAGTTTTTTAATAATGTTGTGAGGGTGGTCTTGATAATACGTCCTTGTAAATTCCCATAGAAGCCTATGTTCTGGTGTTAACATGGGCCTCTATGGGAAATAACAAGGCCATATTATGAAGCTCATTATCGCCATTTTATCTGCAGTTTCCTGACAATAAAACGGCGATAATTTTAACACCGGTCCTTGATAATATGCACCTAAGTTTACTGGTAAAAAAAAGAGCAATGGGCCATATTATCAACAAAAAGGCTATACATTATTGTCGCTTTTATTGGCAGGAAACTGCAGATAAAGCGGCAATAATGGGCTTGATAATATGCCCTTGTGAATAACCAAAGCAGCCCAGGTTAACAACAGAATTTGGGCTGCTATGGGAATTTACAAGGGCCTATGGTTTTTTATTAATGTTGGGAGGGTGGGCTTGATAATACGCCCTGGTTAATTGCCATAAAAAGTCTATTTTCTGGTGTTAACATGGGCTTCTATGGGAAATAACAAGGCCGTATTATCATGGCCATTAGCGCCGTTTTATCAGCAGTTTCTTGCCAATAAAACTGCGATAATTGTAACACCGGTCTTTGATAATATGCACCTAAGTTTACTGGTCCAAAAAAGAGCAATGAGCCATATTATCCACAAAAGGCGATACATTATGGTCGTTTTTATCGGCAGGAAACTGCCGATAAAGCAGTGATAATGGGCTTAATAATATGCCCTTGTGAATAAACATAGGAGCCCAGGTTAATACCAGAACCTGGGCTGCTATGGGAAATTACGAGGGCCTGTTATCAAGCACATTATCACCGCTTTATCGGAAGTTTCCTGTCGATAAAAGCCGCGATAATGTATCGCCTTTTGTTGATAATATGCTCCTTCATTTCTATGATAGTATGTGAAGCTTTCCTTTTTTTTGGTGTAGCAGTTGTACTCTCTTCGCATGCTCAGCGTCATTTCGAAGGCCACGTTTTCTTTTTCTTCAAGTTCAACAAACAAACCTTTCTTTATATCAGTTAGTAAATCTGTCGTTTTCTTTTCCCGGTTCGTGTGTGTCATCCGCTGCTGTACTTTTGTACAGTATTAATAGTCATATTTTTTATATATTTATTTGAAAGGTAGTGCCGAGGCGCCAAACATTGATTACGTACTCCATCCAATGCCATTTTGGTAGTTTCTCACCATTGTTTTTATTATATCTGTTAGTTAGAACTCAGTAGTTTTCAATCCTAGCCTTGACTATATCTTACTACTAGCAGCCCGTCCCGACGTTGTCCGGGAGCAAAAGGCTGCTTCAGGCCAGGGCCCCCGCCCGCCCTGAGTTAAGGCTGCTTCCGGGCCCCCGCCCACCCCGACGTTAAGGCTGCTTTAGTGCCCCTGCCCGCCCCGACGTTGTCATTGTGTCCCCCGGAGCGCGCCCGCGGGTGCTCGCTTCCTCCTGGTGCTCTGTTGGCAGCTTAGACATGGCTCCTGAGCTGCTCTGGCAACAGAAAGTGTAGTGTATCCTCAGGATGTGGGTGGAAGCCAGGCCACTGAATTGCATTACTCGGTAGCCGGATGTACCCAACATAGCATGCAAGGCTCACACTGCTGCGGTACCCGCCCTGATGTTAAGGCTGCTTCAGGGCCCCCGACGTTAAGGCTGCTTCAGTGCCCCTGCTCGCCCCGACGTTGTCATTGTGTCCCCAGGAGCGCACCCGCGGGTGCTCGCTTCCTCCTGGTGCTCTGTCGGCAGCTTAGACATGGCTCCTGAGCTGCTTTGGCAGCAGAAAGTGTAGCGCATCCTCAGGATGTGGGTGGAAGTCAGGCCATTGAATTGCATCACTCGGTAGCCGGATGTACCCAACATAGCATGCAAGGCTTTCACTGCTGCTGTACCCACAAAGAGGCATGAGCAGTGGGAGTCTTTATTACCTGCTCCTGAGTTCACTGCTCTGCCACTCCCCGCCGGTCATCACCGCTCCTCCCCGCTCGTCCGCCACTCCTCACCGCTCCTCCCCGCCTGTCTGCCACTCCTCCCCGCGCTCACGTCCCCCGCTTTTCCTCTTGCTCCTGTACGCCGCTCCTCCCTGCGCTCCTGATGTCAGCACGCACGTCGCGGCCAGCGCTTCTTCCAAGGGACTACTTTTCTTTTATATAACATTTTTTAAAGAACGTATATTTGTTTTTTTAATATAGCCTATGTCCATCGGCTTGCCCTGACGTTTTTAAAGATGTATTGGGTGTTTGGATTGGTGGTGTAGTTTTCGAGTTTACTTGGCTCAAAGCACACACTTCTCTCTTTATAATAGTAGTATAGATAGTATTTCAACTTTATTTTTATTGTGGGCTGTCATACCCCTCCCCCACAAAATAAAAGAAGTATTTAGTTTTTTTTAATTATCTTTTATTAAACAATAAATATAAATGAAACTCAATTATAACTATATTAGAACTGGAAAAATAACTTAAACAATGTTATAAACAAATTGTGAAATGGATTCCAAAAGGAGTCCGATTGGTAATCTGCTAAAGAAAAAACAAAATTAGAGTTTAGAATTATGTAGATGTGAGTAAATGAGCTGAAGCATTACAGGGCATATTATCAAGAACGGCGATTAAATTATCACCGTTTCAGCGGCAGGAAACTGCAGCTAAAGCGGCGATAATGGGCTTGATAATATGCTGTTGTGAATTCCCATAGCAGTCCAGGTTCTGGTGTTAACCTGGGCTACTATGGGAATTCAGAAGGGCATATTATCAAGCCCATTATTGCTGCTTTAGCAGCAGTTTCCTGACGCTGAAACGGCGATAATTTTATCGCCGTTCTTGGTACTATGTCCCTACAAGTTTTGGTTACTCTACGGTTTTACGTGTGCAGTGTGACTCGTACATTCCAGTTCTGTTATAGTACCACGTTCAAGTGATGTCTATATGGAAGTGCCTACTAAGCATGGGCGAATTTTGCGAATTCGCGATCCGCGAATTTGCGGATTTGCGAATTTGCGATCCGCAAAATTAGTGAATTTGTGCGAATTTGCGGATTTTTGTTTTTTTGCGTGTTCGCTGAGTTTTTTGCGTGTTCGCGGGGTTTTTTGCGTGTTCGCGGGGCTTTTTGCGTCTTCGCGAGCTGCTTGCATAGGGAAGTTACCCATGCAGTCGTTTATGGGAGAGGGAGAGAGAGATAGATAGATAGATAGATAGATAGATAGATAGATAGATAGATAGATAGATAGATAGATAGATAGATAGATAGATAGATAGACAGATAGACAGAAAGAGAGAGAAAGAGAGGGAAAGAGAGAGGGAGAGAGAGAATGAGAGGAAAAAAGAGAGGCCGGATATCTGAAGGGCCAAAATGCATATGAAAATTGTGCTGTAAAGGTCTCTTTTAGTTTAACTCCTCCTGACTACTCAAAATGGGTGTATTTGCCATCCTCTCCCTTCTTCCAGTTTTTTATATCTGTAAGTGCTTCCTGATGAGGTTTAATTCCTTGGACAGGTGCCTCGTTGCCTACTTGTAACTATTCTCTGACCCTGCTTCAAGGGTCAGAGCAGGGTCAGAGAATAGTTGCAAGTAGGCAATGAGGCACCAGGAAGCAATTAGCAGCAGGTGTCCAAGTTGAAGTTAATTTGTTTGTAACCCTTTTGTAAAAGGTTACAAAGAAATTAGGTTCAACTTTTGCACCTGCTGCTGTAACCCTTGCTTGGCTGAAAATTCGTCCCCGCTGATTCGCGGATTTTACCGCGATTTCGCGAGATTCGCGGCTCACGAAATCGCGGAAAATCCGCAAATTCGCCCGCGAAACGGATTTTACGCCCACCCTTAGTGCCTACTGCCTTACTGACTCCCGTTATTCAAACTTATTTCTAATGCATTCCTATGAAGGCTTTGTAGATCTAGGACTCTGTGCTTACCATTGTATAAACCTTGCGGGTAAACATTTAAGGCAGTTGGTGTCACAATTTATTCTGAACAACTTTTCTACACGTCTACATGTCCAAGACAGCAGTGTCTAAGTTGAAGAGAGAAAGAGAAATGATGTCACAGAGAGTGAGAGAGAGAAAGAGAGAGAAAACAACATTAAAACTGTGTCGCAGAGTCTGGAGTTGAGATTTTTTCTTGAAAAGTCAGATGTAGATTTACTAGCTGCTTGCATCACTTTACCCATGTTAAAAGTGACTCAAAAGTGGCGTAATAAGGTTGTGGATCTGTTTGTCAGACTGTTGTAACCTATCTGTTGTCCCTGCTTGGAGATAATTATAGATTTTACTGAGAAGGTGCTGTACACTACGCACTCTGGGTCATAATATCAAGCCTGGGCGACAACATTTTTGCCACTTTATTAGCAGGAAAGTGTCGCTAAAGTGACAATAATGGGTTTGATAATATGCTCTAAGGAATTCCAATCGAAGCTCATGTTAGATGTCCTTCACATCTAACATGAGCTTCGATTGGAATTGAATAGAGCATAATATCAAACCTATTATGGCCACTTTAGCGGCAGTTTGCTGCCGATAAAATTGCGATAATTTTTTAGCCAACGCTTGATAATATGGCCCTCTCTCGTTTCACAAATAAAGCTAACACTACAGTTTTACGAGTGCAGTGTACCTGGTACATTTTACTTGTTGTAGTGCCGTGTTCAAGTGGTGTCTCTATGGAAGTGCCTACTGCGTTACTAACGCCCGTTATGCCAAATTATTTCTAATGCATTCCTTTGAAGGATTTGTAGATCTAGGTCTCTGTGCTTACCGTTGTATAAACCTTGCGGCCAAACACATACGGAAGTAGACTTCACAACTTCACTTCAACAATTCTTCTACACGTCCAAGCAGACAGCAGTGTCTAAGTTTAAGAGAGAAAGAGAAATGATGTGACAGAGAGTGAGAGAGAGAGAGAAAACATTACAACTGTGTCGCAGAGTCTGGAGTTGAGATTTTTTTGTGAAAAGTCAGACATAGATTTACTATCTCCTTGCATCACTTTACCCATGTTAAAAGTGACTCAAAAGTGGCATAATAAGGTTGTGGATCTGTTTGTCAGACTGTTGTAAGCTATCTGTTGTCGCTGCTCGGAGGTAATTGTAGATTTTGCAGAGAAGCTGCTGTACACTATGCATTCTGGGCCATAATATGAAGCCTGGGCGACAAAATTATCGCCACTTTATCGGCAGGAAAGTGTTGCTAAAGTGGCGATAATGGGTTTGATAATATGCTCTATGGAATTCCAATCGAAGCTCATGTTAGATGTCCTTCACATCTAACAACCAGCTACCATTGGAATTCAATAGAGCATATAATCAAACCTATTATGGCCACTTTAGCGGCAGTTTGCTGCTGATAAAGTGGCGATAATTTTGTTGCCATGGTTTGATAATATGGCCCTCTCTCCGTTCATAAATAAAAGTTACACTACAGTTTTACGAGTGCAGTGTACCTGGTACATTTTAATTGGTATAGTGCGGCATGCAAGTGGTGTCGATATATAAGTGCCTACTGCGTCACTAACACCTGTTATGCTGAATTATTTCTAATGCATTCCTATGAAGGATTTGTAGATCTAGGCCTCTCTGCTTACCGTTGTATAAACCTTGCGGCCAAACACTTCAGCCAGTTGGATTGAAAACTTAATTTCAACAATTCTTCTACTCGTCCAAGCAGACAGCAGTGTCTAAGTTTAAGAGAGAAAGAGAAATGATGTCACAGAGAGTGAGAGAGAGAAAGAGAGAGAAAACAACATTAAAACTGTGTTGCAGAGCCTGGGCGACAAAATTATCGCCACTTTATCGGCAGGAAAGTGTCGCTAATGTGGCGATAATGGGTTTGATAATATGCTCTATAAAATTCCAATCGAAGCTCATGTCTGATGTCCTTCACATGTAACATGAGCTTCGATTGGAATTCCATAGAGCATATTATCAAACCCATTATCGCCACTTTAGCGGCACTTTCCTGCCAATAAACTGGCGATAATTTTGTCACCCAGGCTTGATAATATGACCACTGTTCCCAAGAAGCTGCGCGCGTGAGCGCGCGCGTACAGAAGTCACCCTAAGCACGCAATCTGCTGTAATTAGCGCGCACTCTTGTGTTACCGTTCTCGCCGCCGCTCTTAAAATGCGAGCGGTGCGAGATTCTTACAGTGCATAGCTGCGGGCTGATTGTCGTCCTTTGAATTAGTATTCGCGTTAATTGCAGCGCACACGAGCACTGCAATTGACACGAATACTAATTCAATGGACCCCAATCAGCCCCGCAGCAGTGCACTGTAAGAAAAGGAATGCAGAGTGTCAAACACAGTGTGCGCTATATCAAACGACGTGTTTGAGCCTTTGCTTTTCCCTAATGTGCACAACTGCGGGCTACTTGTGTCTCCTTCTTCCAGCTCTCCTGTAAGGGAGAGACGAACGATCTTCTATAACAAACAGTAGCTGCAGAAATGCAGCACTGTCAACTCACGCTCGGAATGGCTAACGAAGATCAGACACTTTAGAACACATTTCTTAGTTCAAAACTATAGAAACGATTCCTGATATTATAGTCTTACATAAACCACTGCAGCTCACACGGACAGAAAAAGTAAAAACCCTTCTTTTACATACAGTAAGAAAAGGTTCGGCATAATCAATTCCAGCAAAACATATGGCTGTATAACACGAAAAAATAATAACCTAAAGATGCACAGGCAGACGCATTCTTCGTAATAAAGCATTTTCAGTAGATCCTGGGTGACTCACTGCTTTAAAAATTTGCATAATCGAAATCATAGAAATAGATTGCTTTCCCACTTTGCTATGAGAATGCCATCAGCATTGACACATAACTCCCTTTACGAGAAAGGGTTAAAAACAACTAACATTGCATCGGAAAGGAGGGGGGGTTTCTCCTTTGAATGTCTCTTAATTTCCTGCTGGTGTAATGATGCACAAACCTTGGATCTCACATATAAGTATTCCTCAGTTGAGCACGAGTGGGCTTTTCTGTGCTGCACGTGTTGTTTAGCTGCCCTTTGCTCAGTGACTGTAGTATGGGAAATACCCGTAAATTCTAAATAAACATTAAATAATTTAATGAAATCAGGTGAATGATAACGTTTAAGAGAATTTATCTATTCAAGCACATCGCCATGGGCATAACTTCTCTTCCATAGGATGAAATTAGGTCTACCAAGGCGCGAGCAGAGGCGCACAAAGAAAATCCTAACACAATAAATTAACATACGCCGAATGATTTTCAGATTTAAGGCACCGGTTTGACGAGTGGATAAACTGGCCTGTTATCTGTGCACCCCTGTTAGACTCGTGAATACGTAATTTGAAGGACAAATTATCGTCAGGTTTTTGTGCATAGAAGTGTTCCATATATTGTCCTCGGTAAATGAGGGTCCATTTCCCCGAATCGTCTAATAAATAAGCTACTTTGTCATTTTCTCGCCTTTACATAGAATTTTACAAAGTGAAAGCTTTTCTGCCGTACTTCTAAGTACATTAGCGTATTTTTCCAAAGACAGCAGTATCTGGCATCTGACTTTACTTAACGTTCCTGCTGTCTGATGTGAAAGCTAATGGGCCAGATCAGGACAAGCTTTGTTGAGTTCTATTTAGCCAGATATAGACTGCTGCTTTTCCATCCTAAGCAGCATCCAGGGTCTGCTTTACAGTATTGTAAACTATTCTAATCTACGTCAGCACATTATTTAGTCACTTTAATGAAATCTATCAAGTTGAGCAGTTATGTTTGTTCTAGTTGATTCAATGCCCATTAGATTCCCCATGTTAGACTCATGTTCTGATTTGTTGCCTTTGCCTCAAATTGTAAAGTGCTCTGATATCCTTCGGGATCAAGTTCGAGGTATATAAAACTTTATAAATAAAAAATAAATTAAAAAATCACATTCAGCCTGTTTTTTTTAAACACACTGATTCCCTGCTCTCTGCTCCCGAAACAGAGAGGTGCCTACAGTGCGAAAGTTAAAGTTCAAACAGGTAAACAGAGCGTAGCCATAGTTTTGTTTCAGGCTTTGGATCCCAGCAACAAACACATTTTTACTTATTGAAAAATTAAGAGAACATGTTGGTAAACTCACAGCAAAGACAATCTAGCGTTACTTCCACAGTTTTCTGCACTGCACTAAATGAGCACTATTACCATTTTAAGATGGCTATGCATAGTCAGACTGCGCAAAGAGTGCGTTTTACTACAGATCAGACCGACTCACCAGAGCACTTACTCTGTTGAAGCAAAGCCGCACCCGCGCTCTGATTTCACATCATACTGTGCCAAAACTGTAGGAAGTCTAGGAACTATTCTTTTTCACTGCCTTGATTTTAATGCTCGAGCCAAGACAGGGATTTTTCTGGAGGTTTCATCCAAAAATATCTTTGCGAGATGTTCCACTTCCTATCTGAAATCTATTTACATGTTCAGAGGCAAAGTGCTATTTGCACTCATTTTGATTACTGCAGTGCTTTACACAAGGGAACATTGGGAAACTTGTCACAAAACTGCAGGTTCCACAAGACTGGACAGGAAGACCGTTTTCAATCAGAATATTTGGTCCAGATTATGAACTGTCAATCTGCCGAAAGAGTCACATTGATTGCTAGTGCATGAGAAGCGACCAGGCACGGTTGCAAGCGTGGAAACAAAAGGTGTAGCAACCAGCTACCTTTACATTTTAAAATGTTGGACAACAGACCATATGTATGGCAATGTCTTTAGTCTCCCTGAACAAAGGAACTCTTCCCCAGTTCACATCTACGAGCCTAACAAGGTGATGGCATTCGACTAGGTGTCACTCGTCGTGAAGGACCTCCCACAAAAACTATCAAAAAGTATTAGTAGAGTGCCCTAATCACCCTACTGGGTATCCATTTGCTATGGAATATAACGGAAAGCTTCACTTTGAGATGAACCCTGAGTCCCTGGCGATCCAAGAAAGCGTTGACATGAACAACACCTCTTCTTACCACCCGGTTTCAACCTATGCAGCTTTTCCAGGTCTTACAAACCTTTAGGCATCTCTGCACTATCGAAGTATCCAAAATTCAGTTCATGTTTCCTGTACAGAGGATTTAGTTCACTGGGGAATCAAACATAAGCATATAAAATGCCAAACAAACACCTTCCTTAATAACTTTAACCACAACACAACTTATAATACAAATACAGACATACATGGGAAAAGATAAATGCGAAAAAGGTTTCGTGTTGCATGTTTCTTAATATGTAAACAGTATATCTATCTTAAATACTCCCCTGCGTAAGCAGGGGTGATAGCTCTCCTTCCAGACCTTCTAAAAGACAACTCTGGGGCACCTGAGTCCACTGAACCTTTGCGGATTCCATCATTATTGCACCCGGAGGACCATTACATATTTTTCCTCAACAAACTTTCATCCAGGGGCCACAGACAGAAAACAATGCACATCTTCTGAGCTAAGCTTTGAGCCCCGGCACTTATTGTTTTACAAAGTAAGCACTGTATCCCGCAGCATTTGGCAATAGTTGAAATTGCCAAATGAAGATGAACGCTGCAGGCTACAGCAAAAAGATTCCATTCCACAACCTATTGAATATATGTACAGGTAAAAAAATAGGATGGTTGAATAAATTGAAAGACCTGGTTCTCAAGTTAGGACTAAGGGATGCTTGGGAGTCACAATTGCCGCCACCCAAGGAGGTGATCAAAAAGTTATATTGGGACTGGGTGCAGAGTAATGCACTGAGGGTTACGGATGGGGGCTCACTCACGGACCAATTTTTGTTAGTTAAATGTGTGAGAAAATTGGAGCCCTTCCTCGACCTGATAACCAAACCCTTAGATCGAGCACTATATCTAAAACTGCGATATGGGACGCTTCCGGTGCATGACTTCACGGTGAGGTGGTCAAACTCTGGTGCCCCCATGCGTTCATGCCCTGGCTGTGTAGCACCAACAGAGTCTGTGGCCCATCTATTTTTTGCCTGTCCAGCTTACAAAGGGGCGCGGAAATTTTGGCTGAAACCTGTTTGCAGAGAACTGGGGTTGAGGTGCCATAGCCAGGCACTCCGTGTACTCTCTACGGACTCTTCATCTTCCTTCATGATATGTGGGGTGGCAAAGTTCTTGGGTAGTGCATGGACGACGCGCTCCCGTTTATTGAAATTGCACTCGGGGGGACCAACGGTTTGAGGATACAACCGCTGGTAGCAATCTAGTGACTGTGGTGTACCTCCTTTCTTTTATTCGTATTTTAATAATTTTATGGGAGTATTGCAAATGTATTTTATATGTATTCTTTTATGGTGATCAAGTTGCCGAAAAAAAAAAAAGAATATATGTAATCTTGTGTAGGCTCTCAACATTTACCCACCCAATGAACAGTGCTCCAGTTAAGAATCTTTAGGAAAATCTTATGATGGCACCACCGATGCAGTCTTGTGCTTTTGTAAACCTGAAGTGTACTTGCCTGTGTAACCAATTCATGTCATGGCGGGTGTATCCAAATTGCAAATCTGCCTGAAGACCCTTAACGTGGCACTGTATGTGTGGAAATGCGCCATCTTTTCAGATTTTTATTAAGCAAAAGTTTGGAGTGATATTTGGTGCTGCACACATGCACGGTCTGGTTCCTAGCGCACATAGCCATGGCTGCAGTGCACAGAGACCCTACACTGCCGCACACAGAGGAAAAAAATTAGAGGGAACATTGAAAATGACCCTCTCTCGTTTCACAAATAAAGCTAACACTACAGTTTTATGAGTGCAGTGTACCTGGTATATTTCAGTTGTTATAGTGCTGCATTCAAGTGGTGTCTATATGGAGGTGCCTACTGTGTTACTGACGCCCGTTATGGCGACTTATTTCTAATGCATTGCTATGAAGGCTTTGTAGATCTAGGCTGCTGTGCTTACCTTTTATAAAGAGTGCGGCCACCAGAGTTAACCATTCGACTTGAACTCTGCTTCTATACATCAAAGTATATTCAATAAGTTGCAGAGAATTCCATTGCTGTTTCTCGATAGTAAGCCTGGGCGGAGAACTACGCTCCGTTCACAGGGTTTGCGAAGTTTCGGCAACTTCGCACTTCGCGGAGAGCGCGAAGCTGTCGCCTACTCCGCAATCTACAGCGTAGCGTAGTAGTTTTTTTTCCTCGCGCGCTCAATAGCATTCTCGCGTGCGCGGTACTGACTTATCGTGGTTCTGCATTCGCTTTCTCGCTTTTCTCTCCCGGTCGCGTTCGCTACGATGTTTGAAATCTGGCCGCACAATCCAACCCGACTGTGAGAACGCGATAACGTCATTCGGACGCGCAAACACGTCATTAGGACGCGCGATCTTCCTTACAGCGCTATGTAGGTAAGATTGAGTTTCTGAACACGCAGAAACTGCAAGCTGGCACAGAATATCTCACGAGCATGTTAAAATTTTCTCAAAAATGTTCATTTAGCCCCTCAGATTGTGATTTGGCTGTATTTTTTGGGGCTAGCAGGCCTCTTTTTGTTTCTTCTCTTATTTTCAAGAGAAAGGAAGTGCCCCTGAGTCTCCAACTTCCTGTTCCTGTCCACCAGGCTCCTCCCAGTGTTTTGTCCATGTGGTGTTCACTTTCATTTGGAATTGGAGCTGGAAGGATCACTTTTTGTGATTGTCTGCTGCATCATAGCATTTAATTGGATTTATTGAGGAATTTTGGATTTGAACTTTTCTTTCACAAGTAAGTTTGAGAATTGAGAATTGGTGTACTATAAATGTTCTTTTTTTTTAACTACAGTTTTCTGTGCTTCTCAATATTTCTTAAAAATTATTATTGGGGAGGCCTGTACTGTTTTGGTATGTTTGCACAGTGCTACAACGCGACCTTACAGTTTTTGTGCGTGCTCGGGCGTGCGATCATGACGTTTTGTACAGTTCGCACCGCCGAACACGCCGAATTTGCATTCTCGCGAGCAATATCTCTCGAGTTGCCTAAAACGTTCCCAAAAATGTAGATGCTGTTCATTTTGCTAAAAGAAACTCCTCAGGTTGTCATTTGCTTGTAGGTTTTGGAGCATGGACCATTTACTGTTTCTGTCCTCTATGTACCTTGTTGTTTGAGGGTGGCCTGACCATGTGGGCGGCTTGGAGGCCATTTTGTCAAGCCAAGCATTGTCCTTTTGCCATAGGAATGTATTGTCTATTTGTCTGTCTTCTCTTTCTTTTCATGTTTTTGGGGGTGGCCAGGCCATGTGCGGGCGGCCATTTTCCATGTGGGGTGCGGCCATTTTAATTCCTGGTACTAGTAGCAGCCTCTGTGTTTTTGCCATAGGCCTCCAAGCTACTAGAGTCCTCCTCATCATGGGTGCATGAAAGTTGTTCAATTGTTATAGGGGTGTTTAAGTTGTAAGTGTAACATCATGTAGGTCATGGATGGCTTTGCATTAATTAGCAAAATGTGTCTTTGGTGTTGAATTGCAGGTTTTGGTTGTGTGTTGAATAATATGGCTTTTTCCTGCGCACTAGGTAACCCTAGAATTCAGCTCGCGTAGTTTTGGTAAGTTTGCACAGGGCTACAACGCGACCTTACAGTTTTTGTCGTCTTTGTGCGCTCAATGTGCGTGCTCAGGCACGCATTCACGACGTTTTGTTCAGTTCGCGCAGGCCAACACGCCGAAATTGCATTCTCGCGAGCAATATCTCTCGAGTTGCCTAAAACGTTCCCGAAAATGTAGATGCTGTTCATTTTGCTAAAAGAAACTCCTCAGGCTGTCATTTGGTTGTAGTTTTTGGAGCATGGACCACTTACTGTTTCTGTCCTCTATGTACCTTGTTGTTAGACGGTGGCCTAACCATGTGGGCGGCTTGGTGGCGGACATTTTGTCAAGCCAAGCATTGTCCTTTTGCCATAGGAATGTAATGTCTGTCTTCTCTTCCTTTTTATGTTTTTGGGGGTGGCCAGGCCATGTGGGGGCGGCCTTTTTAATTCCTGGTACTAGAAGCAGCCTCTGTGTTTTTGCCATCGACCTCCAAGCTTGTGGCCTACTGTGCCACTAGGTAGGCCCAAGGGTACTACTAGAGTCCTCCTCATCATGGGTGCATGAAAGTTGTTCAACTGTTATAGGGGTGTTTAAGTTGTAAGTGTAACATCATGTGGGTCATGGATAGCTTTGGATTAATTAGAAAAATTTGTTTTTGGTGTTGAATTGCAGGTTTTGGGTGTGTGTTTAATAATATGGCTTTTTCCTGCGCACTAGGTAACCCTAGAATTCAGCTCGCGTAGTTTTGGTAAGTTTGCACAGTGCTACAACGCGACCTTACAGTTTTTGTTGTCTTCGCACGCTCAATGTGCGCGCTCGGGCGCGTGATCACAACGTTTTGTTCCGTTCGCGCCACCGAACACGCCGAATTTGCATTCTCGCGAGCAATATCTCTCGAGTTGCCTAAAACGTTCCTGAAAATGTAGATGCTGTTCATTTTGCTAAAAGAAACTCCTCAGGTTGTCATTTGCTTGTAGTTTTTGGAGCATGGACCACTTACTGTTTCTGTCCTCTATGTACCTTGTTGTTAGACGGTGGCCTGACCATGTGGGCGGCTTGGTGGTGGCCATTTTGTCAAGCCAAGCATTGTCCTTATGCCATAGGAATGTATTGTCTGTCTTCTCTTTCTTTTTATGTGTTTTGGGGTGGCCAGGCCATGTGGGGCGGCCATTTTAATTCCTGGTACTAGTAGCAGCCTCTGTGTTTTTGGCATAGGCCTCCAAGCTTGTGGTCTACTGTGCCAGTAGGTAGGCCCAAGGGTACTACTAGAGTCCTCCTCATCATGGGTGCATGAAAGTTGTTCAACTGTTATAGGGGTGTTTAAGTTGTAAGTGTAACATCATGTGGGTCATTGATGGCTTTGGGTTAATTAGAAAAATTTGTTTTTGGTGTTGAATTGCAGGTTTTGGGTGTGTGTTTAATAATATGGCTTTTTCCTGCGCACTAGGTAACCCTAGAATTCAGCTCGCGTAGTTTTGGTAAGTTTGCACAGTGCTACAACGCGACCTTACAGTTTTTGTTGTCTTCGCACGCTCAATGTGCGCGCTCGGGCGCGTGATCACAACGTTTTGTTCCGTTCGCGCCACCGAACACGCCGAATTTGCATTCTCGCGAGCAATATCTCTCGAGTTGCCTAAAACGTTCCTGAAAATGTAGATGCTGTTCATTTTGCTAAAAGAAACTCCTCAGGTTGTCATTTGCTTGTAGTTTTTGGAGCATGGACCACTTACTGTTTCTGTCCTCTATGTACCTTGTTGTTAGACGGTGGCCTGACCATGTGGGCGGCTTGGTGGTGGCCATTTTGTCAAGCCAAGCATTGTCCTTATGCCATAGGAATGTATTGTCTGTCTTCTCTTTCTTTTTATGTGTTTTGGGGTGGCCAGGCCATGTGGGGCGGCCATTTTAATTCCTGGTACTAGTAGCAGCCTCTGTGTTTTTGGCATAGGCCTCCAAGCTTGTGGTCTACTGTGCCAGTAGGTAGGCCCAAGGGTACTACTAGAGTCCTCCTCATCATGGGTGCATGAAAGTTGTTCAACTGTTATAGGGGTGTTTAAGTTGTAAGTGTAACATCATGTGGGTCATTGATGGCTTTGGGTTAATTAGAAAAATTTGTTTTTGGTGCTGAATTGCAGGTTTTGGGTGTGTGTTGAATAATATGGCTTTTTCCTGTGCACTAGGTAACCCTAGAATTCAGCTCGCGCAGTTTTGGTAAGTTTGCACAGTGCTACAACGCGACCTTACAGTTTTTGTCATCTTCGCACGCTCAATGTGCGTGCTCGGGCGCGCGATCACAGCGTTTTGTTCAGTTTGCGCCGCCGAACACGCCGAATTTGCATTCTCGCGAGCAATATCTCTCGAGTTGCCTAAAACATTCCCGAAAATGTAGATGCTGTTCATTTTGCTAAAAGAAACTCCTCAGGTTGTCATTTGCTTGTAGTTTTTGGAGCATGGACCACTTACTGTTTCTGTTCTCTATGTACCTTGTTGTTTGAGGGTGGCCTGACCATGTGGGCGGCTTGGTGGCGGCCATTTTGTCAAGCCAAGCATTGTCCTTTTGCCATAGGAATGTATTGTCTGTCTTCTCTTTCTTTTCATGTTTTTGGGGGTGGCACTGGTGAGGCCATGTGGGGGCGGCCATTTTGTGTGACCCTCCATCCTGGTTTAGTTTTTTTGCCGCAGGCCTACAAAGTTGTGTGATTTTTTTCTGCCAGTAGGCCTAGAGTCCCAGAGATAGTCAGCGGGGATGCTTGATGTAGCGGTTTCCATTTTGTCTGTTGAATTTAACATCATTTAGGGCATGGGATGCAATGCATCGAATTTCCAAATGTGGTGTTTGGGGTGTAGTTAACTGTTTGGTGGAAAACTCCAAATGCCTTTGTTGTTTGTGTTGTTGTGTAACTTTCAAACCTTGTAGCCATGTTCTTTTTTGCATTAAGCTGTGATGTAGGAATCCTCATTTTTCTGGCCATATAGGGAGGGATATAGGCCTAGTTGAGTTTATTTTTTTCTGGCCTTTACCCATGTACCTGTGATGAGTGCCCATGTGGAGCTGTGGTGGTAGTACGAGTGTGCTGTTTTGTTTTTGACAAATTGGCCTGTGTCTTGCCATTGTTCCTGTTGGCTTACTACTGTTCCCATCCCTATTGCTATCTGCTGCAGGTCAGTGATGCTGCATCCATTCAAAATGATGCACAAATTATGGATAAACAAGTTCCATTTCCACTACAGTTGCATTTTAATTCTTTGCTATTCTTACTCTTACTGGATGTACTAATACTTCTAGTAGTAATTAAAGCAAAAAAAATCCATATTCGACTGATGTTGTTCTGCCGTCTTTGCTTTTAGGTGCACAAAAGACTGAAGAGGAGGTGTCTCATCATTCATCGCCTGTTCTACTGCCAGACGGGCGTCCTTCTGTACTACGTCACGTGTGGTGTGAGTGACTAACCTGACCAGACATCATTCTCAACAACTTCTGCAACTGAGTGCTGCTGCTGACTTCTGAAGAAGATGGGCCCAAAGAAAGCAGGCACCAGGTCCTCCAAGACCAAGAAAGTTTCTGAGAAGAAAGAAGAACAGAAGAAGGAAGTGACAATTAAGTCTGGTGTTGACCCGAAAACCTTTTTTGGGAGAAAAAAAAGTACGCCTGCAGCAGCAGTGACCGGGGTCCAAGCTGGGGCCAGCACCTCCGTATCAGTGGGCCCAAGCCACCACCCCAGGCCCAAGCAGATGAGTGGGGAAGAGGTAGCCAGCCTAATGGTGGAAAGCAGTGATACTGAGCCTGACCTGAACTTATCTCAATCTCAAAGTAGTACACATTCCACGCAAAAAGGGAACACAGCAGAAAAGTGGTGAACAACAACCAGCGCCCGCAATAGTAGATGTTCAACAACCACCGCCCGCAATAGTAGATGCTCAACGAAAAGAACAACCACAACCACCACCTGTAATAGTAGTTATTCCACAACCACCGCCCGCAATAGTAGATGTTCAACAAAAACAACTACCACAACCACCGCCTGCAATAGTTGTTCAAGAACCACCACTGGCAATAGTAGTTGTTGTTCCTCCCGAAGTTGGGGCGGTTCAGGAAATTGAGCCTGATGCAGAGCAAGAAGAGGCAGCACCTCATGCAGGAGATCTATTGGTTTCCAAATCCCCACCAAGGAAAAGGAGGGTTAGTCCATTGAGTTATTTGCCAAGCATCCCTTCTGATGATCTTGACTTCAATTGGGAGCCAGAACGATCTGAGCATGAGAGGGAGAGACATCCCAAGAAGACCAGGCTAGGGAAAAGGAAGGTTCCAGGAAGCCTACCACTTATGGAGTGTGATGTTCAGCAGCTGGATAATGATGGTGATGATGAGTCAGACCCTGTCATCACAAGCATTACTCCTGGCCCTGAGGACATGGAGACCAACATTTTAACCCTATCAAGAATGGATGCGACTAGGGATGTAGTAGCACACATACCACCAACACAGGCCACACCAAAACTACCTCCAGCTTCCATTTTTACATTTGCACAAAGCCGGCAGCGTCCTACATCCAGCACAAGTTCCACCTCAGCAGAAGGAGGTAGTGGTACTACTACGCAGCCACATAGTGAAGTTCACCACACAACCTCCAGTTCATCCGGCATTGGAAGTGGCACTTCTAGCAGGAGACAAAAGTTAAGCTCCCCAATGTGGGACTTCTTTACAGTTAGCGCAAATGAGGACAACATTGCCATATATGCTCCATTTGTCATTCTTCTGTTAGTCGTGGTAAGCTTGACACAAACTATGGTACCGGGGGCCAAATGACCCATATGAAAAAACACCACCCAATCCAGTGGGAGGACCACCTACGTGTCATAAAAGCAGGAACCATTAATGTTGGTGCGGAAGCAGTAGAAGGTCCACGGGTAACTGGACAGGATGAAGAGGGAGACATTCTATCTGGTAGTGGTACACTAAGTACCCCTGTCCCACTCCCCAGCACTGCAGTGGTAGAACCCAGATCCTCCGGATCAGCAACATCTCTGTGGCACCAGAGTAAGAGTAACCCGGAGACACCAAGGAGTACGGGTGCGAAGTCTGCGACACGAAGTACTGCATTGGGCATATCTGAAAGAAATACCAAGCAGCATACCATTCTTAGCATGTTTAGGCAGGAGGGAAAGTACGAGCGCAACCACCCAATAGCACGTTTGTACAATGCTAAGCTTGCTAAAATGTTAGCTCTGGACCTTCTCCCTTTTTCTTTTGTTGAAGGGGTGGGTTTCCTGGAATTTGTGACAACCCTCTGCCCAAAATGGAATGTTCCCAGCCGCTACTATTTTGCCAGAGTTGCTGTTCCAGCACTACACCACGACGTGCTGGAATTGCTTGGTAAAGCCTTGCAGCAGAGTGCTGTGCATAGTATCCACCTGACAACAGACATGTGGAGCAGTAGCCAAGCCACAGATTACATGTGCATCACTGCACACAGGATCTCTTTTTCAGGTGTTAGAGACAAGATATCTACAGGCATTGACACTACTGAGATTTTTAATGATACTCGCAAACATGCTACTGTAGCCATGTTTGCTATGGAGCAATCGCATACTGCTGAAAACATTTTGGATGAGTTCAACAGCAAGGTCTTTGAATGGATGCAACCAAGAGGCCTCAATATTGGTTTTGTTGCCACCGACAATGGCAGTAATGTAGTTAAGGCCATGGAAGATGGCCGCTATTTCAGGGTCCTGTGTTTGGCACACTGCATTAACATTGTGGTTCAAGACTTTCTGAAAAGTGAAAGCAAAGTCAGCAACTTACTGAACATTTTCAGAAGAATCTGCACGCATTTCAATCATTCTTTTAAAGCCCGCAAGCAGCTACGGGTCATTCAACGTGAGTGTAACATGCCAGTCAAAGCACTCATCCAGGAGGTACCAACACTTTGGAACTCTACGTATTACATGCTCGAACGGCTGTTTGAGCAGTACATACCACTTAATGCTTATGTCATGACAAGAAGATCAGGGGATAATGCTGTTAAAGCCATGACCGTTGAGATGTGGCAATAGGACCTCATTAAATGCCTGACTGAGATGCTACTTCCTTTTGAGGTGTTCACACGTGCAGTCAGCAGGAGGACTGTACTATGAGCCAAGCAATCCCATTGTTGTACATGCTTGAGCAAGAGCTGAAGGAGGTGTCTGAAACGTACGAAGGTGTGGAAGGAAAACGTGAAGCATGTAATTTTGCGAAGTCCTTAGCAAGCCGCTTATCTGAGAATACAAGGATTCAAAATAAGATTTTGTCACATCAACATTACATTACTGCCACAATTTTGGATCCACGGTACAAATTATTTGTGAACAGTAATGCAGTAATTCCTTTTTCAGAAGAGGATGTTTCCAAGTACAAAACTGTAATAGCCAAGGAAGCCACTGATTTAGAAAACGAACGGCTCTCAATTAGAGGCCTGCCAGTGCCAGCCCAGGACAGTGCAAGTACTACTGAGCATCCTACAGAGTCAAGTTCTTCTTCACAGCATGCGAGCAGTGCGTTTGCTTCCCAGCAATCACCAACACAAACAATAACAGCAACCGCACCAACAGGATCTAATTCATCAGACACAAGCAAAGAAATAGCTGCTTGGTTTCGACATAAAGGGATGGGGAAGTCCGTTGCTGTCGCAAAGCAAAAAGAGGACGAGCAAACCAGAGCACCAATGAACATTGAGCGGATGGTCCAGGCCTATCTGGATGACACAACAGAGGTGTTCATGGAGCAAAGCCCATTGGTGTATTGGTATAGGACAAGAAGCCAATGGCCACTGCTCAGCACGCTGGCGATAAAGTATCTAGCTTGCCCTGTTGCAAGTGTCTCTTCTGAGCGTGTGTTCAGTTCTGCTGGTGCCATTGTGACTGTGAGAAGGACCAGTCTCTCGCCCAAAAGCGTGGAGAGGTTAACCATGATAAAAATGAACCAGCACTTGATACCACCAGACTACAAAGTCCGCGAATCAGAGCTGGAAGAGGAGAGCGAGTCGGAAGAAATAAGTATTGGGTTACAGGACCTACTTCTGTCAGAAGAACCGCCAGGGTTTGAGGACGAGCTCCTCTTCCCTGACAACTAGGCTTGGAAATTTTTACATTCTACCTTCCTTTATTTCTCCCTTCCTTAGTAATTTGTGTGTATCTGTCTTTCTGACTCAAACTTGAAAACCAACACCATCTTCCTTTCTCTTTTAATTACCTATTGGAGTTGCATATCTGAGCATTTACTGTGCACTCCACTCATCAGAGTCCTGCTCCATCTTCCTGACTCACCCTAAATACATTTCTATCTTGTAATACTTTGGATGGAGATGGACAATAGTGCAATAATGTAGCCTCTAACAGTCCCTCCATAACAGGTGAAACGTACATGACTACAGCCATCTTCTGTTTTGTTTCCAATCTGAAATGCACCACTGTCTTAAGGCTACACCTCTGTCTGCAGGCATAGACAACTCTTCAATGTCAGAACTTGAGCAGGGCTCCAAAATTAAAGTAAACTCGTCATCACTTTCAGAAGGCTCTGCTGCATCTGTGATCTGACAGTCACAAAGAAGAGAAAGACAGGTATATGAAATAAATGATGCCATACATTGCATTGGCTGCTTGCTGACTCAGAGCAAATGTGCATGAAGTCGAAGTATACTTGTAGTTTCAAAGTGCTTGTGTCTCGAGTGATGGTCAATGTTTCCATGTTATTTAATAATATGTATCCAATTGTACTCCTACTACTGCAGGTGCAGTCTGGACTTAATCGTAGTCACTCAATACACACTTAGTTGGTGTTTTTGGTCAGTTGGAGAACACGTACATGTGCCAAACCGGATGATGATGATGATGACCACCATACCATCTTTGCACGCTGTCAGTCAGTTTGATCAGAGATGATTGATGGAATATGTTCAGGAAGTGGAATACAAGGTAAACACACAACCAATCAAGAAGAGCACAGCAGACCTAGGCTACATGTGTGTGCAGTGGTGGAATGGAATAGTGGTATGATTGACATTGGCGCATTGATTTACAATTACATTAATCACTTGTTTTGAAAACACTAGGTTGATGTATATGCCTTTTGTCTGAAACTCTGAAAAATGTAGGTAAATGGAGTTTGGGCCACAGACTCACGTCCCGTTGTTTTGGTGTGGCCCTTGTTGTTCTTTCTGATGACTGCTGTGCAACTAGAAGAGTAGAGTTAATCAATGTATCCAATTAGCCTCAGTCTGAAAATGTTCTCGTTCACGAGTCTTGTCTTTTTCGCACTACACCGTAATTGATTTTTATGTTTTCATTCTGTTACCTTATTTTGTAATACCCCATTTCTTCTTTCATCAACACTTACAGGCCGGCCTTTCACCCAGCGCTACTATTATACGAGGAGCAACAACTCACACTTACCTTACCAATCCTCCTCATCATCATCATTCTACCAGAGGCGCCCAAGAATGATTTAATCAATCAATCAGTCACAACAGTGTCCATGGAAGGGAGGAAAAAATGAATGACGAGATACAACAACACATTTGGTCCTGGATAATGCATTAACTTTAGTATCATTTTCATATTTTTCTTTGATTCCTTTTTCCTCTTCATTTATTTTACGCTTGTGTTTGGTAATTGATTGTTCACTTAAAGTATCTCAATTTTGTTTGCTAGCTTTCAGCCCGCTACAACAGGTATTACGGTTTCTCAGAGGGCATACAGCCTAGGCAAAAGTCATATCATTCATATCATAAGAAGTACTTCCTTTGAATTGTGTAGTAGTAGTTAAGTAATTACCACTTCTTATTAACAATCCAGTTAATAATAAACCTTCATCGTGCATCCATTTAGTTGTTCTTAATTGACTTTACATTTATTGGGGAATTGTGGATCAGCAATCATCGTCTTCATTGTTTTGCTTTTGTTGTCTCCATGCGTACTGTTTTTCTTTGTCAAACCTTTCCCCAAACCCCCGTTCCCATCCATTCATCAAACCCTAACCCTCTTCCCCCCGGGCTGTGTGGTTTTATATTGAGGTGTGATGTTACTACATTAAATATACACCAACAATTGATCACACGCTTGCTGGGCCAGATATGGTGAAACCAACACTAATGAAATCAAATGTCAACGAGGCAGGGCGAGGATCTTCTTCTGCTTGCCCACCCAAGCTCACTTTATGTAAGAGTGTACAAGGCAATTAATTTCCCAAAGTGACGCAATGAATAAATGTAAATCATTGCTGGCATTGTTTGAATTTAATTTTAGAGCATGTACGTTTACGATTATTTGTATTGTGTTTTAATGACTCCAACGCAACTACAGTTATCTTCTTCTTCTTTTTCAGTCCCCAACACCATTGATTTCTTTGAGTTCGTATAGCAGTTGCAATATTGTTTGTATTTTTGGTCCGTATTATGTACTGTAATTTTCTACTTCTCTCACATTCTTTCTCAGGCAAATGACTGTCTCTTGGTTTTTGTTTTCCAATGCTAGTGCCAGTGTCTAGGAGTCTACTCTACTACTTTCACACAACCACGGCATATTCTCCGTTGTCTTAGGAAACCATGCAGCCCTTGCGGTGCCAAACGTAATCATCATCAATCACAGGTAAGAAGAGAAGTTTGCTAGGAGGTATAATGGAGGAGAGGCTGGTAGTACTAATAGGACAAATGTTACTTTGAGTGAGGGGCACAGCATCTATCTGTTTGCATGTTACACATGTGGTCAGTTAATAAAGTATTTCAATCAAACACTGGCCGCTGCCCTGCATCTAGAGTAAACCTTGTGACGTACAACAGTAACCCCACCACAAAACAACATCATATCATATCTGTGTAAGTTGAAAATAAATAACATTTATTCATGTATAAAAATATCCTCCTATCCCACCCCTATCCCCACCCTAACCCCAACCAATGTCCAAGCCAAAGAATGTCCCACAAAAATAACCCCAACACCCAATTACCACCCACCAACAAAAGTATTAAAAAAGGGGTCAAATCATCAACAGGGTCCGGGTCCATTACAGTTGGCGGGCTTTAAGGTGTTTGTCCACAATGATCTTTACCCGCTCCTCTAATTGGTCCTCCAGCTTGGCCATCCGGAGGAGAAGTTTTTGCCGAAATGCACAGCACCTACATTTGCATCCATTGTGTGTGGGGGTGGCAGATGTTAAATGCCGGCGGTGAGTGGCTGCCTGGCCGTGGAGCTGTACTCCTGCATGTGGAGCCTTGCTGGGGCCAGACGCATTGGAAGAGACAGCAGCTGCTGCCGCCGCCTCTTCCTCCTCCTCCTCAGCCTCAGCCACCAGCTTGCGGTACTCCCCCACAATGGCCTGCAGTTTCCTTTGCCGGGCCCTGGCTGCTAACTCCTTCCGCGATGGTTTTGAGGAAGGAGTATGAGTATCTATAAAAAAAGAAACAGAATTGTAACAAACTCTTCATAATTAATTCAACAGTACATTGTGGCATAGTAGTACTACCATGCGCAGTACATACAATTGGTGTCAACTTTTAGTATCTATCTAATCTGTCCTCCTGCTTCCCCTGCCTGTAGCATTTGTTGAAGTTTTTTCCGGCATTATACTTGCCTTAGTACTGGGTGGCCTTGAGTACACATAAGAACAAAAGTCTTTTTTGTATCTCCTTTTATTTTTTCAAAGTAAGACTCTACTTCCAGTGACAGTCTTCACCTATGATGAATACAAATACATTTAGGGTGCATCCACCCATTAAAAGTAAATGTCTATCATTCTTTATTATCGGCTTAGCTGGTTTCACTTTCACCAGCAACCACCCATGCGTCCACTCCTTCCTTGCCTGGGGTTTCATTGACACAAACTCCACTCATGATTCTTGCTATCCACTGTATCCATGCACCCATATTCTTTTGCCCAACCAGGCCTGCATTTTCTTTGACCTTACAGTTCTACCGATCCTTTAACAACCCATGCATCCGATTCATATCAGCCATGTGAATGAACCTTCCAAATTATCCTTCTATGGTAGTTAGTCTTATTATTACATCTCTTAGTCCTCCCTTCCTTTTTTCATCCTAGTTCACTTCTTTCCCTTTTTCTTCAACACATCCCTCAAGGCCATCTGATTTGACTTTTAGCCTTCTCCATAAGTTTCACAGCTGAGTTGGAGTCTGATGGAAGAGGCCTTGTTTACTCAACTCAAACTGGTAATGCTACAAAGGGTGTCTTCTTCAACCATTGTATATTGTCCAGTACAACTTCAAATTCATACTTTCTCAAGAAGTCTCATAGCACAGTGAGGAAAAAAATGTCCCCCTTCCACCTAGTAATGCAAATAAGTAATGAATATAACTTACCACCGCCCACCGCTGAACTTTCCTCCCCCACTGATGCTCCTGCAGGTGCCGCAGCCTCTGTCCCCTCCTGGATGGCAATCTCTTCGCCGCTGGCCCCGTCGGCACTGGTGGTTGGTACTGATTGTGCACCTATAAAAGCAAGTACACCTTTTTAGATGCCTGCACACCTCCCCCTATTTTACTAGTTGTACTTTTTAACCAGGAAGGAAGATTGAAAAAACAGTTACGTACAACATGAATCGTTGTGACAGTGTAACTAGTCCAAATTGCGTCCTATTGTACAGCAGTCACATTAGACAGAGTTTAGTTTTCATTTATTAGATGGTCCCTAGGGTCATCTAATCTACTCCTACTCTAGTCTTTGGAAAGTTAGCCTGAGCCACATAACCATTTTTAGATCTGTGTCTACTGCTTTGCCCATGTTACCTCGCAGCTTGTTGCACAGTAAGAAAGACACCATTGAGGCCACATGAGTGTCGCATACAATTGACAAACCAGTATTGTTAGTCCCTTTTGCTTATCCATAATGTTGCACTTTTTGCCATGACTGCTAAAAACTGGCATAGTTGTATTCACTGTCTAACGTGCAACATTTTTCTCATGGGCAGATGAGAAGAGAATATTGCCTTCTACGAAACAAGGGATTTGCAGAGCTTTCGAAAGATGCATCTGTAACCACTTACAGTATATGTTCAATGGTGAGAGGTCTCCCACAATTCACACATTTCTCTATTGTGCACTAGATGTACAAAATGTACAGTATTTAATCTTCTTCATTTTGCATTGTGGAGCAGGATGTTTTTCAGGGAAATACTTACAAGTTACAACAATATAAAGCTTGTTATTAAAAAAAATAAAGTTTTTGAACTTGCACGTAGACTATGTGGTATATTTTTTGTGTCTGGGGTGTTGTGGACTGAAACGAGTGAGTGAGCGAAAGGGTCTTCTTCTTCTTCTGTTCTGGCCTGGGTTGTTTAATAAAATCATTGGGTATATCTAACTATCTTCGTGTGGGGGTCGGGAGTGGGACAAATGACTATGACCGAGACACTTAGGTAGATAGACTAGACGGTCATTGGATTATGGGTTCTTCTGACTGAGTTCTGTGACCAGGGTGTAAGGTCCAACCTCCCTATCACCAACATCAACAACATCCTATTTTCTTGTGCATAGTTCTGTATGTGTATGTGCAGAGAATAATAACCACAACAGTAGTAGAAGTATACTAACTGAACAAAAATTAGTAGGCAAACATCTGGTTGTGCATTTTTGTTGGTGGGAATTGACAAAAACTGGAGATTACAGAGGACAACGCAAAAGACAGGAGTGGACCCAGTGCCTACAGCTATTCTATCACAGCTTTATTCAAAAGAATACCTTAACTAAAGAGTGGCCAACAGGGCAATCTTAGATACACACAGTCTAATAGTAGTAGCACAGAGAGTCTTGGGGCAGAGGCAGTTTGAAGGAACTGAAAGTCAGGGATGGCATTGGATAGTTACCCAATATTTGGAAAACAAATTTAAGACCAAAGAAGGTTTTGCTAACATTGAATTAGGAAGGAGGATTAATAGGTTGGAAAAAATAAGGTGCGTTAAAAAGTTAGGGAAATATAATTGTTAATAATATAAGCACTGTAGGACTTACAGGGGCCAGCAGCAGGATCCACGCTCCTCTTGTGGTTGTCCCGCCAACTCGGACCACGTCTTCTTGCCTTGGGTGGTGCTGATCATGTAAGAAATAATAAAGAAAGAGAAACATTAAGTGCTGTGAAACAAAGACCTCATTCAAAATTCCTCTCAAACATTTTAGGGAACAACAATTCCAATAAAATTGACATCCAAGTATAAATGACTACTGGCTTGCAAGATCCACAGACCGTCTACTTATAGAACACTAATCAAATGTGCCATAAACATTATGATTGCAGAATATACTAAGGAAGCCAGTACCACCTGACCTACACCACCTATTCAAGAATCCAGACGGGCCAATTGTTCAGTAAGTCGGCATTTCAATTTTATTTTTGCCCGCAAACATGCATAGATGATGAGATGGAGGACACATGCATAAATTTGTACATACACGTAATTGTTGGTTGCTTGCATCAGAACTGCTACTGACTCACCTGACCATGCTATTGCTGTGCTAAGCCTACCACTCAGTAAACAAACGCAAACCGGTTCTATCAAGGGGTGGGGTAAATAAGAACTAACTAAGCATTCAGTGACAGACGAGGCGTCATGCAGATCGTTAAAAACAATATGAACTAATACTATCCATCCACCACTATTTCACTAAAGGACAATGTAAGGACTAGACTCTAGCAATAGCATCAACTAACTTCAGTTCTCTAAAAACTCTAACATCAATAATCAGCAGCCCAAGCTAGCGCTAAGTTACAAACCAGTAAGAGAAGTGGCAAGCAGCACCTGTGTCATACAATAACAGAAGAATTTGAGACGGAATTCATCTGCAATGTAACTAAGCGCACCAGTAACCGTGTTACTTATTCGTCCAAGAATTATACACAATACTTATACTACTATAATATATATTGAATTATTAATATTACCAGCTACTCACCAAGCCCCACGACTTCAACACCTAGCAGGTCCAACAGGTCCTGCTCCCTGTCCAGAATGTCTGCCCACCGGTGGGCCAGCTGCTGGTGGGTGTGCCGGGTTTGCGAGCGACGGTACACTGCCCGGCGCACCTTGGCCCACCGGTGGTGACCCTCCTCTGGGAGGTGACCGGACCCTGGCCTGCCGCCTGCTGTCAAGGTCAAGGGGAGGTGGCACTGCATGAAAAAAACCAGGGCGGCCACCTCCGCCTCCCCGAAAAGATTCCGGGCCTGCACCCCTGCAGGTCGCATTTGCCGCAAGGCAGCCGGCTCTTGGGTGCAGGCGCCTTGCCCTTTGAGCCAATTCTGCTGCTCCCCTTTGCCATGGTTCTGGGGTGGAGGTGGAAGTGGAAAAGAAAAGTTAGAACAAAAGGAAAAAAAGTTATGGGGAAGAAGTAGGAGCTTAAATAAAGAAGTAAAATAAAACAGTAGAAAAGCTAAAAAAAAGGTGGAAAAGTAGAATAAAAATGCAAAATATAAACTTAGGGACAGAGAGAGATAGATGAGAAGTAAAAAAAGTAAGAAAACTGTGAAAATAGGTAAAGATTGAACAGATATAAGGTGGATAGAAAACTAGGCCCAGAATATTAGCATACAGTGTGAAAAACAAGATGGCCACGCCCATTGCGACCACGTTGGTAAATTCGCACGAGATTTCACGCGAACACGCACTTTCTCAGTGTGAACAAGTAGTTGTGTTCCCGAACAAGACGTGCACCGCGCGAACGCGTTATTCGCGACCCGGAAGAGGAAATAGGGGGCGCGGGTGGGCGGGACAATTGAAAAAACAAGATGGGCGCGCCCATAGCCCACCACATGGGTAAGGTCGCACGCTACAATCCCCTGAACACGCAGACAGTGCCCCGACCACGCACTACGCGCTCCCGAGCAAGAAAAACGGCTCGCGAACGGGACCAGCAAGCTACTACGGAAGCTTACGAAGCTCACATAGTGCGAGAACGGCTTCGCGTACCTTCGCGGAGTGCGGCTACGCGAACTATGCCCAACCTTACTCGATAGGCCGTGGTTGCTTCTGAACGATGTTTGGTGAAAGAAACAAAAGGACTTTTTGATTAGTCATCGTAAACTGAGTTGCGTAACTACTATCAAAAGTGAATTTTAATGTGGGTTCCTAATATTCGGTAGTTAAGACTGTTGCAGCTCCAGCAAACAAAGGAAGATCAATAAGTTAATAGAGGCCTGTGACGGCCTTGTGACGCAGAAAAAAAAATACTACCATGGACGCACAATTAATAATAATAGAGGCCTAAGCACGTGGCGTAGTACAGAAATACGACACAGAAATGTATGCACGCACAATTTTTAAGATTAGAAGTGTATAGGACCTCGTGACATATAAAGAAATATTTCAATTATGTAAGTACAATTTAAAACCATTGAGGGGTAGGAAAGCCATATGAAGGATAAAAAAAATAGCATTATGCATATACAATTTACAGTGGAGGCTGATGTTGTGACATATTCTCTTACCTTTGCTTCTGTCGTCTTTTGTCTTGTCTTGAAAGGCTGCTGGTTTCGCTGAGTCTGGGGTGTTTTCAACAGTCTATCTGTCACCGCAGCAGAGGCAGGCAAAAGAAAGCGTGCTCACATCAGTGCCTGCATTATATGGGAACCTCGGGGGCTGACCAAACCAAGCCCAGGGCCGTCATTAGTAGCGTTTTTGCGGGCTGCAAGAATGATGGCCCTGGGGGACATGTCATTGGGTAATGTATTGGTTTTAAGGCTAAATGATAGCAAGCATGTTAGGTGGTGGCATTTGGGTAGTGTGGGTGGGGGTGCACCGCGCATGTGCAAGTATGAGTGTGTGCACTAACAATTAACAACAGAGAGAGATGGGGCGGTGTTATAATATACGCAGAGGCAGGCCCAGAATCGGATCTGCAATGAGTCAGCACTTCTAATCATTCTCTTTAGTGCACCCTGAGCTCTGATTTGTCACTGAGAGGGTGATTGCACCATAGTTTGTACTGCTTATCATACTCAGCATGTACCCGCGCAGACGGTACAAATATGCTTTGCCGTATGCGTTGCATTAAAGTTTCGGTGTGACGTCATGTACGGCGTTCTGTTTGTGAAAGGGGGCAATGTTTCTACTTGGTTTAAAACATGTATGTATTTAATGTACATACTAAGGGCAGACATTTGGGTAAACTATGAATTTTTTTAATACTTGTAATATTCATATATTACTTTTAAAAGAAATTACACAAATCGCGGTAGAACATCATGCGTACTCGTATTGAAAGAGCTGCGCAAGTGCATCATAAGCGTACGCAAAGCCATGTGACTTTAAAAGGAGAGATTTGATTGGTTCATAACTTTTCCTATTCTGACTGTTGAAAGTTCCGTCCCATTATAATTAATCAACTTTGACTTTCTAAGAAGAAGCATTTGTTCTGAGAATCTTCTCAAATAGAAGGAAGATCACAATAATAAGAACAATGGAGTCATCTTCCAGCAGTTCTTCAGAGGTGATGTCATGAGTGATGTCACTGACCATGTCATGAGTGATGTAATATGTGACGTCATCAGCAGTGCATTGCAGGCGCTCAAGTTATAGTGAGTCCAACTAACTATAACGTGGGAATTTCAATGGTTTTATGTCAGTAAAATTTCCATCTAACTATAACTGGTGTGAAACCTATGGTTTTTTAAGTGAATTTAATACATTTTTAAATGCAAATTCCTAACTATAACTGGTGTGAAACCTATGGTTTTTTCAGTGAATATATATATATATATCAAAGAGCTATATTCTTAAAAAAATGAAAAAAGAGTAAGTGAAATAGAGTGCATTGATAATGGAAAGGAGAATGAGTAAGAAAGAACAGAAAGGTATGAGAGGAGAAAGGAAGTGAGGTAGGAGGACTGAAAGAAGGTGAGTGTTAGGAAAGAAAGTAAGGAGAAGAAGAGTGAATATGGGGAACGTTGATATTCAAAGAAAATGTTGAAAAGGAACAGGGGTGTAGAAGGATAAGAAAAGATGCATTGCTGGAGTTGAAGGCAGAAGACCTCTTTTATGAAGCCATGCGTCACTTTAACACCACCAAAGCATCACTTTTTGTGACGCATCAGTCCAATAAAAAATGCACCTTATTTATTCATATTTACAAAGTGGCGTTTCTAGGTAAATACGTCACTTTGTAAACCCCGGTGCCACATTATTCCTACGTCAGGTGTAATGTATGCAAAAGGGACGTATTGACGCAAAAAAAGGGTCGTAGAGGTGACACAGTGAATAAACTGGAGGCCTCATTTCTGAAACGTGACGCATCGCTACGTGAAAACAGTGATGCGTCACTTTTCTGTGCGCACTCCTTATGACATTCCAGATGTGTCATATTTAATGTATGACGAATCAACTCGCAAGGAGTTACAGATACGTCAGTATTTCTGACGTATCTGTAAACACAAAAGTGACGCATTACTGGAGTGTGTCACAAAAGTAACGCAACTCCAGTAATGCGTCCTTTCACATAGGGAAAGCACCATGTGAAAGGTCTTGCGTCAATCTTACACCTGCTGTGAGGCAGGCGAAAGATTTTGACGCAACAGCATCCTAAAAGTGACGCAGTGAAATCTCATAGATTTCACTGCATCGCTATTACCAAGCTTTTTGCAGGGGAACGCCCCCTCTGCATACATTATACCTGACGCAGATATAATGTGGCGCAGGGTTTTAAAAAGTGACCCATCTACCTAAATGCGTCACTTTTTATATATCGCGCAACGAGGCGCATTTTTTTACACCGTTGGCGCGATGCGTCACTTTTCTGTGCGCACTCCTTACAACATTCCCGATGTGTCATATTTAATGTATGATGAATCATGTCGCAAGGAGTTACAGATACGTCAGTATTTCTGACGTATTTGTAAACACAAAAGTGACGCATTACTGGAGTGCGTCACAAAAGTGACGGAACTCCAGTAATGCGTCCTTTCACATGGGGAAAGCACCATGTGAAAGGTCTTGCGTCAGTCTTACACCTGCTGTGAGGCAGGCGCAAGATTTTGACGCAACAGCATCCTAAAAGTGACGCAGTGAAATCTCATAGATTTCACTGCGTCGCTATTACCAAGCTTTTTGCGGGGGAACGCCCCCTCTGCATACATTATACCTGACGCAGGTATAATGTGGCGCAGGGTTTTAAAAAGTGACCCATCTACCTAGATGAGTCACTTTTTAAATATAGCGTAACGATGCACATTTTTTTACACCGCTGGTGCGTCACAAAAAGTGACGCACAGGCAGCGCAAAACTGTCGCAAGGCCTTCATAAATATGGTCCTGGATTTTCCCCGTGCTTTGCTCCCCGGTGCGCTTCCCAGTGCGCGTACCGGGCGCTCCCCCCGCGCAAATCGAAAAAAAATATTTTTTTAAAATGCCCCGCGGGACCCTATTTTAGCCCCCACATTAAATCTAGGGGGATAGGAGGGGGTCTACCCTGCCCCCTTATGGTCAATTCCCCCCTTTGTTTTTGCCACCTCTTATGTCTCGATTTTACCGAGACACAAGATGGCGGCCGCTCCAGACTGTTTAGAATGTTTACAGACACCCAAGAGCCAATCAGCTTTCTGCGCGCAAGTCGCATGGCGCGCCCGGTGTGCTCCCCGGTGCGCGTACCGGGGCGCGCCTATAGATATATATATTTTTTTGAACCTAAATTACTCAAAATCCACTGGAGCACATATCTTGAGACATAGCAAAGGCACATCGGGCGACCAGTCCCTACAATTTTGCCAAGTTTGGTGTAAATCCATTCAGCTGTTCGAGCTAAAAGTGAAATCGACCGCCCTATGGAAATTAACATGGGGAAAACACGTTTTGGGACCCCCCTTTTATCTCAGACCCCGCTTGACGAATCCCCCCCAAACTTTCAGGGAAGGACCGGGGCGGCGCGAGGCCATTTTGAGGAAATTTTCAGGTAGATTCGTCAACCGGCGCCAAAGTTATTCCAAATAGAATTTTGAGATTTAACATTGAAAAAAATCCTAACTATAACTACCTACTGGCGACCGCCAGTAGGTTATATATATATATATATATATATATATATATATATATATATATATATATATATATATATATATATATATATATATATATATTGCTGCATGTATGCATACCATTTCACTGGAGTATTTCTTCTAAATGCTGGCTGTACTTACTTTGTAAAGTGTTCTGATGTCTTCTGGTCAATGTTGGGCCATGTAATAGTCCCAAAAATACAATAAAAAACAAATGCTGCCTAATACTTTATGTTCTCTTAGAAAAAGCTTGTCACTTAGGTGCCATACCTAGCAGAGGTGAGCCCAGCTCCCATCATTGTAACGGTATTTAGATAACATGGCAATGGAATACTAACTTTGTCGCTCTGCGCCAAATTAATGATTCAAAGTCTCCCAAGTGCCCTTCTCAGCTGCAAATGTCCTAAACTTCATTGCTTATGAGCTGCTTTTAGCTACTTGCTGAAATCCTATTCCAGAGAGTGTCACATTTTGGCTTCTGTGTCATCCTGGCAGGCATTTAAGCTGAAAAAGACACCAGAGTAGTTAAAGTTGACAGTTCTAAAGCACTTCTGCTGCTTGGTCCAGCAAAGGCGAGTGCTCCGTACTTTGAAACGATCAATGTTGTCCTTGAAATAAGGTTTAGTGTTCCCTGAAAGTGCAGCGGCTCAGCCAACTGCAGCATTACCATGATCATTAACAACCTGAGGGCAAATTATCAAGGAGGTATTGCCAAGTTAACTGTACTTCATCGCAGCCAAAGATGCGATGAATGTATCACTGCATGCACAAGCTGGTGCTAACAGCCTATATCACCAGTTTACCTGCGATAACAGGCGCAAAAGTTAATCGCATGACTCCCACAACTATCGCTAATGAGATGCAGAGTAGGCGTTCCAGTGGAAAAAGCAGCAACAACACCACTCTGCAACATTCTCAATGGCCAGCCAGATCAGCCATAAGGTCCCAAAACATGCAATAAGGCGGTTGTGAGTCCTAGCTCATTGCACCATCAGGATTCAAGCAAGCCGGGCCAAAGACGGCTGAAATGCCAGAAACCGGTCCCCGGTAGCTTGTTTCCTTCCCAGTGAAAGAATTGGCTTGGTAGTTTGGTTTGCCCTGTTCCCATGATACACTGGGCCAGGGACAGACTAATTTGCATATAGCCAGGTTCTGAGCTGAGATGGTGCAGTGAGCTAAAAAACGGTGTTGGATTAAGCCCTGATCTCTTGACTGGGTGAGAGTATTCTGCTTAATTCAGAAACTCTGTCCATCACTACCCCCTGTTGTTTAATTATTTTGTCCACCATAAGCGTGGAAGGGTATACTCAGTTGTGAGTCCCTAGCTCATTGCACCATCAGGATTCAAGCAAGCCGGGCCGAAGACGGCTGAAATGCCAGAAACCGGTCCCCGGTAGCTTGTTTCCTTCCCAGTGAAAGAATTGGCTTGGTAGTTTGGTTTGCCCTGTTCCCATGATACACTGGGCCAGGGACAGACTAATTGGCATATAGCCAGGTTCTGAGCTGAGATGGTGCAGTGAGCTAAAAACCGGTGTTGGATTAAGCCCTGATCTCTTGACTGGGTGAGAGTATTCTGCTTAATTCAGAAACTCTGTCCATCAGCACCCCCTGTTGTTTAATTATTTTGTCCACCATAAGCGTGGAAGGGTATACTCAGTTGTGAGTCCCTAGCTCATTGCACCATCAGGATTCAAGCAAGCCGGGCCGAAGACGGCTGAAATGCCAGAAACCGGTCCCCGGTAGCTTGTTTCCTTCCCAGTGAAAGAATTGGCTTGGTAGTTTGGTTTGCCCTGTTCCCATGATACACTGGGCCAGGGACAGACTAATTTGCATATAGCCAGGTTCTGAGCTGGGATGGTGCAGTGAGCTAAAAAACGGTGTTGGATTAAGCCCTGATCTCTTGACTGGGTGAGAGTATTCTGCTTAATTCAGAAACTCTGTCCATCACCACCCCCTGTTGTTTAATTATTTTGTCCACCATAAGCGTGGAAGGGTTTACTCAGTTGTGAGTCCCTAGCTCATTGCACCATCAGGATTCAAGCAAGCCGGGCCAAAGACGGCTGAAATGCCAGAAACCGGTCCCTGGTAGCTTGTTTCCTTTCCAGTGAAAGAATTGGCTTGGTAGTTTGGTTTGCCCTGTTCCCATGATACACTGGGCCAGGGACAGACTAATTTGCATATAGCCAGGTTCTGAGCTGGGATGGTGCAGTGAGCTAAAAAACGGTGTTGGATTAAGCCCTGATCTCTTGACTGATTGAGAGTATTCTGCTTAATTCAGAAACCCTGTCCATCACCACCCCCTGTTGTTTAATTATTTTGTCCACCATAAGCGTGGAAGGGTATACTCAGTTGTGAGTCCCTAGCTCATTGCACCATCAGGATTCAAGCAAGCCGGGCCGAAGACAGCTGAAATGCCAGAAACCGGTCCCCGGTATCTTGTTTCCTTCCCAGTGAAAGAATTGGCTTGGTAGTTTGGTTTGCCCTGTTCCCATGATACACTGGGCCAGGAACAGACTCATTTGCATATAGCCAGGTTCTGAGCTGGGATGGAGCAGTGAGCTAAAAAACGGTGTTGGATTATGCCCTGATCTCTTGACTGGGTGAGAGTATTCTGCTTAATTCAGAAACTCTGTCCATCACCACCCCCTGTTGTTTAATTATTTTGTCCACCATAAGCGTGGAAGGGTATACTCAGTTGTGAGTCCCTAGCTCATTGCACCATCAGGATTCAAGCAAGCCGGGCCGAAGACGGCTGAAATGCCAGAAACCGGTCCCCGGTAGCTTGTTTCCTTCCTAGTGAAAGAATTGGCTTGGTAGTTTGGTTTGCCCTGTTCCCATGATACACTGGGCCAGGAACAGACTAATTTGCATATAGCCAGGTTCTGAGCTGGGATGGTGCAGTGAGCTAAAAAACGGTGTTGGACTAAGCCCTGATCTCTTGACTGGGTGAGAGTATTCTGCTTAATTCAGAAACTCTGTCCATCACCACCCCCTGTTGTTTAATTATTTTGTCCACCATAAGCGTGGAAGGGTATACTCAGTTGTGAGTCCCTAGCTCATTGCACCATCAGGATTCAAGCAAGCCGGGCCGAAGACTGCTGAATTGCCAGAAACAGGTCCCCGGTAGCTTGTTTCCTTCCCAGTGAAAGAATTGGCTTGGTAGTTTGGTTTGCCCTGTTCCCATGATACACTGGGCCAGGGACAGACTAATTTGCATATAGCCAGGTTCTGAGCTGGGATGGTGCAGTGAACTAAAAAACGGTGTTGGATTAAGCCCTGATCTCTTGACTGATTGAGAGTATTCTGCTTAATTCAGAAACTCTGTCCATCACCACCCCCTGTTGTTTAATTATTTTGTCCACCATAAGCGTGGAAGGGTATACTCAGTTGTGAGTCCCTAGCTCATTGCACCATCAGGATTCAAGCAAGCCGGGCCGAAGACAGCTGAAATGCCAGAAACCGGTCCCCGGTATCTTGTTTCCTTCCCAGTGAAAGAATTGGCTTGGTAGTTTGGTTTGCCCTGTTCCCATGATACACTGGGCCAGGGACAGACTCATTTGCATATAGCCAGGTTCTGAGCTGGGATGGTGCAGTGAGCTAAAAAACGGTGTTGGATTAAGCCCCGATCTCTTGACTGGGTGAGAGTATTCTGCTTAATTCAGAAACTCTGTCCATCACCACCCCCTGTTGTTTAATTATTTTGTCCACCATAAGCGTGGAAGGGTATACTCAGTTGTGAGTCCCTAGCTCATTGCACCATCAGGATTCAAGCAAGCCAGGCCGAAGACGGCTGAAATGCCAGAAACCGGTCCCCGGTAGCTTGTTTCCTTCCCAGTGAAAGAATTGGCTTGGTAGTTTGGTTTGCCCTGTTCCCATGATACACTGGGCCAGGGACAGACTAATTTGCATATAGCCAGGTTCTGAGCTGGGATGGTGCAGTGAGCTAAAAAACGGTGTTGGACTAAGCCCTGATCTCTTGACTGGGTGAGAGTATTCTGCTTAATTCAGAAACTCTGTCCATCACCACCCCCTGTTGTTTAATTATTTTGTCCACCATAAGCGTGGATGGGTATACTCAGTTGTGAGTCCCTAGCTCATTGCACCATCAGGATTCAAGCAAGCCGGGCCGAAGACGGCTGAATTGCCAGAAACAGGTCCCCGGTAGCTTGTTTCCTTCCCAGTGAAAGAATTGGCTTGGTAGTTTGGTTTGCCCTGTTCCCATGATACACTGGGCCAGGGACAGACTCATTTGCATATAGCCAGGTTCTGTGCTGGGATGGTGCAGTGAGCTAAAAAACGGTGTTGGATTAACCCCTCATCTCTTGACTGGGTGAGAGTATTCTGCTTAATTCAGAAACTCTGTCCATCACCACCCCCTGTTGTTTAATTATTTTGTCCACCATAAGCGTGGAAGGGTATACTCAGTTGTGAGTCCCTAGCTCATTGCACCATCAGGATTCAAGCAAGCCGGGCCGAAGACGGCTGAAATGCCAGAAACCGGTCCCCGGTCGCTTGTTTCCTTCCCAGTGAAAGAATTGGCTTGGTAGTTTGGTTTGCCCTGTTCCCATGATACACTGGGCCAGGGACAGACTAATTTGCATATAGCCAGGTTCTGAGCTGGGATGGTGCAGTGAGCTAAAAAACGGTGTTGGACTAAGCCCTGATCTCTTGACTGGGTGAGAGTATTCTGCTTAATTCAGAAACTCTGTCCATCACCACCCCCTGTTGTTTAATTATTTTGTCCACCATAAGCGTGGAAGGGTATACTCAGTTGTGAGTCCCTAGCTCATTGCACCATCGGGATTCAAGCAAGCCGGGCCGAAGACGGCTGAAATGCCAGAAACCGGTCCCCGGTAGCTTGTTTCCTTCCCAGTGAAAGAATTGGCTTGGTAGTTTGGTTTGCCCTGTTCCCATGATACACTGGGCCAGGGACAGACTAATTTGCATATAGCCAGGTTCTGAGCTGGGATGGTGCAGTGAGCTAAAAAACGGTGTTGGATTAAGCCCTGATCTCTTGACTGGGTGGGAGTATTCTGCTTAATTCAGAAACTCTGTCCATCACCACCCCCTGTTGTTTAATTATTTTGTCCACCATAAGCGTGCAAGGGTATACTCAGTTGTGAGTCCCTAGCCCATTGCACCATCAGGATTCAAGCAAGCAGGGCCGAAGACGGCTGAAATGCCAGAAACCGGTCCCCGGTAGCTTGTTTCCTTCCCAGTGAAAGAATTGGCTTGGTAGTTTGGTTTGCCCTGTTCCCATGATACACTGGGCCAGGGACAGACTAATTTGCATATAGCCAGGTTCTGAGCTGGGATGGTGCAGTGAGCTAAAAACGGTGTTGGATTAAGCCCTGATCTCTTGACTTGGTGGGAGTATTCTGCTTAATTTAAAAACTCTGTCCATCACCACCCCCTGTTGTTTAATTATTTTGTCCACCATAAGCGTGGAAGGGTATACTCAGTTGTGAGTCCCTAGCTCATTGAACCATCAGGATTCAAGCATGCCGGGCCGAAGACGGCTGAAATGCCAGAAACCGGTCCCCGGTAGCTTGTTTCCTTCCCAGTGAAAGAATTGGCTTGGTAGTTTGATTTGCCCTGTTCCCATGATACACTGGGCCAGGGACAGACTCATTTGCATATAGCCAGGTTCTGAGCTGGGATGGTGCAGTGAGCTAAATAACGGTGTTGGATTAAGCCCTGATCTCTTGACTGGGTGAGAGTATTCTGCTTAATTCAGAAACTCTGTCCATCACCACCCCCTGTTGTTTAATTATTTTGTCCACCATAAGCGTGGAAGGGTATACTCAGTTGTGAGTCCCTAGCTCATTGCACCATCAGGATTCAAGCAAGCCGGGCCGAAGACGGCTGAAATGCCAGAAACCGGTCCCCGGTAGCTTGTTTCCTTCCCAGTGAAAGAATTGGCTTGGTAGTTTGGTTTGCCCTGTTCCCATGATACACTGGGCCAGGGACAGACTAATTTGCATATAGCCAGGTTCTGAGCTGGGATGGTGCAGTGAGCTAAAAAACGGTGTTGGATTAAGCCCTGATCTCTTGACTGGGTGAGAATATTCTGCTTAATTCAGAAACTCTGTCCATCACCACCCCCTGTTGTTTAATTATAAGGCGCGTTAGTAGCAGGAAATTAACACCTGCTCTGACCTGGGGTAAAGTCGGACAACAGCCTGCACCAGAAAAAGGAGCCCAGCCCAGAGCCACACCTGAAGGGCAACAGATGCCATATAGCCACTGATCATGCAGGCCGGACTCCTAAGAGGGCCACAACACCCATCGCCATCACCCCCAGAACCACCCAACCCCCGGACCCCCACTGTCCCCCCATGGACCAACACTGAGGCAGCCCAGTCAAAGACAGCAACCTTCAGAAAACGCACGAACCTCACAAACCCAACACCAGAGAATGACATTGCCCACTACAGGCTCAAAGGGACAACCATCCTCAGCATCCTGACCACCATTGCCCACAGGCTGATGGTACCAACACAGCAGGCAACCAACATCCCACCTCAGACAAAGCTGCTGGCCGTGCTGCATATGTTGGCCTCTAGTACCTTCCAACCAACAACTGCCAGAGTGGGAAGAATCTCACAGACTGCCCAATCCAAGTTCCTCACAATGGTCATGGATGACATCATCAGCTTTGTACCCCACTATCTATACTTCCCCCACACTGCACAGGAACAGCTGGAGACCAAGCAAGGCGCCTACATCATAGCTGGCTTCCTGTACGTGTTGGGGGAATTGACTGCACACATGTCCTACTTGTCCCCCTTGGCAACACTGCACACAATAACCACAACAGAAAACACACATCTTCCATCAATGTGCAGGCAATAGTGGACCACCAGTGAATCACCGTTGATGCCAACTACCCAGGCAATGTGCATGATTCCTACATCTTCCGAGAGGCCATCATCAACCAGTGCTACCAGGTCGGCACCTATGGAAATGCACTGCTCATTGGCAAGTACCAAATGAACACACCTTAACTCCAGAATCATGCAACTCACAACACTGGGAATGCACACATTACAAACTCACATACAACATGCCAAACTTCATGCTCACCCACCAGACACGACAGCACAACTTACTGTGGGAACTTGGGCCAGTCATGCACATAAGCCATCAAGGGCATGCAATAGTGGTCGGTGGTGGGAGTGCTGCCGAGCGGTGATGTGGGATGGGGGAGGGGCAGTGAGGGGGTAGTAAATAACAGAATACGGCCAAATACAGGTAAGTAAACATATAAATAAATAAAACAAATGTTGTTGCGTGCACTGCATTGCATTTGGCGATGCAGTGCGCACAACGAAATTCGTTTTATTTATTTATATTTTACCTACCTCTATTTGGCCATATTCCTTAGTTTACTATTCCCCTTGCTGCCACTCCCCAACCCCACGTCACCGCCCGAAGCATTCCTACCACCAACCGCTACTGATGGCATGGCACCTCAGCCACATGATAGCAGATTGTGGGAAGAGGTGGGAACCAGGCATGTGCAAAGGAGACAAGTGACCGATGAATGAGAATGTACACAATGCCAAGTGTGGCGTGGATGAGATGGCCAGACTGCAGTATGCAGACCACACACATATCCATGTCGACATGCACCGCTGGTGTTTGGAGTGTAGGGGACAGTGGACACAACCATATCACCCCAGCTAGTGCGGCAGCTCTCGGAAATGTAGCTTGTTATGTCTGCCCTGTTTCTGTGAGCGGAGAGGGCTGGCCCGGCGTATGCCAGGTCAGTTTAGGGGTGTGAAAAAAAGCATGTAGCTCTGGGCGTGGTTCTCTTCCAGAATGCCCAACATTTCTGCCAGGGCAGCACCCCTCACCCTGCCACAAGGCCGATTCCGTGTCCGTGAGGAGTGTTGCCTGCGATCCTGTGCACCTGCTGCTCTTTGGGCCACTGGTTCCCGAACCAGTCTTGCCCACCCCTGGGCACCCAGGCCTCAACGCTTACCTGCCAAAACCGGCGTATGTCAAGGAGGGCTCACTATGGGGCAGTGCAAGCTCCAATCCTGAGTGCTGCGACCCAGGCAGCCTCCTCAGACATCACATCATGGCCTCCACAACACAGGCCCGCAGTACTCCTTTCTAGTTGACGTACTCCACCAGCATACACAGCGGAATAGTAGGTCACAAATTGGGAACTGAGTCTTGATTACACTATGGCAGAGAACATTATTTATGGCTGATTTTATGTCACTATGCTCCCTTCGATGTGGTGCCACCAAGTCTGTATATAGCATTCCAAACACACGTGTCTGTGGGCCCACGCAGACTACTGCCTCGGGCCACACTGCGCTCGAGCAGGTCACACATGTGGAACTGAGTCCAGATTTGTCAATGGCAGAGTACATATCATTGCACACAAGGAGAGGTGTAAAAAAAGGATCATCGTTACAGAGGTGATCGAACACTAACAACAACTGCCCTGGTGTCACTAACTCTGTGTGTTGCGTGCCAACTACACGTGGCTGTGGGCCACTGCTGACCGGTACATCCGGCCTACACTGCGGTCGAGTAGGTCACACATTTGGGACTGAGTCTTGATTTAACAATGGCCGAGTTCATATTATTGTACCGGCATCATCGCAGACTGCATCCCATTTCAGCCCCGGTGCCACTAAGTCTGTTTCCCGACATTCATGGAGACTCTCTGGTTGAACTTTGGTGGCATCTGAGTCTATGGACTGGGGGTTGTCTTCATCCTCATGTAGCTGATACCGACATGCTGGTAATAACGAGGCTGTAGCATTCCGATCCTCAATATCCCACTTCCGGATAGCTTCTGCCCTCTGCATCATGCCCTGCAGGACACCTTCCAATGTCCCCCGCAACCCTCTGCCACATTCACCTCGGACTTCGATGAGGATCTGCTCAGTCCACGTGGCCCTACCTCAGTGCACTGCAAGTCCCCATCCCATGGCGGTGTACCTGTGTTGGCTGCTGTGCATCCTAGGCCACTAACTCTGTGCAGCTCAAGTCAGGGACACAGTCTTCTGAGATATTGAATGGCCTCTGAGATGATTGGCCTTGGGGTCATCAAAGCCATGTGTATGTGGCCCTGCGCTGCCTGGTGCCTCCTGCATCAACTGCGGTCCACCAGGGCTCACACATCAAATCGAGTCCTGACTGGCCCGGACGTCACATCACCACAGGAGGCACACACCACCACCACGACCACCTCCAACCGCCAACTGCCAGAGTTGAAACAGTCATATTGGCAGACTAACTAAGTTGTTCATACATGTCGTGGAAGCCATCATCTGCCTGATACCCTGTACAGCACTCCAGGTGCCACTAACTTAGTGCACTGCAACCCATGGGCCGTTACAGATTGAGTTTTGTGCTGAGGAGAGGTTATGCAGCAATGTCACCTCAGGCAGTGTGGGAGACCTGGGACCATGATGAGGAAGATGATACAGGTGCAACACACCCCACTGCACCTGCATCAGGTATATCCTGAAGGGACACAATCCTAGACAATTTCTTTACATGAGCGCGCTCAGCTCTAGTGCCCCAAACTCAGTGCACTGCAAGTCATGGACACTCCTGTTTGCATATTGGATGACCTCTGTATTTTCCCCAGGCTACCTCCATGATGCTCCGCAGTTGTCTCTGTTATGCTGGTGTTTTCAGGTTCTGTTTTATTGGTGTTCACTGTTCAAGTTGTTGCCAGCACCAACCACTCTGTGAGGGCTGGCTTACATTCACCACACACATCATCCAGCAGAGGTGTCACTGTACATGTGGCCCTGACAATAAACGGGCCGGGCGCATGTACCCATAGCCAGCTCCAAAAACTATCTGTGTGTGTCGTGTGGTCATAATGTATGCATGAGGACCCTGGGCCCTACAACATTACATTGTGCTGTGTACAGCGGATGCACATATGTCACCGCAGGCAGCAGGTTAGACCTTGGACATGTAGCTTTGTAGTCACCCACCTCATACATGAGAGGAGTGGACTGGGCCGTCATACGCAGGTCCAGCGTGGGTGTGTGAATGATAATTGCATGCCTCTGGGCATGGTTCAGTACTGAAAATGTGCAAATGCATGTGCCTCTGTCGCAGTGTGGGTCTCCTTTGTGGGGTGTAGGTGGTCCCTGAGGGGAATTAGACACCCACGTATGTGATCCTGTTCGGCTTCCATGGGACCGGACCCCACCCGCACCTGTTCAGCCACCTCCTTTTGGCATTCTGACACCTGGCATTTGAATGCCATGTGTGCTCGGTGAAGTATTGGGAGACAGCGATGCTGGCGGGTGCTTCCTGCTGTGTGGTCTGAGCAGGGGCTGGGTTCTTATCAATGTAGCATGGCTGCACTGGTCCTGGTGGTGGGTTGCCTGGGATGTCCATGAGCTGTTGTAGGGCGTCGGTGTCGAAGGTGTGGTGGTCCTCTCCAGCATCACTGATGAGTTGTCTGCTCTGCTCTGCTGGAGGCGTTGTTTGTCCCCCTGCAATGTGAAGGGCAGATGCATGTTGACATTGTGTTGACATGTATGTTGGTGCATTGTTCTTGTTTACATGCAGACTGTATGACAATGTACATTGTGACTGTTTGGGAGGTGCTGGATTTTTATGCTAGATAGTGGACATTTTGGACTACATGACGGATGTGAGGTTGTACACGTACATTTCCATCTCACAGTTTCCTGCTCTGTTAGATGTAGTTGGCCTGTTCCTGCGCATGTGCGGAGCCAGTTGTGTCCTTGGTTCTGCAGTGTCAGAGTTGCACATTTTACCACATTTTCGTCAGTGTGGATGTGCTGTTACTGCTATGTGTGTGTGCTGCAGTGTGCCACGGGGATCAGGGACACGATCCTGGGTCATTGTGGGTGTGCAGTGTGCTACACATCGTTGTGCATGTGTGCTATTGTGCCCATCTCCCCCCGGCCCCCTGGCCGTTAGTCACCCTGTTAATGTTGTGTCAAGTCCTCTCAAGCTGTGCCCGGACTCCCAACTCCTTGCACCGTCTTCACACTGATGACTGTGGCCTCCGTTTCCTCCAGCTCCTCCTGTGGTGCTGGATTCCCACCTTCTGTCGCAGTTGCTGCCTTCCTGTTGGCAGTGGGTTTGTGCTTGATTTTGCTTTTCACATCACGGCAACACCTCTTGCCTCCTCTATTAAACTCCTCGACACTCCGACCGCATTCACTTTAGTTTAATTTTGGGTAAGTTGATGGTAGTGTTCTGTCATCCCCGTGATGCTGATCTGGTTTTCCTGTGGACTGCACCCCGTCTTCCTCTCCCTCTTCTCCTTGGCCTTCCCCGACCGTGTTGTTCCTTGCTGGTGGTCTGTGGGGCTTGTGGGGTTCGCATTGACCTCTGCACTCAGTCCATGGTGCTACGCACTTTGAAGTCTTTTTGATGTGTTCTTTTTGTTGCTTTTATAGTGCATTTTCCAGAATGACGCTTGGGATTTGCAGACATGTTGCTGGTTTTCGCTGCTTTTTGTATTGCGATTGGCCTCATCGCAACTTTTTTTGCATTCCTGTTTCGTATTTTTGTGGCGTCGCATTGACTTTATCGCAGACATTTGATGCGAATGGTACCTCTGTCTTGTTAACACATCGTTATTTTCCTACGATAGACTGCGATATGAAGAGTTGCGTTAAGCTAATTTTGCGGTAAATATCACACATTCTTGCAAATATCCCCCCTGTTCTTGAAAGCCTGGAGGCCTCAATTCTGGATAAGAAAACACGCTGCAAGTACATGATTGGGCAGTAAGAACTACATCTGCATTGAGGGGTTTCAAAATGACACACTTTGTAGTCGTCCATTCAGCTCATGCAATACAGCACAAGCCAGACCTCAACATTGGATATGAAGGTCGGTATTCTTTCAAGTCTCATTGCCCAATGGTCTTTTCAGGGAACCACCCCTCCCTCCTGCAGCACAACCTGGAGGGGTGGAATTGTAGTGCTAAATACAATCTGGAGGGGTGGAATTATAGTGGTAAATACAATCTGGATGGGTTAAATTGTGTGGTAGAACAATCTGAAGGGATGGAATTGTAGTGTTAGGCACAATCTGGACAGGTGGAATTGTGTGATAGGAGCAATCTGGAGGGGTGGGGATTTAGGGGTAGTCACTTTAATGTCCAGCTGTCTGTATTGGAAACGTTTTTTCAGGTATGACAGATGAGCAACAATTGTGGGACAACGGCAACCAGGTATCATTATCAGGACCGAGGACAGGCGGAAGTCTTGTAACAATAATCTAATAATTTGTCCTCACTCGACTACAATACAATCCCCTCTATAACTTGTGCAAAGCACTGCAAAGCTGCTATTCTTATGGTTTGATACGATGGAATTATGGGCCGGAAATTTAAAGACACAAAATAAACAAAAATAATAATTTCTACTGAATTTGCAGCATGACGCTAATGTGATTCCTCCTCCCCATTCAAATTCAGAGCTGCATCATCAGGTCACTTTAGATCTCACCCCAACGTTATACCTGTGTCCCTAACCCCAGGGCAACAGACGGATTGTAGTAGCATGTGTTCTCAAGCTCTCGCCACCATCCCTACATGCCTTGATGAGACAAATTAGGCAAGTTTAACATTAAATTCACTTGCCATTTCGCAGACACGACTAGACGTAAACTACCAATATATATCTCTCTCATATTTCCAGCCATTTCTTCTCCTGACTTATGTTTTTTAAATAATACGATCTTTTTAAAATTATATTTGCCCCTTTGACCTAAACACAAACCACGTTACATAAAATCAATTTCTTTTGGATTGTTAATCGATAACGCATCTGACATGTCAAGTTACATAAAATCAAATTCTATTAAATCGTTCATTGAAAAAACATGTCACCTATTGATCCTCAATAAAATCACCTTTGGACTAATAGATTGCCCATCGTTGTAAACTATTTTACAAAACTGTCACAAAATAGAGTCGATTTGTTATGCCAATAAACAAATAGCTATGAGGTTACATACATTGGTGGTATAGATTTTGTATGACCGGAGAATCCTCAGAGGCAAACACAATATGGGTTTTCCCCTCTGGTCTTGCACAATGCGAATTGTATTGCAAATTGTTAGAAATATATTTTCAAAGATTTCCCCTTGTCATGAAATCTGTAGTTTCGTCTTTAAGATTTCTAAACGTTGCACTGGACAAAAGTACATCGCATTGTTGTTCGGAACTATTTCCGAAGTGGGGGTGCTACCCTCAATTATACATAATTTAATTCATATGAATGAACAGTAATCCATGCATCGTGCATGGAAATCCGATATCAACAAATATTTATAATTTGCTCATCACTAAGTAAAATGGCTTGATCTGTTTTGTTCCTATTAAAATCTGTGTTTCTATCGCACTTCGGAATTATAAAACTGCAAATGTTTTGAAATATTCGTACTGTTAATTTACAGGTATTTAAATGTGTGCTAGAAAGAAAAACTAAAACTTGACAGCATTTTCTTTCACACATCTGGTATCTGAGCAACCTTGTTAAATAGCTGACTTTACAAAATCCTCTAACTTTCAGTCAGAAAAAGAATAGTAAACAAACACCAATCACAATTTTTAAAGAATAAGCAGCACATTGACTTAGCCTGATACCTGACCCCTTTCTTTGAACATAGCAAATATAAAATGTAAAAACAGCATTTACTCCTTTACTTCTGAGTCTTTCCCAACCCCCAACACCCCTCTGCAACCCCCCCCCCCCCCCCACCCAAGGGCTGAGCTCTTTTTTGGCTATTTGGGGTCGTTAAAGCTTATAGCACCATAATTATTTCCACATAAGGGATCCACAACAAATTATTGTCTTTTTTTTCCAATGTCTGGTGGATTCTAAAAAGTATTCACGGCGTGTGGATTCCCTTGGAGGGGAGGAGTCAATGGAGAAAATAGCTAATCTTTGATGTTTTGGGGAACAGTTGGAAAAAAGTGTTTTGGACGAAAGTGTTAGTTTTTTCCCTAAAAATGGCAAAAACAAACGGTTTGCTGTACTAAAGTCACTATCTTCCAGCTTTCAGGTACATGCAGAGCTGAATATAAAATAAATATTTGAATCCCATTTTTGGCATTTTTCAAAGAGGAAGCAACTTATTTAAATTTTTGTGCTCTCAACCTACTTCCAGTTTGTGGTTGAAACCCGTGTGAAACCCATGGTTGATCCAGAAACACTATAGATTTCTGTAAAGTTGATACAATTTCAAATTCAGTAAGGGGTCATATATGTAGGAGATCCCGCAAGGATTTCCCAAAGACACTAAGGGCCTTATTATGAATTTGGCGGTGCGGGGGAATGACTGCCAGCTCCTGCAACGCCAAACCTGTGTAGAAATTGCCCACCAGATCACAAGTTTTCTCCTGTCTGATGGGCGGTTCTTTGGCATTCTTAGGGGGGTGCCTATGAAATAGGCACCATAATGGGAATGTCAATGCCAAGGAGACACTGGAGTGCATGCACACAGGGGGACACATGTTGTGCCCACCTGTGTGCATCGCCATGGTTGAGACATCATAGACGCCCTGTAGGCCCACTGCCACTCTTTTCAAAGTGGCCTCACTACCATGTAAAGTGTGGTGGTGAGGAAAATCATAATATGCTTGGCGGGCCGCAGAGGCCCCACCAAGCATATTACAGGTTCAAGACCGCTGTGCCACCACTAGGGATCTCTGATCCCTGATGCTTGCAGTGGTCCCAGGGCAGCCTGACCACCCTGGTCTGAATAGGGCAGTCAGAAGACCATAAACACAAACCACTAGTGAAGGGTCCTAGGGCATATTTTCAGACCTCGCATGGACACAGCCCCCATCAAGATACTTAACAGACAAAAAGTGCCCATGGGTCTATAGTGGAAAAATCTAAATATGAGATGAACCAGCAAAGTAAATACAGTGTGAGGATATTTAAGGTGTAGATACTGAAAAAGGATACCCCTCGGTAAATAAGGATACCCTCCAGTAATTGTCCGATACCGCCCTAGTCCTCATTTGATCTTCCTCATACCATGTAACTTATATGTTCACCCATAAGGACTAGATGTGTATGTCCAATGGCTCAAAGTGAACAAGATAGAGTGAGATCAGGGTATCAGATGACATATAACCAAAAAAATTGAAAAGAAATTTGAAAAAATGTGTGTGGTTAAGATTGGAGAAATGCGAGAAATTAGCAAGTTTAATAGTGTCCCTCAGTTGTCCAAGATTAAAAACAGTGCAAAGAATAGCAGTTCATACAAATATCTGCTACTAGAAGTTATACGGTCAACATGTTTCAGCAGAATGATGGACACAAGTGTCCTCTGCCTTCGTCAGGACCTTGATATATATTTCTGCTACTGCAAAGGGTGAAAGTGTTATATATACAACAACTGATCATAAACCATTTCACCTGGAATCCTAGGTATTTCTGGTGTCATTATAAAGTAACATCCAAACATAGCCTCATCTGATACCCTGAGCTCACTCTATCTTGTTCACTTTGAGCCATTGGACATACACATCTAATCCTTATGGCTGAACATATAAGTTACATGGTATGAGGAAGCCAAATTATGACTAGGGCGGTATCGGACAGCTGCTGATGGGTATTCTTATTTACCGAGGGGTATCCTTTTTCAGTCAGAAGACCACCACCGCCATGTCCCGTGAGTCTGGTGGTCCATGGACCGTTAGACTCGTAAAAAGCCCCTAACTATTGAAATAATGAAGCCCTGAAAATGAGTAGGAAAAAATTACCATTTGTAATGTTTTCATTTGATACGTTTTCTCCCAATAGCCAATTTACAAAAGCAATATTGTATTACATCTGCTGGACCTTGGTTGCTGATATATATAGGGTTTGTAGGTTTTCCAAGAGCCCAAGGTACCCAAAGCCAACAACTAAGTTGCATTGTACAACACTTTTTCATTGTGTACCAAATGTAGACCAATTGTTATGGTGAAATATGTCAAATGAAAATCCTATATATTTCTGAAATGGGCACAAGATATGGAGTTAAGTGGACATCTTTGAATTTGTGGGTACTTGTACTAGCATATGATTTAGAGGGTATTTTTCAAAATGTCTTCTTTCTTACAAGCTAGCTTTCATTTGGAAGGTGCAAATGCAACAAAATCCAATCAGTAATAACAAATATCCTGCTATTCTATGATCCAACAGGTCTTCTGATACAATTGGTGCCCCACTTGTGCAGGTTTGACTGGTGCCTACAACAGGAAATATCCCAAAATGCAACATAGATGCATCACATTTTTCCACTCAAACCTGTCCCAAGTGTGTATCTGTGTATTTTAGGCCCTAGCTCATCCAGCACCTAAGGAAACCTAGCAAACCTGAACAATATTGAAAACTAGACACCTAAGGAAATCCAGGATGGATTGACTTGCGTGGCTCTCACCCTGTTATTTTACCCAGAATCCCTTGCAAACCTCAAACTTTGACTGAAAAAAACACATTTTGCTCACATTTCTGAGATAGAAAATTCTGGAATATGTGGGGAGACACCACTTTACTTTCACCCATCATTCCCTTAAGCCTTCAAATATAAATGGTACTACAGTTCAGTTGTGTTGATAGGCCTGGTGCCCCCGACAGAACACTACCCAAAATGCAACATGGATACATCATATTTTTCCACTCAAAGCTGACCCAAAATTTGCAAGGTGAGTGGCTGTGGATTTTGGGCCCTACCTCAGGTGGCACCTAGGGAAGGCTAACAAAGCTGCCCATTTTTGTAGACTAGACAACTAGGCAAGTCCAGGCTGGTGTGTCCTGTGTGGATTTCATGAGGTTGTTTTGCCCACAATGCCATGCAAATCTCAAACATTCACAGAAAGGACACATTGTCCTTACATTTCTGTGATAGAAACTTCTGGAATCCGCAGGACTCCACAAAATCCCTACCATCCAACATTACCTCACATCCTGCATTAGCCCATCTTCGGCAGCCCCCTCTCCTTAATATCTCTATATTTAAATAACCCTAGTGCCTAACAGGCTTTCTGCTTCCCGGGTGGTAGGGGTCATATTAGGAGTAATTGTACCCAGAGGACAGAAATACTTTTGTCCCATTTAGGATGGGGGCATGGCCATGCCCATGTTGGGCAGCCCACACCTCTCTTTTTGTTTAAATAAAGAATTCCCTGGCATCTAGTGGGTGTTTTTCTCCTCTGGGGGGCAGATTGGAAGAAATTAACACCATCTGCCCCTCCATGGGGGCAGAAAGACTGTGACCTGATTTATTTGGGGCGGCGGCATGGCCATGCTCTTGATGAGTCGCCCCTAAAACTCTTTTGTAAAAAAAAGAATTCCCTGACATCTAATTAGCTTTCTGCACCCAAGGGGGCAGATTGGGAATAATTGCCCTGAATGGCCCCCGGGGCACTAGCCCTTGCCCAAAGAGCCACTCCCCTCTCACTGGTGTATAGTGAATGAATCACTGGTCAGAGTTACCACTAAAAAGGAGAGATTCTCCCCTTTCTAACGACACCTCTCCCATTAAAATCAGTGTTAGGGAGACTGAGATAGCCTCCAGACAAATGATTCAGCTACAGTAAAACATGTCCTTCAGCTCATTTTACTTTCAGTTTTGTATCTAATGAAATCAGCACCCTATGCACACTGATCAGCAAAACACGTAAAAAAAAAGCTCAGGCTGCTTGTCAAGCTTTTCCCAAGTAGCCGAGCTACAGAAGATTAAAAGGAATGATGCCAAGCACTGGAGGGCCTTTTCTAACCCTCCCTAGTGTTGGCCAATCGCTGACACTCACCCTGTGTAGGGTGTGCGGGTGGTGCCCATTGGCTGACACCCACAGCAAAGAGGTTAAAGGCATCATTAGTGCTCACTCACCTTCTGCAATCCAGCTAGTTTATTTTAGAGGTGCTGTAGCACCCTGAACACCTACTTCCTGTGCCTTTGGTACCTCACTTTTGGAGTTTTTCCAAAAGGAGAGAAATCATGTTTTATTATGAACACTGATTTTGAGAGCTGGATTGCAACAGCAACACGTTTGCATTAAAAGTGACCTGTTCATGTCAAAACTATAGGTCTATCTAGTCATTTGCCCAGAGTGTAATAAAAAGATAACCTGATAAGGATTTTCAGGCATGAAAATGTACTTTCAAAACCTGAAGCACAAACATGTATGATTTAAAAAGCATGTGTTCTTTTACTATACCAAGGTTTTACTTTTTACACAAATATTAAAAGTTTCATTTGCTGGGAGACCTATCAAGATAGGGGCGTAACATAGGCTCCTGAAGATAAAGATTGGAGACAGGACCAATGGTCTGAGTGAAAATGATGTTCTGTCTTTTTTTGGTTTTTTTATTGACAGAGGGGTACATTAAAATCGGGAAACAACCTTTACAACGCAACTTTTACAACGCACTACCATTACAACGAAAACTTTACAACGCAACATCCATTACAACGCATGCATTTACAACGCAACCATTACAATGCATGACACTACAATGCACACCACTACAATGCATGCCATTACAACGCGGTCATTACAACGCATACCATTACAACGCATAGCATTACAACACATAGTAACCTTACACTATCCAACACTTACCCTACTGTTGCACCCCCTGGAGTTAGACTAGTAATTTTTACCCCTGCACTATCCAACACTTCCCCTACTGTTGCACCCCCTGGAGTTAGAATGGTAATTTTAACCCCTACACTATCCAACACTTACCCTACTGTTGCACCCCCTGGAGTTAGAATAGTAATTTTTACCCCTACACTATCCAATACTTACCTTACATGCAATTTAATGTTATGCGTTGTAATGGTATGCGTTGTTAATGTAGTATGTGTTGTAGTGGAATGCGTTGTAAAGGTAGTTTCAAAGAATTTGTTGTAATGGCATGCGTTGTTATGGTATGCATTGTAATGGATGTTGCGGTGTAAAAAATGCGTTGTAAAGGTAGGTGTTGTAAAAGTATGCGTTGTAACGTCATACATCCTTTAAACTGTATGCATAAAGCTGTAAATGTTTGTTTTGCTGTCCTGCAGGAGCCTCAAAGTTTAATTTTACAACCTCAGACTGACAAAAACGCTAAAAAAGTAGCTAGTTACATCACATATTATTTGAAGGCACCTTGGAACAAAGTCATGGTCCACAATCAAAGTTCTGTAACAGTCAGAAAATGTGGATTTGACACAAATCCATGAGGTTAAGTTGCAGGAAGGTTTTATGCCACCCCAGTTTAAAGCCACCACAAATTCCCAGTTACAGTTATTTCCTTGACTCAATCTGCACCTGAATCAATTTCCCTTACCCACAGAAACTCCTCAATCCCCACACACGGAGGAAATGTCCTTTTTAGCTGCCATTGTTTAAAACCTTCCTTTCAGTCTTACATCTCATACTTGGATTTTGGGCAACTATGCAAGATATTTGCACACACTTTCAGTTGCCTTGCTAAAATGTGAATTATATCAGCTTTACAGCAAAACAGTTTTCGTTGTCAGTGCAAAGCATATATATCTGAGGCTTGGGCAGCACACCACAACCACTATTGGGGTCAAATTCTAGATAGCCGTAGCAAAATGTCAGGAGAACACAGGATCAAGATCATTCACACCCACAATTTTACTAGCTTGTTTCGTAGGTTTTGCTAAGAGCATGACTAGCATAACAATGCTGCATATGGACATTTACAATACAAATGTGGGTTCTCTTTCTGCCCTGTTTTCCCCCTGTCCTTCTGGCAAAGATCTTGAGGACTTTCTTGTAGAAAGAGAGACACACTTTGCTGGGTACGGCTTTACTTGCATTGGAGCCGGTGCACAGACAAAATATCGACTCCAAAATATCGACTGGACATAATATCGAGTTTTAAATATAGACTGGACAAAATATCGACTGGACATAATATCGACTACAAAAATATCGTTTTTCAGGTAAGTGAAGTAATATCGACTGTGTAAAATATAGATAGCAAAAATATCGAATTTTTTATAATATATAATATTTTATAGTGTATTTTTATGTAATAATATGTGTGAAAAGTGTGTATTAATGTTATAAAATATTTTATTAAATGAATTTTGTTTTTTTAATAATTGCGTAATGTAATTCTGTAGCGGGTTGTGGGTTAATAGGGGAATAGGGTGGGAAGTAATTTAATAATAATTAATTAATTAATATATGTTTGTAAATATTTATAATTAATAATTAATTGATAATTAATTAATAATAATTAGTTAATTAATTAATATAATTTTGTACATATTTTGTATTAGTAATTAATTGGTAATTAATTAATTATAATTAGTTAATTACAATAATTAGAGTACATTTTAATATATATAATTTTGTGTTATTGTTAAGTAATTAATTGGGAAAAAATAATATTAATTATTAAAATAATTACAGCTAATGTGCTAATATATTTACTTTATTATTATTGTTAATTAATAATTATTTGGTAATTAAATAATATTGATACATTTTGGGTAAAGGAGTATTTTTAGGGTTCAGGGTCAGTTTTCAGTTTTTGGGTAAAGGGGCATTTTTAGGGTTCAGGGTCAGTTTTCAGTTTTTGGGTAAAGGGACATATTTAGGGTTCAGGGTCAGTTTTCAGTTTTTGGGTAAAGGGGCATTTTTAGGGTTCAGGGTAAGTTTTCAGTTTTTGGGTAAAGGGGCATTTTTAGGGTTCAGTGTCAGTTTTTAGTTTTTGGGTAAAGGGGCATTTTTAGGGTTCAGGGTCAGTTTTTAGTTTTTGGGTAAAGGGGCATTTTTAGGGTTCAGGGTCAGTTTTCAGTTTTTGGGTAAAGGGGCATTTTTAGGGTTCAGGGTCAGTTTTCAGTTTTTGGGTAAAGGGGCATTTTTAGGGTTCAGGGTCAGTTTTCAGTTTTTGGGTAAAGGGGCATTTTTAGGGTTCAGGGTCAGTTTTTAGTTTTTGGCTAAAGGGGTATTTTTAGGGTTCAGGGTCAGTTTTGGGTTTTTGGGTAAAGGGGTATATTTTAGGGTTCAGGGTCAACAAATAAGATTGTAAAAAATTATTTTTATTATTTTCATTTATTATTTAATTATTATAATTTAATTTAAGTATTTTAAGTATATTTTAGTAATTAAAATTTAATATTAATTTAATTTAACACTGTTTTTAATAAAGTCGATATTTTTTACATCTATATTATTGTTAACGATATTTTGTACTCGATATTTTTGTACTTACCTGTTTGTAGATACAAACTCGATATTTTGACTGTCGATATTTTGTCCACGATATTTTGGCAAGTCGATATTTTGTCCCTCGATATTATTTCAGTGATCCATTGGAGCCACCTGAATCATTCACCAACAGTGCTCAATAGACCATGTGGTTGGTGTAGGACCACCTGGTAATTTTTCCTCTGCACTGATGACCCAAACAACACTTACAAGACATAGACCTACTTCTCTCATCTCGTTGTAAATGCAGATAGTTTGCTTTTTTAAGTGTGACATACTTGGTCTCTGATATCTCCCCAAAACATTGGCCAATGGACACCAAGCCATTTTTTCAAAATGTCCCTATTTAAGTATAGGAGCAGAGCACTTGGGAGCCTGGTACTGTATCTTACTCCGCTCGCTGAAATTCCCCCTGCCACATTGATTCAACATCTTTACAAAAAAAACGTATTTAAAACAAAACCCTTAAAAACCTAGTTGGATGCTATGGTTTAAAACCACAAAACCAATAAAATTCACTAGTTATGATTAGCAACACAAGCATAGCTCTTCTCTAATGCTCCGCTCACAAATAATGTCATGGATGACATCACTGGTGACATCATATATCACTTTACATTCAGTGGTGACGAATAAGCCAAGAGTCTCACAATGGAAAGATCAACAACATACTTATATTAGGAGCAAACTATTTTCTCAGGTAGCCAAAAGATTGTATTTATTGAAATCAGGCAATGCGTATCCACACTCTTCAGATGTATTTTGGAACCTTGCATGCATTTACCATGTATGCCTTTACAACATAGTCTCAAGCCCAGTTGTGATGTTACAGTGAGTTCCTTTCCCATGGAAGTCTTTACAACGACTTTCCTAAGTGGTGCGAATGACTTTGGAATAGTATAACTTACTATTCCAACTCCAATACGAGCAACCGTAGGGAAAGTGTTGAACTTAAAATTCGACACCAATTCAACAATATGCTGCCTAAAGCTCATCTTTGTAATGACTTGCATGGTAATTGAACGAGTGGTAACATCTCTGTCTGGGTAGTGACTGCGTTGTAAAGGAAGATTGTTGTAATAACTGTATGCAGCAGGGTGTTTCCCACACTCTTCAAATCCTGACCTTGTTTTGCCTGGTACATTGCCTCTAGTTGTTATTCCAAATGAAGATGATGATTAGTTGACTCAGATGCATAAAGAATGCAATGGTTGAAGCAAAAAGAGCCAATTAGACAGTATAGTAATTCTAATCAAATGCATGTGCCCTAGCAAAAAAAAGTGGTATTGGTTTCCATGCCAGAATTATTTGATGTTTGAGCTGTGTGGGTGATCAAAAAAACAACATAATACATTAATAAATAATTCATGGGCAATGGGACACACTGTAACGATTGACCTGATAAAACATCTCCAGTCTATAGAAGCCCAGTTCCACAAATATCTAGAAGTCTCCTAATTCGGACTCTTTATTTCTCAGGCTTCATTGTCCAGATCAATATTTTTCAGAATGGTTTCAGTCTTACCCGAGTTGATTTTACGATACAATATTTATGAGTATGCACTTTTCCTGTAGAGTACAGCGTAAAAAGTGACGATCAGCTCTAAAGTTACAAGTCATGTGGGCTAAATATAGCTAGATTTTGCTGCACCCTTTGACTCTAAATCCAATAACACTGTGGACCCCAAAATTGAGACTGTGAAAAGCTCAATAAATGGAGCAAAAATCCTAAAGGAAGTAAAGAATCTTGGTGGGGGCAACCAGTACAGCACATTTCCAGGTCTAGATCACTTAACATGCGTATATTAAGTGATAATGTAATACATAGGGCCTGATTACAATGGTGGTCAGATAAGCGGCTGACAGCCATCTCAACAGGAATGGAACTGCCCAACATTCAGTTGGCAGTTCCACTTGCCTGAACAAGATGAGACTGCCATGTAGGCGGTCGGAAAAATGCCTATTTCCATTGTGGCATTTGCTGCGGCTCAAGAAAGATCCACAGCACAAGCCACAATAGAAAAAAGGAATTTTGCAAACATCCATACACCATGTGGCAGGCGAATATGACACTTTACAACGCATGTTATTATAACGCATTGTTTACATTGCAAATTCTATTACAACGCATGTCGTTACAACATATGTTGTTACAACGCATAATCCATTACAATGCAATTACTATTCTAACTCTGCTGGGGCGTTACTTTGGGGAATGCATTGTGATGGATTTTGTGATGTAAAAAATGCATTGTAAAGACACGTGTTGTAAAAGATGTTTCCCATGCCAGGCACCATGTGGTGCTGGGCACACGGTTCATAAGTGTTTGGTGGTCACCACATGTGCCTCCCTGGGCCAATAGCGGAGGACCACCGGGAACGGGGCCCTGCTAGTGGTCCCCAGAGTCCCTTTCCAGCAGCCTGTCCATGGCGGTCGGACTGCAATAATAAGGCTGTCAGAAAGAGACATCATAATCCCTATGGCTGTGCCTCCAAAGGCTCACCCCTATTGTACGCATTACACTCTCACTGTCATTCTGACGGGCTCCGTGAGCCTGTTGGAAGTGCTGATAGGTCCCTCCGAACTCTACGGTCTGACCGACCCAATAATAATCCGATGGTAAGACAGCAATGCTGGATGTCGGTGGGGCCGGGCTAGTGGTGCCAGTCCCACCAACATCCTAATCATGCCCGTAGTGTCTTATTATGATAGTACAGAGTACGTTTTTTCATTGTGTGCTATAGAGAAGACCTATTATGAGTTTTTGGGAACTAGCATGTCGATTTTGGTGTTTAATGCACCAGAATCTGCATGGTACGGTAAATACCTTACAATTTCCTCCGTTAAATATCAGTATTTTTGACCTGCCGAAATTTAGCAAAGGTTGAGTTATTTAACATATCAAATAATTATTTGATGCATTAATTAATCAAAACTTGCAATTCCCATCTGTGCATAAACAGGAGTTTAAGTAGCGGTCGGAATTAACTAACTAACTTGTGATCAGACCCATAGCTTAAACCATAGGTTCAGACTAATTGCAAGTCACGCAAAGTAGTTTAGCTGTACTGATCATTTGAGATAGGCACATGTTAGACCTGGCATCTGTGGTGTGGTTTTCCCCTATCTTTTTGCCTCTACCTCCTGTATTTTTGATGCTGTGCTGGATTTCGTTTTTGCTGGTTTAGATGCTTTGGACACTCTGCCACTGCTGATCAGTGCCAGAGTGTAAGTGCTCCCTATGTAAAGTGTTATCATGATTGGATATAAATGTTTGGCATATTTGCATCACCACGAAGTCCCTAGTAAAGTGCACTGGGTGTGCCAGGGCTTGTGATGGCAAATGCTACTAGTGGGCATGCAGCACTGATTGCGCCACCCACAGGAGTAGCTCTAAAATGGTGTCTCAGGCCTGCCACTGCAGTGCCTATGGGCAAGTTAGAAACTGCCATGTCCTCCTGGTCAGTGTCCCCACTGACCAGGCCTAAACCTTCCCTTTTTGTGCACATCAGTCACCCCTATTGAAGGCCCAAGGTACCCCCTGGGCAGGGTGCAGTGTATGTAAAAGGTAGAGCACGTACTAGTGCAGGTGACATGCTCTGATAGTGAATGGCAGCCATTTTCGTTTTTCACTATTGTAAGGCTATCTTGCTCCATAGGTTAACATGGGGGATGCTGGCTACAGTGGCTTCCAGCATTTCTTCCCATAGGAACAAGATAGGACATAAGTATCTAGTATCCCTGAACTCAGAATTTATTAACACATCTTTTAGGAAAGGTTGTTTTTAAATCCTGTGTTTGAGAACAGCACTTTTAGAAAGTTGCTGTTCTCTTGTCTGACCCTTCTGTGTGCCTTGGTCTGTTTGTGTATTTACTGTCTGGTTTGAGAGTGACAGGGGCTGGGGATTCACCAGAAGGCTGGCTGAGTCAGCCCTAGGCTGAATGACTGCATTTGCAACTAGTGTGGTGGGAGGAGTTAGTACCTGGGCCTAAATAGGGCTGTGCCTGCCTTCCACAATGCTGGCTCCACCTCCTGTTGGGCGGCTGACGACCCTGCCCCTCACTCTGAAAGGAAAGAAGAAGCCAGCAAAACAAAGTACTCAGGAAACACCCAGAACTGGTTCAGACCGGGCTCAGGGCCCACATGCGCAGAGAGAACATGGACTTTAGGGGTACAGGACCCATGGCAACAGAAAATTAGATCAACCTGGAATCAAGAAGGAACCTCTGCCGAAGAGAAAGCTGAATCTGAAGAAGGACGACTGTCCTGCTGTTGCTCTGCTGGACTGACCTGTTGCTATGCTGCCAAGGAGAGGGGAAAGACTTTGCTGTGTGCTGTGTCCCCTGTCTTGAAGGAATCTCCAAGGGCCTGAGAAGAGCTGGCTCCCTGTTCTGAAGTCCCAGGAACAAAAGGACTTTGCCCCCAACTTCCCTGAACTCTGCTGAGAGAGTTCTGTCCTTCCTAGAGTGCTTGATCCAGTTGTGGGGCCTCTGGAAGTTGTACCTGTGCTGGGAAGCTTGAAACTAAACTTGAGAGACTTTTGCAATTGAAAAGTGTCACATCGCTCGCTTGCGGAGCGCATCCCCGACAGTGCGAGAAATTTCCCGCTGCTACGAAGGTCGAGATCGTCGCAGCGCCTGACGCTGCTGCCAGAGCCATCGCATCCTTCGTTTGCGGGACGCACCAGACTGGTGCGGGAAAGTCGAACATCGCTGCGAGTGTCGTCGCAGAGCCTGTCGCCGCTGGGTGAGATCGCCGCACCGCTTGCTTGCGGACCGCCTCACGTCGCTGCGAGCATCGTCGCAGAACCATCGCATTGAGGAGCTGCGAGAGAGAGGATCCACGCTGGACCGCGCATCATCGCCCCGGAGATCGGCGCATGCCCCTACGAGATCGTCGCATCGTGCCTTTGCGAGAACAAACCTTCTTCAGAACCTACGCACGGGAATCCATACAAGTGGCCTTCCTCAACATACAGACCGGATTCATCGCAACACGCCCGCTGCTGCAGCGGGGCTGTCGCATCGCCTCCCCAGGGTCTCAGGAGCAACGCATCGCTTGTTTTCCACCGCACCAGCTTCTGCTTTTGGAACTTTGTTGCAACTAAAAGGTACTGTGAGTAAATGTGACACAACTGTGAACTTTTCACGCATCTGTGGATTATTCTATCGCAAATTAATGAACTTTGATTACTACCTTAAGAACTCTTTTGAAACCATATTCTTGAACTGTGTATGTTGGATTTTTGTTGTTTTGGTCTTGTGTAGTTTAGATTAAATACCTTTATTTTTCTAAACTGTTGTGGAGTCAGTTTCTGGTGTTTTCACTGTGTTACTGTGAGTGTTGGTACAAATACTTTACGCATTGCCTCTGGTTAGCCTAGACTGCTCGTGCCAAGCTACCTAGAGGGTGAGCAGGGGTTATCTCAGAGGGTTATCTCCTTTCCCTGACTAGAAGCAAGGGTCCCTATTTGGACAGTGGTACCTACCTCTGCCAACTAGAGACCCCCAGTTCTAACAGCACATTGTTGCTCTATCAATGGAACTCTATGCAGTACTTTCTGCTTCACTCACGGAAAACATGGCAGGGACTCATACAGTCTGTGAGAAATAAGTTTGTAATCCTCTTCCAGAAATGTATTTATTTTGACATCTCACTTTAAGAAGTTACTTTTAAAAGGTTCATAGATTTGTGAGGCAAGATTCACCCTGGCTCTGCAGGGTGCTTTATTTGTCAGCAGCGTCTTATTAGATTACATTTGTTCATGATAGGGTGGAAAACAGTGTTCACAAGAAGACAAGCATCAATACTATGAAAAATGTATTTTGAGTCAGCCCCTATTTTGTACACGTATGAGGGATTCAATACAAAAATCTGCATTAGATCACAGCTGCGGGCCGCGAATATATCTAGTAAGATCATCTCTCTCGACATTCTCCTTATCCAGTGCATATGCCGAATCTTCATTTTCATGTCAAACTTGTACTAAAAATTCATGACAGTTACATAGTCATTCAGGTCCCACTGCTATAGATTTTTGTTTGTTTTTGGAAAACGATATAGGATCCCCTGGAGAGAAAAAGCATAGAAGGCTGTAAGAGTACAAAGCTCGGGAGCCTCTTGCCCACTAGAAGTATGTTTGCAGCAGGATATAATCTAGGGCAATGGTTCTTAAACTTTTGACTTTTGAGGACCCCAAGTAATAATTACTGGAACCACGGGACCCACAGAGAATTCATACGGAAAATATGCAAATGATAAAATATTGTATTTGTTTCTTAAACACATATTAAAAATCATATTTATAGGTTTTAATGGGAGGGCTGGAGCTTGCCTAAATGTAATTGTGGTCACTCATCGTTATACTATCTTCTGTTTGATGCACTTGCACTGTTTCCACAAATCAATTTGAAAACACCGACTTCATTTTTAGCCTCTAATTTCAAATTTCTTAGCAATTCTAGATCGTTTTAAAATGTTCAATTGTACTTCTTTATTGCTATGCACCTAACTAAACTGCTCTTATCATTTAATTTTCTAAGTAGGCACAAAACCCCGACAACTTTTTAAAAACTACAGTTCTACTGAACTTCTTTTTTACGAAGAGCACTATCAAATGATCGTGTACATAAACCACAACAAATGCAAGCAGCATCAAAAGAACCAGTACTCAAAACCTTCCTATTATCATTGACTGTGAAAATCGACAAGGTTTCTATAATCAGTTTCAGTCTGTGATTATTAATTATGGCTCACATGCATCATTGTTTCATTTTGCACTTCCTAATTTGCGATTTTTAGGGAATCGCAAATTAGGAAATGCAAAATGGGATGCATGTACATTTTCGCAAAATATTTGAGAATCGGTAAAAATCGCAATTTTTACCGATTCTCAAATATTATGCAATTAGCAAAGTGCGAATTTGCAATTCCCATTCATTCCTATGGGCTAAAATGCCCATAGGAATGAATGGGAATTGCGAATTCGCAATTTGAAATCGCAATTCAGCAATGCATTTCAAGGGTGGAGAGGGGGGTCCAAATGACCCCCCCCCTTCACCCATGGAATGTACTTTTGAGTATAAGTTACATACACACATGTCCTAAGGACATGTGTGTCTGTAACTTTACAGTTTAAAAAATGCATGTTTGTGCTTTTTTAAACAATTTCGCAAATTACCACGAGGTTCAACTTCATGGTAATTTGCACTTGCAATTTCAAATTTCGCAATTTGAAATCAAATGATGCATAGCATTTTAGAAATCGCAAAATTGCGATTTCTGAAATGCTATCGCAATTTTAGAAATCGCAAAAAAGTTGCGATTTCTAAAAAAGCATGATGCATCTCAAAAAGCATTTTTGGAATCGCAAACGGCCGATTTTAAGGAATCGCACCGTTTGCGACTCCAAAAAATGCTTGATACATGTGGGCCTAAGTCTCTTGATACGATTATTTCCTGAATCATTTTGGGCTTCATGCAGCCAGATCCACCTCGATTGAATTATTCCATTTTTTATGAACACATTGCTGATAGAAAGCAAAAGTGATGGCGGAATAAAGAGTTTTGCAAAATAAAGCTTGTTATTTTACTTTCTTTGATTTGGGACTTATTCGTGGCAGACACATCATGGTAGTCGAGCCTCGAGGGAGTGACTGCACTGGCCACAAATGCTTTGAGATGAAAAGTCAGACATATTCCGACATTTCTGAGTAGGGCAAGTGGTTGTTTTATATGAAGTTGGGAAAAAATTGAAATCAAAGACTCAGTGGGCCCGAAACTGACAGAGGTCTAAGAGCAAAGGTGTTATGGAACATCAGCATGGCCAATACTAAAGTGAACAAAGTTTTGTTCAATTGTGTCAGAGAAAGAAAATGATTCACAATTTCTTTAATATCGTCTTATGCAAACAGATGTGGATGCAAGGTGTAACAAGAATAGATAACCTTGAGTGAGAATATGTTGATAGTTGTGTTTGCTTGCAGAATAAATAAATTTGTGCTTGTATAATGTAAGGCACTGGTTTATTGGCCGAGGAGTGTGGAAACCCCTCTCAAGCAACAACTACAATACTCCTCATAGTGAACCAAAAAAGTCACTTAATTAATCTGTGCTAACCCTCTGGTTTCTTGGCAAAAAAAGTAATCAGGCTTATTGTAGAGGCTATTGGAAAAGTAAATATGCAGCACACAAACAGTAATAAAGTTAAACAACACACAAAGAAAACCCACACCAAATTGGAAAAACAGTAAATTCTAATGAATAAAATGACACCAAAGCAGATGAAATCCAATCAATGAAACAGGAGTTATGCATTTTTAATTTTTTTTATGAAAAACAAGCACCAATAGAACACAGCTCCAACAGTGGGGATCTGCTTGTGTGAGACCGGGCCAAAGTCACAAGTTAAGGCCAACCTCCATGGAGAGTGCATTGGATACAGGTACCAGGTTTTCCTTTCCCAGGTCAAAGTTACCTTCAAAAGACAATATGAAGGTTTCCTGGATAAGGTAGAGTCCTCAGATGGTACAGCCAGATGCCTGTAGATAAGAGGAGGCCATTGATGACAGGGAGCCACTGAATGAAGTCTCGTTGAAGCCATCAATGATGGTAAGAAAATCTCTGAGTGGGAAAAACTGGATTTTCAGGCTGCAGAGGTCATTGCCGTCAAATTTGTGCTGGTTGTTGTCGAGCTAGGTGAAAATTTATATCTTTGAACTTAGAAGTTTTTCTGAAGCCCAAATTCCTTCTAGTGGGGCAAGGCTGCAGGCTGTAGCTGAAGATCAATCAATCAGGGTTGGTAAAGCACAACTACTCACCCGCAAGGGTCGCAAGGTGCTGGGGGAAGTGGGGCAGCTCTTTTGTGTGCTGGAATCATATGAAGAGCCTGGTCTTGAGGTCCTTCTTGAACTGGAGCAGTGTGGGAGCTTTCTGGAGGTGGAGGGGGAGGTCGTTCCAGGCCTTGGCTGCGAGGTAGGAGAAGAACCTTCCTCCCGTTCTGGTCTTGTGGATGCATGGAATGGTGGCTAGAGAGAGGTCAACTGATCGGATGTGTCTTTTGGGTGCATGGAAGGAGAGGCGGTTGTTCAGGTTTGTTGGTCCGGTGTTGTGGAGGGTCTTGTATGTGTGAGTTAGGAGTTTGAAGGTTATTTGGTTACTTTCTTTAGATATGGAGCCAGTGGATATCGTAGACGTTTTGGGTCATGTGGCTGCGATGGGGGATGACAAAGATCAGTCTGGCTGCAGTGTTTTGGACGGTCTGGAGTTTGCGAAGTAGTTTTTTACTGAATCCTGCATAGAGAGTATTGCCGTAGTCCAGTCTGCTACTGCTGAGAGCTCGTGTGACACTTTTTCTGGATTCAGATGGGATGCATCTGAACATATTTCAGAGTATGCAGAGGGTGTTGAAGCAGGCAAAGGGTAAGGCGTTGATCTGGCAGTTCATTGTGAGCGATGAGTCTAGTATGAAGCGTTGGTTTCGTGCATGGCCCGCCAGGGTGGAGGGGTTTCCGAAGGCTGGGGGCCATCAGGGGTCATCCCATGAGGTGGCAAGGATGAGGAATTCTGTTTTCTTGAAGTTGAGTCTCTGGCATCTCTTCTACATCCAGGTGGTGACAGCTTTCATCCCTTCTTGGTACTTGAGTCTGGTGAAGTTCGATTTGTTGGTGAGGCAGAGGATAAGCTGGGTGTTGTCAATGTAGGAAACAATGTTGAGCCTGTGATTTCTAACGATGGTTGCGAGGGGGGACATGTAGATGTTGAAAAGGGTGGGGCAGAGGGAGGATCCCTGGGGTGCTCCACAGTTGGTCTCTGTTGGTTCAGAGGTAGGGTGGGAGTCTAAATCACCGAGTTTTGCTGGTAAGATATGGGCAAATCCAGTTGAGTGCCTTTCTGTGGATGCCGGCGTCGTCGAGTCTAGTGGCTAGTGTGCGGTGGGAGTCGGTGTCGGAGGCCACCAAGAGATCTAGGAGGATGATGGCTGCCATTTGGCACTGGTGGAGGAGGGAGTGCATGTCATCGGTGGCAGCGAGTAGGGCAGTCTTGGTGCTGGTATTGCTGCGGAATCTAGATTAGGAGATGTCCGGGATATTGTTGGCCTTGATGAAGTTCGCTAGCCAGGTGTTGGCGGCTTTTTCAATGACCTTGGCAGGGGGTTGACTTTGACGTTTTTCCAGTCATTGGGGAATGTGGCGGTTATGATAGAGCAGTTGATTGTCAGGCGTAGCTCGTGTGCGATGGCCGTTGCAGTTCTGTGGAAGATGTGGGGTGGGCAGGGGTCTGAGGGTGCTCCAGAGTGGATGCTCTTCATGGTCTTTAAGGTGTCTTCTGGCAATGGCACGCAGACTTGGGAAGAGCACTGGTGGCCTCTGGCGCTGGGACCTGCTCCTATACCCAAGGAGTCAGTAAAAAACCTGGGGGTGTTATTGGACAATACACTCAACTTGGAGTCTCATGCTCAAAAAGTGGCAGGTACCTGCTTTGGGCGTCTTCGCTCTCTTAAACCCATTCTGGGTTTTTTTGAGCCTACTACTCATCAGATTATAGTCCAGGCTTTAGTTCTATCTCACCTGGACTATTGCAATGCCCTCATGCTAGGATCTAACAAGACTGCAATAAATAGGTTGCAAAGAGCACAGAACGCTGCCGCCCGCGTTCTATTTGCTCTACCTAAAACCTGTCACACGTCCCCCCTTCTCCGTCGACTACACTGGCTTCCTATACAACAGCGCATTCACTTTAAAACCCTCTGCCTTACCCATAAAATCCTGTATAATGTTGGCCCCCATACTCTGCAGGGACTGTGCTCTTTCTATACTCCCACACGCGCACTCCGCTCAGCGGACCTCTCACTTGCTTGTACTGTCAGAATTCGGAGGAGCAGAGCCGGTGGCCGCTCCTTCAGGTATCTGGCCCCTAAGCTCTGGAATTCTATCCCCCCTAAAGCTCGGGCTACTCTAAATCATCTGCAATTCCGAAAACTTATAAAAACCTGGCTGTTTGCATCCATCTAGCACCTCCTTTACCATACCTGGATCTGGCATGTCTGCAAGCGCTGGGACGCCCCGTCGCTGGGGTAGCCATGCGCTATACAAGACCACATAACATAACATAACATAACATTCTGTTGTGAGTGGGGTCCAAATAAGCAGGGTCTGGTGGGTGGTGTCACTAGGGGGTGGAGTTAGAGTAGTGCAGATGTTTTGGTTATTGAAGTTGTTGTAGATCATCTTCATCTTGAGGTGCAAAAAGGTACAGAGTCTGTTGCATAGGTCTTGGGCGGATGGGACGCCTGTTGTTTCACTGCCGGATTTGGCAAATTCCTTGATGATGGAGAAGAGTTATTTGGTGTTATGAGCTTTGGTAAGGATTCTGTCTTGGAGGGATTTCTTCTTTGTGGATTTGATGAGTTGGTGGTATGCTGTGGTGGCTGTTCTGTATGCGGTGCATATTTCTGAGGTTTTTTTGTTCCTCCATGTCTTTTCCAGTCATCAGCAGGAGCATTTGGATTCTTGGAGTGCAGGGGTGAACCAGCTTGCTTTCTTGATATGGCGTCCTGTGTCTTTCTTGAGGGGGGAGTGTGTCAATACAATTTGTGATCCAGCAGTGGAGGTTGCGTGCCGTGGTATTAACGTCTGGCGTCATCATGGTGGAATGCAAATGAGGGCAGAGGTGAGGTGGTCTTCGGTGACTTCGTAGCAGTGTCTGCGGGGGAGGTAGTGCGAGTGCTTGTGCACGGTGGGATTTTCGAAAGGAAAGCGGATGCAGTGGTGGTCTATCCAGAGGAATTCTGTGGTGTAGCTGTAGGAGGAATATGCCATCACTTTGCTGGATACTGCTGTGCCGGTCCTGCTAAAGAGGATTTGCTGCTGTGGAGAAAAAAATAAAGGGAGTATTTTGTGAAGTCAATCCCACCAGTGATGCACCTTTGTCAGATCAGCTTGCAGATAGATCCTTGTCTCTGTCAGTTTTCAGAGCAGAGTTACATGAAATATTTGCCAAGTCATCGTTTTTAGTAGGAGGAGGCCACCATGGCAACACATCAAGCATCCAGGACCTGGGGGCACCATTTAGGGCTAAGACTCACTCAAACAGAGACCCACCACAGCAGGAAGGTCATTTGCAGGGTCTCTGGAGCGTGTTGTGTCCATGTAGCTCACACAGGAGGACAGCCAGCTAGTCCTAGGAGTCACTCTGGCGGTCCTGGATTCAGGGAGAAGGTCCAGCCTCCCCCTCTTCAAGCAGCAGGCAGCAGAGCATTACTTCACACAGCAGGGCAGCATGACAGTCCTTCACAGTCTTCCACAGGACCAGAAAAGATCTGATTTGTGGCCAGAGAGTGCCTACTTTTATCCCCAGTGCCAGCCTTTGTGGGTGAAGGGCATTTCCAGACCCATTCCCCTGCCCTTCCTGGGTTTGGTTCCCAAATATCTGAGCTTACAAAAGGCTAGTGTGAGGGTCCTTTGTGTGTGTACTCCAGGCAGGCAAGATCTTTGAAGTGTAATTCAGTACTGGGTGCAACTCTTCACCCAGCCATCCTGCCAGGATTGCCCACCCTGACAAACCTAAGCCTCTATTATCCCCATCTCAGGGAGAAATGCTCAACCCATTACAGATGAGACAGCCATAGTCATGTGACCTTGTTTACTGGCAGAAGGGCAATATAGTTTTGGCCAAAGAAAAAGCAACTTTCTAAAAGTGGCATTTTTAGAACTGTGACTTAATAATCGAACTTTACTATTAAAACCGGTGTTAAATTAAAATGCCAAAGACTCCATAAGGGTTTTTCCTAACAACTCCCAATCTGAAGTTCTCCTTCATTAAATGTGATAAGGTACCCCAGTGATAGTCAATGGGAGAAATAGTCTGGTAACAGTGATAAACAACGATGGAGTTTTTCACTGTTAGGACATGTAAAACGTGAACCAACATGTCCCACTTTTTAAATGTCAGGAATCTTCCCTAGGAGTTGTAAGGGCATACTCAAGGGTTGACCTATAAGATTTAAACAAGCATTTGGAATGCAATAGGTCTCGCATTTGCGAGAGTGTAAGCTATTGGCATTGTAAATGACAAGGCCTTTTATTTCTGCTTTAAAAACGAAAACATAAATAAAAGGCATTGTCATTTACAATGCCAAAAGCTCAAACTTGCATAATTGCAAGAACAATTGCATTTCAGCTGTTTTTTTGTGTTTACATTGGCACTCAAACATGCCTCTGTGTCTGGGAAACGTTGCTGAGAGACCCAATAGCTCACAGTACAGAGTGAGGAATGCAGCCTCCCTTTCACAAACAATTCACACGCTCTTTACGCGCTCCAGGATTCCACCAGTATGGAAATACATACAGGTTTATCAAGCAATCCTGGAGCACATGAACTTGTGATCAGGATGCTGCATTCCGCACTCTGTAATGTGAGCTGTTGGGCCTCTCGGCCCCCTCTTGAGTTTATGCCCAGGGCGCGCGTTTCCTTCAAAACATTTACTGCTATCACTACAAAAGAACAATTTTTAAAAAGTCCCTAAAAACGAAGGATCAAGAAAAAACAGAAGGATAGCCGAAGAAAGGTGCTTCTGCTCGGAGGAAACAAAGGAGGATAAGGAGGGATGAAGAAGATATAGTGATCAATTGCAACCAAGCCTTTTGAAAGGACAATCATAGTAATGAATAAAAAGTCAATGGGCGTTCTGTCAACCCAGTAGTATGTACAACAGATCGAGAGACAGTGCATGCACTGTCAAGGCTCGACCTAAAAAGGCAACCTTAGTCCTGGCCAAAAGCATGTTTGGCAAGTTTGAAATGGCCATTTAAAACTGCCCTACAGGCTGCAGTGGCAGGCCTGAGACATGTTTCAAAGTTCTACTTATGTGGGTGGCACAATGAATGTTGCAGGTCCACTAGTAGCATTTAATTTACTGGCCCTGGGTACCATTAAATGTGGTACCCTTTACTAGGGATTTACAAGTAAACAAAATGTGTCCGTTATGTGTAGGCCAATTTTTCCATGGTTTAAGGAGAGGGCACAATCACTTGTTAGTCAAATAAACTGAATTCAGCAAATAAGAGGTATGTAGGCAGAAGGTTTTGGTGACTACCGCCCAAAGGTGCCAAGTCTAAAAAAATGATTATAAATAAAAAAGTTATAACATGTTTTTTGCATGGGAGGTGCAAACCGTCGCTATTCATAACTTTGAAAACTTTATCAGCACTGTCTTCAAATTTCAATCTTGTTTTGTACCTCCTTGCCCCGTCCAATATAAACCACGTTGTATGTTTTATAGATAGGTGTGTTACCTGTGCATATACATAATTTGAAAAACATAAGATACATAAATATAGGTACGAAGTACTCTTAGAAAAGAGGGAGTATCCCTATTAACAAAATGTACCCAAGTATGCAACATCTCAGCACTGTATAAGCACAGAAGTCAAAGGCACTTTGCATGAAATAGAGAAGGGGCAGCATAATTAGAGCTGCAGGGGTTACTCCCCCACACACTTAACATTCAGAGCACATCAGTACTGACAACTATGTGGTACACACCACAATACACCTACAACAGAACACAGGACACAACTGGTGCTGCATGGGTGTTAACAATGGCCAATCACATTTGGCATTGCAGGGAAAAGTGAGTTGACAAGGTACAAGTACAAACACACACACGTCTGTTGTCAAAATATCCACTGTCCCCTATTAAATAGGCAGCTCCTCCCAAACAACCACAATGTGCACAGCCATGCAGTTGGTATGTAAGCATGTATATTGCAACAATATACATGTGAACACATTGTTAAACTGCATCACCCCTTCACATTGCAGAGAGAGAAACAACACCTCCTGCAAAGCAGCCCGACCCTCTCTTCTCTGATGATGAAGAGGACCCCCACAGCTTTGAATCTGACGCCCTCAAAGAGCTCATTGACAGCCTCCGCAGCCAACCTCCAGGAGCAGGGCAGCCCAGATGCAATGAGGAGACCCCACCCCCAGCACAGACCACACAGCAGGCAGGACCAACAACCACGGCTGCCTCCCAAGGCCCCCACAGAGAACACATGGTCTTTCCAACACTGTGTGTTGGGTTGCCAGGAGCAGCTGGCTAAACAGGTGCGGGTGGGTTTCGACCGCATGGCAGACAAACTAGATGCCATATTTGGGTGTCTAAGTCCCATCAGGGACCACTACCGGTCCCTAACAGACACCCACAGTCCACTCCATGCCCTCCAACAGACCATGGCTGACATCGCTGAAGCTCTGACTCAGAGAATAGAACAACTGTCCAGTCAGAGATGCACTAGCGAAGTCACACATGAGTTGGGAAACATGCAGAGGTTAATGGAGACCATGGAGCGGGCGAATGCGGAAAGAGCGTCTGCCCTCCAACGAGTGGTAGCTGGCTTCCTCAATGACCTCAAAACCATTCTCATGGCATTGCTGCCACAGGCCTGGCGCTGATGCATGCTGCTGCTACCACTACATGCACATCTCCACCCCTGAAGTGTCAGAGCCAAACAGTGCAGCAGACATTCCACCTCCGGGCCCTGAGGTGTCACTACCACATAGTGCTGGAGAAAGTCCACCAGCACTCACAAATGAGGCACATGAAACAGCAGAAGACGAAGATGCGGAGGAAACAACCTTCGTGAAAAGAAGGACGCAGTAGCATTCATCTCTGCCATATGGCCTGCTTCTTCTTGGTTCTGTCCTCTGCCTCATCACCTTCCACTGTCCCCCGATGCACCCTGCGACACTCACCTTGAACCTCGATATGGACTGCCATATACTGTTTGATCATCAACGACACAGAAATCAGATTGCAGACTGAACACTTCCTTTTCCTTTGGACTTGTCATTCCCTGAAGTACTCTAGCTGGCCCTCCATGGGCCAACATCATCATGTGGGGTTTGCACGGCCCTATACTGCTCCAGAGGCAACACTCCATTGAATGTGCATTAAAATTCCTAATCACACAGATGTGTCATGTCTATGGTCTTTCAAGTGTGGAATTATGGATGAATGTAGGGTCAGTGTATCCCTCTTACGTCCATGTTGCTCATGTCAGTGGATATGGGTCACAGGGTGACACATAGCCTAATGTTGTCCAGGTGGCGCTGACGCAACAACAGGGAAACACACATTAGTCACTTGCTTGTCCAGCCCCTTAGGGAACCACGCCCAGAGTCCTGGGGTCATTGTTCAAACAATGACGCTGGACTGGCATACGCCAGGCCAGCCCACTCCGCTTACGCTCACAGGGGGGGACGGCAATGCTACATGTCCCAGGTCTGCCCTGTAGTGACCTGCTGGTCACAGGTCTAGTTCAGCATGTCAAAGCCACTCCATATTGGCTGGTATAAACCCACAACACACCCACCCTGCACATGCATCACAGGACATGTGACCCTGCCAATAAAAAGGGCCGGGCGCACCTGCTCAATGCCATTTTCAACTTCTCTTAGGGTGTATCCGTATGGTGTTCATGTAGGCACGGGGGCACAGGGCCCTGCAACATCACATTGCGCCAGCCCGGAGGTGACATGATGGCATCCACACCACGATACCCAATCATACAGACTCCATTACTTGCAGGGCACAGACATGGTGGCACCAGATACACTGTGGCCGGCACAGGCACACCACCACGAGAAGTTGACTTTCAGTGCACTGAGGTAAGGGCTCCTTAAGTGCTGAGCAGGTGTGCAGCCTGTGATGATGCCCCATCCCGGCGGTCCGGACTGCTCAGGTTTTGTGTGTCCTGCTGGACCGCAGTGTAGGCCAGAGCCAGCGGGCAGCAGGGGCCTACCGCCATGTGGCGTCACCTCCTGGATCACAGAGTTAATGGCACCTCAAAGGCTGAGGGGGCGTGCAGCCTGTGATGATGCCAGGTGCACTGGTATGTCCTCTGCCATGGCAAAATCAAGACCCAGGATCAAAAGTGAGACCTTGTGGCCTGTGGAGCGGGCTGTATGATGGGGAGGATGCCATGTCCGCGGGACCCAGGATTGTGGTTTCCTGCTGCACGTGGTGGGTCCTCATTGCTACAGGCCGGTAGTGGAAGGTGAGCAGTAAGTAAAGTAAAGTATGAAGTCTTATATAGCGCGCGATTACCCTGGGGCATCTCGGCGCTTGCATAGGGAACCCGTCCTGGTATTCCCCTGTGCGATAGCCCTGGAAGGGTATCCACAAGGTGAAAGCCAGGCATCCCGCCGCGAGGGGCCGTTGTGGAGATTAAGCAAGCTATTGCCCAGAGTCGCAGAGTGTGAACCCGTGAGCTGAGAAGGCACCGGAGCGAGAATTAACGAGTCCGCGGAATTTTTGAGCCCAAGACCCGCCGAGGCGGGGAATTGAACCCTGGTCCCGGACCGAACTCAAGCTCCAGGTCTGCCGCCTCTAACCCCTGAGCCACACTTCTCCACGCAGTGAGGCCTTTGTGCACAGAGTGGGCATGCACCGCTGGGCGGCTGTAGGGGCTGGGGTGCATCTGTCTGGGTGCGCAGGGGCGGACAGGTGAGGATGTCATGTGCAATTGTATGTACTTTGCCATGCATGTGTCTGGACTCTTTTTCCGATGATGGTTCTGTTTCTGATATGGGACTTGGTGATCTGCACTATATACCGGCACGTGGTGGGAGACACACCGGTGTCAGCAGGTGAGCAGCGTGGCCTGGGTGCACAGTGTCGGCACTCTCTCTCCCTGTCCATCTCTTCTGTTATCTGTGTCTCTCTCTTACTCTCTGTGGGTCTATCTCTCTCTCTTTCCCTTCTCTGTCCGTATGACTCTCTCCCCCTCTCTGTCCATCTATCTCTCTCTCCCCCACTCTGTACATCTTTCTCTCTCCCCTCCTCTCTGTCCGTCTCTCTCTCCCTCCCCCTCTCTTTCCGTCTTTCTCTCGCTCCCTCTCATTCTCTCTCTCTGTATCTTTCTCTCTCCTTCGCTCTCACTCTCTCCTTTGAAGTGCACAAGACACACCTTCTCATCATGATTTTTGTCTTGCAGGCTGTGACCTACGGATTGTCACGAGGGGATCCGCCATGTGTCTTCATTTCTGTTCTGTGTTTATTTGAATACATTTTCATTTGATAATTCGAAGGTGAATGTGTGATGCTTATTTTTGTAACGACACATGCATATCTCCAAATGTGATTGTGCGACATCAGGTGGATTATTTGGTACATGATTCTGTGTAGTTGATGTGGCATGTCTTTGGCCGGGGCAGATGCCCGGGGATGGGGGTCCTCGGGTGGTGGCGGTATGTGTTGTGGTCCAGTTGAGTCTCCCATCTGCATGATCAGTGGCTCCATGGCATCTGTTGCCCTTCAGGTGTGGCTCTGAACTTGGCTCGTTTTTGTGGTGCAGGTTGTGGTCCGACTTTGCACCAGGTTAAAACAGGTGCTAATTTCCTGCTGCTAACGTGCCCTAATCGCATGTTTTGTGGTCGTATCGCCGATCTGGCTGGTCATTGAGAATGTTGCGTTTGGTACAGGAATGCTATCGCAGGTAAACTGGTGCTTTTGGCTGTTAGCACCAGCTTGTGAATGTGGCGATAACTTTATTGCAACTTTGGCTGCGATAAAGTGCCGATAACTCCTTGAGAACATGCCCCAATGTCTATTAATTTGCACAGCCAGGTAGCATCTACGACTCCTCACAACAACACGGTTGGCGTTATTATTGTGGCTGGAAAAGTGTGTCAAATCCTGCTTTACATTAAGCACCTTCCAGCATTGGCATGACAGCAGAGAATGACCCGTAATTTAATGAAATTGAATGACACGATAAACATTTAAAAGACTGTAAATGTATAATCATGATTTACTACGTTAAATGTGTTAAGCAAATCAAAAGGAGTTTAGCATGTGGATTGCTATAAGCATCCGACGATCTTTCACTAGGATTATCTACAAATCTTTTTTTTCCATCTGTTGCTGTCTGCTGTGATGTGTTTAGCTACAACTAATGCCACTGTTCATTCGCGGTGGAAAGGCAGAGGGCTCTATGACAAATTTATGTTAGAGATTTTCGGTGGAATGGTATCCTACGTTATTTCAGTGGGATCTCTATAATCGATATCGGGTCATTGATAATTTCAGGAATGTGACTGGAAAGATTCCAGATTACCACATATTAGGAATACACAAATACATGCATGTTTTCACTGGTGTTTTGCCCAGAGCTTTAAACTGGTTTTAGCAGCTCGCGTTTCCAAGTGTAATTACTCCGTGTGGTAATCTTAATAGGGCTGGTACTTCCGTTGGGATTATAGGCCCAAAGATAATGTTGAACAATGAGTTTAATATAGTCAAGAAGATCTGATTATGAAGTAGTAAAGGCAATCCAGTGACAAACCGATTAACATTAAAACATGCATGAGTTTACACAGAGGGTACCACGTGGCCTACTCTATGAAAAAACATAATTTGACACATCCACAGTGCAAGGTATTAACTGATAAAGCCAAATGACTGGTACAGGGTATCCAGTAGTGCTGATTGTACACTCCTACAGTCGGGTGAGGGGGCCTCTCGGGTACACACGGAGAAGTGTAGGAGGCTATCTTAGTCTCTAGTCTGCGTGTTGTAATAATGTACCTTGTAAATGCCCAGTGCAGTGGTTCTTAACTTTTTGATTTTCGTGAACCACTACATAATCATTACTGGAATATGGTGACTTCCACCAAATTATTATTAATACCCGGGCCCAGAAATGCAGAAACAAACATTTATCACACAAATGCATTATTAAATGAATTATATAATCCACAAACAAATCTAAAAAACAAAATTGAAATGTAAATGAGTAGGTTGGAGCTTTTTTTAAAAGTCAATTGAGGACACCCATCATCTATATTACATTCTGTATGATGCCCTTAAACTGCTCCCAAAAATCAATATGAGAATACCAAATTAATTTTGAGCATCCAATTTTGAATTCCTTCACAGTGACAGAACGTTTTACATGTTGCTTCTTTAGTTAAATACACTTTAATAAACTGTTAATAAATATTTAATTTCCTTAACATTCATGGACCCCCAGCGTAGATATTGCGAATCCCCAGGGGTCCTAGGACCACAGTTTAAGAACTCCTGGCCTAGTGCATTGGTATGAGTGAGAGACTCGAGATTTTTGGTCAGCCCACGATACGACATACCCTTTGAAAGAGGGCCCCTTATATTTGCACCAACATTATAGTCCTTAAAATAGCTGGCAGGAACCCTTTTGTATACAGGTGGGAGAAAATGGCCTCCTTGTTATTTTTTTACCAGAAGTGTGGACAGACACCAGAGAAGAAATCTGCAGTCCTTAAACGCCCCTTGCCGTCATCCAAAAGTGAAGTCACCACCAATGTCACATGCAAAGAGATTGTCATCTCTGCTTGTTTTAAAAATATTCTGCTAAACATCAAACTCATTAACCCTCCTAAATAATAAATAATTTTATAGCTCTGAGGAGCAATGTAACCTTCATTGTATTTAAATGGCTCCCCATCCCCTGTCAACAGCACTGATCTTCTGGCTAGAACTGGGACCACTCACTAAAATGTCTTTCAAAGCTATAAAGTCCATGACAGCAGTCCACAGGTAGGACCACCACCATGCAGGTAAGTTAGCATTTCCCATGATCCTTGTCAACAACAATCTACAACGATGTTGATCAATCAAGAGTGAATATGAAGCAAGTGCTCAACTTAAGGAAGTACAATCCAAAACCACCTGCTATTTCTATCCAGCTACTAGTCATGTGACCTCCACTTGTCCCCCAAGGACCCACATATCCCACATGAGGCCCTCACAGCCAACAATATGCAACAGTGCCTATAGGACCCTAAGGAATATGTCCACATGAAGGAATTACATCCCATAACCACATTCAATCTACCACTAGCCACAGATCATGGGACCATGCTTGTCATATTGCTGAGTCTTCTTCATCTCATTTTTCTTCTAGCTTTCACAAGGCACCTTAACCTGGGTTCCTTCAGCTAAGGGTGGACAAATACACAGGTGATTCATCTTTGGGTTTGTAAGGGCCTGAACCTCTGCATCTCACATCACAGCCATCTGCCATAGTGCACACATGACAATTCTCACACGGCCATATGACAATTCAACAAGATCAGCAACTTCCTTAAAAGCATATTCAGCACCACCACCATCAAACACATGGAATGACTTAATACATATTCAGCAGCTGGCCACTCAGCAGACATATCTAATATAATTACCACTTGTATACTGGAAACTGCTTTCATCTCTCAAAAATATATGTTAGCCCTACCACACGGATGTATTTATTGGACTCGTCGTTAGATCACATTTGTCCTTCATCCTTCAGAAACCACCACCTCTCAACTCCTCTATTGGCATCTTCTCCTGAATGCCACAAAGGAGATATCACAGTACCTCATCTATTGTCTATTTGGACCAAGTCTGTAATTTATCATGGCTGCTATTAGAAGGAGTCCTCCTCCATCATCAATTCATCCATTAACAAGAGCTAAAACATTCAAAATACATCAATACAGACCAAACCATCTGATTCAGCATCACCAATGACACTGTGCTAAACAAATAAATGTGTATACTTTGATATTCTTTCCAGAGTGGAGATACCAATTATCCAACAGTCATTCAATACTCCTTCCTACAGTTATGATGTAATTCTGTTGAGGGGCGCGTCCTCACTTACAATGGCTAGGGTGAAGGTTTTCACAGAGCTCCAGCCCAGCATCTCCACAATCCTGCTGCCCCTCACACTCTTAGTTGCGAGAAGGGAAGTTATTAACACCCTATACCCTCATTGAAGAAATCTTGCAGTTCTTCAATCAGCAGAAATTATGGTTTCTGCTATCTAAACAATGGTGCCGAAGCAACAGATGGCCTAAATAGCGGATCCACTAACTCAATAGCCCAGAGCACGCCGGTGAGCTGTAGCTAAGAAACCTGACGCAAGAGGCCCACGTCCACCTCGGCTGCACAAAGACAAATACCCTTGATGGTGCCTTGGCTCCCTGGCCTCCTGGGGCATATAACTTGGAGGCTGGAAGTTGTGAAGACCTGGGAAGTCCAGAGTGTTTGGATGCCCTCATATTATGGGGTTGCTGCCCTCTCCCTATAAACATAGGTGGACACCTTGAAATATCACAGTGCTCTATAGGGGAGAGACTTCCCAAGACTTGAAGGTGGGTCTGCAGCAGAAATGAAGTGGCAGCTAGGACACTGTGGCGGCCTGCCAATTGCTTATGAGTGTCACAACAGGAGCTGCCCTCGAAGGCTTAGGATCAAAAGAAGGCCTCAAAGACTGGCAGAAGACAAGCCCGCCACTGGGGGCTAGCAGGGAAAGTCAGTGGAGCGTGAAATGAAGGTACAGCTTTGTTAGGAGAAGTGTGGAGGGGAGAGAATTACCTGAATCTCTCCTCCTTCATAAAGCTATATAGAAGTTTAAACAGTATTGGCAGAAATAAAACGTTTGTGATGCAAATAGGGCCCTGTGCCTATGCTCTGTAATTGCATGCTTGCTAAGAGTGTCCAATGGGTACACACGCACATGGAGGGGCAGGCAAGCCCTGGGGAGCGTCGCCACCAGGAGCAAGATCTTGAAGTGGTATGTTAGGCCACATCCAGAACATTTGGGCAAAACCTCGGAGTTGTGTTCTCCTGGGATCTGCAACGCTCATCAGAATGGCAGTCATTTTAGGCGTGGCTGTCTATATTATCACACCTGCTTGGAAATCTTCTGAATCCACGAGTTCCAACCTTCCTCTTCATGACACCTGGAGATCCTCCCAGAAATCTTCGACTTCTGTACCTGTAAAGAGAAAACAAGAAGAAACAACTTACCAGCAGACACCTGCGCTCAATAGAACAGTAATGTGCACATGTGCTGCTCAGTAAACAGGACTTCATACCAGTAGTGGCCATCATCAGAGCAGAGTAGTGGGGAGGGCTGGGAGCAGGAGAGCAGGGCGGAGGATGAGAAAGAAAGAAGAAAAAGAAGAAAAAAAGAACTTACCTGCCACCTGCATCCCACCGCATCACCTGTCTTCTGCTTCTCTCGTAGCTCCACTGCAGGCAGAGGCTCCCAGCCTCCCCTGTGGCCAACCCTGAAGCTGCCCTCATGCATGAGAGAAGCTTCAGGATTGGCCTGAGCGCCCTCGAAGTGCGACCCAGGGAGACTGGGAGCTGCTGACTGCTGTCTCCAACCAGGCTGCACAGTGCGCTGGCGGTTTTGGCCGGTCTGAGTGATGGAGCAAGTATTCGCGCGTTGAGCGACTTGCTTGTATAAAGAACCTCAAATAACCTTAACTCTGCAATCAATCTGTTTTGTCTTACTAATGTTGCACATTTTACACTACACGGGGTGTCCCAGAGACGCTTGCCTATGTGTTTTGTAAAACATAATACGCTTGCCTTTAAAATGGTTGCTGCTTTGCGGGAATTTAGTCTGGGCATGCGTCGGTCACACCCATGTGATGTGACGCACTCGCAGTTCTGGAGGGAATTTGTTGCTCATGCGCAATGCACCTAAAATGGGCGCTTTGTTTTCTCATATGCTCTGAGCTAGCATTGCCGCTTTTGCAAAGCTGTGTGTTCTGCACTCACCCTAATGCAATAGTTCTTATAAAGTAAGGGGTGTAGTATAGCCAATCATGGTATACAGTGTATTAATTTTTCCTGTGTTTCTAAATTGTTTTCACTTGCTTTGCATATATCGTATTCTTTGGGCCTGGGAGGCGCCTGCTACTCCATCTTTGAAGCCCGTATGGTACCAGTCACGTGATTGGGAAAAGAAAGTCATGTAGCAGTGGAACCCAGCCACCTGGCAGACACAGCCAAGATGCTCCTGGGAACCTGAACTCCAACCTAGCTGAAAAGCTGACTTGTACCTAAAACTGTTACAATTGTATTTCACTGCTGTGTATCCTATTGTACTCTGTAAATCTTATGCCATGGGAACTAGAATGTAAGGGGTGGGTACGAAAATTGAATATTAAGCCTGAGAAAGTCTAAAATTTAGGTGGTGTGATGACCTAACCTCCTCCTTTGTCCAATCAGAACTTGGGGATTCTTTCCCTTGCTACATTGAGGGGTGGAACACTGACCCAAAAATAGTATAACTAGCCTAGGTTTAGCTAGAGAAATTGTCTGACTTGTCCGAATAGCTGACCTGTCACTGACCCAACGCACGCTATAGGTGACTGATACAGAGAGCTGCAGAGCACTCTGTCAGTATTTTCCACAGACCCAGTCAGGGTTTTGGGAACCTTAAGTGCTGGCGAAGCACTTTGCTGGGAGATTCGAGAACCTAAATCGGGGTTATTGGCAGATTCCTTGCAGAGACGGAGTAGCGCAGGCGTTGCAACCGAATCTGCAGGTGTTGGTCGTACCCTTTGATGAGCTCTGTCCTGATCCGAATCCTGGGATTATCCTGTCCTGACTGTCCATAAGCTGTACCTGCTTGCCTACTGGCAGCCTAAGTCCTTGAGGGTCCTTTCCCGCCTTTTCCAACTGACCCGTGGCCAAGGTTAGTCTACATTCTGTCCTAGGTAAATATAAATTCTACGTGGGTGTTTGTCTTTCTAAACTCTCTCTCGTCTCGAATAAAGCCTAATTGCCTACGTCCCTTTTCCTTGTCTCTCTATAAATAAGATTTCATGCAATATTGTCTATTAGCATGTTCCACTTTTCTCCCTACCTTTAGTCAATTACTTATTTGTTTGCATATATAGTATGTTCCATTCTTTCCTTCCCTATAGAAAATAAGCACATCTTGATAAATCAAATTGCATAAGTTTTGTTTCCTCTGAACCGTTAGTGAATTTCGAAAGTCAACTTTAATTAGTATGTTCCCTTTCTTTACCCACCTTTAGTGAACTTGTGTAAGTCTGTCATTCTAAAATAGTGTGTTCCTTATTTCTCCTTCCCTTTATTTTTCGATTTCTAAATGATTCTTACCTTCATTCATAGCTATACGATATTTCTAATTTTAGTTATAAACAGTCTGATCTGTGTTAATTTGTGGCTCATGGCATATGATGATGATGATGATTAGATAAAGGTTTTAAAAACTTCTTGAGTCTGTGGTTATTATAAAAGGTATAAACATTATTCAATGTGTATATGGTATTTGTGTTGTCTATTTGTCCCACAGCTAGCTCCCTGATCCAGTGTGATCCTAGGTACCTGTGACAAGGATTGGTAAGTCAGGTACACGGAAATAGAAAAGAAGGGAAACTGAATTACTGATAAAAGTGTGTAGGTTACCTGATTAAAGTATAAATGAAAATTATTCTTATGGGTCCAAGTGTGCACTACTTGGTAATAAAAGTTAGTCAGGTGACCTGCGCGCTCTATCAGTAATTTTCTGGTAGCAGTATGATGGTAAGGGGCTAGTTAAGACAGGTAGATAGGTTATTGTCAATAACTGTATGAAAAAAAACTTGCTGCTAATATTTTATTATCGATCGATCGAATATAAAAAATATTGCTTTTGAAATGTTATGAAATATTTTTCAAAATAATTTTGATGAAATGCTGCTATATTGATTTATGTGTTAACAACTCGTTGGTGATTGTTATATGTTGTCTGGAATCCCCGGGGGCAGAATAGGGGTTTTGAGGAGAATCCACCTCGCAAAGAGGTCACTTACGTTGAGGAAAATTAGTACACGGTTAGGCAGAACTGGAAGCGCTAATTAGGGTTTTCTGTATGAATAGTTGAATAAATGATAGCAACGAGTTCGCTAATGAAACTTCAGTTGTGATATAACCTAGTAAGGGTCACACGAGAAGGAGTAGTAGGTTCGTCGGAGCTTGAGTGATAGCAAAAGAGTTCGCTAGTGAAACTTTAGACTTAGTATATATCCAGAAAAGAGTGGATGAGTCAAAGAAGTAGCAGGTTCTCTAATGCTTGTGTGAAAGGTAGGGAGAAGGGTCTATCCGCAGTATATGAAAAGTAGACAGAAAAGGTTTACTTGCAGTGAAACAAATCTTTCCTTTCTAGACACTCGAGAACATGTGGTGAATGTTATACGATGTAAATTAATTAGAGCACTTACACTTTAAGAAAGAAAGAGAGTGTCGGTTACCTTGTGAAGGAGGGAGTCAGTCGCGGAGCTGCGCTGACGCCACTCTGTGCCGCGCTGGTATTGGTCGAAACAGCGGGTGTGTAACGGAGCTGGTATTGTAAAGGAGGGGTGAGCGCCGGAGCGTGAGAACGCGTCTCACGGAAAGGCCGAGCTCACATTGGTTGAAACTATTTGCAAACACAGTGTTGATTGGTTGTTGAAATTTACAAGACGCGCTAGCATTGGAAGAAAATTAGTAAACAGGAGTACGTGATTCACGCACGAACTAGGTTTTACGAAGTATATGTGGTATACCGAATTTTTACCTGATCCGAAATATTCAGGGTTTGCGAAAGAACAGATGTTAAAAGGTAGACCTTACAATATGTACGGAAACAAGAGAAAGATGACTTTTGTAGACAAAGTTAAAAATTACTTCAAAAAGGATAGACCCATCAAAATTAGAGAGGGAATAATCATTCCACCACCTAATTCTCCAGCATCATTTATGTTATTTGACCGAGGGTATCATACCTGTGTGTGGTTGGAAAATTGGGTGGAATATACCAAAGATGACGGAGTTTTAGCATTTCCTTTAGACGGTACTTTTAATGGTAGAATTTTGTTTAATTTGAGGACCCGAATGAATGATTTACATCCCAAACCAAAATTGACGCAATATGAGGCTTTAGAAGAATGGAAGATTGAGGCCTTTGAGCGAGATAGACCTAGAATTGACAAGGGAATAAGCAAATGGTATCCGAAAATGCATGGAGAAGCAAAAGAGAAAAAAAATGAAGCAGTGGAGACAGAACATGATGATAGAAGGATTATTCTCAGTACATACTGTAGACGAACCAGTAGGAGGAAAAAGGACAGAGAAAACCAGACACCTAATGACTGCTGGTGATTCTGAGGATGAATACCTGGAGAATTTATTAATGAAAAATCCACCGCCATATGATGAGGAGTCTAGGTCCTTGAGTACGAAAAATCCATTCTTTAGGCCTTCCAGTAATAGAAGGGCCAGTGCATCTGATCCGACGGGTCCAGGCTATAGGCCTAGTGGTAATGAGGGGTTGAGCATGCCTGATCCGACTGTTCCATATTATAGGCCGTCTTCTGGTGAGGGACCAAGTATGACAATTCCAACTGCCCCTAATCTTTACCCTCCTTTAATTCCACAAGTAATACATGAAACCTCCGTGGAAAAGGTTTTACAGGAACGAGAAAGAGAAGCTCTAGTTAAGCAGAGAAATGAACTCATTCAGAAAATATCCCAGTTAAATTCAAGTCCTGAAGCTCTGACAATTCCAGTAACTATTGGCCCAGTTGTTCCTCTTTACGGGGATAAACAGGTTAGTCCAAAGACTCCAGTTATTACTCCAGCTGTGGTGCAACCAAGAAAGAGCCCTTAATAGTTGATGACCAGGCAAGTGAACGCGAGTGTGTAATTTCCCTGATGGATTTGCCCATAAGGGAACCAGAAGGCAGTTCACAGAGAAAGAACCCTCAGACTAGTGCAAGAGAAGTCCTGATAGAGTCATCTACAGGTACTCAAAGTGCCACGGTAGTGACTCCGAAAAGAAATAGATCGATGGCCCGAGAATTAGAGAAAATAAATCCACGGGCAAAACCATTAGATATTTACAAATTAAGAATAGAATTGGAAGAACTGATGGCTGGGAACGTGGGACTAGACAGGCTGAACACCCTTAGTGAGGAAGAGTTACTATTCATTTGCAAAAGTATTACCAGAAACACCAGAGTGTTCCATGAGAAACTAATGGACACAGCAGCTAATATGGCAATAGACGTCAGCAGATCCAAAGTATTGCAAAAGCCCTACAGAGCAGAATTTTCAGACAAAGATTTAGAAAACATGAACGTGTCAGGGAAAAAGGTGCAGATAAGAGAATTGCTGAACGTGTTACAGAAATGGGGAGATTTAGAAAAATGGAAAGCCAGGTGGGCAAAGAAAAAGGAAGACAGTAGATCAAGACAAGTGCCTTCTGAATATGTCCTAAAAGAAGCTGACAAGGCAGGAAAATTACATCCTAAGAGAGAAGTGCCAGGTAGAGGATATGTACATGTTCCATGGTCCAGACTGGATATTGTGTCATTTACAAATGATTTACCAAAATTACGAGAGAAACCTGTAGAATGGTACAGACAGGTCGAGAGATTTGTTAATGTGCAAAAATGTCTCCTGAAAGATTTAGATGGGTTCTTTGACATTGTAGTTCCGGTAGATTTGTGGACAGAATGTAAAATTGCTGTTGATTGGCCAAGTGAAGAATACGCCAGAGACACAGAGACAGGAGCCCCTTCAGCAGAGGTGATGAAGAAGTATGACTAGGTGATATTGTACCTGAAAGAAACAGATTGAACCCAAATAGATAGAACTACCCAGAATAGAGATGAAACTGTACATTCATACTATGAACGACTGTTACAAGTGTTCAAAAAGTATAGTGGGCTAGATAACATTGAAATGAAGGACATGACCCACTTCATTTATTGATTCGTGTTAGGATTAAGACCTGAGATTTCCCAGTGGATCAAAGACAATAAAATCTGTTGGCAAGCTAAACCTATTGATGAGGTCCTGAAGTATGCCAAAAATTGTGAAGATGAGCTGGAAAATAAATGAAAAGAATTAAAAGAAAAAGTTATGTGGGCACAAGTAAAACTGGCAGCGCACCAAGAACAGCAGTTAAGCAAAATGACAAATACTCAGAACCAGAACCCTGGGGGTGGAGGAAAGCCCAGAATAAAAATGAGCAGAGAAGAGGCACGAAACAAGTTCCCCTGTCATGGGTGCGCGAAGATAGGGCACTGGAGGGAGGAGTGTAAGGCTGTGCAAAATGATAATGTGCCAAATAATGATTTAAATCCGCAGGCGCAGACTGAGGGACCACGGAAGACACAGCAACAGGTAAAACAGAATCAGTTGCCTCGTGCACCTAGGCCAAACTTTAGGAGCAAAGCACAACAGAGTGAGGAAGCAGAGGTTTGGGAAGGAAGGGAGGATAGAAATGCAGCAACTTCGCAATTTTTGTTGAATGATACATTCCTCTGTGATGAACCTTACTGACGGTGCCTGAGGGGGGAGGACGAGGAGTGCGTGCTTGGCGTCTCCTTGCCGGTAGACCAGTCAGGGCCATACATTGAAGGAAAGGTTCAAGGAAATGACGTCACCTTTCTGTTGGACACTGGTGCTACCCGTTCTACTGTGAGAACAGCAGACATTCCAAACCTACCCCTCTCGGGAGAAGCAATCCGAGTAGTGGGTGTTTCTAATCAATTAATTAGTACCCCAGTTACAGAGCCCATGGAGATCACAACAGGGAATTTTAAAGAAATGCACAGATTTGTTGTCTGTGATTCGAGTCCTGTGAATTTACTAGGACAAGATTTGCTGTGCAAAATGAACTGCACCATCTTTTGCACACCAAAAGGCGTTGAAATTCAGATTCCAGATGAAGACGGAATGTACAAATTAATGTTAATAAGACCTGACTCAGAACTCAAAAGACTGACAATACAAGACTTACCTGAAGAACTCCAACAGACAGTAAAACCAGAGGTATGGGATTTTACTGGAAAAGATGTAGGACTAATGGCAAATGTAGACCCAAATAAAATCTCCATAAAAGAAGATGCAGTTTACCCGAATACTAAACAGTAGAAAATGAGTGCAGAAGTGAAAGCAGGGGTTACCATTGAAATAAAAAGATTGCTAGAAGCAAACATTATACAAGAAGTGAAGAGCAGTCCTTGTAATTCGCCAATAATTGGAATCAAGAAACCTAGTGGGAAGTACAGAGTAGTACAGGACCTGCGCAAGGTTAACAAAATTGTCGTTCCTTGCTGTCTTATTGTGTCAAACCCTGCAGTGATTTTGTACCAAATTCCATGGAATGCTGGATGGTTTACCGTCATTGACCTATTGTAGTGTAGTTCCTATTTTCCCAATAGGCCCTGCGCATTGGAATAACATAAACAATAGTATGGACGTAGAAGTGCGGTCTTCCAGGTCTCTACTGACTATGCTAAACTTAATTGGGTTTGTTACCAACTAGCTCAGAGGTCACTGGAAACTTTCTTGACTGAATAGGAAGTGAGCAGCTTCCCTGGTACAGACAAGAAGGGATTCAGTTTTCCAACAACCGCATAAACATGACAACTTTGCTCCTTAAAATAAGAGTCAATCTCTAGAGTCGTGTGAAACAATAGACAGTTATTTTACTCAGTCAGTTGTGCAGATTACTTTCACCAAGATGCAGAGAATAGAGAGACGGGCGTTTTCAATAAAAGGTATTATTTATTGAACAGTCTTTCTTCTCGTGCAAGAGAAATGAATTGCCACAATTGCAAGACTTGTTATTATAAAAAGTGCGTACAGTAAAATGAGGATTGCAAAATAATACTGTAAAAGCATTGATATGGTTTCTTAGCCATACTATGGTTAAAATGAATAAAATATATACATTCATATATACATTCAGCTAACGTACTCAACTGGTGCTTCTAACTACGCCTACCCCAGTGTACCTGACCTAAGCCTAATACTTGGGAGGGAGTAAGTAAGTAGCAGTTTTGGTTAAGTTGGTTTTGCCAAGGTTTGCTTCAAGAATTCTCTCTAAGGGTTTAGTCAACACCATACCTCTGGAATAGAATGTTGGAGGTCTTGTATCTCCTTCCAGGACTTGATATCCCAGTCACTCGCAAGAGTAGGCTGGAAACGCCGGAGCTGGATTTTCTCGGCAGGAGAAAAGACAGCGTCTCTCTCAGTGCGTCGAGGAGGAGGAGGGGCAGTGTCCGTGGGCAGCTTGCATCTGCTTGGCTCTGCAGGGGACAGCTGTTCTGCTCCTATGTTCACCACACCATCGCTATCATCGATGTCGTTGAGGCAGCGTTTGCTTAAGGCAACGTTGGTAATATTTATACCTGAAAGGTGCCTGGTTTGACGTAAGTTTTTGGACATAAGACGTCAATAAAGATGTCACTAGGAAGTGATTGTCTTTCAGTGCTCATTAGAGTTCTATTACTAATCAAAACATAGCAAGCAGGGCTTTCGCAGGTTGCTGAGTTTTATCTTGTTGAAGAACTCGGAGTGTAATCTAGGAATCTTAGATAGTGGCTTCTGCTGTGCCATTTGCTCTAATGAGCTGCAGAGGAAGAGATTCTGAAATGTGGCTCTGATCGTGTTAGGCTAGAGACGAGTTTCTGAAATATCGCTCTTGATTGTTTATGCCAATATAGGGGTATAAGTGGATTATAGCCGAATAGGGGCATAAGGTCACAGTATTGATCGGGGTCCTAGATTAGAACACGACACCCACTCCACGAATTTATGTCCATCAATTTACTAAAAACTATAGCAAAAGATGCATGTGTAACATTACCCACCCCAAAATACATATTTGCATTTGAAATGGCGTATTTGAAATACATGGATGTACTGTACGTCTTTAAGCATAGAAATCATTCAAAATTATAGCATATGTAATCAGTGAACGATTTTGCGAAAACATTACACATGAAATATCTCTTTATACAGAAAAGAAGTGCGAGATAATTTCATCACATATAAATGCATTGCTGTAAAGTGTGCTAGAGGCTGATGTAAAGTTATTATGTCTCTAGATTTACCAAAAATAGAAGTTCTGTTCTTTATGAATAGGTCTACTTTAAGCAAAGAATTTCGTGCCAGAAAAAGGTAAATATTTTCAAAAAGTGTTCAATTAAAAAAAAAATCTTGTTGAACTGGGGAATAGAGTTCCAACGCTTTTCAGCAGTTTTTGTTGATCAAAACTGAAGGCCGAATTCAGAGTTCATGGGAACGCTATGTGTCGGAATGCTTTTAAAAAATTATTGTTTCTGTTTGGGGGAGAACATCATATCAGACAGGCTCTCAAAGAATTGGTCTACAAAATCAGGTGACAGTTCGACCAAGTTCGATAGTGCTGTAACTTGGCAGGTGTGAGAATGATTGCTATCATCAAAGTCTGGATCAGCAATGCTCACAGAAGGTCGTACCTGGGTGATGTTGCTTTTATTTCTCGCTCCACTGTTACCACCTAGTCGAAGCACAGGAGTCTCAACGAATGCCGTCATCAGGATTGGTAACGGCTGGGGACAACACAAAGCGTGAGCCGTTACCGGACTTAGCAAAGTATCGATCTCCATTGGTACTGCTGATGGAAGTGCAAGACAGGTGTCCAACACGCACTCATCTCCGCATAGCATACATCGAAGCACAGGTAAGATGCAGGTCTGCCATATAGGTCTGAATGAAAGAAACCAGGTCATGTTCAGATCTCTCAGCCTAGCCAATCCAAGGACTCTAGTTATTCGGTCCCAGTAGCGTATTGCTAGGATCGTTTCTTCCATTCCTGCCCGAGTCATGTCTGAGTTTTGGCTTGCCATATCGGAGCAGGAGGGTCAAAAATAAAATGCCTGCTACAAGGCCCAAAAATAGGGGTATGCCGCCAAAGACTGAATGGACAAAATTAGGAATGATTCCTAGAATTGCTTTGAATGGTGTTAACAGTCCCGTAAAAAATTGTCTTAAATACGCCTGGGATGCCTATGGCACTAGACATGTTAAGAATTTGGCTAAGCATTTCTGTGAAATGCACGGGGCAATTTGTTGATAAAAGGTCATGAATCTCTGATGTTGTCCTTGCAACTAGGAGATCATACGTCTCTTTTGATGACGTGATGGGCACTGTTGTCTGTAAAAGCACTGACTTCATTCTGCTTAAAGTATCAATTTGTATAGAAGAGACATTCAAACGAGGCCAAATGGGAGTCTCGGAGTCTCCAGGGCCGTTTGGAAACAATGCTTGCATACAGCATTTCACCATGGAAGTTACGCTTACGAGATATGCTTTCCCTGGCAAAAGGCCACAACAGCTGTGATCCGTTATTAGAATGTAACTCCCATTTGAGAGCTGCTTAAAGAAAGGCTCTATCTGTGTTGCAGGTGTGACATGTTGGTGGCATGAAAGGTTGTTAGAATTTCCTTCACAGACTCTGTGTAAATTAATACCCTGGCACAAAAGTATACCACTTAGTGAATGTTTGCAGTTTTCACCACTAAGAAATACATTTTTGTTGCTGTCACTATAGCATGTGTGTGTGTATGGTAATTTCCATGCTGACTTAATGTATCCTTTACCCAATCGTTCATACTGGCCAGTAGGTATGTATTCAAGGCAATTTTTAAATTGGAAAGTTGTTACCGGAATTGTGATAATCCCGTGTATTATCCATTCAATGACAGGACTTTCTGACATTGTCAAAGGTAATCTCTCAAGTTTTTCCATGCTCAGGATTGTATAGTCTGCTCCTTTCTGTGCCAAGCTGATTTGTTTATCAGTAAGGTTAAAGATGGAAAACAATGACGTTGTGTTGATTAAACGCCAGGGCACATAGCCTGAACGAAGATTTTTCAGCGTCCAGCCTAACTGTACAATAGAACGCAATTGTGACTGGCCATGCTGTAACATTAGCAAGTCTTTGTCTATAATATCTATGGCAGATGATACAATACTGTCCAGTGAATATATTCTGGAGGACAGAGCCATTAACCCATTGTCCACAACAGAAAGTGATTTTTCCAAATTAATAAGATCAATTTCTCGTATTTTTTCAGCTGTTTCAATTTGTGTTACTTTCCAAGCCTCGTTGTAAGCCGCATATATACTGGTCGCTATGAAACGCTTTTGACGCTGTTTGCGTGGTCCCAGAATGAAATCGCGCAAATTAGCACCATCTTTAAGTAAAGATAAGTGTTGCTTAATTTCAGCCAGTGTGGATGATTCTAGCCATTCAAGGCACAGCTTCTCTACACTGTATGTTGTTACTATCCCTGGATGTTGTCTCTGGGAGTATCTAGGGTCTTGTCTGGTCATTGTTAACCCCTGTGTTTTATTCAGGAATCTATCTTGACAGTTGTTTGTGTCAGTAGGCCAGATTAACCACTTTTTCCAATCAGGATGTGTTCTGTTTAGATGTAAAATTTTGGATACGTCTATTTCAATATCTGTTGTTGCATTATCAGGTATTGGCTTTGGAATAGACGGTTTGTTAAGGTCTTTAATCTTAGCTAGGCCAAGACAGGTTGTTTGTTGAATTGTGTAATTTAAGAACATTATTTGTTCTGGGATCATGCAGGCTCGAAATAATGCTTCTAGGCCTTGTGCCTGCCAATCTTTTGTACCCCAGATTGTTTTTCTTTCAATGTTATTTCTCCAATAATCAAAACCAAATGTCATCATTTTTTCATAAAATGCTTCTGAATATATCAATTTAGTATTTGTCAGCATTGTTTTCAGCCCTGTTTTATCCAACAGTTTATAATAAAACGTTTCGGCATCACTGGTGTTAAACCCTGAGAAGTACTGAAATTTCTCATAGAATGTTTTAGAACTGCTTTTAGGTGGAGTAGCATAATGTTCCCATTGGTTATATTTAAAAACATTTCTAGGTTGTGCAGATTTATGCAAGTAATGGTCACCGTAGTGTGAGAAGGAGTACATCTGCTCATAACTAGACGAACCTTGTAAATAATCATGTTCTGTAAATCTTGCTGACAACACTAAATCTGACATCATATTATTAATACTTTCAAAATCCCAATCATCAGAAAATGTGCTCGGTTTTACAAAGTCACTTAAGGAAACCTTGAACTGATGAGGATATTTCAGGATTTCGACCGGACCATAGATTTCATAGTAAGTTTTGTCCCATACTACCCCCCCCCCCCCGGGTACTAGAATGGCTGTGACATTTACTGTTGACAGTTCTCTTTTCTTCACGTGGGATGATCTGTGTGGTTTGAGGACTAAGTTGATGTTCTGACTTGCTGTGTCCATTGAACTGTAATAAAGTTTCCTCAAATTAAAACTAAAATTAGGCATAGTAGGAGTACAAATACCCCTGAAATTATTCAATACTCAATCAATGGTGCATCCAGATATACTTCTTTGATTTGTTGAAAGAGTTCTGTTGCTTTTTCTTTAAAAGTTTTTGTTTCTGGCATCACTTCGGGTCGGTTTGATCTTCAGAAAAGTTATCGAAGTTGATGAAGTAGCCAGAGGCAGTTCTGTCAATTGTTGGAATTGTTCTTTCAATTTGTCTTTCGGTAGCACATTCTGATGCCACGTCATTGTAGACTGGTATTTCTTGACAAACTGTTTCAATCTGTGTTCCAAGTGGCACGAGTTCCATGGCATTATTGCATAGTCCCTCTCTGTGCACTGCAGGCTTATCGAATGTGATTAGTCTTTCAGTTTGAACCTCTTGGATTGTTGCAAGTTTGGGTATTCTGTTGTTTCTCAGGAGTCCACTGGGCCTACTGTTGATTATAGGCCACCTGCTTGTGGTTTTACCAGGTCGATTGATCCAACTCTGTTCTCCTTTTTACCAGCAAGGGGCGGTAGTACTAATGATCTTGTTCCGTTGATTGCTAAGACAGGTACTGCTTTTCTGTAAGAAGGCCCAAATTCCTTCTTCACTGCTATTTTTTCTCTGACTAGATCCCCAATCTTTGGAATCCAGACAGGCCTTGCTGGGGCTGGTGGTAGCTGGCTGTTGCTTTAACTTTATGTTGCTTAAGGATTTTCTTGTTTCATTCAAGTCCTGTAAAACAGCCAAACGGTCTTTGATGTCAAATTCTGTATTCTTATCTTTTACCACTGATACCTGACTATCTAAGTCCTGAATGTACATTCTAGTTCCGAACAATAGTTCATATGGGCTGAAACCTTTTAGAGAATTTCTTGGCAAATTGTTAAGACTGATCTGGACACTTATTAAATGTTTGACCCACCCATCACCCGAACCTAATACCTTCGCTGTTATAGATTGCTTTATGTCCCGTTTTTTTCTTTCTACCACACTGTTCCCTTCGAGGTATGACAGACAAGAATACCGCAAGCCAACGCCCATGCTGGCCATGGCTTCCTTATAAGCTCGAGACCTAAAAGCAGGACCCTGGTCAGAATGGAACATGGCAATTGCGTATGTGCCGATAAAGACTCGCAGATCTTTTATAACCGTTCTGGCGTCAGCCGAGCGCTGGGGCCACATTTTTTAAGTGGATTTTAGTCTTAAACCATTAATAGGACACTGGATGGCATGTAGACAGCATTGCGCTGTTTCTAATTGGTAGCCAGGCAACAGACTGGACCAGTTCACTACTGCGATCCCTGTCACAATTGGGACCGTTCTTCACATATATTTGATGTTGGACGCTCATCCCCGGCCACCAGTATACTGATTGTAATTCAGTCAGAGATTCCTTGATCTTTTTGTATCTTGGACCTTCACCCATGTGTGCGTCTGCTATTAATAATTTTCTCCGGTTCATGTTTGGAATTACCCTATCCCCCACTCCAGGGATTCGAGCAAAAGGGACGGAGTTTGCATCAATTACGTATGCATAATTGAGTGGATAGTTCACTGGTAGTGCTGCACAGTCGCCTTTTACGGACGTTTTTACTGCCAGCATGGTTTCCCCGTCAATGTATTTTTCTGAATGCTTTTTTGTGGCTACGGAAGCCGGTTTAGTTGCTTCCGCTGCGGCTGTATTAGCCAATGAATTCCCTGCAACGTGAACGCCATCACGTTGATGACTCAGAGTGTGTATCACGTGAGTCTTTTGTAGTTCTTTCTGTAAAAGAGCTACCTATTTCCAAAGCACTTTATGCTTGATTGTGGCACCTGTGTCATCTTTGTAATCATTTTGAATCCAGCTCTGTAACTTGTTGTTGTAAGAGTTGACGTAAAAATGCGAATCGCACACGATTAGTATCGGGAATTCACGTTCTGCATTTTCAAGCGCCATCTTTAAAGATCTGATTTCAGCTCTCTGATCCGAACAGTTTCTAACTGATTCAGTTTTTGTTATTTTCGGTCTGAATTTACCGCACAGCCAGCGACCTTTAACAATCGCACAGGCTGCATCGTAGGATTTGTTCTCTACGTTAAAATGCTGTACGAATCTGTCTGTATAGATTATACAGGCGTACTGTGGGAGAGGCAGAAGTTCGATTGGCAGCGGATATTCTTCTTCATAAGTCAAATCATTCAGTTTTTCGAATTGTGGGGCGAAATAGTATTTCACGTCTTCCACTCCAAGAGAATTTACACACTGTATCCATTTCAGATCCAGTGACACTGTAGGCAGGTTTACTGGGCTGAATAGCGCCTCGAAGGCGGATTCCGCTGTGAGGACATTAATCCTTTTTGCCATGTGCTAGTTCTCGTTCATTCGCTAATGCAGTTTCTACTCCTTTCACAGTATTTACTGTAGGACTGAATGTTTTTTTCTGCTTGTGTGTACAAGTGTGATTTGTAAGCAATTGGTACCTTTTCTCCCTCATTAGAGGTCAGGTACGTGAATCCGCATCTTCCTGGGATGACTCGGATTACAAGATTTCGTGTGATGTCACGTGTATCTAATTTTGTTTTTGCTAACATGTCTGTTTGCAGTGATCTCAAAATTTCTGTGTGTTTTTGAGTCCAAGTGATTGGTTTAAAATCAGGTTTAATTAGTTCGTAGAGAGGTTTAACTCTCTCCGCATAATTTAAAATGTAAGTTCTTCCGAAATTCAGGAAACCTAGATTCGATTGTAAGTTCTTCAGCGTTTTAGGTGCTTGGAGTACAGCGCACTTCTCTAAGAAGTTGTCCGCTAGGCTTTTTCCTTCACTTGATAATTCGTATCCTAAAAATAATGCTGTCAGATGGGCAATTCGGGACTTTTTAAAGTTGAATTTGTAACCCTCTGCTGCGAACCGAAGTATAATGGTGTTCACTCTTTTCAAGTGAGTCTCCAAGTCGTCGTCTGTGAGATAGATATCATCTATGTAAGATAATGCTTCATCATCATACATTTGTAGTAACTCTGTTACTCTGGCTGAAAATAGTCCTGGGCTGTTCTTGAATCCCTGTGGGAGCCTACAGAAATTTTTCTGAGACCCCATTACTGAGAAATCGGTCAAGTATCTGCTTTCTGGTGCAATATTTTGACAAAAGAAACCATTTGATATGTCCAATGTCGTTTTATATTTTTTCCTAACTATGTTATTCATTAGTGCAGCACTATGCGAATTTTGTACTGCAAATGTTTTGCAACATGCATTAAGGTGTCTGTAATCCAAAACTAGACAATATGAATTGTCTGGCTTGGAGACAGGAAACAAAGGATTGTTCATTTGAGAGTTGCATGTTTCAATCACCCCCTGGTATTCAAGTTGATCTAAAATCTCTCTGACTTGTTTTTTAGCTTCTTGCTTAGTGGGATACTGCCTTTGTGCAGTCGGTTGACTTTTTAACTGGATTTTGTGAGGATGAGAGTCCTCATCCCATCCTACATGATTTTTATATAATGCTGGTGCCTGGGCTACTGCCTATTTTCTTGCATTAGGATATTTAGTGTGAATCGGAATGTGATTCGAGAAGGCAGGTATAATCATTTCTTCGCCACAAGGGCACTCCCTGACAAAATCTGGGGGCCAATCTTTTTCAGCTAACAGAATGTCATAGCCTTTTGAGAGTTTATTCCAAAATAGACCCCTTATTTTCCTAGTCTTATCACCCTCTATACGCAGTGTTATTTTGTATATCTTATCGGGCTCGCTAACTCTGGTGTCGGCAGTTTCTACTTGAATGTATTCATTCGTGTCCACTGTCTCCAGATGACTCATCAGGATCTTGCGAGCTATGGTGATTTCTGCTGCACTGTCTAGCATTGTCTGTGCCCACTCCCCGTTTTTCAACTGTGTCCTCAGTATTCTCGGCATGTTCGATTACTCTAATACTGGCTACCTTCTTTCTTGGAAATTGAGATTTTTTACTTTGAGCAGGTTCCTTGTCTTTGGACTTGGTGTGCTCTCCTGGGTCTGACCGTCCTCTTCTTTCCGATTTCTGCGAAAAAGATCGAGAGGGACGTGTATCAATACTTTGATATCTACCAGGCTTTTTCAAATTATCCCTATTTCTAAGGGTATATCTTTTCTCAGAGGGCTCCCTCTGGGGAGACTGGTGGTCTCGAGTCGGAGTTCTTTCTCTCCGTCGAGGAGACCTTCCTCTGGACTGGAAAACTTTTTCTTTGGGAGTAGATTGTTTATTTCCATCCCAGCTCTTTTTAGGACTGTTTGAATTATTTCTAAGAAATAATTTTTCAGGATTTTCGAGCAGTTGGGGCTTTACTGGTTTTCCACCCAAGCTGTCTCTACCTAGTTCTTCATAACATTTTTCTATAATTCTGGCAAGCTCAATTGGTTGATCTGTTATATCTGTTTCCTTCAACTTCTGGCGGATCGTTTTATCCTCCATTGCCAATTGAACTAACTCTGTATATGCCTTTGTTAATTCTCTTATTTTAACTAAGAGTTCTTCACTTGACATTTTATCAATGTCTGGATGTGGTGTGTAGCTGGCTAGAACCGGCCACGTTGCTCCTGGTCTACCTAGTGGACCGAGCCTGGTAATATGATCTTTGTGTTTTAGGACGCCTTTAAACCAGAGCAGGTGCTCTTGGAATTTTAATGGGATTTCAATCTCCTCGAAAGGAGCGTACCCTATTTTGTAATAGTGGAACTCGTGTGTTTGCAATGTTTGCTGCTGGAAATGTTATCCATGAATAGAATACCTCTGTCTGCCGATATTCGTGTGCCTCTATCATGAAGACGACTGTGCCACCTTGTGTGGTCAGTCCATTTTCTATAAGTATTGACGTTATAGATTTTCTTATGGTGACCGGGATGATTATCGCACCCGGTTCATTAACACCGTCGGGACCCTGCTCAGTCGCATTTACTGCGGGTGCAGCGGTTCCGTTCTCTAAGTCTGACATTGTATGAAATGCAGGTTTTTGCAGAGCAGGTCTCCAAGGAGACAAAGATTAGGTGCACAATATTTTGGAACACTGTATCCTTCAACGTTGAATAAACCAGAGCTTTACATAGGAATCTCTTCCTACTAAGTTCGGGCGGATTTTAACCTTTCACCCACTCCAGACGTCTATTGGAGTACTTACGGGAGAAAGGGGTCTGTGTGAAAAATGCACGACTGAGTTACTCTAACGTCTTGCGTTAGTTTTATGGCCTTACTAAACGTTGGGCGCCATGTAGTGTAGTTCCTATTTTCCCAATAGGCCCTGCGCATTGGAATAACATAAACAATAGTATGGACGTAGAAGTGCGGTCTTCCAGGTCTCTACTGACTATGCTAAACTTAATTGGGTTTGTTACCAACTAGCTCAGAGGTCACTGGAAACTTTCTTGACTGAATAGGAAGTGATCAGCTTCCCTGGTACAGACAAGAAGGGATTCAGTTTTCCAACAACCGCATAAACATGACAACTTTGCTCCTTAGAATTAGAGTCAATCTCTAGAGTCATGTGAAACAATAGACAGTTATTTTACTCAGTCAGTTGTGCAGATTACTTTCACCAAGATGCAGAGAATAGAGAGACGGGCATTTTCAATAAAAGGTATTATTTATTGAACAGTCTTTCTTCTCTTGCAAGAGAAATGAATTGCCACAATTGCAAGACTTGTTATTATAAAAAGTGTGTACAGTAAAACGAGGATTGCGAAATAATACTGTAAAAGCATTGATATGGTTTCTTAGCCATACAATGGTTAAAATGAATAAAATATATACATTCATATATACATTCAGCTAACGTACTCAACTGGTGCTTCTAACTACGCCTACCCCAGTGTACCTGACCTAAGCCTAATACTTGGGAGGGAGTAAGTAAGTAGCAGTTTTGGTTAAGTTGGTTTTGCCAAGGTTTGCTTCAAGAATTCTCTCTAAGGGTTTAGTCAACACCATACCTCTGGAATAGAATGTCGGAGGTCTTGTATCTCCTTCCAGGACTCGATATCCCAGTCACTCGCAAGAGCAGGCTGGAAACACCAGAGCTGGATTTTCTCGGCAGGAGAAAAGACAGCGTCTCTCTCAGCGCGTCGAGGAGGAGGAGGGGCAGCGTCCGTGGGCAGCTTGCATCTGCTGGGCTCTGCAGGGGACAGCTGTTCTGCTCCTATGTTCACCACACCATCGCTATCATCGATGTCGTTGAGGCAGCGTTTGCTTAAGGCAACGTTGGTAATATTTATACCTGAAAGGTGCCTGGTTTGACGTAAGTTTTTGGACATAAGACGTGAATAAAGATGTCACTAGGAAGTGATCGTCTCTCAGTGCTCATTAGAGTTCTATTACTAATCAAAACATAGCAAGCGTGGCTTTCCCAGGTTGCTGAGTTTTATCTTGTTGAAGAACTCGGAGTGTAATCTAGGAATCTTAGATAGTGGCTTCTGCTGTGTCATTTGCTCTAATGAGCTGCAGAGGAAGAGATTCTGAAATGTGGCTCAGATCGTGTTAGGCCAGAGACGAGTTTCTGAAATATCGCTCTTGATCGTTTATGCCATTATAGGGTTATAAGTGGATTATAGCCGAATAGGGGCATAAGGTCACAGTATTGCTTGGGGTCCTAGATTAGAACACAACACTATGTCACGCATTCTTTTCAATTCCATTGCATCCAGACAGCAAATTTATTGTCTCATTTGAATTCAACAGTCATGTTTATGTCTGAATCGTGTCCCTCAGGGGTACACAGAGAGTCCTTCAATTTTTAATCAGATTCTGAAAAAGTGCCTTGAATCTTTTGTCTTACCTGGAGAATTAGTTCTGGTGCAATACATAGACGACCTTTTGGTGGCGTCTAAAAGTCGAAAAGATTGTTTTGTTGACACCATTGCCTTGCTGAACCATTTAGGTGAAGGAGGACATAACGTATCACCAGAAAAATTACAGTTCTGTACCTCTTCAGTGAAATATCTGGGGCACCAGATAGAGAGGGGTATCATAAAGGTGATCACAGAAAAAGTAGAATAATTCGAAACATGGAACTACCCAATACTCAGAAAGAAATCAGAATGTTTCTTGGAGTTGTAGGATACTGCAGACAGTGGATTGTGGGATTTGCAGTCCTAGCAAAAACGTTGATAAAAATGACAAAAAAAGGAGCAAAAGACCCAGTGGAGTGGGATGATGAAAGCATGTCAGCTTTTACAAAGATACGAGAATGTCTGTTCACAGCTCCCACATTGGGAATGCCTGACTACTCGAAAGACTTTGCACTGTTTTGTGACACCCGAGACAATTGTGCACTTACAGTCCTAACTCAAATGCATGGTTTGACTAGACGTCCAGTGGCATATTTTTCCGCTACCTTGGATCCAGTGGCTGCTGGATTACCTGGATGCCTGAAAGCAGTAGCTGCAACATGCATGAGTCTTGAACAGAGTGAATCCATCATTATGGGACATCCTGTAACTGTGTATGTTCCACATTCAGTTGTAATCTTACTGACCCGAACCAAAACACATTATCTCACACCTAGTTGGCTGACTAAGTATGAGAGAATTCTAGTGGGTGCAGCAAATTCAACCATTACTCGATGTAACATACTGAATCCAGCTACCCTATTACAAAATTCACTGATTGCAGAAGCAAAGGGAGAGGTCGAGCATAATTGCATTGATCTGACTGAGTTTAGTACAAAACCACGCCCAGACATCAAGGAAATGCCTCTGCCTATAGAAGATTTCGAGCTGTTTGTAGATGGCTCATGTCTGAGACATGAGGATGGAGGCCTAAGCGCTGCCCTTGCTGTGTGTTCAATAGCACGTCCAGTTGAAGCATCCTATTTGTTTGGATTAAAGTCTGCACAAGTAGCCGAATTGGTTGCATTGGCAAGAGCCTGTAAATTTGGGAAAAGCAAGAGAATAACCATATACACTGACAGCCAGTATGGTTATGGGGTTGTGCATGACTTTGGCCAGTTGTGGCTGAAAAGAGAATTTATGACTTCTTCGGGTACTCCTATCCGAAACTGAAAAGTTTTACAAGAACTACTGGAAGCAATCCAGTTACCTAAAGAATTGGCAGTGGTCAAGTGTGCTGCTCACAAATCTGGTGATGACAATGTGACAGCAGGTAATCGATATACTGACCAACTGGCCCAACATTGTGCAAGACATAGAATGTCAGTCAATTTCAAATTGGGGGGAAGCAGAAACAGCTGCCAACTTATGGTGTTTGAAGATGTACAAACATGGGAAGAACTAAGAGATTTGCAGAAAGCAGCAGGACCAAAGGAAAAGAGAAGATGTAGAAAGTTTGGTTGTCAGCAAAAGAATGAGGATGGTGTCCTTGTTTATACTGATGGTATGCCTGTGTTGCCAGACAGCTTGCTTGCTCCAATGGCTAGATTAATACATGGAGATGCACATTTAGGAAGAGATGCAATGGTCTGTGCCTTCAGGCAGACATGGTTCAATTCGAAATTCAGGAACATAGCAGAGGCACTCTGCCAGAGGTGCTTGACATGTCAACAATTCAATCCTGGAAAGAAAACAGTAGTTTTACCGGGAAAATTGGGAAAGCAGAAGTTCATTTTATCAGATTACAAATTGACTTTATTCAGTTACCCCCTGTCGAGGAATGAAGTACATCCTTGTCATTGGTTGCCTATTTTCAAAGTGGGTAGAAGCTTATCCTGCAAGATAGAACGATAGCATCACTGTAGCTAAATTGTTACTGAGGGAACTAATACCTAGGTACGGTTTTCCAGTCACAATTGAAACAGACAGAGGTGGGCATTTTCAGAATGGAATAATAGGCCAAATCTGTGAAGCATTCAAAATTACACAAGAACTACACTGTGCATATCTCCCAGAGGCTATTGGAGTGGTAGAACAACTGAATGGCACTATCAAATCCAGATTAGGAAAGATGTGTGAATCCACTGGAATGCAATGGATAGATGCTTTGCCCCTTGTCTTGATGGGACTCAGAAGTATTCCGGATCGGAAGACAGGCCTGAGCCCCCACGAGATTCTGATGGGAAGAGTAATGCGACAAGCATGGGTGCAAGGACACAAACTGATAAACATTTCTGATGATTTTGTGCTAGAGTACTGCAAGCAACTGGTTGATCAAGTGCGTTCCATCTCTCACCAGATTGGGGAAGATGCCGTCGCCAGGCCAGCAACTCCAGGCCATAATCTGAACCCTTGTGATTGGGTTGTACTTAAGAAACACACCCGGTTGCGTTGCCTTGCACTGAAGTGGGGAAAGAAAAGACAAGTGATTCTTGTTACCACAACAGCGGTGAAGTGTGCGGGTGTGCCACGGTGGATCCATGCCAGCCATACGAAAAAGGTGACAGAAGACAAAGAAAAAACTGAGGCTGACGGTTGTGAGCTGAGGGGTCTCCTGAAGTTGGTCCTAAAGTAGCTGAAGAAGAATAACCAAGCACCAGTCAATATGATTGGGTCCCAGTAATTGACCTGACATTCGATCCAATAAGAACCAGAAGACAAACCTTCCTAGCTAGAGAGTGGGATAGTGAGGACGAGACAGGAATAGAAGGAGACAATCAGATCATCGAAATCCATGTCAAATCTGATGAGGAGGAAGGTCAGATAGGGACAGAACAGGTTATCGACACACCTCCAAGAACTTCTGAAACTGAAAAGGGACAGATTGAAAATAGGGCGGAAGTTCAAGCAGAAGAAAATCAAAGGTTCAAAGTGCTTGAACAGGATCAGATAGAAATAGATAAATGTGTTCAGGAAGAAGAAATTGAAACAGAACAAAGCCAAATTCAGCATATACCTGAACCAGGCCAGCTTAGTGACCAGGCAGAAAAAACTGACCTAAGACCTGGAACTAGTCAGACAGATAGGGAAGAAGGAAATATTGAAGCAAATGTGCCACTACTGAACGAAAATAAAAGAGCATTTGAGGAAAGCCAAATTACAGTGCCAGTTAAAAGACTCAAGAAAAAGAATAGAGAACCCAGATTTGTCAAACGACTGAGACTGAGACTAAAAACTGTAGAGGAAAAACTTGAGCAAGAGAATCAAGACTCCAGCGAAACTGACCAGTCTGGAGCAAAGCCTCAGAGAAGAAGTGCCCGAATAAAGAGACTGAACAGTAAGTATCAAAGTCCTGAATGGACTTATCTGGTGTTGGAGGAATTTGAAAATCTTGATATAAGTGATGAAAGTGATGAAGAACTGATTGTTGATCAGACCTCTGAAGAAGAGGAACCAACCTGAAAGTTGCCCTGTGTAAGCAACCTGTGCAAAGTTACAAAGAGGGGTTGAAAAACTTCTTTTAACCAAAAATGTCTGAGTCCATTGTGAATGGAAGACCTATACGCAATTGTTGTAAAACATGCTGCAAAGTATGTGTATGTAGTATAGCTTTAGTACTGATATTATGGATAGGACTAACAATTACTATTCCTTACATGATGAGTAAAGATACTAATTTGTACCCTACTAAAATAGTGACAAAGGACACAGAAGAGCAGCAAACGAAAGAGACACCACAAAGTGTAGAAAAGCCTGAGAAAACACTTAGCTTCAGACAAACTAGAATGGACTTAGACGCATCCGATGAGGAAGGACTACATTATCACAGATTTAAGAATAGAACTCATTTAAACGTATTTGCAATCCTGTTAGTACACTACGTAGAAGCAATGAAAAATAGAGGACTGTTATGTCTGCATGAAGCTACCTACTTCAGTGGCTGAAGGTGTGACCTATCATCATTTACCACTAACATATGGAATTTCCTGTAGTATTTTAGCTAGTTTGTTCTATAAAAGAGGACTGTTACAGTACTACTATTCTAACTCAGACGTAATCTTTTCTGAACTTCCTATACGTGGAAACCTGAATCCTGTACATACTAAAAGTGATGTAACACTTTATATGGGAGAATACTTTCAAACTATAGGTACAATAGATTTAGGTGAAGCACATAGAGATAACTTAACATGTTAATTACATGAACAAGGGAAAATGTTTATAAATATGGCAGAGAAAAGAAGAGAAAGTTTCCAAATAAAAGCGAATGATAAAAGACAGAAAACTCCTAAGTGGGCAGAAAACATGGGGAGCACCTCAAATGGTGGAGCTGATTCTGCTTTGTTTCTGGATTTCAAAAAGAAAGGGAAACTTTGTCTTCACAGAGAAAAGACTAGTTTGATAATAATAACATATTCATTGGTTCCTGTGAATGCGAACATAATTAAGCGGTAATTGTAGGTTGGGGTTTCAAAAGTGGGTCAGAACCTGTGTTTCCCGGAATTTATTATATATGTTGAAACAGGGCTTATTTCAAATTGCCAGATCACTGGTATGGAAGCTGTTATTTTGGAATTGTCTTCCCAAAAATATATCATGTGAATGAAGTCCCTGGAAGCAATGAAAATACTAATGAATTAGTGCGTAGTAAAAGAGAAAGTGTAGCAGAAATAATGGGTGATATATTTAGTGCATTGATACCTGCAATGGGAGTGACTCTGAATACACACAGAATTTGCAAATTGTCTACAGTAGTAGATCGGTTATCAACTGACACTGCTGCAGGTTTCCTGCTGGTCCATACCGAAATGGTTGCTATCAGATCTATGGTTTTACAGAATCGACTTGCTCTTGACACTCTATTGGCAAAATAGGGCGGAGTCTGTAGAATGTTGAAAGCGCAACATTGTTGCACTTACATTCCTGACAAAAGTGTTGAAATTAAGAAATATGTGAGAAACATAACTAAATTGGAAAAAGAGCTCAAACCACTGGAGGTTGACAGTGCCTGGAAGAGACTAACTGATGGTCTCTCCTCCATAGGTAGTTGGTTTTCTAACTTACGTAAAAGTCGTGTGAGTAAAATACTGATGCCAATAGCAGGAATAGGCTTATTCGTGCTTATCATAATAATTTGCTGCAAATGTCAAAAACACAAAAAGAAGTATGCTGTGAATAAGAGAGGAATGAAGCGGAATGTTGATGAACTTGAATTAGAAGAACTGAATAATCAAATTTACAAAAGAGCAAAGAATTTCCATCATAATAAGGATGCAGAGAAAAGGCTAAACAAAAAGTTTGAAAAGTTGGCATCTGGTTCCTTTAATAGTGATGATAGTAAATATCATCAAAGAGGGGATTGATGCAGCAAGTATTCGCACGTTGAGCAACTTGCTTGTATCAAGAACCTCAAATAACCTTACCTCTGTAATCAATCTGTTTTGTCTTACAAATATTGCACATTTTACACTACATGGGGTGTCCCAGAGACGCTTGCCTATATGTTTTCTAAAACGTAATACGCTTGCCTTTAAAATGGTTGCTGCTTTGCGGGAATTTAGTCTGCGCATGCGTCGGTCATACCCATGTGATGTGACGCACTCGCAGTTCTGGAGGGAATTTGTTGGTCATGCGCAATGCACCTAAAATGGCCGCTTTGTTTTCTCATATGCTCTGAGTTTGCATTGCCGCTTTTGCAAAGCTGTGTGTTCTGCACTTACCGTAATGCATAGTTATTATAAAGTAAGGGGTGTAGTATAGCCAATCATGGTATACAGTGTATTCATTTTTCCTGTGTTTCTAAATTGTTTTCGCTTGCTTTGCATGTATCATATTCTTTAGGCCTGGGAGGCGCTTGCTACTCCATATTTGAAGCCTGTATGGTATCAGTCACGTGATGGGGAAAAGAAAGCCATGCAGCAGTGGAACCCAGCCAGCTGGCAGACACAAGATGCTCCTGGGAACCTGAACTCCAACCTAGCTGAAGAAGCTGACTTGTACCTAAAACTGTTACAATTGTATTTCACTGCTGTGTATCCTATTGTACTCTGTAAATCTTATGACATGGGAACTAGAATGTAAGGGGTGGTTATGAAAATTGAATATTAAGCCTGAGAAATTCTACAATTTTGGTGGTGTGATGACCTAACCTCCTCCTTTGTCAAATCAGAACTTGGGGATTCTTTCACTTGCAACATTGAGGGGTGGTACACTGACCCGAAAACAGTATAACTAGCCTTGGTTTAGCTAGAGAAATTGTCCAAATTGTCCGAATAGAAGACCTGTCACTGACCCAATGCACTCTATAGGTGATTGATACAGAGAGCTGCGGAGCATTCTGTCCGTATTTTCCAGAGACCGAGTCAGGGTTTTGGGAACCTTAAGTGCTGGCGAAGCACTTTGCTGGGAGATTCGAGAACCCAATCGGAGTTATTGGAAGATTCCTTGCAGAGAGGGAGTAGCGCAGGCATTGCAACCGAAGCTGCAGGTGTTGGTCGTATCCTTTGATGAGCTCTGTCCTGATCCGAATCCTGGGGTTATCCTGTCCTGACTGTCTATGAGCTGTACCTGCTCGCCTACTGGCAGCCTAAGCCCTTGAGGGTCCTTTCCCGCCTTTTCCAACTGACCAGTGACCAGGGTTAATCTACATTCTGTCCTAGGTAAATAAAAATTCTACGTGGGTGTTTGTCTATCTAAACTCTCCCTTGTCTCGAATCAAGCATAATTGCCTACGTCCCTTTTCCTTGTCTCGCTATAAATAAGATTTCATGCAATATTGTCTATTAGCATGTTCCACTTTCCTCCCTACCTTTAGTCAATTACTGATTTGTTTGCATATATAGTATGTTCCGTTCTTACCTTCCCTATAGAAAATAAGCACATCTTGATAAATCAAATTGCATAACTTTCGTTTCCTCTGAACCGTTAGTGAATTTCGAAAGTCAACTTTGATTAGTATGTTCCCTTTCTTTACCCGCCTTTAGTGAACTTGTGTAAGTCTGTTATTTTAAAATAGTGTGTTCCTTATTTCTCCTTCCCTTTATTTTTCTATTTCTAAATGATTCTTACCTTCATTCATAGCTATAAGATATTTCTAATTTTGGTTATAGACAGTCTGATCTGTGTTAATTTGTGGCTCATGGCATATGATGATGATGATGATTAGATAAAGGTTTTAAAAACATCTTGAGTCTGTGGTTATTATAAAAGGTATAAACATTATTCAATGGGTATATGGTATTTGTGTTGTCTATTTGTCCCACAGCTAGCTCCCTGATCCAGTGTGATCTTAGGTACCTGTGACGAGGATTGGTAAGTCAGGTACATGGAAATAGAAAAGATGGGAAACTGAATTACTGATAAAAGTGTTTAGGTTACCTGATTAAAGTATAAATGAAAATTATTCTTATGGGCCCAAGTGTGCACTACTTGGTAATAAAAGTTAGTCGGGTGACCTGCGCGCTCTATCAGTAATTTTCTGGTAGCAGTATGATGGTGAGGGACTAGTTAAGACAGGTAGATAGGTTATTGTCGATAACTGTATGAAATAAAATTGCTGCTAAAATTTTATTATCGATCGATCGAATATAAAAAATATTGCTTTTGAAATGTTATGAAATGTTTTTTCGAAATAATTTTGATGAAATGCTGCTATATTGATTTATGTATTAACAACTCGTTAGTGATTGTTATATGTTGTCTGGAATCCCCGGGGGCAGAATAGTGGGTGGTGAGGAGAATACACCTCGCAGAGAGGTCACTTATGTTGCAGAAAATTAGTGCATGGTTAGGCAGAACTGGAAGCGCTAATTAGGGTTTTCTGTATGAAAAGTTGAATAAATGATAGCAACGAGTTCGCTAATGAAACTTCAGTTGTGATATAACCTAGTAAGGGTCACACGAGAAGGAGTAGTAGGTTTGTCGGAGCTTGAGTGATAGCAAAAGAGTTCACTAGTGAAACTTTAGACTTAGTATATATCCCAAAAAGAGTGGATGAGTCAAAGAAGTAGCAGGTTCTCTAATGCTTTTGTGAAGGGTAGGCAGAAGGGTCTATCCGCAGTATATGAAAAGTAGACAGAAAAGGTTTACTTGCAGTGAAACAAATCTTTCCTTTCTAGACACTCGAGAACATGTGGCGAATTTTATACGTTGTAAATTAAATAGAGCACTTGCATTTTAAGAAAGAAAGAAAATGTCCATTACCTTGTGAAGGAGGGAGTCAGTCGCGGTGCTGCGCTGACATCACGCTGGTATTGGTCGAAACAGCGGGTGTGTAACGGAGCTGGTATTGTAAAGGAGGGATGAGCGCCGGAACGTGAGAATGTGTCTCACGGAAAGGCCGCGCTCCCATTGGTCGAAACTATTTGCAAACACAGTGTTGATTGGTTGTTGAAATTTACAAGACGCGCTAGCATTGGAAGAAAATTAGTAAACAGGAGTACGTGATTCACGCACAAACTAGGTTTTACGAAGTATATGTGGTATCCCGAATTTTTACCTGATCCGAAATATTCAGGGTTTGCGAAAGAACAGATGTTAAAAGGTAGACCTTACAATATGTACGGAAACAAGAGAAAGATGACTTTTGTAGACAAAGTTAAAAATTACTTCAAAAAGGATAGACCCATCAAAATTAGAGAGGGTATAATCATTCCACCACCTAATTCTCCCGCATCATTTATGTTATTTGACCGAGGGTATCATACCTGTGTGTGGTTGGAAAATTGGGTGGAATATACCAAAGATGACGGAGTTTTAGCATTTCCTTTAGACAGTACCTTTAATGGCAGAATTTTGTTTAATTTGAGGACCCGAATGAATGATTTACATCCCAGACCAAGATTGACGCAATATGAGGCTTTAGAAGAATGGGAGATTGAGGCCTTTGAGCGAGATAGACCTAGAATTGACAAGGGAATAAGCAAATCGTATCTGAAAATGCATGGAGAAGCAAAAGAGAAAAAGATGAAGCAGTGGAGATAGAACATGATGATAGAAGGACTATTCTCAGTACGTACTGTAGACGAACCCGTAGGAGGAAAAAGGACAGAGAAAACCAGACACCTAATGACTGCTGGTGATTCTGAGGATGAATACCTGGAGGATTTATTAATGAAAAATTCACCGCCATATGATGAGGAGTCTAGGTCCTTGAGTACGAAAAATCCATTCTTTAGGCTTTCCAGTAATAGAAGGGCCAGTGCATCTGATCCGACAGGTCCAGGTTATAGGCCTAGTGGTTATGAGGGGTCGGGCATGCCCGATCCGACTGTTCCATATTATAGGCCGTCTTCTGGTGAGGGACCAAGTATGACAATTCCAACGGCCCCGAATCTTTACCCTCCTTTAATTCCACAAGTAATACATGAAACCTCAGTGGAAAAGGTTTTACAGGAACGAGAAAGAGAAGCTCTAGTTAAGCAGAGAAATGAACTCATTCAAAAAATATCCCAGTTAAATTCAAGTCCTGAAGCTCTGACAATTCCAGTAACTATTGGCCCAGTTGTTCCTCTTTACGGGGATAAACAGGTTAGTCCAAAGACTCCAGTTATTACTCCAGCTGTGGTGCACCCAAGAAAAGAGCCCTTAATAGTTGATGACCAGGCAAGTGAATGCGAGTCTGTAATTTCCCTGATGGATTTGCCCATAAGGGAACCGGAAGGCAGTTCACAGAGAAAGAACCCTTAGACTAGTGCAAGAGAAGTCCTGATAGAATCATCTACAGGTACTCGAAGTGCCACGGTAGTGACTCCGGAAGAAATAGATCGGTGGACCCGAGATTTAGAGAAAATAAATCCACAGCCAAAACCATTAGATATTTACAAATTAAGAATAGAATTGGAAGAACTGATGGCTGGGAATGTGGGACTAGACAGGCTGAACACCATTAGTGAGGAAGAGTTACTATTCATTTGCAAAAGTATTACCAGAAACACCAGAGTGTTCCATGAGAAACTAATGGACACAGCAGCTAATTTGGGAATAGACGTCAGCAGATCCAAAGTATTCCAAAAGCCCTACAGAGCAGAATGTTCAGACAAAGATTTAGAACACATGAACGTGTCAGGGAAAAGGTGCAGAAAAGAGAATTGCTGAACCTGTTACAGAAATGGGGAGATTTAGAAAAATGGAAAGCCAGGTGGGCAAAGAAAAAGGAAGACAGTAGATCAAGACAAGTGTCTTCTGAATATGTCCTAAAAGAAGCTGACAAGGCAGGAAAATTATATCCTATGAGAGAAGTGCCAGGTGGAGGATATGTACATGTTCCATGGTCAAGACAGGATATTGTGTCATTTACAAATGATTTACCAAAATTACGAGAGAAACCTGTAGAATGGTACAGACAGGGTGAGAGATTTGTTAAAGTGCATAAATGTCTCCTGAAAGATTTAGATGGGTTCTTTGACATTGTAGTTCCCGTAGATTGGCCAAGTGAAGAATACGCCAGAGACACAAAGACAGGAGCCCCTTCAGCGGAAGTGATGAGGAAGTATGACCAGGTGATATTGTACCTGAAAGGAAAGGTGCCTGCTAAAGAAACAGATTGGACCCGAATAGATATAACTACCCAGAATAGAGATGAAACTGTACATTCATACTATGAACGACTGTTACAAGTGTTCAAAACGTATAGTGGGCTAGATAACATTGAAATGAAGGACATGACCCACTTCATTTATCCATTCGTGTTAGGATTAAGACCTTAGATTTCCCAGTGGATCAAAGACAATAAAATCTGTTGGCAAGATAAACCTATTGAGGAGGTCCTGAAGTATGCCAAATATTGTGAAGATGAGCTGGAAAATAAACGAAAAGAATTAAAAGAAAAAATTATTTGGGCACAAGTAAAACTGGCAGAGCACCAAGAACAGCAGTTAAGTAGAATGACAAATACTCAGAATCAGAACCCTGGGGGTGGAGGAAAGCCCAGAATAAAAATGAGCAGAGAAGAGGCACGAAAGAAGTTCCCCTGTCACGGGTGCGTGAAGATAGGGCACTGGAGGGACGAGTGTAAGGCTGTGCAGAATGATAATGTGCCAAATAATGATTTAAATCCGCAGGTGCAGAATGAGGGACCACGGAAGACACAGCAACAGGTAAAACAGAATCAGTTGCCTCGTGCACCTAGGCCAAAGTATAGGAGCAAAGCACAACAGAGTGAGGAAGAGAGGTTTGGGAAGGAAGGGAGGATAGAAATGCAGCAACTTCGCAATTTTTGTTGAATGATACATTCCTCTGTGATGAACCTTTTTGACGGTGCCTGAGGGGGGAGGACAAGGAGTGCATGCTTGGCGCCTCCTTGCCGGTAGACCAGTCAGGGCCATACATTGAAGGAAAGGTTGAAGGAAATGACTTCACGTTTCTGTTGGACACTGGTGCTACCCGTTCTACTGTGAGAACAGCAGACGTTCCAAACCTACCCCTCTCGGGAGAAGCAATCCAAGTAGTGGGTGTTTCTAATCAATCAATTAGTACCCCAGTTACAGAGCCCATGGAGATCACAATAGGGAATTTTAAAGAAATGCACAGATTTGTTGTCTGTGATTCTAGTCCAGTGAACTTACTAGGACGAGATTTGCTGTGCAAAATGAACTGCACCATCTTTTGCACACCAAAAGGCGTTGAAATTCAGACTCCAGATGAAGACAGAATTTACAAATTAATGGTAATAAGACCTGACTCGGAAAACAAAAGACTGACAATACAAGACTTACCTGAAGAACTCCAACAGACAGTGAAACCAGAGGTATGGGATTTTACTGGAAAAGATGTAGGACTAATGGCAAATGTAGACCCAATTAAAATCTCCATAACAGAAGATGCAGTTTACCCGAATACTAAACAGTATAAAATGAGTGCAGAAGTGAAAGCAGGGGTTGCCATTGAAATAAAAAGATTGCTAGAAGCAAACATTATACAAGAGGTTATGAGCAGTCCTTGTAATTTGCCAATAATTGGAATCAAGAAACCTAGTGGGAAGTACAGAGTAGTACAGGACTTGCGCAAGGTTAACAAAATTGTCGTTCCTTGCTGTCCTATTGTGCCAAACCCTGCAGTGATTTTGTACCAAATTCCATGGAATGCTGGATGGTTTACCATCATTGACCTATGTTACGCATTCTTTTCAATTCCATTGCATCCAGACAGCAAATTTATTTCCTCATTTGAATTCGACAGTCATGTTTATGTCTGGAATCGTGTCCCTCAGGGGTGCACAGAGAGTCCTTCCATTTTTAATTAGATTAGTTTTAAATTAGATTTTAATTAGAAAGTGCCTTGAATCTTTGGTCTTACCTGGAGAATCAGTTCTAGTGCAATACATAGACGACCTTTTGGTGGCGTCTAAAAGTCGGAAAGACTGTGTTGTTGACACCATTGCCTTACTGAACCATTTAGGTGAAGGAGGACATAAAGTATCACCAGACAAATTACAGTTCTGTACCTCTTCAGTGAAATATCTGGGGCACCAGATAGAGAGGCGTATCAAAAAGGTGACCACAGAACAAATTTGAATAATTCGAAACATGGAACTACCCAATACTCAGAAAGAAATCAGAATGTTTCTTGGAGTTGTAGGATACTGCAGACAGTGAATTGTGGATTTGGAGTCCTAGCAAAAACGTTGATAAAAATGACAAAGAAAGGAGCAAAAGACCCAGTGGAGTGGGATGATGAAAGCATGTCAGCTTTAACAAAGTTACGAGAATGTCTGTGCACAGCTCCCGCATTCGGAATGCCTGACTACTCGAAAGACTTTGCACTGTTTTGTGACACCCGAGACAATTGTGCACTTTCAGTCCTAACTCATATGCATGGTTTGACTAGACGTCCAGTGGCATATTTTTCCGCTACCTTGGATCCAGTGGCTGCTGGATTACGTGGATGCCTGAAAGCAGTAGCTGCAACATGCATGAGTCTTGAACAGAGTGAATCCATCATTATGGGACATCCTGTAACTGTGCATGTTCCACATTCAGTTGTATTCTTATTGACCCGAACCAAAACACAGTATCTCACACATAGTCGGCTGACTAAGTATGAGAGAATTCTAGTGGGTGCAGCAAATGCAACCATTACTCGATGTAACATACTGAATCCATCCACCCTATTACCAAATTCACTGATTGCATAAGCAAAGGGAGAGGTCGAGTATAATTGCATTGATCTGACTGAGTTTAGTACAAAACCACGCCCAGACATCAAGGAAATGCCCCTGCCTATAGAAGATTTTGAGCTGTTTGTAGATGGCTCATGTCTGAGACATGAGGATGGAGGCCTAAGCGCTGCCTATGCTGTGTGTACGATAGCACGTCCAGTAGAAACATCCTATTTGTTTGGAGTAAAGTCTGCACAAGTAGCCGAATTGGTTGCATTGGCAAGAGCCAGTAAATTTGGGAAAAGCAAGAGAATAACCATATACACTGACAGCCAGTATGGTTATGGGGTTGTGCATGACTTTGGCCAGTTGTGGCTGCATAGAGAATTTATGGCTTCTTCGGGTACTCCTATCCGAAACGGGAAAGTTGTACAAGAACTACTGGAAGCAATCCAGTTACCTAAGGAATTGGCAGTGGTCAAGTGTGCTGCTCACAAATCTGGCGATGACAATGTGACAGCAGGTAATCGATATGCTGACCAACTGGCCCAACATTGTGCAAGACATAGAATGTCAGTCAATATCAAATTGGGGGAAGCGGAAACAGCTGCCAACTTAAGGTGTTTGAAGATGTACAAACATGGGAAGAACTAAGAGATTTGCAGAAAGCAGCAGGACCAAAGGAAAAGAGAAGATGGAGAAAGTTTGGTTGTCAGCAAAGGAATGAGGATGGTGTCATTGTTTATACTGATGGTATCCCTGTGGTGCCAGACATCTTGCTTGCTCCAATGGCTAGATTAATACATGGAGATGCACGTTTAGGAAGAGATGCAATGGTCCGTGTCTTCAGGCAGACATGGTTCAATTCGAAATTCAGGAACATAGCAGAGGCACTCTGCCAGAGGTGCTTGACATGTCAACAATTCAATCCTGGAAAGAAAACAGTAGTTTTACCGGGTAAAATTGGGAAAGCAGAAGGTCCTTTTATCAGATTACAAATTGACTTTATTCAGTTACCCCCCTGTTGAGGAATGAAGTACATCCTTGTCATTGTTTGCCTATTTTAAAAGTGGGTAGAAGCTTATCCTGCAAGAAAGAACGATAGCATCACTGTAGCTAAATTGTTACTGAGGGAACTAATACCTAGGTATGGTTTTCCAGTCACAATTGAATCAGACAGAGGTGGGCATTTTCAGAACGAAATAATAGGCAAAATCTGTGAAGCATTCAAATTACACAAAAACTACACTGTGCATATCGCCCAGAGGCTTCTGGAGTGGTAGAACAACTGAATGGCACTATCAAGTCCAAATTAGGAAAGATGTGTGAATCCACTGGAATGCAATGGATAGATGCTTTGCCCCTTGTCTTGATGGGACTCAAAAGTATTCCGGATCAGAAGACAGGCCTGAGCGCCCACGAGATTCTGATGGGAAGAGTAATGCGACAAGCATGGGTGCCAGAACACAAACTGATAAACATTTCTGATGATTTTGTGCTAGAGTCCTGCAAGCAACTGGGTGACCAAGTGCGTTCTATCTCTCACCAGATTGGGGAAGACGCCGTCGCCAGGCCAGCAACTCCAGCCCATAATCTGAACCCAGGTGATTGGGTTGTACTTAAGAAACACACCCAGTCGAGTTGCCTTGCATCGAAGTGGGGAAAGAAAAGACAAGTGATTCTTGTTACAGCGGTGAAGTTTGCGGGTGTGCCACGGTGGATCCATGCCAGCCATACGAAAAAGGTGACAGAAGACGAAGAAAAAACTGAGGCTGAAGGTTGTGCAGCTGAGGGGTCTCCTGAATTTGGTCCTGAAGTAGCTGAAGAAGAACAACCAAGCACCAGTCAGGATGATTGGGTCCCAGTAATCGACCTGGCATTCGATCCAATAAGAACCAGAAGACAAACCATCCTATCTAGAGAGTGGGATAGTGAGGACGAGGCAGGAATAGAAGGAGACAATCAGATCATCGAAATCCATGTCAAATCTGATGTGGAGGAAGGTCAGATAGGGACGGAACAGGTGATTGACACACAAGAACTTCTGAAACTGAAAAGGGACAGATAGAAAATAGGGCGGAAGTTCAAGCAGAAGAAAATCAAAGGTTCAAAATGCTTGAACATGATCAGATAGAAATAGATAAATGTGTTCAGGAAGAAGAAATTGAAACAGAACAAAGCAAAATTCAGCATATACCTAAACCAGGCCAGCTTAGTGACCAGACAGAAAAAACTGACCTAAGACCTGGAACTAGTCAGACAGATAGGGAAGAAGAAAACATTGAAACAAATGTGCCACAACTGACGGAAAATAAAAGAGCATTTGAGGAAAGCCAAATTACAGTGCCAGTTAAAAGATTCAAGAAAAAGAATAGAGAACCAAGATTTGTCAAAAGACTGAGACTAAAAACTTTAGAGGAAAAACTTGAGTAAGAGAATCAAGACTCCAGCGAAACTGACCAGTCTGGAGCAAAGCCTAAGAGAAGAAGTGCCTGAATAAAGAGACTGAACAATAAGTATCAAAGTCCTGAATGGATGTTGGAGGAATTTGAAAATCTTGATATAAGTGATGAAAGTGATGAAGAACTGATTGCTGATCAGACTTCTGAAGAAGAGGAACCAACCTGAACGTTGCCCTGTGTAAGCAACCCGTGCAAAGTTACAAAGAGGAGTTGAAAAACTTCTTTGAAGCAAAAATGTCTGATTCCACTGTGAATGGAAGAACTAGACGCAATTGTTGTAAAACAATGCTGCAAAGTATGTGTATGTAGTATAGCTTTAGTACTGATATTATGGATAAGACTAACAATTACTATTCCTTACATGATGAGTAAAGATACTAATTTGTACCCTACTAAAATAGTGAAAAAGGACACAGAAGAGCTGCAAACGAAAGAGACACCACAAACTGTAGAAAAACCTGAGAAAACACTTAGCCTTAGACAAACTAGAATGGACTTAGACGCATCAGATGAGGAAGGACTACATTATACCAGATTTAAGAATAGAACTCATTTAAACGTATTTGCAATCCTGTTAGTACACTACGTAGAAGCGATGGAAATAGAGGACTGTTATGTCTGCATGAAGCTAACTACTTCAGTGGCTGAAGGTGTGACCTATCATCATTTACCACTAACATATGGAATTTCCTGAAGTATTTTAGCTAGTTTGTTCTATAAAAGTGGACCGTTACAGTACTACTATTCTAACTCAGACGTAATCTTTTCTGATCTTCCTATATACTAAAAGTGATGTAACACGTTATATTGGAGAATACTTTCTAACTATAGGTACAATAGATTTAGGTGAAGCACATAGAGATAACGTAACATGTTCATTACATGAACAAGAGAAAATGTTTCTAAATATGGCAGAGAAAAGAAGAGAAAGTTTCCAAAGAAAAGCGAATGATAAAAGATAGAAAACTCCTAAGTGGGCAGAAAACATGGGGAGCACCTCAAATGGTGGAGCTGATCCTGCTTTGTTGCTGGATTTCAAAAAGAAAGGGAAGCATTGTCTTCACAGAGAAAAGACTAGTTATAATTTTAACATATTCATTGGTTCCAGTGAATGCGAACATAATTACGAGGTAATTGGAGGTTGGGGTTTCAAAAATGGGTCAGAACCTATGTTTCCCGGAATTTATTATATATGTGGAAACAGGGCTTATTTCAAATTGCCAAATCACTGGTATGGAAGCTGTTATTTTGGAATTGTCTTCCCAAAAATATACCATGTGAATGAAGTCACTGGAAGCAATGAAAATACTAATGGATTAGTGCGTAGTAAAAGAGAAAGTGTAGCAGAAATAATGGGTGATATATTTAGTGCATTGATACCTGCAAGGGGAGTGACTCTGAATACACACAGAATTTGCTAATTGTCTACAATAGTAGATCGGTTATCAACTGACACTGCTGCAGTTTTCCTGCTGGTCAATACCGAAATGGTTGCGATCAGATCTATGGTTTTACAGAATCGACTTGCTCTTGACACTCTATTGGCAAAAGAGGGCGGAGCCTGTAGAATGTTGAAAGCGCAACATTGTTGCACTTACATTCCTGACAAAAGTGTTGAAATTAAGAAATATGTGAGAAACATAATTAAATTGGAAAAAGAGCTCAAACCTCTGGAGGTTGACAGTGCCTGGAAGAGACTAACTGATGGTCTCTCCTCCATAGGTAGTTGGTTTTCTTACTTAGGTAAAAGTCTTGTGCGTAAAATATTGATGCCAATAGCAGGAATGAACTTGAATTAGAAGAACTGAATAATCAAATTTACAAAATAGCAAAGAATTTCCATCCTAATAAGGATGCAGGGAAAAGGCTAAACATAAAGTTGAAGAAATTGAATTGGGTGAAATGTGAAAAGTTGGCATCTGGTTCCTTTAATAGTGATGATAGTAAATATCATCAAAGAGGGGATTGATGCAGCAAGTATTCACACGTTGAGCGACTTGCTTGTATAAAGAACCTCAAATAACCCTAACTCTGTAATCAATCTGTTTTGTCTTACTAATATTGCACATTTTACACTACATGGGGTGTCCCAGAGACGCTTGCCTATTTGTTTCCTAAAACTTAATACACTTGCCTTTAAAATGTTTGCTGCTTTGCAGGAATTTACAGCCTGATTCATCAAGCTGAAATCGGCTCGCAAAGGGTCAGATTCTGAGAATCTGGCCCTTTGCGAGCGCTATTTTTGCATTTGGGATTCATCATCCCAAATGCAAAATTCGGTAATTGGTAATTCGCTAAATTGCGAGGAATTACATTTAAGGAATCTCTATTTGAGATTCCTTAAATGCAATTCATCAACCATTTTTAAATTGCTAATTTGCAATTTCGGGCCGCTATTTACCGAGAGGTCAGACCTCTCGGTAAATAGCAAAAACTTAGAAAAATGCTTTTAAAAGCATTTTTCTAAGTTGCATGTTGCGCACACACATGTCCTTTGGACATGTGTGTGTGCAACATCTGTGTGAAATTTCATTTGAGGGGTGCTACAGGGTGTCCTGTGGACACCCCTGGCACCCTTCAAATCGCTATCTTATTTGCGATTAGCTAATTGCTAATCGCAAATAAGGAATACTCCCCATTCATTCCTATGGGCCTTTTGGCCCATAGGAATGAATGGCGAGTTATTCCTTATTTGCGATTAGCAATTAGCTAATCGCAAATAAGGAATTGTAAGGAATCGCATTTTTATAGCATATTCCTACTTGAATCCCGTTTTGCGAGTCCTTAATAGCGATTCGCTATGAATCGCTATTAGGGCCTCGCAAAACGGGAGCATGATGAATCAGGCGGTTAGTCTGTGCATGCGTAGGTCACACCCATGTGATGTGACGCACTCGCAGTACTGAAGGGAATTAGTTGGTCATGCGCAATGCACCTAAAATTGCTGCTTTGTTTTCTCATATGCTCTGAGCTTGCATTGCCGCTTTTGCAAAGCTGTGTGTTCTGCACTTACCATAATGCAATAGTTATTATAAAGTAAGGGGTGTAGTATAGCCAATCATGGTATACAGTGTATTCATTTTTCCTGTGTTTCTAAATTGTTTTCGCTTGCTTTGCATGTATCGTATTCTTTGGGCCTGGGATGCGCTTGCTACTCCATCTTTGAAGCCCGTATGGTACCAGTCACGTGATGGGGAAATTAAAGCCATGCAGCAGTGGAACCCAGCCAGCTGGCAGACACAGCCAAGATGCTCCTGGGAACCTGAACTCCAACATAGCTGAAGAAGCTGACTTGTACCTAAAACTGTTACAAATGTATTTCACCGCTGTGTATCCTATTGTACTCTGTAAATCTTATGCCATGGGAACTAGAATGTAAGTGGTGGGTACGAAAATTGAATATTAAGCCTGAGAAAGTTTAAAATTTAGGTGGTGTGATGACCTACCCTCCTCCTTTTTCCAATCAGAACTTGGGGATTCTTTCATTTGCAACTTTGAAGGGTGGTACACTGACCCGAAAACAGTATAACTAGCCTAGGTTTAGCTAGAGAAATTGTCTGACTTTTCCGAATAGCTGACCTGTCACTGACCCAACGCACTCTATAGGTGACTGATACAGAGAGCTGCAGAGCACTCTGTCCGTATTTTTCACAGACCCAGTCGAGGTTTTGGGAACCTTAAGAGCTGGCGAAGCACTTTGCTGGGAGATTCGAGAACCCAATCAGGGTTATTGGCAGATTCTTTGCAGAGACGGAGTAGCGCAGGCGTTGCAACCGAAGCTTCAGGTGTTGGTCGTACCCTTTGATGAGCTCTGTCCTGATCCGAATCCTCGGGTTATCCTGTCCTGACTGTCCATGAGCTGTACCTGCTCGCCTACTGGCAGCCTAAGTCCTTGAGGGTCCTTTCCCGCCTTTTCCAACTGACCCGTGGCCAGGGTTAGTCTACATTATGTCCTAGGTAAATATAAATTCTACATGGGTGTTTGTCTATCTAAACTCTTTCTCGTCTCGAATAAAGCATAATTGCCTACGTCCCTTTTCCTTGTCTCTCTATAAATAAGATTTGATGCAATATTGTCTATTAGCATGTTCCACTTTTCTCCCTACCTTTAGTCAATTACTGATGTGTTTGCATATATAGTATGTTCCATTCTTACCTTCCCTATAGAAAATAAGCACATCTTGATAAATCAAATTGCATAAGTTTCGTTTCCTCTGAACCGTTAGTGAATTTCGAAAGTCAACTTTGATTAGTATGTTCCCTTTCTTTACCTGCGTTTAGTGAACTTTTGTAAGTCTGTTATTCTAAAATAGCATGTTCCTTATTTCTCCTTCCCTTTATTTTTTAATTTCTAAATGATTCTTACCTTCATTCATAGCTATACGATATTTCTAATTTTAGTTATAGACAGTCTGATCTGTGTTAATTTGTGGCTCATGGCATATGATGATGATGATGCTTAGATAAAGGTTTTAACCCTTTCCATGCTCATGACGGAACGGTTCCGTCATGAGCGTCGGTTGGCCTGTGCTCATGACGGAACCGTTCCGTCATGGTTCCATAGGCCCAATGGAACTTTCAGCACAGCGCAGTAATTTGCGCCGCGCTGCACGGGTTAAAAACGTTTTGAGTCTGTGGTTATTGTAAAAGGTATAAACATTATTCAATGTGTATATGGTATTTGTGTTGTCTATTTGTCCCACAGCTAGCTCCCTGATCCCGTGTGATCTTAGGTACCTGTGACGAGGATTGGTAAGTCAGGTACACGGAAATAGAAAAGAAGGGAAACTGAATTACTGATAAAAGTGTGCAGGTTACCTGATTAAAGTATAAATGAAAAATATTCTTATGGGCCCAAGTGTGCACTATTTGATAATAAAAGTTAGTCGGGTGACCTGCGCGCTCTATCATGAGTGCCTATCACTCCCCCTTGTGACTGCCCCCACAAAGACTGTCCCCAGGAGGTAGCCCTTAGGAGCTAAAAAGAAAACAATAATGCATCTTTTTTACTATTGTTTTATTTGTCAACTTTTAAAAGTTCTCGCGGGGGAGGGAGGGGGGTTGATACTCCTCCGCCATAGCAGAAGAAGCGCTGCTGCTTTATACTTATCAACCTGCTGATATCCAGTTAAAAAGTTATTTGCATTCAAGAGCCAGATTGTCCTGAAAAGAAAAGACAAAAGTTAAATTACTACATAATTTTGACTTTCAAAGGAAGCAAGTAAAAGTTGTGTGAATTCATTGTTTCGGAAATATTTTGAGAACTAGAATCTGAGGAATGAGTGTAATTCCTGAGAGTGGATTTTAGTGAAGTCTTTCTAATCGAGAACCAAGGTAATTTTAGTTGGCGTGTTGCAAATAGGCTAGGACACTAGTAATTAAGGCCCACAGGAGATGATGATATTTGTTTCCCTTTTAGAAATTCATTAGCTGCTGAGAAAACAGAAAATCCCAAATTGAGAGCAATAATCGCTAAAGTTAGAAAGAGGAAATAACAAGATAAGGCCAGGATATTACTCAGTAGAAGCCAGCAAGACCTAGGATTGTACAATAAACTTTTCCTTGCATCCACTAATATTTTAATTTACCTTTCATTAGCGACAACAAATAAAATGCCATCTCATTCAGCGTGCACAGAGGACAGATAGAATACCACAGAAGGGAGGCCTTTCAGAGGGAGTGACGAGCTGAATTAAGACGTCTCTCTCTCTCTCCATTCCCTTTCACCTGGGCCTGACCTGGTCTCATGTGTTAATTAGGCATTGGGCCTGTGGCAGCCTCATGAAGAAGTGGGAGCCAGCTTTGAGTCTACCTCACTCCCACAGGATCGCACTCCCCAGCAGGTAGTGTCCGGACCTGTCAATACTCTTCTACTAAAACAGGAGCAAAAATTGAGACAAGGAGGGTGGTGTTGAGCATTATATGTATTTATGGACTTGAGGACCCGATGTGACAAGTAGATCAGGGAAAAGTCTGTACCAGAACTATTTGCACCAAGACCCAGAGTGCACTTGAACATTGAGAGGGTATGGGCACTGGAAGGCTCCAGAGATGTAAGCCATATGAGAAGTAAGTTATAACTGCCCCGCTCATTCATTTTATATATTTATTTATATAGAGTTTTATAGAGCGTGAACCAGACTCGTAGGGTACCAGAGCACTTTACAGGATTGACAGGTGGTATACAAAAGACTTAGGAGGGAGGGTACATTTTGGGGAAACAAAACCAACTCAGTTAGGAACATTTACTAGGAACAGGCGATCTCAAGTCCCGGGTGGGGTGCCCATTCTGGACAACCAAGGGAAGGCTGCAATAAGAGGTAGAACAAAGTCACTGAGGTTATTGTAGTGCAAGCGTCAGAAGTGGAATTTGCTCATTAGGAAGGTTTTGGCCTCCTTTTTAAAGCGTGCCAGAGGCGGAAGTCTTCTAATGGCGGGCGGGAGGGAATTCCATATTCTTGGAGTGGCCCCAGAGAAGGCCCAGTGGTACATTTTTTCCCCGTTAGCGTTTTGGCTGGAGCAGGAGGTCTCTGGCAGACTGAGAGTTTCTGGCTCCTCCGGATACCACGAGTTTCTGGGCAAGAAATGCAGGGGAATTAGAGTACAAGGCCATGTGAGTGATGCAGGCCAGCCTCAGTTGGATTCTGGCCTCAAGAGGATGCAAGTTCAGAGCTTTAAGGTGTGGAGAGATGTGGTTAAATTTCTGTGAACCTGTTAGGAGTCTGGCGGCAGATTGAGGCAGGCTTTCAATGCGGCCAAAAAGATCTTGGGTAGACCTGCGAGAGTAGAGCATCCATATTCTAGTCCAGAGATTACTAGTGCCTATATTGCCATTTTCAGGTCAGGAGTGTAGAGAAAAGGTTTCAGGTATCTTAGGTAGCTCAAATGAAATCTGGCTGTTTTGGCCATCGATGGCAATACATATTTAAGCTGCAATCTAGGGTTATTCCAAGGGATTTAGCAGTATCCACTATGGTTGGAGGGCAGTTTAATGCTGTGATAGACTTGATCCATTCCTGAATGTCCGGGTTGGTTTTGGGTGGCGAGATTAGAAGAAATTAATTTTTTTGCGTTGAGTTTAAGCTGGTTAGAAGTGAGCCAGTGGACAGTCAACTTCAAGGCCTCATTCAGGGAGAGAATGTCCTCAGGAGAAGAGATTTTGATGTAGATCTGGGTGTCGTTGGCATACATGTGGTAGGCGATGTTGGCACTGCGTAGTACTTTTGTGAGTGGTTCGAGGTAAAGTTTGAAAAGGATAGGGGACAGGGTTGATCCTTGGGGGACTCCAATCATGATTGGAGTAGGAGCGGAGAAGGTGCTGTTAATTAGGAATCTCTGTGAACGATTCTGTAGGAAGGACCTAAACCATTCAAGAATGGGGCCATCCATTCCAATCCTGGTTTTGAGGTGTTCAAGGAGTTTTTCGCGGTTAACCGTATGGAAAGCCGAGGATAGGTCTAGGAGGATTAGGAGACAGGTTGTGCCTTGGTCAAGGGCTTGGAGGGCATCATCCACAATGTGGAGGAGTGTGGTTTGGTGCTGTGTCCTGGCCTGAACACTGATTAGAAGTCATCTAGTAAGTCGAAGTCGGTGATGTGAAGGCTCAACTGCTGTTGCACACATTTCTCCAGAACTTTAGCTAGGAGTGGGATATTAAATACAGGTCTATAGTTGTCGGGGGAAGCAGGATCCAGCCTAGGTTTTTTCAAGATAGGGACAACTTGGCCAGCTTTAAGAGAGTCGGGTATCGATCCCTGTTGGAAGGATCCATTGATTCTTGCAGTGCAAGTAGGGTTGATAGCCTGAGAGGTGGCGTTTAAGCAGTTAGACGGGAGAGAATCATTAAAGTGATTGTTTGGGTTTAAAGAGGATAAAATTTTTGAGATGAAATGTTCATCGTAAGTCTTGAAGTTGGACCAGTGCACTTGGTTTTTGGGTGTTGTCTGGGAGGGCAGAACAGAGAAAAGAGGGACATCTGGAGGGGTTTGGGAGTGAGTGGAGGATCTAAGTTCATTTCCTAGGGCAGAGATTTTGTCGCAGAAGAAGGAGGAAAATTCCTTGCATGATACTAGATATTTATGGGTTTCTTTTGAGGTTTTTGCCAGTTTGTTAGATTGATGTTTGACCAATTCATGGGGTTGAAGGTCATTAAACATCGACAAGCTGTGGAAAGATGTCACAAATAACCATCTGGATAGTAGACAGCATGCTCTGATCAAGCATACTTGGCCTGTTGAGTCCCCATCGCAGAACCGAGCTTGTTTGCACTTGCCCGGGCACCCACATCTTGTATGAAATGGGGGAACCCAGAGAATGTAGGAACTGAGCATTGCATCAATGCAAATGGAACATGGATGAAACTCAGCAATGCTACCAACAAAATCAGAAAGAATTACACACAAGCAAAATGTAAGGAGACAAAATGGATTTAATGCTCATGGCGATCTCATCCACTAAAGACTATATAGAACACAAACTTGACTCGCTCATACCTCTAGAGGATTGATCAATGTAAGATCAATGAATGAGTGGTTGACGTACACTTGACCTTGGTTAAACTAAAGTAAACTTCTTTGGCCAACGACAAACAACTAAAAGACTTGGTTGAGAGAGTCTCATGCTTACAGTATAGGGTTGAGTGTGCAGAAGGGAGGGCAAGGAGGAACAATATCCACATTGTGTGACTACCGGAGAAAACAGAAGGGAAGCTTATGGTATTGTTCCTCAAAAGCTGGCTGTGGCTGATGCTTGGGAAGATCCTGTCAACCTTCTATGCTCGAGAGAGCCCATTGGGTCCTTGCTATGCTTCTTCCCCAGGATGACCCACAGATGCCGATTGTAGCCCAGGTTTGAACTTTAGGACTCATGGTACAATTGTCTGTGGAGCCTAAGAGAAGGTTTGGTTGATCTTTGAATATTTCAAGCTAATGATATGCCCAGATAATACAGCTGCTGTTCAGCAACAACAAGTATCCTTACTAGAGACAAAATGCAGTCTGCGGAAAGTGAATGAGAAGTATGTTTCAATGTTACCTGCAAAGCTAAAGGTCTTCGCAGATAACACATCCTCTTCTTTACTGATCCACAGGCAATCTGAGAGTAGATTGAGGGCCAGAGTAGATTGTTGACAGAGTGGCAACAATACAAGAGACATAAACCCACCACAAACAGAGATGTTAACTTCACACCATAAAAATAGCAGATCCAACAGGATTAGGAGGGCGCAATGTCAACTGTGGCAGAAATAGGATGGCGATCATGGTGAGTAGAAAGCTTAGAGAATTCCGACGCATATTCAAAGTTGGAATTAGACAGATCCAAACAGCCTTGGAACATCTGGCATTACATGTAACACTGCAGACTTTCAATAAACTGCTTTAGAATTCTGCATTCAGAATAACTTACAAATAGGGGGAATCATACACAGAGGTGGTAAGATGGTGAGGATGAGAGGAAACTGATATACTGTTAACTATTATACAGCAGGACTTATAAGCATTAAATCTTCTGATAAGGTAGGAGAGTTGAGATATAAGAGTTAGATTGGCTCTGCGAGTCTCAGAACAAGAGTGGGCAACTCCATATTATTACAGACATTCTATATAATTTTTTATGTTCTAATAGTACTGATTGTTAACATTTTTGGTTTTGGACTGGGACACACAAACTATGGAGAAAGGGAGTTAGGGACGTTTAACAGTCCACCAATGCATGGCTCTCATGTGGCGGATGGCCACGCAAACAGGTAATCCTCTTTTGGGAGGAGCGGGGAACCAATGGATGGGGCTGCCATCCTTCACTTTGAGGATGAAAGACAGTAAGAGAACTGACTACAAGAAGGGGAAGATTTACCATAGTATTGTGTTGCCCTTCCTTCACACATGGTATTGCAAGGGCAATGCAATACATACGTTAGATCTACCAAGTAAAAGAAGGCCAACTTACATGGCCCTGCATTGCTTGGTAAATCTGGAGTAAAGCAAGGCAGAGTAAGTTTCTGCTTTTCAATACTCTGCCCCAGGTAGGCATTCAATGTGTGGAGTGTGGGTGTTCCAATGCACCCACCTATGGATTTTGGTATATTCCCGGATATACTAATACAGATAAACCAGGGAATGTGTCAAAAGGCTACACCTTCTCAGAGGAGGCACAATGAGGAGAAATATCTTTATCATTCTGCAGCACACTTAGAAAGAGGAAAATGCCTCAGAAGATTGTTTTTGAGTAGGAAGACGTGCCATCCTGCACAAAAAAATCTTGTATGAAATGCAGGCACCCTTTCACCTTGGTGCAAGAGTGCCTACATTGGCGCTAGGCAGCAGATTGTGCACCAGCTCAGGCAGAGAGTAGGAATGTGCCATATCCTGATAGACATGGTACATTCCTGCCCTCGACCTTTCACACAGCAAAGCAACTTGTCTTGGTGTATTGCATTGCATGGAAGAATAATAAATCTGGCCCCAAGAGACTGCCGGGTCAAAAAGGTCTTAGAAATCCCTTACATTGAATGCCAGAGGTCTGCATAATATGAATAACTGCTATATAGTGCAGTTCTACATTAAAAGAAGAGGCGCCACATTCTGTTTCTGCAAGAAACTCACAGGGGGTAGGGTGCTAAAAGCAAGGTGGAGAGGACAGCTCATCTTTACACATTATTTGGCTTTTCAAGGGGTGAGCTGATGTGGATCATGCTGGTGGTTCCCTCCTTCCAAGCCCTTAACACAACTATCAACACAGAAGGGAGATAGGTAATACTGAGAGGAAGACTGTATGGTGGAGACATATCCCTGGTAAATTTATATGCATCCAACAAACACTAGGAGTCATTTTTCAATAATTTATCACCCCTTTTAGTAGAAGAAGTGAAATTCCCATCTGTAATATGGGATATGATAATTGTCTGGCTGATCAAGGCCTGGCCCTCCCCGCACCCCTTGCTGATGGTACCAGCACTAAACATGGCAACCAGGATTAAGAATCGTCAATGCCATTAGCACTTAACAGACCGGTGGAGAGTGCACAATGCTTCAGGCCAAGATTACTCATTTTTTTCAGCAGTCCATGACCTGCACGTCAGACTAGACAGATTGTTTTGTAATCAGTCTAAGCTAACGTGGGTCACAAACTCAGAGTATCTATGAACAACACTCTTGGATCAGAACTAAATGCTACTGACAAATGATTGCAGCATGCCTTGAGCAACAATGCCCACCTGGAGGTTGCAACCACATATGCTGGAAGATCAGACCTCTCTCCAAAAAATGCATCAAATGCTCTACAATTTTTGGACTGAAAATGGAAGAATAGACACATCAAACTCAGAAGAATGGGAGTTAAAAAAATTCTCACGAAGTGGACTTCATAAAAGCAGCTGATGGAGTCTGTTTTACCATTAGCAGGGAAACAAACCACTCAATAGGAACACAGGCTAAGATAGGTGGAAACACAGGCATTGACAGGACCATCCTTAAGAGAATCCCTTGTGAAGGAGCACGTAAAGCATGCTCAGGGCATACAAAACTAGGCTGTATCAATAAAATGATAAAGCTAAGCCCCTCCTAGGATGGTTACTTAAGTCTGATATGTGAGGATCTCCTATTGTATATATTAAAACACCTCAAAGAACTGTGCTTCACTCCCAAGAGTGCATTAGTAAGGCATTTAGAGGTTACTATGAACAGCTCCATGGGTCAGTATCTCAGCATGTTTCTGGGCAGCATTGTCCTACCAAAAGTTCCTCCGGAGGTGCCAGAGGCTCTGGGAAAGGTGATTGGGATTTCCAAACTCAGTGTAGTGCCACATCAAGCAGTGACTACCCCGTTGGCTAGCAATCCCGCTCTGCCTAATGAGGCAGAGAGATGTGTTCTGCTCACCTCTGGTTGGATGGCCTCTTTACCTCATTCTATACCTTGTTATTCAGGTGCAACACCTTCTTCAAGCAAATGGGAGCAGAAGGTTTCTGGAATCCTGTTAATCTTAGCCCTTTCTGCAATTTAACTGCCAAACATTTTGCTTTCACCCTCTTGTTTTCTGAACTCGTTTTTGTTGGTTTTTAGGACTCTGCACCCTTTACCACTGATAACCATTGCTAAAGTGCTTGTGCTCTCTCCTTAAACATGGTAGGATTTGCTTATATCCAAACAAAAGGGGAACACTGTTCCTATGGCAGGGTGCAAAAAGTCACCCACGCCCAAGGGTGCAAAAAGTCACCCGTGCATAACAAGAATGAAAAGGTGAAAAGGAAAAAAGAAGAAAAAGACATCCTAGGTAAATGGAAGACCGCTTATTGTCCTTTGATGCCCTTACACATCCCGAGAGGTGTCATGCTTCATCATTGGGCAGTTGCTCCTCATAGGGCCGGTGCTGCAATTCCCTACGGGTCCCCAAAGGGTCTCTTTATCGGAGATCTTTGAAGGACTGCCGGATGGTGCATTAGGCATGGGCGGAAAATCCGTTCCGCTCGCGGATTTTGCGGATTTTCGGGAAATCCGCAATCCGCGAGATTTGCGAATCTCCCGCAAAATCCGCAAATCCGCGAGCAGCGGATTTTGCTCGCACTGCTCGCACTGTTCGCGTGAGTTCGCGTGAGTTCGCGCCCCGCGAATAAGTGCAAAATTGCAGAAATACGATTTTAGCAAACTGAAAGTAACTACTTACCAGGTTCAAAAGTTCAGGCTCATCATTAGTAGCCATTTCCTGTAGTGCTTCCTGAGGGGCCCCTCCAGAGTTCAGTTGCCAGTTGAAACTATTATGTGACCCTGCTCTGAACCTCAGAATAGTTACACATATGCCACAAAGGTCCTGAATTACAGCTAAGGGAGACAAGCAGGAGCCAGGCTGGAAGTTAAAATCCATTAATCAGCCCCTAATTCATTATTGTCAGTTGGGGCAGGGCAGGTGTTGTAACTAATTTTGCAACAATGAAAGCACTTAGCAAGTGCAAAAGATCACTAATCAGGGCGCACTAAGGAAGCAGGTGCCAGCTAAAAAAATATTCTGTGACACATTAATCAGCCCCAAATTAATTCAGGTCACTTGAGGCAGGGAAGGTGTGATTTGCTTTGCCGAAAATAATGTACACTGGACAACCAGAGGGTGTGGTGATGAAACAGAGGGTGGCATGGGTGGGCCAGAGGGTGGCATGAGTAGTCAGAGAGTGGCAGTGGTGACAGAGAGTGGCAGTGATGAAGAAGAGTGTCCCAAACAGGCTGGACACGTAGAAACAACAAGTTTGCGAAACTTGCGACCCGACAGGTAAGTTCGCAATTTGCGAAAGTGTACAAAACCCTCGCGAACTGGCAGAAACACGGGCGAACACAAAAAAAAAAAATTCACAAATTCGCGGGAATTCGCGGATTTTGCGGATTGCGAATCCGCAAATCCGCAAAATTCGCGAACGCGAGATCCGCAAAATTCGCTCATGCTTATGGTGCATGCGGATGTGCCGGGTGAGGGTCAAAAAAAGAGGGTGATAATGGTGCGTGCAAAGTGATGAGAAGATTAACAGAAGGTAAACAACAGTTTCGCTTGTATACCCCTTACGGATATACTACAAATTAGGTAATAAAATCTGGCCCTACAGGCATACTCTGCCCGGGAGTCCAGGGTCAAGGTGGACATGTTTCGCGCCTGCATTGCCATAAGGGTCGTTGGCGCATCTTCAGGACCAAAAATGATAAAAAGTAAAGTGCACGAGAAAAATCTCTTGAAAGAGAAATAAAATACCCTCTAAATCAATCAGGGCAGGACTGTCACCTGCATACTTATAATGTGGCTACAGCTGCACGATGAAACAGGCTCCTGATTAGTACCTAGGAAAAGAAACAAATGACAGATATGAGCATCAGTAACAACTCGGTGTCTCATGGTGCGCCACAGCTGTATGCACTTTGAAAACTCACGACAGTCGAAGAAAGCTAGGCTCAAAAGGCATATGTGCATATTCAATGGAGCACTGGCTAAGTAGGATGTCACAGGCAGTGCCTAAACTCATGCGTAAACCCTGTCATCTCTCCTATGCTTAAATGATATCTTGAGTGGCCCGATATATGTCCGTAGGGGGTACCATGCATTCAAAAAATGCCAGCAGCTGCTAATGTGATACAAGTGTAGCACCCCTCATGAGGGTTCTAAAAGAGGGCTTACCTCCCACTGCTAAGAAGGGTCCTCCACTGGCAGACCATGAATGCCCGCACACTATTGGGCTGTGAAAAACAGATACAAACATAAACAGGCTAGTAGGGGCACAGATGTTGAAAAAAGAGAAGGGATACTTATGAGCAAGTTGCTCACAGCATCCAAATTCCTTCACCAATGAACTACTTACAGTATCGCCGGGGTGCAGCCTCCTCTACACCTACCCCCTCCATGCGTCACTAATAAGCTGGTAATGGCAAGACACAACATTTGTATCACATTAGCAGCTGCTGGCATCTTTGGGGAATGCGGGGTGGGGTGCGTAAGAATTGGCGAAATTTGCGAAATCGCGTTCTGCGAATTCGCGTGAAACCGAATTCGCAATCCGCAAAATTCGCGAATTCGTGCGAATTTGAGGATTTTGGGGGTTTTTGTGGTTGCGGGGTTTTTTGCGTGTTCGCGGGGCTTTTTGCGTGTTCGCGGGCCGCTTGCATGGTGAAGTTACCCATGGGGTCGTGTATGGGCACAGCACCCTCTGGTTCACCACTGCCACCCTCTGGTTCATCACTGTCACCCTCTGGTTCACCACTGCCACCATCTGGTTCACCCCTGCCACCCTGTGGAGATCCCCTGCCACCCTCTGGTTCACTACTGCCACCCTCTGGTTCAGCACTGCCATTCTCTGGTTCACCCCTGCCACCTTCTGGTTCAGCACTGTCATCCTCTGGTTCACCACTGCCACCCTCTGGTTCATGACTTCCACCCTCTGGTTCATCACAGCACCTCTGGTTCACCACTGCCACCCTCTGGTTAATCACTGTCACCCTCTGGTTCAGCACTGCCACCCTCTGGTTCTCCACTGTCACCCTCTGGTTCACCCCTGCCACCCTCTGGTTCACCACTGCCACCCTCAGGTTCATCAAAGCACCATCTGGTTCACCCCTGCCACCCTCTGGTACAGCACTGTCACCCTCCGGTTCACCACTTCCACCCTCTGGTTCACCACTGCCACCCTCTGGTACAGCACTGTCACCCTCTGGTTCACCACTGCCACCCTCTGGTTCAGGACTGCTACCCTCTGGTTCATCACAGCACCTCTGGTTCACCACTGCCACCCTCTGGTTAACCACTGTCACCCTCTGGTTCAGCACTGCCACCCTCTGGTTCACCACTGCCACCCTCTGGTTTACCCCTGCCACCCTCTGGTTCACCACTGCCACCCTCTGGTTCACCACTGCCACTCTCTGGTTCATCACAGCACCCTCTGGTTCACCCCTGCCACCCTCTGGTACAGCACTGTCACCCTCTGGTTCACCACTGCCACCCTCTGGTTCACCACTGCCATCTTGTGGCTCATCACAGCACCTCTGGTTCACCACTGCCACCCTCTGGTTAGCCACTGTCACCCTCTGGTTCAGCACTGCGACTCTCTGGTTCACCCATGCCACCCTTTGGTTCACCACTGCCACCCTCTGGTTCACCCCTGCCACCATCTGGTTCATCACTGCCACCCTCTGGTTCACCCCTGCCACCCTCTGGTTCAGCATTGTCACCCTCTGGTTCACCCCTGCCACCCTCTGGTTCATCACTGTCACCCTCTGGTTCATCACTGCCACTCTCTGGTTTACCACTCCCACCCTCTACCGAGACCTTTTGTGACGCAGCGGCAGCACAAAAGATGCGCCATGGTGCTGGGTATTAACAGCGTGACGCATCTGAGAGATCCGTAAAGCCCTGCGCCATCAGGAGGCGTTTCGGTGCAGGGGAGGGCGTTCCTGCGCAGGAACGCCTCCTAAAAGTGGCTGAGTGAAATCTACAAGAATGCACTCAGTCACTTTTAGGCCAATGCTGCGTCAAAACCCTGCGCCTGCTTGAAGCAGGCGCAAGGCTTGATGCAGCATTGGGGAGATAGGGCCCCACAGAGCAGTGCTGGAGCTGCGCCGCAAGCGCGATGCAGCTCCAGCAAGGAGCTGCTTTTATGGCACAGATGCGTAACGCATCTGTGCCATTTTTGACACATGGTGCGCCGCATTGTAAATGCGGCGCACCATGGGGGGCCGAGCTGCGGCGCACAATAACTAGCACATCCCTGGGGATGTGCCAGTTATTGTAAATCTGCCCCTATACATTTAGCCAATGAGGGAGCACTTACTGATTAGACAGTAGAAATTACTCCAGTTGAGTAGAGGTATTGCAAAAAAAGGTGGCATCTTCGTGGACAGTCCTGCAGGGCGGGATTCATTCTGCCCCCTGTTAAACTCGTTTTTTGTACCCTTTTGCCTTCTGTTAGACTTTTTTTCCCTTGTTTTTCTGCCCTTCTGCCCTCCGTTAGACTCGTTTTTACCTTGTTTTTCTGCCCTTCTGCCCCTGTTAGACTTGTTTTTTGTGCCCTTTTGCCCTCTGTTAGACTAATTTTTCCCTTGTTTTTCTGCCCTTCTGCCCTCTGTTAGACTCGTTTTTTGTGCCCTTCTGCCCTCTGTTATTCCCTTGTTTTTATGCCCTTCTGCTCTCTGTTAGACTCATTTTTTTGTGCCCTTCTGCCCTCTGTTAGACTTGTTTTTGTGCCTTTCTGTCCCGTTACACTAGTTTTTTGCGCCCTTCTGCCCTCTGTTAGACTCGTTTTTCCCTTGTTTTTCTGCCCTTCTGCCCTCTGTTAGACTCGTTTTTCCCTTGTTTTTCTACCCTTCTGTCCTCTGTTAGACTGGTTTTTTGTGCCCTTCTGCCCTCTGTTAGACTCGTTTTCCCTTGTTTTTCTGCCCTTCTGCCCTTTGTTAGACTGCTTTTTGTGCCTTTCTGACCTCTGTATCACCACATCATCACTCAGTGCTACCCCAGCATCACTCAGCACCACCACATTATCACTCAGCACCACCACATTATCTTTCAGCACCACCACAGCACCACTCAGAGCCCCCACAGCATCACTCAGCGCCACCACAGCATCACTCATTGCCACCACATTATCACTCAGCACCACAACAGCACCACTCAGCACCACCACAGCATCACTCAGCACCACAGCATCCTTCAGCACCACCACAGCACCAATCAGCACCACCACAGCACCACTCAGCACCATCACAGCATCACTCAGCACCACCCCAACACCACTCAGCACCACCCCATCATCACTCAGCACCATCCCAGTATCACTCAGCACCACCACAGCACCACTCAGCATCCCCACAGCACCACTCAGCACCACCACAGCACCACTCAGCGCCACCCCAGCATCAATCTGCGCAACCATTCAACAACAACTGGCTCAAATATGTTCTCTCAATGTTTAAAACTTTATTACAAATGTCACAAAAAGATGTTAATATTTCACTTCTGTTCTTGGATTTTCGTCACAATAAAATACACTGAACATAATCTTCACATAAGGTATTTACAAAAGTTTAAGCTATTGCCATTATAAATTAAAATTACTTTTATTTAAGTATTAATTATTTAAAAAAATTAAAAGCCATTGTAATTTGTAATATCAATACAGCTAAGTCACGTAAATACAAAACATGTTGCATTACAAATGCTATAGGTGTCACATTTGCGAAAGTTATAACTATTGGCATTGTAAATGACAAAGCTATTAATTTAGCTATTTTCAAAACCAACACATAAATTAAAAAAATTGTCATTTACAAGACCAATAGCTCAAACTTTCCTAATGCGAGACCTATTGCATTGCAAATGCATGTTTTTATATATGTCAGTGCTTCCTGTTGAGGTTTAATTTTCGTGACAGGCGCCTCATTACCTACTTGTAACTATTCTCTGACCCTGCTTCAAGGGTCAGAGCAGGGTCAGAGAATAGTTGCAAGTAGGCAACGAGGTGCCAGGAAGCACTTACAGGCTTACAGCAGCAGGTGCCCAAGTTGAAGTTAATTTCTTTGTAACCCTTTTGTAAAAGGTTACAAAAAATTAGCTTCAACTTTTGCACCTGCTGCTGTAACCCTGTAGTCAGTCAAGTCAAAAGATCTTTATTCGGAATAAAAACATCCATAAAAGTACAGACAGATACGACCAAAACAATACAGTACAATAATATGACAGCTGGCAAACAGATTTAAGACCAATGAATCAATTTCACATTTACACACAGATTGTCCCTCCTTACTAAAAACAGCATTATATACAATTAAAAATCATTCCTAATAAACATAATTTAAAAATGGATGAATAATATCAACATCGTTAATAGGTCCACATTAATAATGTACAAAGATGCAAAATGTACAAAAAGGAATTATAAAGTGCATAAAAGAGTGCAATGTACGGATGTTATATATCAATATATAAAGTGGCTCGTGATCTAACGGCAGCTTTAAGGAAGCAGCTCACCCTGAATATTACTTCATCTGATCCCAGTAATAAAAAAGACCTCAATGCTATTCTGAAGCTAGTCAATTCATGTTTTCTACAGTAGGGCATTAAGTAATGAGCAGAAAGCTTTTTATAAAAACCACAGAAAAACAGAAAGTGCATAAGGCTCTGTTTCATGTTAGGGTTACATGGGCAATTCAGGGTTTCTAAGTGTTTGTTGTAACCCAAAGGGAAGTTTAGTAAATTTACTATACTCCCGTCTCAAAAGCGAAACAGTAAGCTCCTATTCCATCTGCCAAGATGCAAGCATAAATACCTGTATGGGGGGCCTGAATGTTTAATGTGAGGTTCAGAATAGCCCATGTATTTTATAACAGTGCATTTTGACATGTTCTTCCTTTCCCGCTCTTCTCTATACAAATGATATAGTGCCCTATGAATAATAGTCTTGTGAGAGCGATTTATTAAACTGGGTAAAGTAAACAAAAAACCGTGTCCTACGCTATCAAGGCAATCTTTTACAGCTTTTAACCATGGTATACAGTGTGCCCTATCGCATTTTAAACAGTCCAGGATTATATCACGGGTCAGAGTGGCAGCCGGGTTAATCCATATCTTTAGCCAGAAGAGTGCTGGTCTAGATCTTACAAAGTCTTCTATATATGAGATGTTTAGTTCATTGTGACATACATAGTGAGGGGAACAAATAACCCCACCCAGCACCTTCTGACAGAACCTGTTTTCTTCAGTTTGGATATGGGTACAGTTTGTGTAACCCTAAACCTCGGCGCCATAAGTACCAGTTGGGATACATTGGGTTTGGTAGATCTTAACTAGTGGTGTAATCACATCAGCATAGTTGGGTTGTCTCAAGGAGGTGACACAATTTATGGCTTTACCCAACTTGTTCCTAGCATAAGATACATGTGCTTGCCACAAACCAGTATTTGAAAATAGCAGCCCCAGATAGGGAAAAGTGCAAGTGCTTTTCAAAACATTTGACCCTGATTTAATCTCAGCAATTTTATATTTTTTGGGACCACAGCTCATGATTAAGGATTTTTTAAAATTAGTGGTCAGGCCTAAATCTGCCATAAAAAGGACAAAGCCTGAGATTAAAATGTGAAGTGCCTTTGGTGTGCGGCCCATCAGGACTGCATCGTCAGCGTAAAGGAGGGTAGGTATAGGGACTCCATTTACATGGGGTACATCTTTTGTTAAAATACTCAGTGAGCAACTCAAATTATTAATATAAAGAATAAAAAGGAGGGGGGCCAGCACGCACCCCTGTCTGACCCCCCTACCAATGCTAATGTCGTCAGAGACTTCGCCAGATTGGTTTATACGCACACGTGTGTTGGACTTGGCCCTTAAGGCAGGTTCACCCCTAATCTTTTTGCTTTAGATCTGTGATATGCGTGGATGATTTTCTGGTCTGCGCGCACTTTTTCTCTGTGTCCCAGAGTAAAGTGCGTGCATGTAGTTAGGCTGGCCTGCTCTCCCTTAGGGATGCATGGGGAATGTCTGTGTCCCTAGTAGTTCCTGATGTGTGGGGAGTGCATGCTCGAATTTGGTATGTGCGAGTTTGTGGGAATGAATGCTTCGCAATGGTGTATGTGGCATGTGTGTGTCATGGGTAGAAATGCCATTTCTAGTACTTGGCATATTACTGTAAAATATGTCTGCAGTGTGATTGGCTGGAGCTGGCTGGTGAGCCTGGCTCCAGGAAGGCTGGATGGGTCTGCCCGGTGGTGAGTGTGAGGTTAGCATGCTTGATGGCTTGGGAGGAGTGCACCTGGTCCCTGATGGGCCTGGACTTTCCCCAGACAATGCTGGCTCCACCCCCTGTAGTGTGACTGATGGCCCTAGCCCTGCCAGTGAATAGAGAGGGTGGTTGAGGTAAAGAGAGTACTTCAAAACCAGCTGCGACTGGTTTTCCCCCACCCTGCACCCTGAGACGAAGGGGTTTTACTGTATAAGAAGGGGCTGTGTCCCCATACAATTGGTCCTGTCTTTGGTTTTCTTCCAGGATCTTGCCAGAGGGGGCTGCTGCTGCTGCAGGGGCCAAGAGGACCGCCACTTGGCTGTCTCCCTGCCTGGAGACCCAGTGTGCTGGCTCTGGCCCTGCCTTGCCCCTCTGCCTGCCTCCAGACCCTGCTGGAGCTTTCCTGTGCCTGGAGGCACCCTGACTTTGAATTATAGCGCTAGGCGCCCTTTGTTTCCTTGAAGCGCCGAGCGCGCTTCCCTTGGCGCTTGAGAGCGCTGTGCCTTGCTCCCCGAGCACTTGGGAGAGCTTTATTGACATTGCTGGTGCCCACCCGGCATTGGAGCCGATTTCGCCGATTTTTGGGCGAGCGAGTGCCCACCTCGCTTTATCTTTTAATTTGAGAGCCGGTGCCACCCGGCATTGCCCCGTGTTCTTTTATTGATTACAAGCCGGTGCCCACCCGGCATTGCCAAGGAATCACCGCCGCAGCCCAGGAGCACCGAAAGCTGTTGCCGGGCCGCTGCCTTCCGCGACCCGGAAGTCCCGCCTCCTGACCCCCAGGGCCGCGCTGCCATTGGCGGCCCCGGCGGAAGTCAGGCAGAAGGACGTCGTGACGAGGCCAGGCGGGAGACCAAGGAAGCCTGCTCCTGTGTCCGCGAGGCTCCCGAGTGAGGAGAGGAGCCCCGTGCTGCTGCCGTCAGGAGACCCAGTGAGTGCAGCGGGGCCGAGGGAGAGCGAGGGAAGGGAGGAGGGCGTTGGGGCACATTGTCGGTGCCCGCCCCTCCCCTTCGGTGTGCGGGCCGAGCGAGGCCCTCATTGTGTTGAGCCCAGAGGCTCCTGGGGCATTGTGTAATTCTTGAGTCCACCGTGAGGGACTCCAACGATCCCGGCCAATTGATTTGGAGCCCTGCGAGGCTCTGGGGGCATTATCTATCTTCGAGTCCCCCGTGAGGGACTTCAACGTGGCCATAGTGTTGATTTAGGACCCCCTAGGCTCCTGGGGGGCAATCTACGTATTCCGAGCCCCGAGAGGCTCCACGCCACCAGCGAGTTTGCGAGCCTTGCGAGGTTCAGGCGCCCTAATTGATTTACGAGCCCTGAGAGAGGCTCTGGGGCAATTCATTATTTTAAGAGCGCTGAAACTCTAGATTGCGCATTTGCTTTGCAAGCCCCTGAGAGGCTTCTTGCCCACCTTGTTCTTGAGCCCTCCTGGCTCCAACGTTGCCCAGTCCTGTTTAACAACTGTCCAGCACTTAGTGGACAGTTGCCACGTTTAGGCTTTGTGTTCTGTGCTGCCTGCGCAGACCTCCCTGACACTGAGACTCAGGGCATTCCGCCCCTTTCGAGGCCAGTTGGCCTGAGAGACAATTGTGAGTGTTGTGCTATGTGCACCCCGCGCATTGTAATTTCTGTGTATGTGATTCTTGCGCAAAATGTTCTAACCTGCACCTCTGTGGTTATTATCTCATGTGCAATTGTTGACATCACACTTTAGGTTTATCCACTTTGCTAAATGTGACCTGCATAGAGGATTGGTGATGTCCCATTTTAGGTTTATCCACTTTGCTAAATGTGACCTGCATAGGGGATGGTTGATGTGTATCCACTTTGCTAAATGTAACCTGCCTAGAGGATTGTTGATGTTTCATTTTATGTTTAGGTTTCCTTCCCTTTGCTAAAAGTGAATTGCTTAGGTGTTGGTATTCCTTCCTTAGGTCCTGCTGATAAGGTCCTAGTTACCTGTGTGATTACCTACAGTGTTTTAGGGTTGCGTAGGAGGTCTTGACTCTGTTCCAGTGATTACTGGATGTGTGTTGCATTTATAATTTTGGTGCTACTCATTCTATGTTTACGACATAAGTGTATACCTACCAATATTATTTTCTAACAAGTGCCTACCCCTGACAGTGGTCCATGTGGCCCTGTCCTGTACATAATTCCCCTTGTAAATTCTGCCCGTGCCCCTGGCACATTGTACAGTTTGCGTGTGTTATCTAATGTGTTTTGTTTATTATAATACAAAGGCTATTTTTTTATATATCCCTGTGTGGAGTCTTTCTTTGTGGTGGGCCTGGGGTGTTGTTGCTGGGGTGCGTGCGCAAATACTTAACTCATACCGCCTCCAAGTTTAGCCTAGACTGCTCGCGCCACGTTACCTAGAGGGCGAGTGGGGGTTACCTTGGTGTGTGACTCCCTTGCCCTGACTTTAGAAATGGCGATCCCTGACTGACCTCGACGCGAGTCTTGGCCGGCCAGGGTCTCGTTTCTAACATTGGCCGCAGCGGTGATAATAAGAATTTGTGTTTGCGCTGTACCACAGTGGCGACAGGCCACACTTCAAAGCTCTGCATTTTTTTAGATAACCACATTTTGGGGATTATTGTTTTTTAGGTGAAGATCAGTTTTGCTTCTCCTGAAAGGTGTCACTTTGTATTTTTTCCAGTACCTTGTTCCCCGCCCTGCGCCCAGAGTTTGGTACCTGTGTCACTAGTGGTCAGGTTGAGAGAATCAGGGATGGTAGAAACTGCCTTACCAGTCCGAGGGGAGGGTTGTGTGTGAATGAGTGTGTGTTACGCTGGACAGTGGAGTGCAAGTTCTCTGACAGGAATCTTGCTGAATGTTTGTGATTGTATTCTCCTGTTTAGCTCAGACCCCCAGGTTCTCTGTGTCAAACTTTTCCTGAGAACGTCCGCCAAAATGGAGCCAGTTTTTGATCTCTGTAGTCTGTTTAGGTACAGTAGATTAGAGCTGGTCAGATTCTGCGAAGAGGGAGGCATAGAGGTGAGTGAGTTGGTTACTCAGTCCCAGCTTAGGGACAGCCTGATCCTGTGGCAAAAGGGTCAGTGGGATCTCGAGCACAGTGAGAGAGATAGGGCCCGGGCCGCACGCCATGAGGGTGGTGAGTCTGTGGGGAGCCCTGAAAATTCTGATGATGAATGTGAGTTGGATGGTGATGACAGTGGATGGATGTCAAGAGAGTGAGGACCCCATAGACAGGGAGTCCCTTGCTGGGTCCAGTGTCAGTACCAGCGCCCCATCCCTTTCCCTGTCCCCAGAGGAGTGGTTGGATAGGAAGGAAGAGAGGGAGTATCAGCTAGCGTTGGAACAGCTCAGGTTGGAGCATGCCAAGCTAGAGGCTGAGAGGGCCTTGTTCAGGGAGAAGGTAGCCCAAGAGAGTAGGTTACCCCCTGAGTGCATGTGTAATTGTCTGGATTCCCCAGGGAGGGTGGAGTCCAGTGGTGGCAGCTTTTTAAGTGTTGGTGTTGACAGTCCCACTCCCAGTTCCCCGAGTATGGTTCCTGTTTCCCCAGAGGAGGAGTATAGGTTGCAGTTCAGGAACCTTAGGAAACTGTCTCACCAGTCTTGGGAAGACTTTGTGGAGGATTGTCAGTGTGCACTGATCGAGTGGTTAGAGGTTCCTACAGGACCTTATTTTGACAGACTGTTTGACCTTATTCTCAAGGAAAAGTTGCTCGGTGTTGTGTGTCCAGAGTTGCGCCAACACCTGTTGAGGATAGAAGGTTTTAGTCCTTGGGACTTTTCAGAGGAAGCAGACCGATGGGAAGGTGCAAGAGGTTCCTTAGCGCCGCTAGTGAGTGATTCCAATAATAGTGGGTCAGGTTTTCTCCAACCCAGCGTGGTGGAGGAGGGTGAGAGTAGCCCAGCTAGGTCTCAGTATAGTGAGGAGGGCGTAGGGGCTTGCTGTCTGTCTCAGTGGAGCGGAAGTGAGTGTGAGACCGAGAGTCCCCAGACGCCCGAAGCCCTACCTCAGAGCCTGGATGGTTTCTTTAGGGAACACCAGGGTGGGGACCTATGCTTACCTGTTAGTCCACTTGAGGGAGATCTCCTAGTGTGTGGAGGACCTGGACCATCTGTGAGCAGAGCTTCTGTAGTTGTGGAGTCTGGCAGTACTGCTCCAGGAGGGAGAGTACAGAAGTCCAGTGAAAGGAGTGATTGGGGAGTGACCTGTGAGTCCTCGGAAGTCCTGGAGTGCCAGGCAGTGATTCCACCAAAGGTTCTAGACCGGAGGTTGGAGGTCCAAGTTCAGGGTTTGCCTGACCTGAAGGGTGGGAATACTGTAAGCAGTGTCCTAACCAGTTCTTTCTCCAGAGGTACCGCCCCGGTTGGGAGGGAGCAGGACTCTGGAAGGGGGTGCAGAGGGTGGGAAAGCCCACCTCTGACCCCGGTACCACCTGAGGGGTTAAACCCTAGGTTGGGAGAATGGTGTTTAGAGGGTACCCCTCGCAGGAGGAGGAGGAACCCTAGGAGAAGAGATAAGGGGAGGAGAGCCTTCCCTGAGACTCCTGGTCCACCTAAGGTTGTAGACCCTAGGCTGGAGAACCAGTGGCAGTCTAGCCCTGTCTTGCAGACAGGAAGAGTGGAGCATGGCTGTTATGTGCCAGGGGTTACTACCCCCCACTTGGTGAGTTGGCAGGATCCAGTGGCACCTGGGTGGCCTAGGGCCTGGTCATGGCCGAGGGCAGCTGGAGAGTACCAGTGGGGTAATTCAGTGAGTCCCTACCATAGCTTTAGAAAGAACCCAGGGGTTCACAGTGGCGTAAAACAGGAGGGTGTCCCTGCAGTTGCAGGCCTGCGTCCGTGTTTTATCGCCCCAAGCAGGTAAGTCCATCACGGTGGTGATTGGTCTGCCCTGCCTTTTGGCTGGAAGGGGGTTGTGTTGGACTTGGCCCTTAAGGCAGGTTCACCCCTAATCTTTTTGCTTTAGATCTGTGATATGCGTGGATGATTTTCTGGTCTGCGCGCACTTTTTCTCTGTGTCCCAGAGTAAAGTGCGTGCATGTAGTTAGGCTGGCCTGCTCTCCCATAGGGATGCATGGGGAATGTCTGTGTCCCTAGTAGTTCCTGATGTGTGGGGAGTGCATGCTCGAATTTGGTATGTGCGAGTTCGTGGGAATGAATGCTTTGCAATGGTGTATGTGGCATGTGTGTGTCATGGGTAGAAATGCCATTTCTAGTACTTGGCATATTGCTGTAAAATATGTCTGCAGTGTGATTGGCTGGAGCTGGCTGGTGAGCCTGGCTCCAGGAAGGCTGGATGGGTCTGCCCGGTGGTGAGTGTGAGATTAGCATGCTTGATGGCTTGGGAGGAGTGCACCTGGTCCCTGATGGGCCTGGACTTTCCCCAGACAATGCTGGCTCCACCCCCTGTAGTGCGACTGATAGCCCTAGCCCTGCCAGTGAATAGAGAGGGAGGTTGAGGTAAACAGAGTACTTCAAAACCAGCTGCAACTGGTTTTCCCCCACCCAGCACCCTGAGACAAAGGGGTTTTACTGTATAAGAAGGGGCTGTGTCCCCATACAATTGGTCCTGTCTTTGGTTTTCTTCCAGGATCTTGCCAGAGGGGGCTGCTGCTGCTGCAGGGGCCAAGAGGACCGCCACTTGGCTTTCTCCCTGCCTAGAGACCCAGTGTGCTGGCTCTGGCCCTGCCTTGCCCCTCTGCCTGCCTCCAGACCCTGCTCGAGCGTTCCTGTGCCTGGAGGCACCCTGACTTTGAATCATAGCGCTAGGCGCGCTTTGTTTCCTTGAAGCGCCGAGCGCGCTTCCCTTGGCGCTTGAGAGCGCTGTGCCTTGCTCCCCGAGCGCTTGGGAGCGCTTTATTGACATTGCCGGTGCCCACCCGGCATTGGAGCCGATTTCGCCGATTTTTGGGCGAGCGAGTGCCCACCTCGCTTTATCTTTTAATTTGAGAGCCGGTGCCACCCGGCATTGCCCCGTGTTCTTTTATTGATTACAAGCCGGTGCCCACCCGGCATTGCCAAGGAATCACCGCCGCAGCCCAGGAGCACCGAAAGCTGTTGCCGGGCCGCTGCCTTCCGCGACCCGGAAGTCCCGCCTCCTGACCCCCAGGGCCGCGCTGCCATTGGCGGCCCCGGCGGAAGTCAGGCAGAAGGACGTCGTGACGAGGCCAGGCGGGAGACCAAGGAAGCCTGCTCCCGTGTCCGCGAGGCTCCCGAGTGAGGAGAGGAGCCCTGCGCTGCTGCCGTCAGGAGACCCGGTGAGTGCAGCGGGGCCGAGGGAGAGCGAGGGAAGGGAGGAGGGCATCGGGGCACATTGTCGGTGCCCGCCCCTCCCCTTCCGTGTGCGGGCCGAGCGAGGCCCTAGTTGTGTTGAGCCCAGAGGCTCCTGGGGCATTGTGTAATTCTTGAGTCCCCTGTGAGGGACTCCAACGATCCCGGCCAATTGATTTGGAGCCCTGCGAGGCTCTGGGGGCATTATCTATCTTCGAGTCCCCCGTGAGGGACTCCAACGTGGCCATAGTGTTGATTTAGGAGCCCCGAGGCTCCTGGGGGGCAATCTACGTATTCCGAGCCCCAAGAGGCTCCACGCCACCCGCGAGTTTGCGAGCCTTGCGAGGTTCAGGCGCCCTAATTGATTTACGAGCCCTGAGAGAGGCTCTGGGGCAATTCATTATTTTAAGAGCGCTGAAACTCTAGATTGCGCATTTGCTTTGCAAGCCCCTGAGAGGCTTCTTGCCCACCTTGTTCTTGAGCCCTCCTGGCTCCAACGTTGCCCAGTCCTGTTTAACAACTGTCCAGCACTTAGTGGACAGTTGCCACGTTTAGGCTTTGTGTTCTGTGCTGCCTGCGCAGACCTCCCTGACACTGAGACTCAGGGCATTCCGCCTCTTTCGAGGCCAGTTGGCCTGAGAGACATTTGTGAGTGTTGTGCTATGTGCACCCCGCGCATTGTAATTTCTGTGTATGTGATTCTTGCACAAAATGTTCTAACCTGCACCTCTGTGGTTATTATCTCATGTGCAATTGTTGACATCCCACTTTAGGTTTATCCACTTTGTTAAATGTGACCTGCATAGAGGATTGGTCATGTCCCATTTTAGGTTTATCCACTTTGCTAAATGTGACCTGCATAGGGGATTGTCGATGTTTATCCACTTTGCTAATTGTAACCTGCCTAGAGGATTGTTGATGTTTCATTTTATGTTTAGGTTTCCTTCCCTTTGCTAAAAGTGAATTGCTTAGGTGTTGGTATTCCTTCCTTAGGTCCTGCTGATAAGGTCCTAGTTACCTGCGTGATTACCTACAGTGTTTTAGGGTTGCGTAGGAGGTCTTGACTCTGTTCCAGTGATTACTGGATGTGTGTTGCATTTATAATTTTGGTGCTACTCATTCTGGGTTTACGACATAGGTGTATACCTACCAGTATTATTTTCTAACAAGTGCCTACCCCTGACAGTGGTCCATGTGGCCCTGTCCTGTACATAATTCCCCTTGTAAATTCTGCCCGTGCCCCTGGCACATTGTACAGTTTGCGTGTGTTATCTAATGTGTTTTGTTTATTATAATACAAAGGCTATTTTTTTTATATATCCTTGTGTGGAGTCTTTCTTTGTGGTGGGCCTGGGGTGTTGTTGCTGGGGTGCGTGCGCAAATACTTAACTCATACCGCCTCCAAGTTTAGCCTAGACTGCTCGCGCCACGTTACCTAGAGGGCGAGTGGGGGTTACCTTGGTGTGTGACTCCCTTGCCCTGACTTTAGAAATGGCGATCCCTGACTGACCTCGACGCGAGTCTTGGCCGGCCAGGGTCCCGTTTCTAACAACGTGCTCTTAGATCACTATGTAGAAAAGCTAAAAAGTGGACCAAGTAATCATCCAAACCATAGTCAAGAAGGGTGGACCATAGGCGGGAACGGTTAACAAAATCAAATGCAGAACTTAAGTCCATAAAACCAAAATATAGAGGGGATTTCTTAGCAATATTATATTTTGCCATAATCAGACTCAGGTTCAAACATTGTTCCACCGTACCAACATTGCTATGGAAACCGAGCTGACTGGGATGTAGAATCTTACTCTCATCCGCCCAGGTTCTAATCCTTTTAAAGATAACCCTCCCCAGAACTTTCAAGGTGTTATCGATTAACGAAATGGGGCGGTAGCACCCAGGGTCCAGTCTGTCGCCTTTCTTGAAAATGGGGACGATTGTACTACAAGACCATGTTTCTGGAATTTGTTCGTTCGTTAAATTATTAAAAACATTACATAGCAGTGGAGCCCAAAAATCAAGCTCACACTTTAACTGATCAATTGAGAGCCCATCAGGGCCGGGCGCTTTATTTCCTGCGCTTTCAGATATGGCATCCTCAACCTCAGACACAGAGATATTAAGGGGGCTTAAAGGGAGGAAGGCTGGAGCGGGATTGTCTGGTGTGGCATAAATTTTAGCAAAATGTTCAACCCACGTAGGTCCGGTGATGTTACAGTTGATTGCCGTTAAATTTGAACCTATAGATCTTATCTTCTTTACCTCCCTCCAAAACCCAGTAGTGTCTTTCAATTCGGCCGAGCGTGCCAAGGAACCCCAGTGGGTCTTAAGCAGTTCATTAGGTCTAGTACGTAGGGTAAGTTTGTACTCTGCTCTGAATAACCTTATTTGGGGGATATCCCTAGGTCCGGCTTTTAGGGCAGCTCTCAACTTCCTATTTGCCTTTGAACAAGAGACATCAAACCATCTAGGTGTTTCCTCAGCTTTCCTCGAAAAAGGTCTGGAAATCTCACCTTTTATTACAGAGCAGAGTTCAATAAATGATGTAATTATATTGACCCCGTGCTCATCAGTAGTGAGACAGTTTTCAATCAGAACTGGGTGTTTTTTAATAACTTTTGCTAGGATTCCCCTGTTATCCAGGCCCCTCCAAATTACCCTCAATTTATCAGTTGAAACCTCCAGGTTTCTTGCACCTATTTCATTTCGTGAGCACTTACCCCTCGGAAGTAGTAGGTGAATAACAATAGGGTAATGGTCGCTATAAACTTTACATACAACTTCAGCCTTTGTTAAAGCTTTAGCAACAGGAGGTGAAACAAAAACATAATCAATTGTAGTACCGCCCCCATGGCCAATAAAAGTAGGAAATGGAGCAGCATTGGTTTCCGTACCAAAGTATTCCATGCATTTTACAAGATCTCTAGTTGCAAGGAGATTTGACAGTTCTGTACCTCTTCTACATGGGGGATTTCTAGAATGTATATGGGCATTGAAGTCCCCTCCTAGACAGATGCCGTCAAATTTCCCATATTTCTGTCCATCCATAATTCCATCAATAAAATCAAATAAAAGAATAAAATTGCGATTAGGTTGGGACAAAAAGTCGTTATTGTAGAAATGGATCATACATAGCCTTGTCCTTTGAGTATATGATAATGCCATTAAACTTGGACAATTGGTTTGGAGTATGTCGACTTTAACTTCTGCAGATATTTTGACCCAGATAGATAGTCCCCCACTAGGACGACCTACAGGGGGGGCCGAAACAATCCTATTATGGCAGCTGTACCCCTCAAATAACAGGTCATCAATACACCAGGTTTCTTGAAACATTAATACGTCATGGCAATTGACCCAGTCCTTCCAGGAGGTAATTTCTATCTTGGCCTTCAGGCCGGCAATATTCCAGCTAAGGATTGACAGATTTTTATCTAGCCTCAAGCAAGGGCCCTGGTCAATTCCTGGGGAAAGTGTTGTTGTAATATGCCCCTGTTGTTCACATGGTGTTTTAAGTGAAAAGGTCTTGGGTGTTAGCGGAGGTACCTCAGATAATATTTCCACTGTATGGACTAGAGCAAAACACACAGAAACAGGTTCTTCAATAGTGGGGGACAGTCAATCCAGTGTTCCCAGGTCATGAGATATTGAGAACCTGTTATGTAATGGGAATACAGGTGGGGGCTGCATCATTTTGTGTGGGGGACGATAAAAGTAATTTAACGGTAAAGGGGTCACCACAGTGGATGGGCCATGTAGAACAAAGTTTTTATTCAACAGAAATTTCGCAGAGCCCGGGTTCCTGAAATTGATTACGATACAGTCCCCATTAATGTGTGTGGATATGATCTCTTTGGAAATGTCATTACCCACCCCCTTGTGCTTCGTTAGCCAGTCGATACACTTGTTATGCAATTGAACCCATGATTCTCCTTGCCCTTCCCTGAGAGGTGGGATGCCAGCCAGAACTAAGACATAGGGACACAACTCAGGTGGGAGATGTAAGCCAGGGCCTTGATGTTTCACAGGCCTGGTGTATTCATGTGGGGTCTTATTATGGCGTTGGCTGGAATTTGTGGAAGCCTTCTGCATTGTAGTGCCTGTAGCAGGGTTACTTTTATGGTTTTTCTTTGAGGCACAGGTAACAACATTGGGAGGGGAGGAAGATTTAGTCAAGGAATCAGGGGCGCTGGTAACAACATTGGAAGGTGAGGGAGATTTAGTCAAAGAGTCAGGCGGGTTACTTCCTCTTATGCTTTTAGTCACCGCAGATGTTATAGTCAGGGGTAGATTAGTAGCAGCCTGTGGTTCCTTAACCCTATTTGTAATGGGATCGCCGCTAGTAAGCGCACGGGTGGTGGATTCCCAGTCTTTTAGCATACGTTCAACTCTTAATTTATCCAAACACACTGTACCTTTTCTCTTGGCATCATAATTTTTGATTAAATTTTCCAGTCTGTCAAGTCTTTTAAAAATATTATTAAATTGTTTGATCATTTGACCTTCAAGTTGCTTAAAAATTGTATCCGCAATGGTCTCAATAAGATTCTCCTCTGATTTGGAATGGTTACTATTTGCATTTGCATTGAGGAATTCAGTCTGAGTGGAAATAGACATTGAATTTGAGCCATCGTTATTTATAACTACGACATCACCCAGATGGGATTGGTCCTGCACGGATACTGTGTGTTGATTTTGTTTCTGTTTCTTTCCCCTGCTCCACATGCTTTGTGGTGTTGGTTGGTTAGCACTCCTAAGGGGCTGCTTCCTTTTGTTGTGAGTTAATTTTACTGGGCCCCTTTTTCGCTTAGCTCCTGTGTTCTCAGTGACCTCAGGAGTGACCTCAGTAGTTGGTAATAATGAGGCAGGGTCTGGAGTTGCGACTGGGGCTATATATGTGACAGTATTTTCGTCTTCGAGGACAGTGGGCACACTAACAGCAGGATGTGATGGTTTGACCACGATAACTTCAGGGATTATGTGCATGTTACCATTTGAACTGCCTATTGCACTTAATTGGTTAGTGGTAAGTGAACCCATTGAAAACCTCCTCTCAGTTTCGACGATCTCATTAAATGCAGTGTCTATCAATGTCTCAAAAGATGTAATGAGAGGTACAGAGGTTTCAACGCCCTGGGTGATTACATCAGAGATGTTGCTAATAGCGTTACAGTCGCCCATTTTATTATCCTGATGGAATGCTCACCTTTCGAGAGAAATGTTAGAGGGGTGGCCCGCCCGACCACTAATGACCTCTGAGGGCCTCAGAGGGCCCGCCCTTTGACCGGGCTTCGCCCGGCGCCGTCCGTGCGCGTCCGCGACGCGGATGGGACTCCCTGTTTATGTAGCGCCTCCGGGCGCGCAGCGGCAGGAAGTGGCCGGCCGGAAGTCGTCGCACTGCCCTCTGGGAGCTGTAGTCTCCAGCCGCCACGATGGCAATGAGCGGCGAGACCACAGCGTCAGGGCCCCAGGAGCGGAGTGGCGTCCAGCGGTGAGTTGGTCTCCGTGTGGCTGGTATGCAGCGAGCAGCAAGATTTACTGTAAGTGCTTGGCTGAAAATTCGCCCCTGCTGATTAGTGGATTTTGCCGCGATTTCGCGAGATTCGCGGATCGCAAAATCGCAGAAAATCCGCAAATTCCGCGAGCGGAATGAATTTTCAGCCCATGCTTAGATCTGCGCAGATTCCAGAACTTTCCATCACAGGAATATGAGGAAAATGTAATTTTTTTTAACAAAGTTTGAGGTTTGCAAGGGATCCTGGGTAACAGAGCCTAGTGACAGCCACACAAGTCACCACATTCCGTGTTCCCCTGGCTGTCAAGGTTTAAAAAATGTATAGGTTTTCTAGGTTTCATATGGTGCCAGAAGCACTAAAATCCAAGATCCACAGGAAGGCACATTCCCAAAAAAACTGTCAGTGCCTAGTGGGCTTTCTGCCGCCCTGGGGAGGGTGGAATCGGTAGCTATTGCCCTGATATTCCCCCAAGGGAGGCAGAATGACTGTGGATTTTTTTTGGGGGGTAGGAACATTGAGATGTTATTGCTGGGCAGCCCCCATCCCAGTATAAAAAATCCAGCATAATCGCTGGTGCCTAATGGGCACGCTGCCCCCTGGCAGATGATATGGGGCAACTGCCCCGTATGCCTCCAGGGGGGACAGAAAGTCTGTGGAATCTTTTTTGGCAGGGTGGGGATATTGGCATACACATTCTGGGCAGCCCCAACCACTGAATTATATTACAAATGTACCCCTGGCGCCTAGTGGGCTTTTTACCCCGCCTGAAGGGAGCGAGAAGTGGCTTTAGCCCCCATCTGCCTTCAGGCAGGGCAGTAAGACTGTGGCATTTTTTTGAGGGTGGAGTGGGGGTATTGGCATGCCCATTCTGGGCTGTCCCCACCTCTTACAGCAGAGGGATTTTTAGGTTGAGCCTGATGGCAGGACGCATGTATTGGTTCTAATCGGTGTTCAACGGCTAATGCCTGGTAAGATAGAAATTTACCATGAACTTAAAAACAAATCCATGCATTGGCTGAACAAGAATAGAGCACTCCCTAGCGGACTTGATGGAAAGATTCTGCTTGTGAGACGGGTTTTTTGTGTGGGCAACAGGGTTAAGGACACCACCGGAGATTGCATTCTTGTAAATTTCAGGGATGCGCGTGTTGCAAGATTTATATGTAGGCAACAATCCGGTCAGGACAGCAAGTGGAATTGGCACTTATGATCTAAGCCATTTCCGCTTGCAACCCACCTACTTGCAGCACGATCCAGTTACCTATCGCCCACTATGGAGGGAGGCGCAAGATGGGCCCTTCCCTAACAACCATCAGAACAAGCATCCTACCTATTTAGCGTCAGCTATTAACAGAAATTTTAATACATTTGGAATGGCTTATGGGTTTTGACACAATTGTTACTGCCCCTCTGTCCTAATAGTAAAAAGTACTAGTAGGTTTTGGCATACTTGCAGCAGGACGATCTCAGAACAGCAAGAGACCTTGGAAATTTCTGATCCCAACCTTGCAACTAGTTTAACTAGCCCTACTGATAGTCCAGGGATGGATACACAAAGCATGCGGTGTATCGGCCAGACCACGAGAGCGGGCAAACCCCAAGAGTCAGGAGCAGGGACAGGCATAGCTAACTCTCTGGTCTCTTGCACTGGTTCTCAAGAATCAACCCTACTTAGGACAGTCCCCCGGCTTAGCAGGGGCAACACAACTAATGCGAAGATTATCACCACATCGTCTCTAGAAATACATTCCACCGACCCGCATGCAAAAATCCCACCAGCCGAAATAGAAGTATCCTCGGCTATAGTAGTAGATAATCCTCAGATGAAGATCCTGAGCTGGAATATAGCGGGAACACCTAAAAAACGAGACCTGCCAGACTGGAATGCATTACTTGACTCCCATACCATCTGCTTTTTTCAGGAGCCTCGAACCTTGCTTTAAAGTTGGTTATACTACCTTTTTTCTGCCAGCAGTAACCAATTTGACAGGGAGAGGCCCCCCATCAGGTGGGCTCCTAATATGGACCAGTATTAACCTAGGCTGCAGTATTAAGCAACTGCCATGCATTTCCGCCGACATCCTGAGGATCTCGGTTACTGATGCAAGGAGAAGGAAGGTGTTGGAAATATTTAACATATATGCCCGAGGCACGAAGGGGGGGCAACATCTCCCATAGTCAAAATCCTGGAAGGCGAACTTAGACAATGCAACCCTAGCACACATGTCCTTGTCGCCGGGGACTTCAATTGTACTTTTGAGCCCCTGGCGGCTGAGGACATCCTTGATATCTCTGAAGATGATGCTGGGAGGGGCATCCCTACTCTCACCATTAAACCTATAAAGAGGTGTCGGAGGAGGAGCTTCGCTGCCAACCAAGATGGCCGCGTGAGCTCGGAGCTCCGAAGACCTCCCGACCTCCCGAATTAATCCTGCTATCTATCCTGTCCCACGATGGTGGGAATCGGTTGCTAAGCCGGGCCTGAGGCGGCTCCCGCTCTCGGATTGAAAATCGGACATTCCTAGCCTCAGTTGTGTCGACGATTCCGGAGGCTCCTCCCGCACCGCTTGTGCCAGGGTGGATCGTAGCGGTGTCCATACGGAGTTCCTCCCTACCAGTGCTTCTCCTGCCCGAGGGGTGCACCTGAGCTCCGATCGCCTTGCTGGCCGATCCTGATTTTGGACCCTGCAGTTCGTATTGTGTGCACTGGTAATACCCCGCTGGACTCTCTCGCCCCCGGTGTCCCCCCCCCTGTCCCGTGGTTGCCAACATGGCGGGCAAGGGTGGCTCGGATGCGGGCAAGTCTCAACGGATCAGTCGGAAGCCGTCCCAATCCCAGTCTACTATTCCCGAGCGCTTCTCCCAGTCAAGGGGATCGCCGGTGCAGGTGGTTCGAACAAAAGACCCGAGGAGGGATGAGTCGCCGGACGATTCCGAAATAACACTCAGGGACGTCATGGGTGCGATATCGGGGGTGAGGACGGAGGTGCACACACTTCGCGAGGAGCTATCCAGCAAGGTCGACTCCCTGAAAATCGAACTGAATCTCATCAGGACGGACCTTGGGAAAACTAACGACCGGGTGAAATCTTTGGACCTTAAGACATCCAGCCTGGTCACGGATGTCTCGGACATTCAGACGGAGGTGCGCACTTTGAAACAGGCTAATGGCGTACTGGCGCGTCGGCTGGACGAGTTCGAAGGCCGCGCGCGTCGCCAAAATGTCCGCATCACCGGAGTACCGGAAAAGGCCGAGGAGGACTCTGCTGAACTCTTTGTGGAAGAACTGGTGGTCAAGAGCCTACAACCGGGGGGCCTGAGCAAGTTCTTCTCGGTAGAGAGGGCCCACAGGATTCCGGGTGGGCCGCCCAAGTCGGGAGCAACCCCGCGCCCCATCATTGCGAGGCTGTTCAACTATAGAGACAGAGATGCTATCCTACAGGCTTCGAGGACCGCGGGCCCTCTCCATTTTCAGAACTCGGAAGTAAACTTTTTCCCGGACTTCACCCAGGCCGTTCAGAAACAGCGGCAGAGCTTCGCCGGGGTGAAGCGGAGACTCAGGGAGATGGGCCTACGGTACTCTATGCTATATCCTGCTAAGCTTCGCATCGAGCGCGACCACCGGACTTTCTTCTTCGACTTTCCTGACGACGCGGGACACTGGCTCGACACCCTACCCCAGGAACGACCTGAATCAACCGACCGGACGGAGGAAGCCACCGGAGGAGCGGCTGCACAGGAAGGATTTCTTGACTATTTATCTTCCGAGAACTGGGAAGCCGTGAGGTGCTTCGACTTTAGACATTGATGTATATATTGACTCATTTTGTTATTGATATGGGGGGTGACGGGAGGGGATGGGATGCCTCCTTTCTCCTTCGTGGGCTTTTTGTAGGTTAGTTTAGGGGCGACAGGCACACTGCTAGTTGGGGTGGATTTTAGTCTGATGCAGGGGTGCAGGGAGGGGGGTAGTTGGGGTGTGTGGTTTTGTACTTTCTCTAATCTTTTCTCCTGGCTGAGGAATTCTTGTTACATTGTATCGCTGCACTGGGCGCTGATGTGGGGGGTGGGGGGGGGACGCGGAGAGTCCTTGACGATGGGGGGTAAACTGCTTCATTTGCTGAGCTGGAATGTCAACGGGTTGGGAGATCGTATCAAGAGAGGTGTAGTGTTACAAATGATTAAACGGTGCTCTCCAGATATAGTATTTCTACAGGAGACCCACTTGGTGGGTCATGCATGTAAGGCCTTGAATAGACGGGGTTACAAAATGGTGGCTCACGCAGGTTTCTCCTCGGGCTCTAGGGGGGTGGGCATAATGGTGCGCGCGTCCCTTCCGTTGGAGGTGGAGTCTGTGCTGGCTGATGATAGAGGCAGATACGTGGCTTTGGTGGGCAGATGGGAGGGCCGCACGCTAGTTTTGGTTTCGGTTTACGTACCCCCGGGGTTGCAGGAGACCACATTCAGGGACTTGGGGGGCGCCATTTTAGGTCTTCCCGAGGGATTGTTACTGGTGGGTGGGGACTTCAATTCAGTTGTCTCAGGGGAACTGGACCGTTTTCCTCCCAGGGATCTTCGCCCTTCCCAGTCTTGGATGCCTGACTTTGTATGTTCCATGGGGATGGTTGATTGTTGGCGTCTGCTCCACCCTACACAGCGACAGTACTCCTTTCTCTCGGGTGCTCACGGTAGCTTCTCCAGGCTGGACTACGTCCTGGCCCCGGCGGCCCAGGCGCAGTCCGTTTCCACCGCGCGCCTCCTGGCCCGAGGTATCTCGGATCACTCTCCGGTCTGGATCTCGTTTGACTTCCAGGTCCCGGCATCCTCGCGGGTAGCCCCCATTAACCCGTGGTATTTTCGCGATCCGAAAACCCGATCCCTCCTAGTCAAGGCTATAGACCGGTACTTTGTTGAGAATACTGGCTCCGTGGACTCGGCCGTCTCCTTATGGGAGGCCTTTAAAACCGTTCTTCGTGGCGAGGCCTTCTCCCTGATCGCGGAGGCACGCCGCCGCCGCGATGAAAACGTGGTGCGGCTGGAGTCTGACCTTGCAGACCTAAACGCTCAGCTGGAGCTGGGCCCGTCACCCGATTTGATCCATGCCCTCTCGCTTAAGCAATCCGAACTCCGGGCCATCGCTACTGATGCAGCGAAGGCCTTAAGCAGGGAACAGCAGGGAAGGATCTACGATTCCGGTGATAAAGCTGGGAAGCTCTTGGCCTGGTTGGATAAGCGGGAATTGGCGTCCCGGGTGGTCCCGGAATTGGTGGGAGAGGACGGCTTAACCTTGACGGACCCGGCGGCTATAGCCGGGTCCTTCGCTGAATATTTCGAAGGGGTGTACACCTCCGCTACCTCTCTCCCGGAATCCGCTTCGGCCTCCTATCTGGAAGATATTGACCTCCCCTGCCTATCTGATCTTGACCGGGAGGACATGGACCGAGACCTGTCTGATGACGAGGTTGCCCTGGCGATTCGCTCGTTACGATCTGGTAAAGCGCCGGGACCGAATGGTACCCCGGTGGAATTGTACAAGCTAAGGGCTGACGCGCTAGCTGCACCGTTGCGCAAAATGTTCCTCGAGGCCCGCGAGCGGGGGGAACTCCCCCCAGACCAGAGACTCGCCACCATAGTGGTGATCCACAAAGAAGGGAAGCCGCGGGACCTGCCCCGGTCTTATAGACCCATTTCACTGTTAAATGCTGAACCCAAGATCTTAGCAAAACTGCTAGCCAACCGGCTGGTGGGCGTGATCACGGACCTGGTACATCCGGACCAGTCCGGGTTCATTCCGCACCGGAATACGGCGCTTAACCTGAGGAGGCTCCACGCAGTTCTGGCACGTGCCCACTTGATTCGCGACCCGGCGGTTTTGGCTTCCCTTGACGCTACTATGGCTTTCGACTCCCTTGAGTGGAACTACTTGTGGGCAGTCCTAGCTAAGCTGGGCTTCGGGCCTTCCTACATTGGATGGGTCCGACTGTTATACTCTGCACCGCTGGCTAATGTGGCCGTCAACGGTAGACTTTCGGCTTCCTTCGCGCTGCACAGAGGTACCAGACAGGGCTGCCCGCTTTCACCGCTCCTGTTTGCGCTAGCGTTGGAGCCCCTGGCGGCAAGGATTAGAACGCACCCCGATGTTTCGGGGATCACGTGGTCGCCTGGCTTCGAGGATCGAGTGTCGCTTTACGCGGACGACATCCTCCTTTATCTTAACTCTCCTTGTCGCTCGCTCATTGTGGTTTTTGACCTGCTGGGAGTCTTTGGGTCGTTTTCGGGGTTGGTGATCAATTGGTCCAAATCCTCACTATATACGGTGTGTGGGGACACCCCGCGCCTCCCCCGTGGGTGCTCGATTCAGGTAGCCCAACAGGGCTTCCGGTACTTGGGCATCTACGTGTCGCTTGACCCCCGTGCCCGCTATACACGCAATCTTTTGCCACCGCTGGAGCGCCTACGGAGGGATGTTGAGATTTGGAAAAAACTGCCTATCTCTTTGATGGGCAGGGCGGCACTGTTTAAAATGATGGCGCTACCCCGCTTCCTATATGCTCTGCAGAACTCACAGGACCCGGTCCCTGCCAAGTACTTTGGCGAGATCGAATCCTTGCAGCGGGCACTGCCGTGGGATGGACGGCCGAGAATATCGTTGTCCAAACTGACCATTCCCTGCTACGACGGTGGTATCGCACTACCGGATATGCGGAGGTACTATTGGGCGTCCCAGCTCGCGGCGGTCAACCATGGCTTCTATGGCCCGGCGGTTAGCCCGGGCTACGCTATGGATCGATGGCTAGTAGGTGATGGCAATTACTACAGAGCTCTCTACTCCAGGTCGTTGGACCGTCGATTAACGGGCCCCACCAGGACGATGGTACATGTATGGCGCACGGTGACGGACACCCTTGGCTGGAAGGATAAGATCACTTTGGCCACTCCCCTGTATGATTCTGATGTGCTGGGGAAATTGTGGAAGACCAAAGGTTTTGACCGGTGGGACACCATAGGCATATCTACAGTTGGTGACATGGTTGTGCGGGGCAGCATCAAGTCGTTTGCCTCGCTGCAACACGAGTACCGGCTGGCGCCGACAGAATATTTCCGACACGCCCAGCTTAGCCACGCCCTCTCCCCTCACGTCACTGACGGTGATGCCATCCCTGAGTCTTCGCCCCTGGAGGATCGGGTACTGGACGGCCATATGCCGGACAGCGCCATTTCCCTGACTTACAAGAAACTGATCAACGTGAGGGTGGACTTGCTTGAACGATTGCGGATGCACTGGGTGAATGACGGTATAGAAATGGATGATGAGGACTGGCAGTCGGCGGCCTCTTCCCCCAGGGAGGTGGCCATATCGGCGCGATTACGTCTGGTCCAGCTGAAGATCCTCCATAGGGTGTATGTTACTGGCCCCAGGCTCATCCATATGGGGCTTTCTACGGATGGCCTGTGTCGGCGGGGTTGTGGTATGCTTGCCACCTTCCTGCACATCATCTGGGAGTGCCCCGGTGTGGCTCGGTACTGGATGCGAGTGCATGAGGTGATGGAGGAGGTGACGGGTGTGGCCCTACCAGCCGAGGCTCGACGTTGCCTCCTCAATGTGTGGTGTCCGAATGACTACAGTGTGGCCCAGACTCGATGGGTAACCTTAGGGAATATGGTGGCCAAGAGGGACATTGCCCAGAAATGGGGCGCGCCCGCTCCCCCGTCCCTTAGCCTCTGGAAGAACAATATGGACTGGTGCATGATGCGGGAGAAAACGGTGTATGTGGCCAGAGGCAAGCCCAGAATGTGGAGATCAGTGTGGGGAGCCTGGAACTCTTATCGGGGCGATTTATGCGAACCCCCGCCTGAACCGGAAGTGGACGTCCAGCCCTCCCCATAGAATGCTACCCTTCCCGTGATTCCAGACAGAACATCCTGGAATGGGAACCCCCCCCGTACCTTCGTACTGCAATTGTAACCTTGAGTTGAGTTGGATGTGCGGCCCCCGGCCCCCTCCCACTGTGCCCCTTTACTATGCTTGCACTGTCCTCGGCCAATTCTTTCCTTACTTTTTCTTTCTCCTAACCTTTTCGTGCCTAGGCACTTCGTTTCTGGTGGCCTTCCGGGGCCCCTTTCTCTATTATGGTTTCTAAGTTGTTCCCTATTGAAAATTAAACCTGACTGCTGCTGCGTACTGTTTTGTACATGACTCTATATGCCACCTTAATGCTGCCTGGCCTCCGGGATGTACGGCTGAATAGCGGTGTACTTTTTCTATAAATAAAGGTTTTCCAAAAAAAAAAAAAAAAAAAAAAAAAAAAAAAAAAACCTATAAAGAGGTGGTCCCAACGGGCTATTCAGATGAACTCATTAGCCATGGAATTTGGCCTAAGGGCCGCAAATAGTAGAACCACCTCAGTCCAACAGGGACCCACACCTATAATAGGTTTAATCATTCGTCAATAGTTGACTATATCCTCCTCAACTTTAAGCTCTGGCAATTTATGCAGGATATGAATGTCCACCAGACTATAGACAGTGATCATAATTTGCTCTCTCTGAGCCTATATTCCCTATGGCGAAGTGAACAAAGTTGTGTACCCCCACCACAGAAAATGTTTACTCTAGACATTATTCCATCTAACTGCGGGAGACGCCTGAAATGGCGCAAAGTGGCCATAGATGATGGGAAAGCCCAGAATATTACAGCTACTTTGATTGCAGCTCAGACTAGACTGGACCTACTCCACACGGAATGTCCTAATCCGTCTAATGTGTCTGTAATCTACCGAGACGCCATTAAAAAATGAGTAAACTTATTCTTAGTTCACATCAAGGGTGGGGGAGGAATAAGCCAGGTAAGCTCAATGGTAAAGAGGGCTGGTATACAGCTAAATGCTGTCTTAAGAAAACTGAACTAGTTAAGGCAGTTAAGCTCAAGTCCTTAGTGCTGACCCAGCAAGCCAGGAAGGAGTACAAGCAGGCTATTCTAGAAGCAAAGATAAAATGGGAGGACCAGTATTGGCAGGCACTGAAGGAGGCCTGTAGGCGGAGGGAGGCCGGCCGCTTCTGGAGAATCATAAGATCTAAGAATAGACCGGAAGACGACCTCATACCATGCAATCTTGATGGTCAAACATGGTTCGATCATTACTCAAGAATGTACTCGTGCCCCCAGGGTGCTCAAAGCGAGTGCACCCTACAAAGTTGGCCAGAGATAGTGGGCAGTCCCAATGACTACCCATTCACAGAAAAAGAAGTAGAAAATGCAATTATGCGAATTGTACCAAACAAAGCGACAGGCCCAGATGGCATCCCTGGAGACCTTCTTCGCTCAGACCTCCCAAGGTGGGGCAAGCTTATTTGTACTCTGATTAATGCAGTTGTGAATGGTGCACCAATCCCGGATTCATGTAAGGGGGCAGAGGTCGTCCCTTTTTTTAAGAAAGGCTATAGGGGCGACCCTGCCAACTACCGCCCGATAAGCCTGATTGACTCCACCCAGAAGGTTGTCGGGAAGGTGGTCCTCGAGCGAATCCTAGAATGGGCAGAGAGTAATAAGATTCTTTCGGATTATCAAGCTGGTTTCAGGGCTGGCACTGGGACCATTGAGCAGGCATTTAGATTGCTTCTCATCTACTGGAAAGTGGTCCAAATAGGAAAAGGCAGTCTTTATTTATAGTTCATCGATCTGAAGACTGCCTTCGATCTGGTGCCCCGGGGCCGCTTATGGGGTGTACTGTCTGAGATGGGATCCCCTCCTACATCCTATCATTATCAGTAGGGCTCTATGATGGTAATTTCCCCCAGGTCAGGTGGGGTGTGCAAGGGCAGAAGACAAGTAAAATCCCAGTGAATAGGGGTGTCCGCCAGGGATGTGTTCTCGCTCCAACTCTGTTCTCGCTTTAGGTGAATGGAGTTGTTGAGCACTTGTTGAAAATACCATCTGACGCATCATCCCTGGCGGGAGAGCGATTCCCAACACTCCTATTCGCGGACGATACCCTTCTCATTTCCAAAACCCCTGTGGGCCTCCAGAACCTCCTGGTTAGTTTCCGGTCCTTCTGTACCCAGAGAGGGCTTGTAATCAACACAGAGAAGACCAAGTATTTGGTTCTGAACCCGCCGAAAAAACAGAGCAGGCCACCGGTCCTGAATCAAGTATCTCTTGAGAGGGTCACAGAATTTGACTATCTCGGCATACGCGTCTCTGACACAATGCAGTAACACATACAGAAAATGCTGTTATGCCATAAAAGGGTTGCGGGGGCACTCCTAAAAGAACAGTGTTCCTCATCCACTCGACCCATTGCTACAGTCATTGAAATATATAAAGCCAGAGGAGTACGTTCGGACCACTACGGAGCCGAATTGTGGGGTACAAATAATATGGATCAGATAACGAGGTCAGAAAACAAGTTCTTTAAACATCTAATGGTAGTACCGCAGAGTACCCCTATAGTCCCCTTACTACTTGATTTAGGGTGCCACTCGATTTCTGACGTGGCTAAAGTTCGACCGTTATTACTATGGGCACGGCTGTGGGAGTACCCGAGTTGGCAAAATACGCAGAAGGCATGTCAGAACTTATGTCCATGGAGGGCTGGCACAAAATTAAGTGGTTAAAAGATGTAAAATCCTTGCTCTATGCTCTGGGTTTAGGGGCAGCTTGGGAAAATCGTTCTGCCCCTCCGAAAACAGTTTTGAAGAAGCTATATTGGAACTGGTTAACTAGTAAGCGCAACTCTGATCCTAAGCTGGGTAGATTAACTGATGAATTCCTAATAGCTAAGGATGTAGAATTTTGTGAACCTTACCTTGACATTATTCAGAAACCCTTTGACAGGGCTCTCTATTTTAGATTCCGTGTGGGTTCACTGCCAATACGAGAATTGACTGCTCGTTTGAAAGTTCCTTATCAAACATCCTCCTTTTGCCCGTATTTTCCTAGACTTCTCAGGTGATGTCTCTGCCAGTCTTCATTTTCATTTTTTCACAGTTTGGTTACACTATATATGTTAACCTTGATTTGCAGTAGCTATGGTCGTTGTTGTGGGTCCTGAAGAAAGCAAAGGCTAATCTGCCAAAAATTGCTGAAACATGTCGACCTTGTACCACATCTAGACAGTAATTTTTGTAACCTGTCTTGACTATTTTTAATATTGGTAGAGCAAGTATCATCTGAATAAAGTAGTTCAATACTTCCTAATCCAATTTTAATACACTTTTTTACTTTTTATTTGCACTGCACTTTTTTTTGGTCAACCCAGCTGCACCATTCAACATCTTTATGAGAGTAGAAAGACCACACCACCTTCTATCCCAGTAGAAGGACCATTTACCATCTCAGTTGCCTTTTCCTACTGATAGTAAGACACCTGTGTGTGTGTGGGTCTTTCAGAGGAACCCCAAATGATGAAGGGCGGTTCTGAGTGGTGACTGCTGGGTGTCCTAGACCATTCACAAAGGTGGCTTATTGAAATAGTTTTATTAGAGTCAGTCTTTTGAGTTTAGTGCTGGGGTTTATCTGCACCTCTACTATACATTGGTTAGACCCTCTGGTACTCTTGTGTTACTAATGTACTGCTAGGGAATGTATCCAGAGCACGGTCTTTAAATATTCCCTTGGGTCCCCACCTGATCGTTGTGTTTTAGTTGCAACAATATGCGCACACACACACTTGATGTTCTGTGCACAAAAGTGATACCTGTGAGCTATTGTGATGGTATTGCATACTTGTATTGAGATTCTGTTTATACTTGAAATTTTGGGCTCTGCACAACTGGCGGTATTTAGTATTTGGCTGTGCACCCTATTCAGTAGTTTACACCAACAAGGTTACATGTCAACCATATAGGTAGCACTGTAGGTGGAGACCTGTAACAATTACACAACTCTTTGGCACTGATCTTATCGGCCTCTGAAGGATGAAAGACAGAAACAGCCCGTGCTTTAGATGCCTTAACTCACCAAACCACCTTGAAAGCCAATTTGGAAACAGACTTGTGCTTATTTATGATAGATCAAGGGGCGAGCAGGGGTGAAGACGGGCGGACCAGCCCCTCCTTGTTGACAATGTGTCACTTCTGTCTGTTGGGTGCGGCCAACATTGTCCAACAGTGGGAGCGAGGATTTATAGTTTTTATGCCCCCGGGCCACACCCACTTAAGCATAGGCTGCATAATTATGCCTAAATCCTCAGTATTCACCGGTGAAAGCGCATCCTCGCCTCCCCATACAGCAGAGGCGACATGAACCCCCACCTCCCCACCTCACCTCAACAGTACAGCAGAGGCCGCCAATGAGTCACTGAAATGTCAGTGGTTCTTTGCTGTCATCCTCAGCCTGCAGCAGACAGAGCACACATAACACTATGACAGAGTAAGGTGTGAGGGAGGCTTAGAAAGAGCGATGTCAATGTCAAAAACAAAACAAGAGGGGGGAAAACAAAAGTGAGTAGGATAGACACCGATGAGAGAGAAATTATGTACATAGAAAAGGGGGAAGGAAAGTTTTGGAAGTGTGGTAAATAAAATTTACCGGACTATTTTTCTATACATTAAATGCCAATAAAGGATAGCTCAATAAAATGAGAGGCAGAGTCCGTGGTATCTGAGTCATACGGGCTTTAATTAAGCAACTCGAGTAGCTGGACATCTAGTTCCATCACCACGAAGGTTCAGGAAGGGAGATTCAACATTTTATTAACATCACACATTATATATAGTAAAACAGTATAATTGCATTGAATACAGTAGGCGTGACAAGTGAAAAGAAGAAGATAAGAACACATGTGCGTAACAGGAGGCGTGTAATAGGAGTACACGTGGGCGTGCACTTGACATGTCAGAGAAACGTCACAAGAAACATCACAAGTGGGTGGATGCTTTAGAGAAAGTTTGCAGGATCAGCAGAAACTTTTGGCCTAGATGCGCGCGCAACTGAGCATGACGTGTAACTGGGGAGAGCTAGGGGCTTTGACTTTAGCACTAGTAGAGGAGACTAATGTCTGGGATGTCAGAACGACCTGTACATATAGCATATCTAGTATCTCATGTTTGGAGGATGTAGTGTCTGAAGTAAAAGGTCTCTCGGGCAGGGGCCGTTCAATACTGAATGCTAGTGTGTGCATACGTGTCTTGGTGCAATGCGCGGGGGCCATGGGCCTACCATGGTAACGGGTGCTGTAAATCGCTTGCAAGGAGACAGGAAGGCCGGGCCCTTTGCTCTGCAGCCGGGAATATGTTTACCTATTTCACTAGACTGGAATGTGTTTTCGAGGAGGCTAAGCAGATAACTTGTAGGCAAAATACTGTCTTGGCAGGCAGGCCAGGCCGAGCCGGGCACCGCTTCGCTGGGCAGGAAGTAAGGCAGAGGTCAGGGATGCATACCTAAACGGCAGCTTTCAGAGACAGAAGAGACTTCGGAGCCTCAATTCAGGGCCTAGCTCGGGTGAGCCAGGAAAACGTGGCTTCGCGTTAAAAGTGCACCATTAAAGACGTTGGCAACATGGGTTTAGAAACCAAATTAATGTTGCTTTCTTGGAGGACTTGGTAGATAACATGTTAACGTTGGACGCAAATGCATTTGCGTCTTCATTTTCGGCCATGGAGGGAAAATGCATGGAGGTCATGCACATACATGGGACGTTGGGGTACACGTTAGGGGACATACCTGGTCATATAAAATTCGATTTTCCTCATTCCCTCCTTGTCCCCTACGTTCCCTTCAGGATATATCTATGTTCATGAGACCATCTATCTGTTCGTATAACATCATTTGCTCGTCCTTTCTCATTCGAGCACGGGTTAGTGCACTTGGACGGGGAATACAAGCTGTGGCGCACAAGCCGCAAATCGCTGGCCCACATTGTAGACAAAGACAACAACTGAATACTATAAGGAGTATTATTCCTAGGAATGACAATACTTTCCATCCCCAGGCGGATATCACACTCCAAAACCAACCGGACCAAGTCCAGGTGCCTGGATTCTGGTGCATCTGGTGAGCTATCTCATGAAGCCTTGTGATGGCTTTGTATACTGACGGTGCATTATTAGGAATGAAAATGCAACAACTGGATCCGATGACTCTACAAGCCCCGCCCCTATCGGCCAGGATGACGTCAAGGACAAGGCGATTTTGAAGAACAACAAGTCTCATAGCAGACTGCTCTTCGGTCAGGTTACCTAGGGCAAAAGTAGTCTCATTCACTACTGCTTCAAGGGTACGTGTCAATCTTCGTATTATTTTACTATTCTGAACGGGACCTATGAACCAGAAGTATCCTTTAATATAATCCTTATACTGATCCCATGCTGATTCGGTCTGATCGACAATTGGGGTCTTGAGCTCCCTTTTATGTCTTACATGCACAAGACGTGAATTTCGATGATAATCAGGTGGGGCTAGGAAAACAGGTGGCAGTAGGAATGCAATGTAACATGTTCCATCCCAATCTAAGGGCACCCGTACATAAGCTGTTGACCCACAAATGAAATAGGAATGGCGGGAAGCTTTGAAAGTAGACTTTCCTTTATCACTGAATTCGACCACAGTACTACAATCACTGTGTCCTAGGTGTACTGAACCATTCTTTCTGACGCATAACTCGCCTTTCACTGGCAAAACTGTAATAGATGGCAGGTCTACATTAGTCTCGGACTGGACGTTCAGAATCATGAGATTAAGTGTAAAATTCCCTAATCCATACACTTCATTTTCTAGATCAGTTCCTGTCCTTTGGGGAAGACCCTCCTTGTCTGGGAAACATGCTCTATTCATAACTGTATTCAGATCTCCCCATATCCAATTGCCTTGGGAAACTTTGGACTCGCTGTCTAATGATGACATTAAAGTAAACCATGCTCCGCACAAACCATTGTGTGAAAACGGATAAGGAAAGAGAGGCAGAGCTCCCTTGTATTTCTGATAGGGAGGGAGTCGGCCACATACCCAACAATTGGTGGCATTGCTGGTCTGGTGAGTATGATGTAACATACTGATAAAAGTGTTGTTGCGCAGTGCAAGTCGATAGGAAAGTTCGTGTGGGGGCAGGTCACTGAAAGTGTGCTCTACGGTATCATTGGAAGAAGTATGTACATGTGAACCATGAGGAGGAAAGAAAACATGTAGCATTAAACTTAAGCATATGATCGTAAGACTCAGAAGAAACATAAAAATTAATGTAATAACGCATCGGCTATGCATATTTTTGCAATATTTTTCTCTTTTTTCGATTCGCCTATCTCTCTGACTACTTGGGTCTATCTTATACATGTCAGAAACCTGTCTAACCGCTTCACCCAGGGGGGGACTTAAACAATTAAACGCTGTCTGACTTACTAGACCTCAACTTGGCTCGGTACTCCTGTTGCGGAGTTTTCTCTAACAGGGGGAGTTTAGAGTCAGTGTCTGAAAGGGGGCAGTCCTTGAAAAAAGTCTTTGGACACAGTCCACGAAATCTCTTCACGTGGCTGGAGTGGAGCCAGCCTTTTCTTCCTTCGATCTTTACAGCGGTCCGCGTGGTCATCAACACCAGTTTAGGTTCCTTCCACCTGGGCTCCAGAGGGCTTGAGCGATCAAAATTTTGCACGCAGACCAGATCGCCTGGAACGATTTCATGCGGTTTCACCTGGGTGTTGTCCGGGAAGGCAGCCGCGACCTGTGAACGACAAGATTGTAGTGCAGACATCAAGGAAGCTAGGTAATCTGTCAACATAGTACTTTCAACATCAGTAATTTTTCGAGGCATAGGCGTACCCCACATGTTGGGGGGACGTCCAAAAACTATTTCATACGGGGACAATCCAGTTCTGGAATGGGCTACCATTCGCATGTAAAAGAGGGCAACCGGCAGGGCTACCATCCAATCTACGCCTTTTTCTGCACAGACCTTCGCTAAATGTGTTTTCAGAGTCTGATTATGTCTCTCTACAAGGCCAGCTGCCTCGGGATGTCGTACACAGTGGAATTTCCACTGGTATCCTAACAGGAGTGATACCTGTTTCATAAGCTCGGACGAGAATGGCTGTCCATTATCTGAATACACGACACGGGGCAAACCAAATTGAGGGAAAAATTCACGAACCAACTGCTTGGCAGTGGTTACGGCAGTGTAATCTGGGACTGGATATGCTTCTGTCCATCTGGAAAGGGCACATACAACTACGAGGACATACTTGAATCCGCGACATCTGTCCATCTGGATATAATCCATCTGGAGGACTTCAAAAGGGTGGTCAGGAGGATGAAATCCACCTTGTTCCACGGGAATGCCTTTGCCTGGATTGAACTGGCAACAGATCATGCAGGTACGCACTTTCTGTTTTGCTGCTGCACGTAAATGCTTGTTGAACCATATATTCTGGATGCTGTCTAACATGGCTTTTTCTCCTAAGTGTGCTGGAATATGTGCTGTATTGATAATAACTTGAACCATTGAGTCGGGGAGAAACCATGTGGCTTTTCCCTTCGTCATCCATCCCTGATCTGTCTGGACCCCTCCTTGTTCAGTCCATTTCTTGATTTCGTCTGGAGTGGCATGTGTCTGTATGTCGAGTACATCTTGTGTGGGATCCCTGACTGTCATGCAATGTGTCAGTGATGGTACTTCTGTCTGTGTCGTGTCAGCTGGAATGTCTGTATGAGTCTGAGCTGTAAGCTTGGCTGTTCGATCTGCCAGGTCGTTACCCTGGGAAATGGTATCAGTTACCTTTGTATGTGCTTTGCACTTCATGATGGCTATGGCTGTAGGCAAATGTATTGCTTCTAACAGGGCTTGAATGAGGGGACCATGCTGTATCTTGGCTCCGTGAGAAGTTAAAAAACCTCTTTCTTGCCAGAGAACACCGAAGTCGTGTACGACTCCGAATGCATACTGTGAATCTGTGTATATATTTACTTTCTTGTCCTTGGCTAGTATACAGGCTTGAGTCAGAGCAATGAGCTCTGCTGCTTGAGCAGACAGTGTGTCAATACGATGTGTTTCTATGACTTCAGTTTCAGTGGTCACTGCATAAGCGGCTACTAGCTCTCCTGTATCTGTTCTCATGCATGAACCATCCACGTAAAGTGTCAGGTCTGGGTCGGACAATGCAATATCAGTCAAGTCTTGTCTGGGCTTTGTCACGGTATTAATGACTTCCACACAGTCATGTGGTACGGGATCTGCTGTAACTGAGGGTAACAGTGTAGCTGGGTTCAGTATGTTGCAACGTCTGATTTCTATGTGTGGTTGGAATAGTGTCAGTTCATATCCTGTCAGTCGTGCTATGGTCAAGTGTTGAGTCTGTGTTCGGTTTAGGAGAACTTCCACGGAGTGTGGAACCTGTACTGTCAGAGGATGTCCTAATACTATGGAATCGCTTTGTCTGATAGCTAGAGCTGTTGCTGCAACTGCCTTGAGGCACGCAGGCAGAGCCTGGGCTACTGGATCCGATGTACTAGAAAAATAGGCACAGGGCTTCTGGTGTCCTGCTTGATCTTGTGTGAGAACAGATAATGCTGTGCCATCGCGTTCTGTGACAAAAAGTGTAAAAGGTTTGCTGTAACATGGTGTCGCTAAAACAGGTGCTTGAAATAGGGCTTTCTTCAGTTCAACAAAAGCAAGTGTATGTTCCTGAGTCCAAGGGAGGACAGTCTAAGTCGCTGCCTCCTGTGTTGTCAACTGTATGAGTGGCTTGGCTAGATATGCATACTGAGGAATCCATTGTCTACAGTACGAAGTGAGGCCAATGAAGGCCCGTACTTCCTTTTGTGTCTTGGGTTGTGGCAAATGTGCAATTAACTGGATGCGGTCAGGTGTCAGCTGTCTCCCCCTCTTGGACAGCAAGTGTCCAAGGTAAACCACTTGCTGGGCACAGAATTGTAGCTTCGAAGGGGACACTTTATGCCCCTTTTCGGCCAGAAAATACAAGACTGTCAGTGATGGTCGTTCGCAGTCACGTTCGGTCCGTGCTGTAATTAACAAGTCATCAACATATTGCAGCAGTGCAGTGTCAGTAGGCATGTGAATACTGTCTAGTTGTCGCTTCAGTGCTTGACTGTAAATACTAGGACTTTCTGTGAACCCTTGAGGTGCACGTGCAAATTTGAAGCTTCGACCATTTAAACAGAATCCGAAAAGGTACTGGCTTTCCGGATGAATGGGGACACTAAAGAAGGCATTCTTGAGGTCAATTACAGTAAAGAACGCAGCTTCGGAATCAATGGCAGTCAATAGGGAAGAAATGTCTGGGACTACCGGGTACTGGGGTATGATACATTTATTTAATTCTCGAAGGTCGATCACCAGTCTGTAGACTGGAGGTGCATTTGGGTCTGTTCGTTTAAGAATCGGAATGATTGGAGAATTACATACATTGGAATCAGTTTCTACAACTACTCCTTGTGCAATGAGCTCGTCAATAATTTTCAGTAAGGCTGCTACGGCCTCGGGGGGCAATTTGTATTGTCGGATTCGGGGCAGTACAACTCCTTTCTTGAGTGTAACACGATAGGGTGTAATGTGCATACAACCTACATCAGTCGGACCTTGTGCCCATAAATACTGTGGTACATTCTGCAATCTTGGATCAAAATCTCTCAACACATAATGACCTTTAAAGTCACGTAAAAACAATCTCACTCCTTCCGGAGAACAACATATTACTGCTCCCAGTGCTTTCAACGTTTTAATACCAAGCAAGTTTTCTGGACATGATTTCGTAAGTAACAAATCTGTAGTACGGGACAATGGACCAACTGCAGGGGGAACTGGCTTTGACACTTCGTTAACAATAGGCTTTCCTGAAAATCCAAGGGAAACATTCTGTGAGCCTGAGAGGGGTGCCCCTGGAACCTCGTCGTGACTGATGATAGTTCTGCTCGCCCCTGTGTCAATCCAAAATTTTCTGTCTTTCCCTAATACCTGACTATGTACATAGGGACCCTCTTGATCTACAGGTACCTCGATAAGGGGCAAGCCAACCTCCCTCTCTAGGCTGTTTCATGAGTACTGTTGATAATCGGGGTAATCTGACTGTGCATACTGATACATTTGCTGTGTGACATGTTGAGTGGCAGCAATGGGTTGGGGTTGGGGTACAGCTACTGTCTGTTGTTGTGCATTCTGTGGAGGTTGCGTATTCGGTGGAATATTCTGTGGAACGTGTTCTTGTCTAGGAGGACGCGGTCTTTCTTTCGTCCTGCCGGTAGCAATATTGTATTTCAGAACCGGACATTCGTTTATATAGTGACCTGGCTGTTTACAGTAGTTGCAATTCCCTTTAACGGGAGCTGCAGAAGGACCTGGCGGTGCTGTACCCTTTTTCTGACCATCTACTGGAACAGACTGGGCAACTAGTACTTTCATTTTCGTATCTTTCATACGCCTCTGTTCATGTTCATGTTCCTCTCTAATTCGGTTTTGGTGGTACTGTAACATTTGTAACATTTGGGAAGGGGTATTAGCTTGCCATGTACTCTCGACTTTCAGTACTCTGTTTTTAACCTGTGGTAAAGAATTCTCGACTAGTTTGGTCACAAAAAGATGTGGCTATGATTCACTACTTGTTTTCAGGCCGCTATTAATCATTAAACATTTCTCGAACCTGGAATAAAAATCACTAGTGTCTTCGTCTTGTTTCTGTTTGCAGGCTGAGATTGCATCCCAGTCTTCCTTTTTAACTGTCAATAACCTAGGCAAGACTTGTACTAATAATCCTGGTAATGCTTTGGCTTTGTCCCCAAGACCTGTACCTGGGATTCGCCTATTTTCTTCGTCATCTAATTCAGTCCAAATAATCTTTTTATCTCCCACCTCCCATTCCTTTTCTTTAAGTTTTTCGTAAATGCCTGCCGGCAACAATACCTTTAACATTTTAAGAATGTCGGGATACGTATAATCCCCCATGAGTAACATATCTTTTAATTCACGGTGGAATCCTGCTGGATCTTTATCATGACAGGGCACTAATTTCTTCATTTCCAATAATTCCATTTTGGTCAGGGGTGTGTATATGAATACTCATTGAAGCGCACCCCCTGCGGTCTGGACGGGATGAACTTCTCGTAAGGGATTCTGTCGGTCTATGTAAAATGGTTGTCTTACTGGGGGTGGAACAAGAACAAAATGTGGAGTCAGGAAAGTTCTGTATTTGTGGCGTTGTTCTAGAATGGTATTAATTAAATCGGTACCTAGGCCTCTCCATCTTTTTAGGAGTAATTCTTCCAGTATATTATATAGGGGACCTGGATCAGAATGCTGACTTTCATATAGTGTAATGAGGTGTTGGATCATGTACATACCAGCTAGTGGCTGTTCGTCTGGGGTAAGACTCAAAAACGTTTGCGCTACTGAATCATCTTTATATATACTAGTATTTCCAGCCCATTGTACTGCTGACCGTGCTAGTTCCTGATCACGCATGGTACTAAACTCACTGTAACCTATTCTTTCTTCCAGTATTTTATCAGTGGCTTGGAATAGATGTTCAAGAGAACATCGCTCTGGTATGGGAGAAAGGAAACGTTTCTTGTTTTCTAGGCGAATGGGTCTGTCAAAAGGTCTTGCTCTACCTACGTACGCTATTCTATCTCGGTCTTCTTGTGCATCATCTATATCTTCCTCCTCTGTGGTTTCACTCTCCTCTTTCTCGGCTTCCCTAGCTGCATTTTCTTTTTCGTGTATTATTACAATTTCTTTACGGATCTTTCTGTACATGGATTCTATACAACTTTGTTTATTATGTTTGCCATCAGCTATATTGTTACTCCAATTTATCAGGATGTCCATCTCTTCTTTGCCTGTACCTGGCCGATCTCGTTCCCTTATCAAACAATTTATCAAAAACTGTAAGATCATTCTTTGTGTCTCAACCTTGTGGTGTGCCATGGCCTCGCGAATGCATTCGGGTCTCTCCCCTGTTCTAATAAAATGGTATATGTTGTCTAAATGGTTAGTCATTTCTGGTAAAAGAATCAAATAGTTTGTAACACGTCGTAAACGTAATGAAAATAACATCATATCTCCTTCGCCTGGTACTGGGTCATATCTACAATCTGTAATGTACTGTCTAAGAGTTGCGAATGTCGCAGCTTTGGGTGTACGCTGTAATGCTACTTCTCTAAGCGTCATTCGTTTTACTTGAGGCGGGGTGACAGGGCGACCTCCTCCGGCGCCTCCTGAAGCGGAAGCGTAACCATCAACTAGATGTGTTGTTGCTACAGGTGTCATAGCTTGAAAAGTAGGTGTAGGTAATGTAGGCAGACTCTGGGTTGTAAGTGTAGAAAAAGGATTGGTAGGACCGATAGCAGGATCAGTAGTAGTGACAGTAGTGATAGGATGGGAAACGACAATGGGTGGGGGAGTCGAATCTTGAGGGAGTGGAGGTAACGTGTCTTGAACAGGCTGAATAGGCTGCTGTACATTATTAGCAGGTGGTACGCGTACATTGGTATATGCTGGAGCTACATCATCTAAATAGGAAGAAAGGAAAATGTCCGCTGCAGTCTGTTTGTGACGTAGTTTAGTCGGGTCCAATGGTGGTGGCAAGTTACAGGGTACTTCCGAGGTCGCCTTGGGCAGGCCCTCGGCGAGAACAGGATACATGCCTGTAATAAGGGCATTTCTTTGTCTGTCTTGTTGCTCTATTCTGACTCGTTCTCCTTCTTCTAGTAACTCTCTTTCTTTAGCTTTTTCAGATTCCTCTCTACTTTTCTCTGCTTTCCTGATTTCTTTCTCTGTTTTTCTATGCGCTTCTTTACGCCATAATTCTATTGCATCTTTCTGGGATTGTCTGGCTTTCCTTTTCCATAATGCTTCTTCTACTCTTATGATGCATTCAGCATCCCATGTTCCTGAAACAGGCCATCTATACTTCTCTTCCAGATCCCTAGTATAATCTACCCACAAGTCTAAGTACAGTATGGCATCTAAGCCATGCTTGTGGTACATAAAATGTCCGGGAGTGTCCCTAGGCGGGACGGGAACTGCTTCTTCGAGTATCCCTTTCCTAGTTCCTATCTGACGTAATTTCGTGAACAGTGGCATCTTTGAATTGATTTGAACGTGAGCACAATAAACACAGTAATGAATAGCAAACAATCATTCATACCACGACATTAAAACACATTGAAACATTTCAGACTGATATTACCTGGTACATAGAAAACACGAATTCTGGAAATCTCAAGGAACAATACTAGAATACTTGATTACTAGATGCACTGCTAAAACAGTACAGACAATACCGGTCCCATAAAGAAACACGTCATACCGCATTCACCCAAGTGAACATGTCTGGACCAGGCCTGTGTACCCAGACCTGTCTTGACCGGGCACAAATTAATGAACCCGTCTAGATGCGTTCCCAACAACGGTACTCACCGGGAAGCAGAAACTGAAGGCCTCGGAAACCTGACTGGACTGGACTGCGTCGGGCTATGATTTCTCCTACGCATGCGCTGCGGAACAGGTGGGCCTCCGGATACCTCGGACCTTGCTCTCTCGACTTGGGGCTCTGGTCGGGATCCTCCGCATTCCTCACGCCTCGTCTGGATGCCGGACCGCAGTCTCCGTCTCCTCCGTGGGCCTGAGGGAGATAGCAGGAAAACCCGCAGGTGTGCACTGAGTCCCTCACGGCTGTAGAAGGGGTCAAGGCCTGCGTTACATCGCCGGCGAGTGGGGAAGGGGGGGGGTACCTGTTCGGGCGCCAGATTATGTGGTAAATAAAATTTACCGGACTATTTTTCTATACATTAAATGCCAATAAAGGATAGCTCAATAAAATGAGAGGCAGAGTCTGTGGTATCTGAGTCATACGGGCTTTAATTAAGCAACTCGAGTAGCTGGACATCTAGTTCCATCACCACGAAGGTTCAGGAAGGGAGATTCAACATTTTATTAACATCACACATTATATATAGTAAAACAGTATAATTGCATTGAGTACAGTAGGCGTGACAAGTGAAAAGAAGAAGATAAGAACACATGTGCGTAACAGGAGGCGTGTAATAGGCGTACACGTGGGCGTGCACTTGACATGTCAGAGAAACGTCACAAGAAACATCACAAGTGGGTGGATGCTTTAGAGAAAGTTTGCAGGATCAGCAGAAACTTTTGGCCTAGATGCGCGCGCAACTGAGCATGACGTGTAACTGGGGAGAGCTGGGGGCTTTGACTTTAGCACTAGTAGAGGAGACTAATGTCTGGGATGTCAGAACGACCTGTACATATAGCATATCTAGTATCTCATGTTTGGAGGATGTAGTGTCTGAAGTAAAAGGTCTCTCGGGCAGGGGCCGTTCAATACTGAATGCTAGTGTGTGTTATGTTATGTTATGTTAAATTTAGCTTATAAAGCGCACGTACGCCCGTAGGCTTCATGGCGCTGTAGGAAGTTTTCAGAAGCATAACACAACAACAGGAGGACAACTTAGAACATCTAAGGATAGGCTTCTCTAAAAGCCAGGTCTTAAAGGCTAGTCTAAAGGCTAGAATATCCTCGTGTGACCTTAAAGAAGCTGGCAAGGAGTTCCAGAGGGAGGCAGCAAGAAAATGAAAGGAGCTGCCGCCCTGACGTGTGCATACGTGTCTTGGTGCAATGCACGGGGGCCATGGGCCTACCATGGTAACGGGTGCTGTAAATCGCTTGCAAGGAGACAGGAAGGCCGGGCCCTTTGCTCTGCAGCCGGTAATATGTTTACCTATTTCACTAGACTGGAATGTGTTTTCGAGGAGGCTAAGCAGATAACTTGTAGGCAAAATACTGTCTTGGCAGGCAGGCCAGGCCGAGCCGGGCACCGCTTCGCTGGGCAGGAAGTAAGGCAGAGGTCAGGGATGCATACCTAAACGGCAGCTTTCAGAGACAGAAGAGACTTCGGAGCCTCAATTCAGGGCCTAGCTCGAGTGAGCCTGGAAAACGTGGCTTCGCGTTAAAAGTGCACCATGTAAAGACGTTGGCAACATGGGTTTAGAAACCAAATTAATGTTGCTTTCTTGGAGGACTTGGTAGATAACATGTTAACGTTGGACGCAAATGCATTTGCGTCTTCATTTTCGGCCATGGAGGGAAAATGCATGGAGGTCATGCACATACATGGGACGTTGGGGTACACGTTAGGGGACATACCTGGTCATATAAAATTCGATTTTCCTCAGAAGGAAGCTTGAAATCAAGGAAAGGAGATGTATGGAAGAGTGAAAAGGTGGGTGATGAGATGTGTGGATAGACGGGTGATGGGATGTAATATTTATGGGTAAAAGGATGTAAAAGTGAACGGATAGATGGAAAGGTGAAAAGCTGAATGGATGCATGGATGAATGAATGGTAAGGTGGATGGATGAAAAGCAATATAGAACGTTGAAGCAGCCCCATCTAAGGACAGTCTAGCCCGCTTGCTTCATCTGCTTATTGCTTTTATAGTCATGGTTCAAGGTGGAGTATTTTAAATGTTCCGGCCACTGCGTGGCATATAGACAGGCAGACTAGATCTTTATGCAACAGACATGTATGAGAAGTTAGTTATTCTAGTGTTCAGATGCGCTCGTGGGCTCAGCATACCTACCCGATAACCACTTATGGACCTTTACATTCCCCCCTTCAATCAGACTCTAGACCACATTTATACCAGAGCTGCTGAGCACATACCTAAAGAAAACACAAGATTCCATAAATGATTTAACCCCCACCACATCAGGGTGGTTGTGTGAGAGGGAATATTTAGCGGTAAATAATGCCTCTTATACGTATTGTAGGTAGGCAGAGTGAGAGATGCTATACCAGCGAAAATGAAGGCACACCAACAGATAATGTTACTTGGAGTAAGTGTAGTGATGCATGCAGACCCAGTGGATGGTCTTTTTTAACTACATGGTTATGGGATATTCTATATTATTACCATAGTAGTGGGAGATGGGTGTGGGTCTTCTGGGCCTGCATGCTCTCGGTCTCAGCTGCTCACGCTCGTGTGCATTGGCAAGAAGATTATGCTCTAGTACTGGTGGAGTACCAGGCAGAACAGCATTTATGCGCCTAGCCTGTAACATGCTGGCTGTTGTCATTGTTGGGGGAATGGAGAGGCAGCCCCCCTCAAGGATTCATATAGTATGAGTTATTTTTTTAAGTTCAGGAAGATTTTATTAAGTCTTAAGACACAATGAAAAGAATAAATACAATACAAAAAGGAGGAAGGAATTTACAAGTGTAAATGATCAAAAATCAACCTGAATTGCATTAAACTAAAATACACAATATTACCATATAATAATAAAAGAGAATCGCAATTAAAGAGAAAGGGTAAGGAGGAAAGGGAGGGAAAGGCAAAGGAAATAACATGTCATAGGATCATAAATTCATAAACTACAGAGTTACAATTGAAATGTAATGTAAAAATAGAACATATGCTAATATATAACAATATCATTGCAAAACATATGAATCAATAGGAGACCAAAACAACTGAAATGAGTGTGGATTATGAGTAACGCCTTTAAGCGATAGCTGCGCACCTCTTCTCGTAAAGGTGATCCATGATCACCAAGCATGGACTGACAGAGAAGAAGCATCTTTCCAACAGAAAGTAATGGATTTTAAGGCAGCTGTTATTAAAAAATTAAATAATTTTGCCTCTGATTCAGAAAGGGGATGAGTTAAGACAGTCGATTTACAAATTAATAAAGTAAAGGAAATATCATCTTGTAAAGGTAAAATTTTCAAAATTACATTCCATACTTCCAACCAAAATTTAGTAATAACTGGGCACTCAAATAACATATGTCGAAGTGAGCCAGGGCTAGCATTGCAGTGCCAACAAACATCAGACAGTAACAGCTTTGCACGAAATAGGCGAGATGGAGTCCATAAAGTGTTAAATAAAATATAAGCATTGGTTTGATAAAGGGACACCGGGAGCCAGCCAGAGGTACTGTCCAGCCATATAGAGGACCATGTGTCATCTGATAGGGAGATGGCAAGCTCATTGTTCCAGAACGATGAAATAATCTGAACATTGGAGCCGTGTGAGATGGAAAGTTTTTTTATAAAAAACAGAGACAGCTTTAGAGAACGATGTTACAGCGGTGAGGTAAATTAATATGTCATTTGTGGCGGAAGAGGGAATACCATTGGGGAAGGAATCCAAAATAGAGTTACACAAAAATTGATATTTTAAAAGGTCAGTAGCTGGGATACCAAACTTTAACTGTAACTGTTCAAAAGGAATAAAAGCAGAACCATTAAAGACATCTTTAAGATATAAAATTCCTTTTGAAATCCAAGAGGACCAGAAGGAAATGTTTTTGTTCAATTTAAGTAGTGCACTGTGCCATAAAGACAAGTGGACTGTGGAAAGTAGGGGTAGTTCAAAATTAGAATCTAAATCATTAATTATCAATCTGGAGGACTTAATAATAGAAGAAAGATGAACAACTTTCGTCGTGGAGGACATTGTCAGCAAGGAAGGTAAAGAAAAGGGCCGTACAATGGATGCTTCAATATCCAACCAAATTGGAGGTTTTACCATATGTGAAGTATGAAACCAAAGGGCACTCTGTTTTAAGATAAACGCTTTATGATAAAGGCGAAAGTCTGGCAGGGAAAAACCAGCCTGGGTCTTGGGTATTTTTAACTTTTTGTAAGCAATACGAGGGACTTTGTTAGACCAAAGGAATTTAGATAAGAGTGTATCAACAGTTTTATAAAAACTGAGAGGAAATTGGGCGGGAATCATAGTTAAAGAGTAAAAAACTTTAGGCGCTATATTCATTTTTATAGACTCCATTCTCCCCCACCAAGTAAGATGGAGGGCAGACCACTTGGACGTTTTGTTTTTAATGTAATCAATTATGAACTCAGAATTAAGTTTTAATGTAGCAGGCAGTGATGAAGCAAATTGAATACCCAAATATTTAATTTTGGTAGGTTGCCAAAGAATATCATTATTCGGGAGCATCTCTGAGGTACAAAACATGTTTAAAGGAAAAAACTCAGTCTTGTTGACATTCAATTTGTAACCTGAAACCAAAGAGTATTGAGCAATAATATCTAATAGGGAAGGAACAGAAGAAAGAGGGTTATTAATAAATAATAAAACATCGTCTGCATAAGCTAAGGTTTTAACAGTTACATCATTGATCATAATACCCTGAATGTCATCACAAAGGCGAATATAATTAAGAAAAGGTTCAATGCCTAAAAGAAATAACAGTGGGAAAGGGGGCAACCTTGCCTAGTTCCTCTAAAAAGAGGAAATTGACTAGAAATTTGACCATTAATGAACAAACGAGCAGTAGGGGCAAAATATAAAGCAGAAATCATACGAATAAAAGGGGCACCAAAATCAAAGGACAATAGAGTTTTAAATAAAAATTGCCAGTGAATCTTATCAAATGCTTTTTCAGCATCTAAGGCCATCACTCCCGCAGGAGAGGTCAGGTGAGAACTTTGTTCAATAATGTGTAATAGAGTCCTAGTATTATTAGCAGAATATCTATTTTTCATGAAACCAGATTGATCTGGGTGAATATTTGAATGTAGTACAGGAGCTAATCTAGTAGCAAGGATTTTTGCATAAAGCTTACAATCTTGGTTTATTAGGGAAATGGGGCGATAATTAGAGACTAAGGTAGGATCTTTATCAGGCTTGGGTAAAACAATGATTAAGGCGTCTGTAAAAGAGCCTGAGATAGTACCAGAGGAGCCAAAATGAGAGAAAAGGGTATCCAAATAAGGGAGGAGATGAGATTGAAATTCTTTGTAAAATTCTGCTGGGATACCATCCGGACCTGGGGATTTATTCTTGGGAAGTGACTTGATGGCAAGCAAAATTTCTTCAGGTGTAATTGGTGAATCCAGACCTGACCTATCTGATAAGGAAATATGGGGTAAATTGCACTTATGTAAAAAAGAATCAATTAAAGATTCAGGGCAAGTGTCAGGTTTACTATAAAGGGTAGAATAAAAACGTAAAAATTCTTGCACAATATCATTATGAGAAATAGCCACTTTGCCTTGGGATCCTCGTATGGAGGTAATCTGAGTCTTATCTCTTTTAATTCTTAAGTAATTAGCAAGGAGTTTTCCCGATTTATTGATATTAAAACGAAATTTAGCATTGGACTTTGAAAGTTGAACTCCTGCTCTTTGACTAAGGATGACATTGAATTCATATCGGAGCTTTTGAAGTGTAAGTTTGTACTGGGGGTCATTAGAAGAGATAAACAAACGCTCGAATTTAGCAATTTGCTTTTCCAAATGCTTAATATTAGCGTTAAATTGTTTGTTCTCATGAGCCAATACAGAAATAGTGGTACCTCTGATATAAGCCTTAAATGCATCCTATCTGGTGACAATTGATGTGGAATCCTCAGGGTTGAACAAAAAATAGTCTTGTATGGCTTGTAATAGTTTAGGTTTATGCTTATCATTAAGGACAATGCTCGAGTTCATACGCCATCTATTTTTTTTAGTAAACGTAGAGGAGATATTTAAGACAAATGAGATTAAAGCATGGTCTGAAATGTCTATATTACCTATAACAGGATTTGTAGTTGACTGAAGTAGGGAAGGTGAAATCAAAAAGTAATCAATCCTTGAATGAGAATTATGGGGATTAGAGAAAAAAAAAACATTTTTCAGTGGGAAAGTGTAGTCTCCAAACATCCGCCAGTTTGGTAGTACTAAGGAAAGCTTTGAAAGCATGAAAAACTTTAGGAGGTCTAAACTTGGTAGTAGAAAGTCTATCAAGCAGCGGATCAATGATTACATTAAAATCCCCTCCAACAATCAAAGGAACTTGTCCCAACTTTAGAACTTCTGTAGATAAGTTAGACCAAAACGATGGGTCGTCAGCCGTGGGGCCATATATATTAAGCAAAAAGAAGGTGGAATCATGAATTTTAACTTTAACAACAATAAATCTACCTTCTGTATCCGTAAATTTACTAATAATCTGACAGTGCAATCTCTTAGCAAAAAAAATCGCAACCCCATTCTTCTTACCAAGAGCAGGTGAGGAGACAATATTGTCCACCCACTTTTTCTTCATATATTGTAAAATAGTATCATCAACATGTGTTTCTTGAAGAAAACATATATCCGCTTTAGAAGCACCCAAGTAGTCCAAAATTTTTGTTCTTTTAACTGGATGTCGCAGACCTTTAACATTAAGCGAAACAATTTTAACATTATGTGTAGCAGCCATAAAGAAGTAAAAAGAGGATGAAGAGAGAAAGTAAAGGATGAGAAGAGAGAGAACAGCCATGGAAGAAAAGTAACTCTACGTAGAAAGCTATAAAAGGCAAGGAAGGACACGAAAGGAAGAAACAGAAAAGGAAGAAAAAGCTACAAACAGGGTACATAAATAAGGACACAGAGACGCACACCCGTTCCACAAGCATGGCCAAAGACCGTTGGAGCCCATGAAGAAAGAAGAATCACCAGGAATGCTCAAACTGAATGCGTTCAGGTAACAGAATCTTGTGTTTCCATTGATGACGAAGCTTGTTGATCCAGAAAAAGTCTTAAGTCTTCAGGACGATGAAAAGATTTTGAGAAGGAGTCCTTCCAAACTCGCATTGTTGACGGATCAAATAGACCATATTTAAAACCAAGGCTTTTCAATTGCGGACGCAAAGATGAAAATTCCTTGCGAATAGCAACCGTTTCCTTAGCAAAGTCCTGATGGATAAATATTTTGGAGCCATTTACCAGAAGCGAAGAAATGTCTCTGGCTGCTTTTCTTATAAAGACCAAGTGGTGATGACGCAAGACCTTGAAAATCATTTGCCTGGGTTTTGTATGGCGTGGATTCCTGTGTGAGGGAATTCTATGCGCTTTGTCCACCTCAAATTTTTCCGGAAATTTGACATTTAGAAGACCAGGCAGCAAAGATTCCAGGTACAGGCGACAATCAGAACCCTCAACTTCTTCCGGCAAATTGAAAATGCGGAGATTATATTGTCTATTACGGTTTTCCAATTCCAACAGTTGGCTATGCATTGGTACTATCTGAGCCACCAAAGGTGTAAAAGCGTCGAGTTTGGTTTTATTGTCCTGAATTTTAATAGAATTGTCAGAAACTTTCATGGACATAGACGCCATATCTTTGCGAATATTTTTTACTTCGTTAGCAATAGTGTCAGTATTCATGCGCAGCGCTTTAATTTCCTCCAATATCAGATTAAGTGAAGGTTCCGAAGTTTCAACAAGCTTAGATTTATTTGGGGGAGGAGACACCTGCTGCTTCCTTTTGTTGTTAACTGAATTTTTGTTATCCATTTTGAGGTGAAAAAATAACTTTTTGCGTCATAAAAAATGTAAAAAACAAATTCACGTCAGAATTTTAATAAATATGAGGGAAACGGGTATTAAAAGCTCCAAAAGTGGTTGAGGAATAGGCAGTTGAAGAGTTAAGGCGAGCCGTGGGAGTGGCTAGGCCCAAGCCAGGCCCTTTCCTCAGAAATGCACCGCCCCCTGTGCTGAGGTAATCGGCATAACCGGAGCAGAGGCTGGGGAGAGGAGCCAGGAAGCAGACAGAGGGACCCCCTTACGGCGAAAACGGCCCAAATTTACAGATAAGGTAGGGGGCCAGTACAGCAGGCAAGCGCTGCAAGTAAAGAGCAAACCTTGAGGGAGAATCGTCGTTAATTAGCTCATGTGGCTGAGGAAATTAAGGAGCTCCGGTGGTGGCGGCCATCTTGTCGACGCGCTCGCGCGACTCATATAGTATGAGTTATGCCCCCTCCCTTACTCAACGCTGGTGATAAATAGCATTGTGCACCCTATGCATCTGCTTATAGACTGTGTATGACCGTAAAGCAAACAGTTACATACTGATCAATGGCTCTCCCTCACATGCACACATCTGCTCCAATTCCTCAGTCACATTTTACAGCACCCACAACGCCCTCCATGGAGGCCATAAGAGCACAGGCCGGTAGGTTTGCCCACCTCGATGACTATTTTTTTAAAGAATCAACCTAAGTTGAAAGTGTAGAAGAAAAAAGACAGCTTTTCCCACTTTGAAGTACATAAACTGGGTGTCCCGCTTTAAGAACCACAAAGTAGCCCAAGATGATACTACTTGGCACTTTTTTTGACCTTTCGACATCTTTAGAAGCTGAAAAAACTCATCCTTAGCACAAAAAGAAGCTCACCCTCTTGAGATCCTTCTTGCGTCATGCATCGGGTACCCACAATGCCCCCTTTCTCTTCAGAAATGCCCCTTCTATCCCCTCTTTAAAACAAAAAATACTTACATAAATTTGATCTGTTCTTTGATGTAAAAAAAAAACCTGCTGATTTGCCCTTATGGCCTGGCATGTGTTTCTCTGTGTTTGCCTTCTTCCTCTGTAGTGCTGTTTTCTCGTCCCTGACTCCTCGGCCAGATGCTTTGTGTGACAGAAGGCTTTCCTGCCCAAAGCTCTGACCCAACGCCCTGCCTTCTTCCTCTAAACAGGCCGCTGTTCCTCTCAACACCAAACGTCTTCTTGATCGTTGACTCACTTTGCTTAAAGCAAACCGCCTATTGTTTACGGTTGAGAATGTTTGTCAAATTTTCCAGCGCTCTCTATGAACCCTGTGAATTGCTCTATACTTATGTTGGTTAAGTGCAATTTCTACTATTTTTGTTTTAAGAGGTATTGTCAAAACTTTATAAACGAGCATCTCACCACTTATTTTCTTTAAATTTCTACATTTTATACTAACCCATGTTCATACACCTACACACTCCATCTGGTTTCGCCTTGTTAACTTGTACCTGTTAAAGTGCTCAGCGTGGGGTTGGATGTACAGATTGTAAGCTAGTGACCATTGTCCTTGAGTTACTAACCACAATGTCAAGCATTGTGCCATCAGAGTTTCTAATATGTGTAAAAAGTTGTCTGCACATTAATTCATATTTTGCAGAGTCGGAGTTAGGGACTGTCTAGTCACAGTTGACTCCATTAGTACAAAGGATGGGACATTTATGGTTTTACTAACACCTTTGGCCAAATTGGTTAATTTTCCCAAAAAAGTTGTCTCCATCTGATGACTCTGAATAAAGTAGATGAAACAAATGTGTCCTTCTAAGGTCCACAGCTGGAGTTTGGAAAGCTTTCTGCAGATACATATCCATCTCCAATCCCCCACCCCCACCACCACCAACCAGCAGCGGGCTATACCAGTGACAGCATCACAGATGGACAGCATCACAGATGGACGAGCAAACTCACTCCATGCAATACTCTGCTGAAGGCACATAGGAGCCCCCATCTGGCAGCTCCTGGGATAACATGTTGGCAAAGCCCGGGTGTGCAAAAACATCAAAGACATTACTGCGAGAAGCGAGCCCTTGGTAATAACAAGCATTTGCAATGTAATAGGTCTCACATTTACGCAACTTTAAGCTATTGGCATTGTAAAAGACAATGCCTTTTATTTATGTTTTAAAACAAAAACAAAAATAAAAGACATTGTCATTTGCAATTTCAATAGCTCAAACTCGCGTAATGCGAGACCTATTGCATTGGAAATGCTTGTTTGCAAGTGTGCTCATGAAGGAATGTTGAGTTTGTAGAGTCACCAGACCGAACTGGAACAGAAGCAACGAAAACAGTCTGGGCCTCAACAGACCTTGCAGAGAGAATCTTAAAGGAACAAACTACACTCAATGCCTGGGGCATCAAACTACAGCCTGTCGTAAAATCAAGATACCCTGACCCCTTATTGGTCGACATTGAGCCAAGAATATCTCAGTAGGGCACAACCGAGTACACAATCATTCTCAATATTACGTGGGGCACTCAGCAATAGCCTTGAGCACAGAGAAACCGGAGAACATAATGAACAAAGGACTTACTCAACTAGAAGGACAGTCATACAAGAGTGGAGCTGGTTATCCAGGACAATAAACATCAAACCTAAAAGTCTGTGACATTCCAAGCTTATCGCATCCATGGAAAATCAATGGTCTTGGAGACAAGATCTCGGATCCGGAACTGAAATCTTATTTACAGGAATTTGACATCATTTCGCTCCAAGAAACCTGGTGTGAAGTACCAACTGCACTGTAGGGTTTCAACTTGCTCTATTTTCCGGCAACAAAAAGCACCAAATTTGGCCACAATAAGGGAGGCCTTGCAATATATAGCTCCATTAAGAGCATCTATGTAGCCGACCCAATGCCATACAATCTAGCTCCACCCAATGCAATGCAAGCACCCCAAATTACTACACAGGAGATGTCAAAAAAAGAGTATATAATACTCATAAATCTATATTTGCAGCCATGCGATAAATTCAGAGGTAGTCAACAACTGAAGGAAGAACTGGTGAAAATAATAACGTAGGAGAAAGAAAACAGCTGGATCACCACAGGGGACTTTAACCTAAACATGCTCAACAATAGAGCTGAGGACAACTATGAAGAAGAGGACCCATTTGGATGGGATGCAATACCTCTAGACAACAACACAGATGGAAGATCCACAAAAACTTCTCAAAAGCTTCTGGCATTCTTAGAGCAACTGGGCTTCCGTGCACTAAACAACAGATTTTCAGGTGATCGCCCACAGGCAGCAACATTTCACAATACAGTAGCAAGGACCACAATCAAATATACATTCTGCTCATGCTGCATGTTCTTGAAAGTAAAGGAAGCTTAGATTACAGCGATCATCTGCCCGAGGAAATCGCGGTAAAAGCACCATTGATACGCAAATTGCTCCCAGTGAATACACTCGGCCCGGAATACACCAATAATGAGAAAAGAGTGAAATGTAGAACAAACGACCCAGAAGGCCTCTTTTCCTCTGGAGGAGACATCCTATTAGAACTGTCAGCCATAGGGTTTGCCTTTCTCCTCTTATTCTTTTTTATCTTGTTTGCGGTGGCCTTAGAACTCTGCACACTTTACCTTGAAGGTTCTCGTGGCCATTTCCTGGCTTCTGCCTCAGATCAATTCATACCCCCATTATGGGTCCTGCCCCCAGTTTGAAGGCTTCTATTCTAGACTGTGTTTCTTTGACTGTTCTATGCAGTGAGAGTGTATGCTATCTTTACCATGTTGACTAGCCAGTTTGTGGTACAAAGCATCGTACCCTTCCTTCATTCATTAAATGTGAGCCAGCCGGTGACAAACACATATGGCTTGTAGCAGATGGGCATAATGACGATTACATTTTTATAGCATGCTGCTTTGTTAAGCATCTCTAGTCACCATGCAGGGTGCAGCATATCATATTTAAGCCTTAAAGTAAGTTAGTAAGTCTGCAACTTTCTGTGTAGAGTATTGCAAATGCAGAGTTGTGAACATTCAGAGTACACTACTATGGAAAATCAAAGCCTAGGACTGGAAGCAAGGTTTCACAATTATATTACATCTAATGCCTAACACTTTGCTTTTTAATTCCCACACAACAATGAAACATATATCCTGGCCTTTGTAAGGTGATGAACAATGACACTGTCACCTTGAAGCACCAAATGTATCTGCAATCCAAGTACTCAGGCCTTTCCTCTAAGTGAGACTGACTGTTTTTTTTCAAGCAGAAGAGAAAGCTGTAATGGCACACCACATATCCGTACGCTCCTGATTTTACGTTCAAATTGATTCATGTGAATAAATTGCACAATAGGCTTTTGTTTTTATGGATAAGATTGTTAACATTTTGTAAAATAACTAAAATAAGGTATTTGTATGTTTTATTATAACAGCCCTGATGTAGTTCCATTGGTTAAGGAACTAAACGTGTTGGCTGGAGTAAGTTTTTACGAGGATTTGTCAAAAATTATCAATAAAGGATTTTAATTTTGATAAAGTACCTTAGACATATTTCTGTGCCTTCTAAGACATGGAGCTGGTGTAATATATTTAAAGAGAAGACAGAGGATAGAACTATGCAATTGACTCTTAGGGGCATATTCCGAATGAGTTATCGCCGAGTTATCGGCACTTTATCACAGCCAAAGTCACGATAAAATTATCACCCCAATCACAAGCTGGTGCTAACAGCCTATAGCACCAGTTTACCTGCAATAGCAGCCGCAAAAATATCACCACAGATGACCCCCGCAACTATTGCTAATGAGATGCAGAGTAGGCATTCACGTGAAAAAAGCAGCAACAACACCACTCCGCAACATTCTCAACAACCAGCCATATTGGCGATACGACCACAAAACATACGATAAGGCACATTAGCAGCAGGAAAGTAACACCTGCTCTGACCCAGCGCAAAGACGGACCACAGCCTGCACCTGAAAAGGGAGACCAGCCCACAACCACACCAGAAGTACAACAGATGCCATGGAGCCACTGATCATACAGCTGGGATCCCCAACAGGGCATCAACACCCACCGCAACCACACCCAGGATCCCCCCTCTCCGGGCACCCCTCCCCCGGTCAAAGACATGCCACATCCACTACACAGAATCATGTACCAAATAATCCGCCTGATTGACAAACAATCACATTTGGATAGATGCATGTTTCATCACCAAAATGAGCATCACCCATTCACCTTCGAATTAACAAATGAAAATGTATTAAAATAAACACAGAACAGAAATGAAGACACATGGCAGCTCCCCTCAGAACCAGTGCTTAATTTGTGATGGTGCTTTCCGGCGCTTAGCACCGGCACTTATTTACCAGGACTGGGGCTATTGATTTTTTTCACCCCTCAAATGAATAGACCCGGTACTTATTAAAAATACATGTACTTATGGGTCTGTCCTCCTCTGTTGGTTTGGATGCATGTCTGCCTGGTATGTCTTCCGAGGATCGCCCACCCAACTCAAGACATGATGACTGCATTACGTAAGTGATGTCAGTTGCACGCACGTGTTTGTCATGGGGCATGTCATTTGTTAATTGGAACGTTTGAGGGCGGGCTGATGGGTGAGCTGGGCGAGGCACTGAGGCAGGCTGTGTCCTGGAAAGTTCAGGCCTCAGCCAGATAACAAACATAATGCGTCATCGGAGTAATTAAATATAAACATGAGTAGCTGGCTATGCCATGGTTTTAACATTTAACCGCTCACACGCACAACATGCACTGAACTGAAGTATCAGAAATGAACAGCAAGGCAGGACTTTAATTTCAAAGTTTACCTGGTTCCGCTCGCTGCCAGCACTCGAATCCAGACAGGAGCACGGACCTTCTAACGGCTCTCCACCCACTGTAGGTGCCCAGGCCTAATCCTAGTCGGATCCGTACAGTAAGTGTAAAGTGTGTATAAAAGAGCGAATGAGACCTTTTTTCTTGTTCTCTTCCTTTCAGTGCGACCGCCCACTCACATCCCACCCATCTGTGCTCGCTATGTTGCTCCCCTCAAAGCTCATACATTCTTCCTTCCTCAGTAATCTTTTTGTTGATTTATTAAATCCCTCCCGCATGCTCCTCTACTGTTCCCTAGTTCTTCTTGACCTTGTTGTGCCTCCTAATAGGTTGTATTTACTGGCTCTAAGCCCATTCCACTATGGAAACCCGTGCTGTGAAGCAAATTTTCAGTTTTATTTGCCTGGAGGGACAAGCAGTTGCAATTGACTGTCATGCTCCCCATTTAAACACGCATTTACAATGCAATGGTTTCGCCTTTGGAAAAGTTAGAGCTATTGGCATTGTAAATGACAAAATGTGTATTTATGTGTTGGTTTTGAAAACAGATAAATACATGGCATTGTCATTTACATTGCCATTAGCTTAATCTCTCGTAAATGTGAGACCTATTGTACCCTACGGACGAGGTCAGCAGACAGCAATTAGTACCACACACACACCCAGAGCCACACACACACACCCAGAGCCAGCCACACACACCCAGAGCCACCCACACACACCCAGAGCCAGCCACACACACACAGAGCCACACACCCACACAGAGCCCCACACACACACACACACCCAGAGCCACACACACACACACACCCAGAGCCACACACACACACACACACACACAGCCACACACACACCCAGAGCCACACACACCCAGAGACTGCCATGGTGTACGAGCTATTACGCCTGCAGAACGCAATGTGGTCTGCCTGTATCTTGCTGCCTATATCTTGTCGGACTTTTTTTTAACCTTCACATATTTTGTGTGCTATGAAAATCAAGAGATTAGCTGAGCTATTAGCATTTCGGTCACTTTAAGGTGGCAACAGGGCACCCTCGCTCTGTCCCATCAGCCCAGCCACTTCTAGAAAGTTATCCCAAGTATTTTTATTTCCTGCACCCCTGTCGCGCCACCCCTGGCACCCTCGGGTCTCCGCACCTTCCAGAAAGGTCGAGCTGCATGTCAACAATAAACACACGTCCCAGGCCTGCCAATCCGACCAATGCTTCGCCCCTGGACGCCTTTAAATCTATATTTGTGCATCAACAGGCCCCAGCACGGCGCCACTGCACGAGCACCGACCCTTGGAGCAGATTCTGCCTGTGCACTCCTGTGCCACACTTTTATCCACCTCGGAAGGATGAAAGGCTTCGCTGACTGCAAGCTAAAGACCAACCCCTCACTCATCAGAGAAAATGGTCCTCACACTGACATTTAAAGTGGGACCCATCTGGAAGTGCCAGGCTGCCAGAAAGGCTAGTCCAACACAGGGTATTGTTTCTTTTTTCATTCCAGCTCATTCCTCCACCCTACACTTCCTCTCTTTCTAGCTCACCTTGGCAGGTGTTCAAAGTGGGCAGGGGCACGTCTAACGATTGGAAGGGGCTCGAAGGATAAAGAGATCCTTGCAGAAAGGCTGCTCATGGGGCATGCTGAGCAAGTACTGTAATAATATTCCACAGGGCGGCGCTACAACTGTGATGCTGTAGGCAGTTCACAGCCAGGTCTTAATGTTCATAAAAACATTACCAAAGGGTAGAACAACAAACAAGGATCATAGACCGAGTGATTACACAACTGCAGACGGGATCCGCACTTTAGTTTTTTGGGCACCGCATCATAAGTCAAAACCCCTGAGCATGGGCCTGTGCGCCCTCCTCTGCACCCGTGTCCGCAGGCTGCACTGGCACGGTCCTTACGGTGCTGTGTTGGTTTTCAATAAATAAGTGCACTCTCCACACAAATGAATGGACAAATATGGCAGACGCTAGAGTGTAATGTCCTCATCAGAAGCCTGTGGCGTCACTCTAGAGGGAGGGGCCAGATGGGGCCTGTGCCCAGCTCGGTTTGTCCTGGTTCCCCATTGTGCCCCACCTCCTCAGCTGCAACCTGTACCAGGAGGAGCCCCAGAAAAACGCAAACAGATGATGCACCATGTCCAATACAACAATTTGTCCACTGACTTTCACTGCAAAGCAGTGTTTGCTTAAAGTCTTTAAACTTGACTTGGTATGTCAGTTCATATCCACCATTTTCATCTGTGGCCCAATGTGTGCCAGCCCCTAAAATTCACTTTTGGAGACGCCAGTACTGGGCTCAGGCAGAAAATCCGCTCCGCGAAAGCACGTGCTTTGTAAAGAAGAGATACAAAACCGCGTTCTGCTAAGAGATTTGCACGACGGGTAATGATACATTTTAGAAGCAATGAGGGCAGGCATCGCTTTCTATATGTCGGCGCCGTGCTGCTGCAGGTCGCTGATCACTTGAGGTGAAAGCCCCACACGACACGTGACCATCAAGCTAACAGACACCCAGCGCGAGGCCATATTTATGTACACTGCGAAAGTGCTCACACAGAGAAATAAACAAATGTGCGAAAACAGGTTTAGTCACTTTGAAAGCTTAAAGATGCTGTTTACCTTACCAGTGTGCACAGACTAATGGCGGCTGGCGACCCCGAATGAAGTTCACATTTCATTTGGTTTGCAAGGAAAAAATCTGTTGGGTGACACTCACCACCCATGATAAATATTTGAAAGGAAAGCAAAACGTTCCTCTCGAATTGGCAGCAATCTCCAAAGGAAGTACTGGGGTTTAACGAGGTCTCTGGATTTGCCATCAGCTGTCGCCAACGGCAACCAGTTTTCAAGGGTGATGAGATCTTGGGCAAATCCTCAGTATTTGGGGGCATGGCACGGAATCCAGAATGCTGCGGCCTTCTAAATGAAGGAAGGAACAGAATCTCTGCTCACAAAGTGGAATTTTTTAAGACGAATGAAGACTCCAATTAAAACGCACTTGTGGAAGAATGTAGCAGATGCACGAACTGCTGCCTTCAGCACTTTGAGCGTGTGCGAGGCAGGGCGGCATGGGGTTTAAACTGCTTAAAGCATTTCAAGGTCCTCCTTGTGAGGGCTGATGGATAGTCAAGATATTACGAGAATGCCAAAAGATAGCATCCAGGAGAATTGGAATTGCACAATTTTTGTATATTTTAGTCGACACGTAAAAAACGAAAAAACACAAGACGAATGGATGAGAGGGTAGATCGAACAAGCATTAAGCATGGGCACACGGACAGCGGGAGGGGGGGCGATAAGGCTAACGAAGAGCAATGGGCCGCCTAGAGTAAGGAGACAAAAACAACAACAAACAAGCACAGGCACACGGACAGCGGGAGGGGGGGCGGGAACGGGCAAACTGACAGAGGGAGGGGGGAGCGGGAACGGGCAAACGGACAGCGAGAGGGGGGCGGGTTAACGGCACGAACATAATAATGTCCTGACCTGTACAAACAAGGTACTGCCCTGCCGCCATCTTCAGAGAAACGACAAGAACAAACCTTGACGACCAAAAAAAAACCCTCGCCCACGCCGCATGACGATTTCGAAAGGGGCGGAAAGCCTAAAATTTGCAGGAACGCCCCCAAATCTGCTCTCAGGATGACGAGCAGATGTCTGTTCCAATGGCTAGCCTCCATTTATGGAGCTAGCCAATGGAAACAGAGGCGGGGACCAAAGCCCTCTACTCTTCTCATAAGGTTTTCCCTGCAGCTGCGCAGTGCGCAGCTCGCTAGTCGAAACCTAAAAACGGCACCTACACACACTGTATGTTTTTTTTATATTTACTCCTCCATGAGCAGGCAGCATCTGTCATTTTGGAAATAAATGGTTGCCACTGTGCCATCATGTATGCATGTACATGTTTGGTGACACCTCCATGTGCATAATTCACCATGCTGGGGTCAGCATAGCATCATTACTCAGACAGAAGCATGCATTGTACAATTTGGATCATTGCTCTGATGGTCATGCCAGTGGTTGTTCATTCCTGGGAGTGAAGCTAATATGAGCCTTTTTCGTCACATCTCATGCTTATTTCATCATATAAACTGGTATCTTTTGACAGACAGAAATATCCCAAAGACAGAATAGAATTGATGAGGTTTTTAATCTAAGCCCATAAAATAAAATATTGGAGTGATTTGTTGGCACGAGGCAGATGTTTCCTTCAAATTTCAGGCCCTTCGGCCTCGCTTGCACTTCAGGCACTTGTAAGCCCCAATAACACTTTTGGATATTTAAACCTTTAAACTACAACTATACTCATGCTCAGGCTCTCAATGGCAGTCTCCTAATCGAAAAAGATGTTTTTATCATTTACTTCTAAGAAAAAATATTTTCCAACCTTCAGCTAACATATAGTTAGAACCATCTTCCTGCCATGTTTGTAAATTTTCCCGAATGCGAGCTTTACCTTAGAACAATACTGAATTTTAACCTCTTGTAGAATCTCCATTGCAGTGAGGCCTGGGACGTGCCATGGCTGTTGTATGTGTTTTGTGGCACTACCAGTTTTTTGCACTGTCATTACATTTAGATTTCAGCAGTGCCAGTTAAGGATATGGATTGAGTCAATAGAGTAAGTGAATGGAGCTAGAGGAGCATATGGGTGGGGACAGGGTAAGTGGCTAGGGCCTCCTAAAAATATTTGAGCACCTACACTTAATATTTTTCAAATTAAGCACAGCTCGGAACAATCTGTAGGTCACAGCCTGCAAGACAAAATCATGATGAGATGGTGTGTCTTGCGCACATAAAGGACAGAGAGAGCGCGAAGGAGAGAGAGAGATACAGAGAGGGAGAAAGAGACGGAGAGAGAGAAAGATGGACAGAGAGGGGGAGAGAGAGATACAGAGAGCGAGAAAGAGAGGGAGTGAGAGAAAGACGGACAGAGAGGGGGAGGGAGAGATATAGACAAAAAGAAAGGGGGACAGAGAGAAAGACGGACAGAGAGGCGGAGCGAGAGAAAGATGGACAGAGAGGGGGAGAGAGAGATAGACGGACAGAGAGGGGGAGCGAGAGAAAGACGGACAGAGAGGTGGAGCGTTAGAAATATGGACAGAGAGGGGGAGCGAGAGAAAGATGGACAGAGAAGGGGAGAGAGAGAAAGACAGACAGAGAGGGGGGCAAGAGATAGATAGACAGAGAGGGGGCGAGAGAGATAGACTGACAGAGAGGGGGAGAGAGAAAGGCAGAGGGGGAGAGACACAGATAACAGAAGAGATGGACAGAGAGAGAGTGCAGACACTGCGCACCCAGGCCTCACAGCTGACCTTCTGACACCGTTGTGTCTCCAACCACATTCTGGTATGCAGTGCAGTTCAGCAGGTCCCACATTTGAAACAGATCCGTCATCTGAAACAGAGTCCAGATACATGAATGGCAAACTACATACAATTGCACCCAACATCATTGCCTGTCCGCCCCTGCGCACTCAGGCAGCTGCATCCCAGCCCCTCCGGCCGCCAGCGGTGCGTGCCTGGCCCTGTTCACCCAGGCAGCTGCACCCCAGCCCCTCCCACCACCCAGCGGTGCATGACCTCCCCTGCGCAACAAGGCCTCACTGCTCACCTACCGCCACCAGCATTTGGCAATGAGGCCTACCACGTGCCGGTGCAAGCCCCAAGCCCAGGGCCTGCAGACTTGGCACCCTCCACATCAGGCAGCCCCGCTGCGCAGGCCGCCAGCTCTCACATTTGATTCTAGGCCTTGATTTTGCCATGGCAGAGGACATACCAGTGCACCCGGCATCATTGCAGGCTGCACACCTACTCAGTTCTTGAGGTGCCACTAACTCTGTGATCCAGGAGGTGACACCACATGGCGGTAGGCCCGCGCTGCCCACTGGCTCCGGCCTACACTGCGGTCCAGTAGGGCACACAAACCCTGAGCAGTGCGGACCCCCGGGACAGGGCATCATCGCAGACTGCACACCCGCTCAGCACTTAAGGTGCCCCTACCTCAGTGCACCGAAAGTCACCGCCCTGTAGCGATGTGCCTGTGCCGGCCGCAGTGTATCCTGTGCCACCAAGTCTGTGCCCCGCAAGTCATGGACCCTGTATGATTGGGTATTGTGATGTGGACGTCATCATGTCACCTCCGGGCAAGGGGAATATGATGATGCAAGGGCCTGGACCCTCATGCCCACAGGAACACCAGACAGATACACCCAGAGAGAAGTTGGAAATGGTGTCAAGCATGTGCGTCGGCCCTTTTAATTTGCAGGGTCACTTGTCCTGTGAAGCGTGTGCTGGATGGGTGTGGTGTGGGTGTAAACCAGCCATGAGGGAGTGGCTGTGGCATGCTGACAACTAGACCTGTGATCAGCAGATCACCACAGGGTAGACCTGGGACATGTATCTTTGCCATCCCCCCGTGAACGTAAGCAGAGTGGGCTGGCCTGGCGTATGCCAGTCCAGAGTAAGGGTTTGATCAAAGACCCCCGGACTTTGGGCGTTGTTCCGTACTGGACTGGACAAGCAAGTAACTATTGCGTGTGTCCCTGTTGTTGTGTCTGCGCCACACTGACCGCATTCAGCAATGTGTCACCCTGTGACTCAAGTCCAACGACATGAGCCACGTGGACATAAGAGGAATTAACTGAGCCAACATTCATCCATACTTCCACACTTGAAAGACCATAGACATGATACATCCTAGTGATGAATGTTTAATGCACCTTCAGTGGAGGGTTGCATTTGGAGCAGTACAGGGCCGTGCAAACCCCACATGACGATGTTGTCCCATGGAGGGCCAGCCAGAGTCCTTCAGGGAATGACAAGTCCAAAGGAGGGGAGTTCAGTCCTCAGTCTGATTGCTGTGTCATTGGCGATCAAACAGAATATGGCAGTCCATGTCGAGGGGCGAGCTCTTCTTTGAGTCGTGGTACCAACGGAAAGTGCGGGGCCTCCCTCCAGAGCAGCCTGTCAGGTAGAGGTGAGGCAGGGCTATCCTACAGTTGAGGATACCTTGGGTATGACCTGACAGACAAAAGAAAAAGCAGGAATACTGGTGGTGTATAAAATGTATTATTTATCACATAGTTGCATCAGCAATGTTAATATCTTGTCCTGAAAAAAGCTGCTGATACACGAGTTTGATCAACAGGCTGAACCATGTTGGCCACAGTGGTTCTATATCCATACCACTGTGCTGTTTCATTTTTAATCCTGTCAGGTAGAACACACCAATAAAGCAAATTAGTGATCCTATCCCGGCAGTTTTAATTCACATTTCACTCTTTCACACAGCGCTGCAAACCTCACTACAACCCACCATCTCACATATGGGATTACTATCCTACTCCCTACTAAACTAAAACATCTCTGAGCTCCTTCCTTAAATCCTGAAGTAGTAGCTCCCAATGGTGACTAGGTTTTCCACACTGGTAAGGAGGACCCATATGTTGAAGCATGTCACCCTCGGGTGAGTGAGGGTTCTTATCCTTAAGGGATGTCTTTCCCTGTGGATAACACTTTTTGTTAGTTTAGAGAGAGACAGGGCAATTCTACATATACTGCTTACACATGTACTTCATACCACAAAGTCAGATTCATCTGCATCTTCGTCCTCTGCTGTTTCATGTGCCTCACGTGTGGGTGGTGCTGGACTGTCTCCAGCACTGTGTGGCAGTGACACCCCAGGGGCCCGTAGGTGGAATGTGTGCCGCACTGTGTGACACTTACACTTCAGGGGCGGAGAAGTGGATGGAGTGGTAGCAGTAGCATGCATCAGGTCCAGGCCTTGTGGCAGCAATGCCATGAGGATGGTTTTGAGGTCACTGAGGAACCCAGCTACCACTCGCTGGTGTGCAGCCATGGCAGCCGCTCTTTCTGCATTCGCCAGCTCCATGGTCTCCATTGACCACCACATGTTTCCCAACTCACGCGTGACATCGCTAGAGCCACTCTGACAGGACAGTTGTTCTATTCTCTGAGTCAGGGCTCCAGCGATGTCAGCCTTGGTCTGTTGGAGAGCATGGAGTGGACTGTGGCTGTCCGTTAGGGACTGTGAGTGGTACCTGATGGGACTTAGACACCCATGTATGGCATCTAGTTTGTCTGCCATACGGTCGAAGCTCACCTGCACCTGTTCAGCCAGCTGCTCCTGGCACCCCAACACATGGCACTAGAAGTGCATCTGTTCTTCGTGGGGGCCCTGGGAGGCAATTGTGGTGGTAGGTGTCGTCTGCTGTGTGGTCTGAGCAGGGGGTGGGGTCTCCTTATAGCTGCTGAGCTTCCCAGCTCCTGGAAGTGGGCTGCATAGGCTCTCCACGAGCTGTTGGAGGGCGTCGAAGTCAAAGCAGTGGTGGTCCTCTTCATCATCAGAGAAGAGAGGGTTGGGCTGCTCTGCAGGAGGTGTTTATTCTCCCTCTGCAATGTGAAGGGGAGATGCAGTTTAACAATGTGTTCACATCTATGTTGTCGCATTGAACATGTTTTCATACAGACTGCATGACTGTGTATATTGTGGCTGTTTGGGACGACCTGCTTATTTGATGGGGGACAGTGGATATTTTGATAACAGACGTGTTTGTGTTTGTACTTGTACATTATCAACTCACATTTCCCTGCAATTCCAAATGTGATTCGCCAGTGTCTACTCCCAAGTGGCACCAGTTGTGTCCTGTTTTCTGTTGTAGGTGTTTTGTGGTTTGTACCACAAAACACAGTGCAGTAGTGCAGTAGTGTGGCTCACTGGTTAGAGGCGGCAGACCCGAGAGCAGAGGACGGCCCGGGACCAGGGTTCGATTCCCGACGCGGCAGGTTTCTGGACCAGGGTCAGCGGACTCGATAATTCTCTCGCCTCGGTGCCCACTCTGATCAGCGATCACACTCGGCAACTCTGGGCATAAGCTTGCCTCATCTGCACTAACGGCCCCACCAGACCGCCGGGGATGCCTGGTCTCACCCTGGAGATACCCATTAAGGGACCATCTCTCAGGGAAGCCAGGAAGGGTTTCGCAGCGGTCGAAGCGCGGAGATACTCCTCCGGGAGTCTATCCTAGCGCTATATAAACCCACAATTGTTGTCAGTGTTGGTGTGCTCTGCATGTTATGTGTGTGTGCTGCATTTTGGGGGAGTCGTCCTTGCAGCTCTGATTTTGCTGCCCCATATCCCTTTCATGTGATGTGCCTTTGACTTCTGTGCTTCGACAGTGCTGAGATGTTGCATACTTGGGTAGATTGGTCTCTTGGTGGCAGTTTGTGGTCTGGGGCATGGTTTGTCCGCAGATGTGCTCTACTTAATTGAGCATGTGTGCCATTGTGCCCATCTCCCCCCTTCCCTGGTCGTTACTCACCCTGGTGCTGTTGTGTCCGGTCATGTTGAGCAGTGTCCAGTCCCCCAACTCCTGCCACCATCTACCCACTGATGACTGTGGAAACCAATTCCTCCATGTCGTCAAGCTCCTCCTGTAGTGCAGGACTCCCACCTCCAGTCTGCATTGCTGCCTTCCAGTTGTTGGCGAGTTTCAGCTTGGCTTTGCGCTTGACATAATTCCAGCACCTCTTGACCTCTTCCATTGTCCTCTTAAGCACTCTCACTACATTCACATTGTCCACGATGGATTGCCATAGTCCATTTTTAGTTGCCAATGACACAGTGGAGGTGATGAACAGTTGTAGATGGTATTCTACCACCTACATTATCAGGATCCTGTTTTCCTGCAGACTGAAGCGCTTCTTCTTACTCTTCTTGTCCTTGGCTTTCCCAGACCCAGTGGTCCCAGGTTGGTCCTCCAGGGGGCTTGTTGAGGTTCTGGTTCACCTCCGTACTTGCTCCGGCAACGTCCATTTTGCTTCGCTGTTGTTTGGCATTTGTTTGTCAGGTTTTTTTCTACTGTTATGGTGGTTTTTCGTACCTGATGCATGTGAATTGCAGTCCTGTCGCTGGTTTTCGCTGATTGCTGTATTGCGATTCGCCTCATCACAGCTTTTTTTGCATTTTTGTTTCGCAGTTTTGCGGTGTGGTGGTGATTTTAACGCAGTCAGTTGACAACATATCTCGTGACTATCGCATGGTACCGCATTGTTGTGAATACTTAGTTAACACAGCATAATTTTCCCGCGATAAACTGTGATGTTGAGAGTTGCGTAAAGTTACTTTTGCAATGGTTATCACATGTTCTTGAGAATATGTCCCTTAGTTCTTAAAAGTTGCCTCTTGAATCTTACCAAAAGATTTGTCAATGCTTATATCTAGTCGTAGGGGCATGTTCGGGGTGTGGCACTGCATCAATTGTGCTCTCTTTATCCTTAGTCTGCGTGGATATGGAACTTTGTTTGCTTCTTTGCTGGTTTGCAGACTTTGTGAGTTTTCTTGATATCTGCTTTCCAACTATGCATTTGTCTCAGCGTTGAAGACACGGCTTATACAAACTCACCCCATTGTTTTGTTGAAGAATTCATTCACAATTCTATGGAAACTCAGTCAACAAAAATGTCATTACTTCACTCCTGGCTTTAGCTTGGGCATTGGTGATTCCGATTTAGACCTAGTGTCATCTTCTGTAGGATATGGTGCCTCAAAGGCAGATCCATGTTCTTTTCTCTTCCATCTTCTGCACATAGAGCAGCATATCAAACGAAGGTATACAAGATGAAAGAAGAAGATGGAATTTAACCTGAATCGATGCTTCGCTTTAATATATCTTCTGTGCTTATTCTTGTGTCCTGGTTGGAGAATGTTAAACTACTGCACGGGAATAGGAGGAGATATCCCCGCATATTTGCACCAGAGAAGCTGCTTTCGGTGCTAGAGGGATTTCCAGACCTGGGTTGAAGGAGAGACAGAAAACAAATGAAATTGCACATTGCATGGGTTACTGAAAAATTAATGCAAACAAGTACATGAGAGTCACTGAATTTGGCTATTTTTAAGAAAAGGATATTTACTTTGAATAAAATGACACTGTCTAGTTCTCAACAAGTGTCAAATAGTGGAGTTAACTCCCACGCGCAAATATTGTTCGCAGACATGTCAAAGGAGGCTAAAAAAGATTACACATTTTTCCAAGACAGCACAGTTTGTTCAATTTGGGTAAATCGAAATTAAATTGTGGGTCTGCTAGTTTTACATCCAGTTAATGTACAAATCTAATTAAAGCACATATTGTCTTCTTTCTTAAGGTATAAAACTTACTGCACACATCAAACGCACCTGCCTACAGATTTATCAAAGGCCTTCCTCAAGTTAGGAGAAATAGATCAAACATTTTAAAGGATTGAATTAATATTCATGAAGAGCTCGTATTTCGAATTGGACAAAACAAACAATATTTGCTCCATCGCTCTGTGTTGATACTTGGAGTTTCATTTCAGTAGCCTGTTTTTCTCCAAAATGTATTGTGCTGCCGTCATCATCCGAATAAATTGTGTTGCGCCAAAAGGGCGTTTGATAAGCACATAGTATTTTAGTTGAATGAGCTGAAAATTAGCTTCCTGTTTATAAAACGTAATGGAAACTACCGGCGCGGCTTCATGGGCATCATTGAACATGTTAACATAATAAATCAGCAGCATTCTTGAGTTAATGGCCTGTAAATGATGTTCATTGTTTTCCATGGCAGTTGGCCATGCTGTGGAAAAATGACCTCAATGCCACAGCTGGTACTACTTGGTACTTTTATATTTCCGAATTTTTGAGCACAGAAATATAACGTAAACTAGGTTGCAATGAGCCGTGGCAAACACTTCTGTTCTGCGGTTACTGCAAGAGTAGATAGTGCTGAAGTAAAGTCATTTTATCATGGCAAACAAACTAAAATGAATCGTCATAGTGAGGTGTGCCTTTAGTAGATATAGCCAAATATATGTGACTTTGAAAATCAGTCAGAGAATCAATGGGGGAAAAAACGATGTGGGAAAACAGTGTAGAATAGTTCATTTTTAGGTCTCGCTAGGCAGCGCGCATGTGCTGTCTCTCCGAGACATCTAGTAATCCCTATAGCATGGGAAATCCCGCCTGCTGCTTGCCTCACTTGCAATTGGCTTATTTAGCGTTGCTGCGATTTTCCGGCCTTCCCATTGGTTGCTGGTCCGATGCATCACTTCCGTTTTCATCGGAAGCAGCACCGAGTTGATGGAGCGGACTTTCAGAATTATTTCTGAATAATAGTTCGTGACAAATGAAACTCTCATGATTTTTATTTTTACTAATGAGTGTTGCATGGTTTGCACGTTTGTACTGATTCAACCTAGAGTAGTATGCACCAACACGCGGGTTTAATCATTTGTGCTCTTGTCATTTTCGTCATTCTGCTTTCAATAATACATTTACTTTGTCTTTTGTTTTGTCGTAGATTAACTGCGGCTGTTTTGAAAATATTAGCATGTGCATTCTTCAAAATGTGCTTCTGTTTATGTAATGTCGTCTCATGAGTCTGTGTTTGTTTATTTGTTCGTATGCAAAACTAGGTAACATAGTTAATGGGTTAATTTTAGTAAAGGGGGTGGGTAACAGAATAATTATAATTTCTCAAATTAATAATTGTCTTGTGTTTCCTTGCATACTAGACTCATGCTAAAAAGGCCTGTGGCCTACTTCTAAAATGGATGTCCGAAAAGCTTTACCAAAAGTGGGCCTTGCACAGCTACGATGGAATGTGGAAATGTTTTTCTACATTAATTCTTGAAGAATGGCTCGCAAACTAGGCTGTGTGGAAGCTTAGGACATTTGGTTCAGATTTCTTCATGGTTAAGGCAGTGCTTGACGTTCAGCGGCAGAAAAGCTTGAGCGGACAAAGGAAATAGTATTGACTTTTGTCAAATGTAACCACCTTCGGAAGCTGCTAGTGACACATAATTAAGCATGGGCGGAAAATCCGTTCCGCTCGCGGATTTTGCGGATTGTTGGTGATACAATTTTGTGGTGTGCGGTGTAAGTTCGCAATTGCGAACATGTAGGTGCGGCGGGCAGCAACAATCTCGCACTCGCGAAATTACAAAATTTGCAATTCTGCACAAGAAATCCACTAGCAAGCAGCATAGACCTTCTTAAAATGATGATTGCTATCAGAATAACTCCTCAGGTTGACATTTGCCTGACCTTTTTTGGATTTGAGGCCTTTTGACTTTCTTTGGATCACTTTTGGATTAGAAATAAACTTTCACAAGTAAGTTGTTGGCATTACCTTTGCTGTTCTGCAGAAAAACGAGTTTTGCTAAACAGAAAGCACTCAGCAGCAGGTGCAAAAGTTCAAATTCATCATTAGTAACCATTCCCTGTAGTGCTTCCTGACTGGGGCCCCACCAGAGTTCAGTTGCTAGTTGCAACAATTGTATGACTCTGCTCTGACCCTCACAGCCGGATCATAGAATAGCTACAAGTAGGCCACAAAGGTCCTGGAAAAAAAAATTGCACTGCAACAGAAAGCAAATTACAGATAAGGAAGCAGGTGCAGACTGGAATTTTAAAACAGTGACACATTAATAAATCAACCCCAAATTAATTCATGTCAGTTGAAGCAGGGCAGGTGTGCTTGCTTTTTCCCCCCATAATCTACAGTGATGATGAACCAGAGGGTGGCATTGATGTACCAGAGGGTGGCATGGGTGAAACAGAGGGTGGCAGTGGTGAAACAGAGGGTGCTGGGAACCTGTGATGATGAACCAGACGTAGAAACAACATAATCGCGACCGTTGCGAGCCGACATGTAAGTTCGCAATTGCGAACTGGTACAAAACCCTCGCGAACTGGCAGAAATCCTTGCGAACACAAAAAAAATCGGCTAATTCGCGAGAATTTGCAGTTTTTGCGGATTGCGAGTTCGCAAATCCGCAAATTCGCGAAAGCCAGATTCGCAAAATTCGCCCATGCTTACACATAATGAGCAATGCCGCTCTTGAAAGAACGTGACTCTGGCTATGCGAGAGTCGGATGACCGCATCAGGAGACATCCTTTGACCAATCAAGTTATGTCTTGCTAAAATTTTTGTATTCTTTTAGTTAGCTTTAGACTAAAAGAATACTAAGAGCACTGTTCGTTCGTTTCTGTGCTCCAGAGACGCTGCCAGATATTCCTTTCACGAAAGATCCTTAGAGACTTTACTTTTTCCCTTTAGGTTTTCTTTAGCTAAATTAGGGAAATAGGCTATGGAGAAATAATCTAAGTGTTTGAGCATTTTCTCATGCTGATTTTGGTTCGAACTTGCTAAGACTAATGTGCCTATAATGAATAATTCTGCTTAATAAAATTGCTAATAAAAGAGTTTTCTTAAAAATGCATTTTGCTTTAAATAAAGTTAATAAAAATAGTTTTTGAAATGAGAAGCTGGTCTTGTATGTTTCCTTGAGTTACCATTAGTTAATCCATTGCCTATATTTGTGACTTAATGAAAGTGATTTGCTATGTTAGATTAATTAGGTCATAAGATTCAGAAGGTCAAAATTCATGTCTAAGTCATTTATGGGCCTAGTGATAAATTTATAAATAATGGTGAGTATTGTGGTGTAGAGTTGAACATATGAGACTTAAGGTCTCTTGACACGGTGGATCAGCCCAATTACAGTTCTATTGCGCTGTAGGGCTTTGTTACTTTTGTTTTGGGACTACTTGGACTTACTGGGCATACCAACACTTTGCCAGGGCGCCCGTTTCATGATCTGTGGCAATTTAAAAAAAAGATGCATACCAACACATTGCCACAGATTGTTGTTTTATTTGACGCTGAGTGCCGCCCATGGCACTATAATGAGGCACATAATTGCATGACGCGCTAGTTGACTGCTACGCAACTCCCACCCTCCCGACTCTCTTTACTACATACAATATTGCACACTTATGCGAGTCACTGCTGAAGTAGAGAGAAACTGCTTAGCAGCACAGTACCTAAAGTGCAAGACATGGAAGGCATCTCAGAAAGCCCTCCGTGCTGAAAAAAGTATAGGCATGCAGCGGATAAATATCAAATCATTTAAGACACTTGTACAGAGACTTGTACAGAGTCTGCCCTGTCGGCACCTGAAAGGGCAACAGAAAGATGCTTATACTCTGCAAGGATAATTGTTACATCAAGGTGATGTGCAGGGAAATGTTTTATTGACGTCTTGCTGGGGTTGACCAGCTTGGGTAAGTGGGAACCCTGCCTGTCCCCAGAGTAATAAGTAATCACTTAATACGGCCCGGGCAATAAATAAAGGTTCTCCCCCCTCCACAGTCCGTGAGTGATGTGCTCGTCTGCGCTCCATCGCGGTCGTCTTGGTCACGTGAGTTGAGGGTGGGTCCAGTCCTCGTGGGATTACACTATTGATTTTAAATTTGACCGCGGGGGCACGAAAGGAAATACCATTTGCCGCACAGTGACTCTGATGCATGGTCCCCGCTGCACCGCAGTATGCTATCTTGTCCAATGGGCACAGCTCATTCAGGGGCGGCTATAGGCTTGTGGCAGCCCTGGGCAGGGAGCATAGGTAGGGGGCCCGTAAGAGGGGGTCCGGGCGGGGCGGAGCGGGGAAGCCAGTGAAGAGGGTGGGGTCAGGGTGTTTGGAAGTGGAACAGAGCCGGAAGCCGCCAAATCCCTGCCAGGGGCCGCCACACAAATATGTATCCATCCTCAAAGGATTATTAAATTAAGGAAATATATATTGGCGTGCTGGCCCCTGTGGTTTGGTGGCCCTGTGCAGGTGCACAGCTTGCACATGGCTAAGGCCGCCCCTGGCTCATTTGCACCACTTCCTCTTTGTGTGAGGCATCGATTTTTCACAATCCTCATAAGTTCAGTGATGTCACATTGATGGTGGTACACAAACTCAGAAATATGTTCCAGCACCAGTGATTTTGCACGCCGAGCTTCAATAGTGCTGGTGTGGGTTTCAGAGAAAACCTCTGGACACCAACACTTTTTATTATTCAAATTAAGCACTGGATGCTTATAACATGAACATTAGGAAAAGTTTGCCTGCTTCTTTCAGCATCCTGTGATTTAAGGCACATCAGTTAATCTCTTTGTGCCTACAAAATGAACGTACCTTGTGTAATGTAACTGGCGCTCATGCAAAGCGCTCAAATAACATCGGGTTGACTTTGCGCAATATAAAACCGCAAAAAAGAATGTCCTCGGTCATTGTGTGTTAATTCGATCAAAGGGCAAGAATTTACTTGCATGGCCATAGAAATGAGCGCAGTACATTCACGAACAGGTCCGGGATCAGCTAATAGCTCACAAGGCCAAACACGGAGGACAGGAGCGCTAATCGCTTTTAACCCTTTCGATACTATTGACGGAACGGTTCCGTCATGAGCGTCGGTTGGCCTGTGCTCATGACAGAACCGTTCCGTCATGAGCCCGTTGGCTCATTAGACCCTTCAGCACAGCGCAGGAATCTGCGCCGCGCTGAAGGTGTTAAAAGACCTTAACCGTGGGACACGTGGTCATCCTCCGCGTGCAACCAATTCTATTTACATTCTCCTACAGCCTGTTCGGGCTGTTTCACCTTGTGCTTTCTTCACACCAGGTGCTCTGGTTTCACGCACACATTGCTGTCACACCGAGATTAATGGCAATAATAAACTAAAGGAGGAACCAAAAACACTGGGCTTGGGAGAACTGCTCCTTATTTGGTTTCCAAAGGGGCGTTATCACTTCATGTTAAGCCCTTGGCTTAGGAGGAGGGAAATCGGAGCCCTTGCTGATGGTAGTGAATTAAATGGGGTGGGGGAGGGGGGGTGGGGTAGTACCTTTTGTGTTCACTGATCAGCACCTGGCTGAGCCCCTGGGCAGGGCACTGAACACAAGCATCCCGGACCTCCCAAAGCTCACTTCAATCACCCACAGCTAAGCTGCCTCCAGCTAATGGTAGTTTGTTGATGTGTGCCAGAAGGGGTCAGGGGTGATGGGAAGACAAGGAAGGGGGCTGAAGGGGTGTTAAGTCGTCGGCCTTATCATAATGTAGGACTAAAACCATTTTAAACAAGCATTTGCAATGCAATGGGTTTTGCATTTTAGAAACAATCACCTATTGGTATTGTAACTGACAATGAGTTGCATTATAGCAGGTTTTGAAACATATAAAAAGGCATTGTCATTTACAATGCCAATAGCTTAAAATATTTCAATTGCGAGACCTATTGCATTGCAAATGCTTGTTATTATTTAGGAGTGTTGGACAGGCCACATGAAGGGCTAACTCCCTCCCCGCATGACAGGGCCCGGACGCCGGCGCTCCAGGTGCTACCCACAGAAGCAACCCGCACCCCGTCCCCTACGGGACTCCTGCTCCCGGACATCTCTGTATCATTGGCCCGGGCCACTGTCAGCTCCATTGCCTGGCCCGGCCCCCATCTTGGGCACTGCACCACGAGGCCGCGTGGCCTCAACTCGACCCTAACCCTGGGCCTGGCCAGGCCCCGACATCCCGGCACCACCATCCACCCAGGAGGTGAACGGACCACTTGGCAGGTCAATGGGAGGAAGAAGTGTCGATGGCTCTCCCCCGCCAGGTGCCGATCGCCCCCAGCCTCCCCGGGCGCTGGCTCCACCCCCCTGCTGGGTGTCTGGACTCCCTCATCCCGGACCTCCCGACCTCCAAGTGCGAGGGTCCGGACATCAAAGGGCGCCAGACCTATAACTGGGGCAGCTCCAGAGCAGGAAGGCAGTTGTATCCTGGAGTCGAGAGACACCGAGAAGAACTCATCCTTGACGGACTGCTGGCGCTGCCGCAGCCCTGCCTTGTGAACTGTCGTCCTGCCCGCTGGCGCTGCCGTGGCCCTCTGCAACCTTCATCCTCGTCGGGACCTGCTGGCGCTGCCGCGGCCCGTTGTAACTACCACCTTCGTCGGGACCTGCTGGCGCTGCCGCGGACCGTTGCCACCTACGATCTTCTCGGGACCTGCTGGCGCTGCCGCGGCCCGTCCTCCTAGAACACCAAGCTCGAGGATTGTGAGCTACCCATCATCTCATCGTAACTACCAGATTGGTAACAAGACTGTCCCGCTACCCTCTTTCCCCCAACCAAGAGACTAGAATCGAGGGGACCCCTGAGTCCTGACCTCCTTGTACCATTCACCGTACTTCAAGATTGCTTATAAAGAACGTTAAACTTTATCTTTGTGTGGTGTCCATCTGTGGGGGGGAAGTTACTGGTCTGTACGATCGCTGGAGACGGCTCTCCCCGGAGACCTCTCCCCTTGTCCTCGGCCGACCCTCCAGGTCCCGTCTAACATTGGTGGCCAGCGGCGCGATCCGAATCAACGCGTACGTACAGAGAGTGACTCACCCCACGACTAAACCACAATGACAACCAAAGAGAGCACAGAAAAATTCCAGATGGAGAAATTGGAAGAGTACAGCCATCGTGAGTTAAAACAATTTTGCATCGAACTAGGCATTGCTACCACCGGTCTGAGCACGAAAGACGATTTCAAGCTCGCCATCGAGTCTTGGGCGGAAACCGGGGCCGTCAGACCCCCGGACCAAAACATTGCAGCATCAGAGATCAACACCACTTCTCCCGAAGAACGGAGAACGGGTCTCTCACAGGAAGAGATCTAAGAAAGAGAAAGAAACAGACTACACAAATTAGAGATGGCACGGCTCAAGATGGACGGTGAGCTAAAACTAGCGGAACAAAAACTGAACTTAGAACACCTACGGCTCCGAGAAGAGCGGGAAGAAAAGCAAAGACAAAGAGAACTCGAAGACAAGAGACTGGCATACGAACACGAGCGCAAACTGGCTGAGATAGAACTACGGAAGCAAAACAAAGACCTGGGGGTGCCCGAGCAACCGCGCACCCCAGGAGCTACAGAACCAAAGATCCACATCCCCAAAGATGTCGTCCGAGAGTATTTCCGAAACAACAACATACAACAGTGGTTCAAGGCCTACGAGATCACCATGACCTCCCACCGGATCGATCGAAGTGACTGGGGAGCCGGTCTATGGGGGAGGTTCGTCAATGAAGGCCGCGATGCCCTGTTACAGCTCCCGGACCATCAAATGACGTCCTATGACCACATGAAGGCCGCCCTCCTCACTCGATATGGGCTTACACCCGAAATGTACCGCCAGAGGTTCCGCGACTGCACCCGAATCCCGGGTACAACTTGGGTGGAATATGTGAACTATTTCAGCCGAGCCTTCGAGGGATGGATCAAGGGGAGCCGCGTAACGACCTACGAGCAACTTTTTAACCTCATCGTGTGGGAGCACCTCTCCAACAACTGCTTCGTCAAGCTCAGGCAGCACCTCCTCGACAGTAAATTGACTGATCCACGGCAGCTCGCCGCCGAAGCTGACCGATGGGAGAGCACCCGAGTGGGCCGGGGTGGGCCGAACGAACAGAACAGGAACAACCAAGGTCATCACCGTCCCCGAGGAGGAGGAGGAGGCCAGGGCCGGGGGAAAGACGCCGTCCCGGCCACTCCCGCTACCAGCACCCCGCCCCCGGCCGGCCGGGGCAACCCCCCGATGCGCCCGGGGTTCCGAGCCAATGTCACTTGTCACCGATGCCAGCGAGTCGGCCACTACGCCAATGATCCGAACTGCCCAAAGAACCAGACTCTGGGGCCCGCCAGGTAGCTGCCGCCGCCCTGGGAGAGGAGCAAATCTCCGAAGAACATGAAGAATACGAACAGGAACAACCAGAGTGGGAACCGGCCGCCATGGTCCTGGCGTGCCTAGGGGGAAGAGACATGATTCCGCGGGCTCCCCTACCCGCCAACACCAGAAAATACAGTCAGTGGGTGAACATAAATGGGCGCAAGGCTGAAGCCCTACGTGACACGGGGGCCAGTGTGACGGCCGTCCGCTGTCACCTGGTGACCCCGGAACAAATCCTGCCGAACGTTCTCTGCCCCGTCCATTCAGCAGACAATTCTGAGAGCCTGTGTCGGATGGCCTGCATCCCATTCGAATGGGGAGGAGTATCCGGCATGTTGAAGGTGAAGGTCCACGATGATGCCCCCGTGGACTGTCTCCTGGGGAACAATCTCGAGAGTTCCCCGTGGGCCGCCGTGGAAAGAAGAAAGCACCTGGGGATGTTGGGCCTCCCGGACTGGGCGTGCGTAACCACCCGGTCCATGGCCGCCCGCGCCATCCCCCGACCTGAAGAACCCGAATGGCCAGCACCTCCTCCCCCGATCGCTCCAGTGGGGGACGCCGACCATACCGACCCCCCCAGAACAAACCCAAGAAAGGCTCGCTCAGCCCCAGGACCTTCCAGACCTGGCTCAGTGGCGTCAAGAAGGGGGACCCACCCAGGAACAGTTCCGTCAAGAGCAAAAGACCTGTCCCTCCCTCGAGGGACTACGACAGCAAGCCCTCGCCCAGAGCGCGGGAAATACCGCTGGGGCCCACTGGATCTATTGGGACAATGACCTGTTGTATAGCGAACAAAAAATCGCGGAGTTGAGGGCCAGTCGAGTGTTGGTGGTGCCCCTCCGCTTTAGAGACTTCCTGTTGAATTTGGCTCACGATGTCCCCCTGGCTGGACACTTGGGACAGGACAAAACCTACAACCGCCTGGTGACCCACTTTTACTGGCCAAAAATGAGAAATGACGTCCTCAACCACTGCCGGTCCTGCCCCACTTGCCAGGCCAGCGGGAAGAGCGGCCGCAAACTCAAGGCACCCCTGCAACCATTCCCGGTTGTTACCACCCCGTTCGAAAAGGTGGGAATAGACATTGTGGGGCCCCTGGACCCCCGAACAGCACAAGGGCATCGATTCATCCTGGTACTGGTGGACCACGCCACCCGCTATCCCGAGGCTGTTCCCCTGCGAACTGAAACAGCACCGGTGGTCGGCCGAGCCTTAATGGGGATCTTCTCCCGGGTGGGCTTCCCCCGGGAAGTCGTCAGCGACAGGGGCATGAACTTTATTTCAAAATATATGAAATCCCTCTGGCAGCAGTGCGGGGTCACCTACCGATTCACAAACCCCTATCACCCTCAAGGAAACGGACTGGTCGAGCGGTTCAACCGCACACTCAAGGGAATGATTATGGGGTTGGAAGAGCCCCTCCGCCGCCAGTGGGATGTGCTACTTCCGTGCCTCCTCTTCGTCTACCGAGAAGTCCCCCAGAAGTCCCTCGGCTTCTGCCCCTTTGAACTCTTGTACGGACACCCTGTTCGAGGGCCCCTCAGCCTAGTCAAAGAAGGTTGGGAGATGGCCCCCCTGAAAACCCCTCCAGACGTCTACAAGTACCTCCTGACCCTACGCAATCAGACCAGACGATTCAGAGAGATAGCCAAAGCTAATCTTGAGGCCAGTCAGGAGGACACGAAGAAATGGTACGATCAGAATGCCTCCTCCATAGAGTTCGAACCTGGCCAGCAAGTATGAGTGATGTCCCCCACCGAACCTTGTGCCTTGCAGGACAAGTGGACAGGACCCTTCAAGGTAGTCGAGCGCAAGAGCCCCGTCACCTATCTCATCGACATGGAATCTCCCCGGAACCCCCTCCGGGTCCTCCACGCCAACAGACTCAAACCCCACTTTGTGCGCTCGGAGCTCAGCCTACTGATGGCTACAGACAGTGGAGCGGAAGAAGACTCCAAGCCCCTCCCTGACCTACTGAGGACCCGGGAAAAAGATGGTTCAGTAGACGGGGTCCGACTCTCAGATGCCCTAACCCCGGAACAGCGGCAAGACTGTCGGGGCCTCCTGCTGCAATTTGCGACCCTATTTTCCCTCACCCCAGGGATCACCCCCTGGTGCTTGCACGACGTGGACACTGGGGACAGTCCCCCTATCAGACATCGGGCGTACCGCGTACCAGATCGGGTACGTGCCTGCATCCAAGAAGAAGTGTCAAAAATGCTCACACTCGGGGTCATCGAGCCCTCGGACAGCCCCTGGGCCAGCCCAGTCGTGCGGGTCCCCAAAGCTGCTGCCCCAGGCACCACCCCTGAGCTCCGATTCTGCGTCGACTATCGGGGTCTGAACGCTGTCACCCGAACCGACGCTCACCCCATTCCCCGAGCAGATGAACTGATCGACCGCATGGGGGCTGCCCGCTACCTCAGCATCTTCGACCTGACAGCGGGCTACTGGCAGATCGGCCTCACCCCCAGGGCCCAAGAACGATCCGCTTTCTCCACCCCGGATGGCCACTACAATTTCAAAGTGATGCCATTCGGCATGAAAAACGCTCCAGCCACTTTTCAGCGACTTGTGAACCAGGTATTGGCTGGCCTCGAAGAGTTCAGCGCCGCCTACCTGGACGATATTGCTGTTTACAGCCGCCACTGGTCAGACCACCTCCGCCACCTCCGAGAGGTCCTGCAGGCCCTCCAACAGGCCGGCCTCACAATCAAGGCCAGCAAGTGCCAAATTGGCCAAGGGTCCGTGACCTACCTCGGACACAAGTGGGAAGCGGTCTGGTGGTCCCCCTTCAGCTCAAGATCGCTGCCATCCAGTGCTGGCAGCCTCCCGTAACGCAAACCGAGGTCCGAGCCTTCTTGGGGCTCACCGGATACTACCGGCGGTTTGTGAAGGACTATGGCAGCATTGTGGGGCCCCTCACAGAGCTCACATCAAAGAAACACCCAAAAATGGTCAACTGGACTCCAGACTGTCAAGCGGCCTTCGAGAAACTGAAGGCCGCCATGTGCACCGCCCCTGTGCTCCAGGCTCCCAAATACAGCCGGGAATTCATCGTACAGACTAATGCCTCCGACCATGGCATAGGGGCTGTCCTCTCCCAGCTGAACCCCGATGGACTTGACCAACCAGTGGCCTTCATCAGCAGACGCCTACTGGCCCGAGAACAGCGCTGGAGCACCATCGAGAGGGAGGCCTTCGCAGTAGTGTGGGACCTCAAGAAGCTCCGGCCCTACCTCTTCTGTACCCACTTTCGGGTGCAAACAGATCATCGCCCCCTGCAATGGCTAATGCAGATGCGAGGGGAAAATCCCAAACTATTGCGTTGGTCCATCTCCCTGCAGGGAATGGACTTCACTGTGGAGCACCGACCTGGCCAGGATTACGCCAACGCGGATGGCCTGTCACGCTTTTTCCGCCTCGACGAGGAGAGTCCCCAAGAGGATGGGTGACTCTCCCCGCCTTCAGCTGGGGGGGACGCATGTTGGACAGGCCACATGAAGGGCTCGCTCCCTCCCCGCATGACAGGGCCCGGACGCCGGCCCTCCAGGTGCTACCCACAGAAGCAACCCGCACCCCGTCCCCTACGGGACTCCTGCTCCCGGACATCTCTGTATCATTGGCCCGGGCCACTGTCAGCTCCATTGCCCGGCCCGGCCGCCATCTTGGACACTGCACCACGAGGCCGCGTGGCCTCAACTCGACCCTAACCCTGGGCCTGGCCAGGCCCCGACATCCCGGCACCACCATCCACCCAGGAGGTGAACGAACCACTTGGCAGGTCAATGGGAGGAAGAAGTGTCGATGGCTCTCCCCCGCCAGGTGCCGATCGCCCCCAGCCTCCCCGGGCGCTGGCTCTACCCCCCTGCTGGGTGTCTGGACTCCCTCATCCCGGACCTCCCGACCTCCAAGTGCGAGGGTCCGGACATCAAAGGGCGCCAGACCTATAACTGGGGCAGCTCCAGAGCAGGAAGGCAGTTGTATCCTGGAGTCGAGAGACACTGAGAAGAACTCATCCTTGACGGACTGCTGGTGCTGCCGCAGCCCTGCCTTGTGAACTGTTGTCCTGCCCGCTGGCACTGCCACGCCCCTCTGCAACCTTCATCCTCGTCGGGACCTGCTGGCGCTGCCGCGGCCCGTTGTAACTACCATCTTCGTCGGGACCTGCTGGTGCTGCCGCGGACCGTTGCCACCTACGATCTTCTCGGGACCTGCTGACGCTGCCGCGGCCCGTCCTCCTAGAACACCAAGCTCGAGGATTGTGAGCTACCCATCATCTCATCGTAACTACCAGATTGGTAACAAGACTGTCCCGCTACCCTCTTTCCCCCAACCAAGAGACTAGAATCGAGGGGACCCCTGAGTCCTGACCTCCTTGTACCATTCTACCGTACTTCAAGATTGCTTATAAAGAACGTTAAACTTTATCTTTGTGTGGTGTACATCTGTGGGGGGGAAGTTACTGGTCTGTACGATCGCTGGAGACGGCTCTCCCCGGAGACCTCTCCCCTTGTCCTCAGCCGACCCTCCAGGTCCCGTCTAACAAGGAGGCTTGTAAATAGTTTTTGGGGATAACTTTTGAGGGAGGATGGATGTTAGAAGAAGCTGCTGGGGCCAGGTGGATGTTGGGGAGCCTCTACCGTAAGGTCCTCTGTCAGAGGCAAACATTAATTGAAGTGAACTGCTGAACATTAAAGCTAGAAAGAGTTTCCTAATTTGTAGCTGACTGATCAAATGTAGAGCAAGACCAAAGGGGATGATGGACGGAGTGTTGAACATTGCAAGCAGTCACCCATAGTCAACTGATCTGGGTTTAATCCATCATCATTCTTTAGCTCAACCCCCCGACCCAGTTCAGACATGGCCATATGCAAATCAGCCTGACCCTGTGCCTCATGGGAACAGTCCAGCCCGAACTGCCAAGCCATGTCTTCCCTGGACCGAACACAAGCATCCAAGGACTGGTTTCTAGATAATCAGCCATCATCAGCCAGGCTAGCTTGAATCCAGTGGCAGAGTGAGCAAAGGACTCACATCTGGGCATACCCTGCCAACTTACGGCGAACAAAGCAAAACCAAAGGGGATGATAGACGGAGGTTTGAACATTGCAAGCACTCACCCCCAGTCAACTGATCTGGCATGGTGAGCAAAAAAACAATGTGTTTAGGTCTAGATCTCTGTACTGGGGTGAATGTATGACATTGAACTGCATTCTGTCCATCAACTATTATTTTTGCATTTGTCATCCCGAATGGGACGGGTATGCTCAGATGTGATTCCTGTGCTCTCCATGCCACTGGAATCGAGCTATCCTGGCTGATGAGGGCTGAAAGCCCGAAACCGGTCCTAGGATGCTTGTTACTATTCCAGGGAGGACCTTGTTTGGCAGTTTGGGCTGGACTGTTCCCATAGGGCACAGGGTCAACACTGATTTGCATATGGCTGGGTTAAAACTGGGATGGCATGGTGAGAAAAAAAACAAAGGATTTAGGCCCAGATCTCTGTACTGGGGTGAATGTATGACATTGTTCTGCATTCTGTCCATCAACTGTTGATTTTGTATTTGTCACCCGAGTGGGACGGGTATGCTTAGAAGTGAGTCCTGTGCTCTCCATGCCACTGGAATCAAGCTATCCTGGCTAATGAGGGTTGAAAGCCCGAAACTGGTCCTAGGATCCTTGTTTCCAGTCGAGGGAGGGCCTGGCTTGGCAGTTCGGGCTGGACTCCCAAGGGGCACAGGGTCAAGACTGATTTGCATATGGCTGGGTTCAAACTGGAATGGCATGGTGATCAAAAAAATGATGGATTTAGGCTTAGATCTCTGTACTGGGGTGAATTTATGATATTGCTCTGCATTCTATCTAACTGTTGTTTTTGAATTTGTTACCCCGAGTGGGATGGGTATACTCAGATTTGAGTCCTGTGCTCTCCATGCCGCTGGAATCAAGCTATCCTGGAGGCTTGTTTCCAGTCCAGGGAGGACCTGGCTTGGCAGTTCGGGCTGGACTGTTTCCATGGGTCAGAGGGTCACGACTGATTTGCATATGGCTGGCTTTAAACTCGAATGGCATGCTGAGCAAAAAAATCAATGGATTTAGGCCCAAATGTCTGTACTGGGGAGAATGTATGACATTGTTCTGCATTCTGTGCTTCAACTGTTGTTTTTGCGTTTGTCCCTCCGAGTGGGACAGGCATGCTCAGGCGTGAGTCCTGTGCTCTCCATGCCACTGGAATCAAGCTATCCTGGCTGATAAGGGCTAAAGGCCGGAAACAGGTTCTAGGATGCTTGTTTCCAGTCCAGGGAGGACCTGGCTTGGCAGTTTGAGTTGGACTGTTTCCATGGGGCACAGGGTCATGACTGATTTGCATATGGCTGGGTTTAAACTGGAATGGCATGGTGAGCAAAAAACAATGGATTTAGACCGGGATCTCTCCTACTGGGGTGAATGTATGACATTGTTCTGCATTCTGTCCATCAACTGTTGTTTTTGCATTTGTCACCCCGAGTGGGACGGGTATGCTCAGACGTGAGTCCAGTGCTCTCCATACCACTGGAATCAAGCTATCCTGGATGATGAGGACTGAAAGCCCGAAAATGGTCCTAGGATGCTTGTTTCCAGTCCAGGGAGGACCTGGCTTGGCAGTTTGGGCTAGACTGTTCCCATGGGTCACAGAGTCAAGACTGATTTGCATATGCAGAGTTTAACTGGAATGGCATGGTGAGCAAAAAATCGATGGATCAACTGTTGTTTTTGCATTCCTCAAATGTAGAGGCAAGTCAGGTGTTCAGTTAGATATGTACTGATGCTACAGCTTTCGAAGAAATGAAAAAACTTTCTTCCAGTAGAATTTAGGGATAATTCAGAGCGTCTTCAATGTGATGCTGACTCCTAGTGGGAGACGGGGAGAACACTCAGGGCTGTGTGATGGATAGGGTTTATTGGCGATAAGTGGTTTGAACCCTTGTGATAAGTTGGGTCAATGTATTTCATTGGAGGTGGTTGGTGTAAGAAATTGGGTTCATAATCAAAGGGGGTCGACTAGCCACCATGAGAAATAATCACGGTGAACTCTCAAATTCACTAAATTAACCTGAGATCAACCCCCTGATAGCTATGCCACAGCGACTAACTTAGGGCAAGGTATAAAGTATTTTATGCAGTACCAAAACAGTAATAAAGACAAGGAACCACACAATAAAAACTCCAACCTAAACTAGAATGATATTGTACATTGTCATAAACAAAATTACTTTAAAATGACAAAAATAATTTTGGGGAACCTGAGATATGAATTATTAAAGCTTTGAATAAAAAAATTGCCAAGAAGTATTAAGCACCAACTGCAGTCAACCTGTCGCTGTAGACTGTGACCCTGGTGCATTTTGAGGCTGACCATGAATGAGCGTGGGTCCGCTACAGTAACCAGATTTGACTGGGTCGTAGGTTTAACCTTTAGACTTAGTCTTAATATTGGAAGTCCAAAATCTTCAGTGAGGCAATGAAGCAGGCTGTAGCAGAAAAGGGCGGCACAAGCTTGAGCAGTCCTTAGGTGTGGTCCCAGTGAAGCTATTGGTTTTGTCTGAAAAAACTCAGAGCTGGAAAACTTCCAATTTCATACCCAGGAAAGTCCCCTTGCCGGCTGGATAGTTATGGTGTTCTTAGTCACTTTTTCAAAGCTCAGAATCTTTCAGGGGGCAGGACTGCAGGCTGTAGCCAAATAGGGTTCCATGAGGCTGAACACATTCTCTGCAAGGTTGAATTTGCTGCTGAGGAGAAGCGCCAAGTGGAACAGAGCTGTATCTTCAGCCCTATGGAAATGCACCTTGGATGGAGCAGCTTGGGAAGATGGTCCTGGTACTCCTGAGGTCTTAAAGTTGAAAATGTTTCCAAACCCCAGGTTTTCAGGGGTAGTAGAAGCCCAGCTAGACACAAACAGGGGTTTGAGGACCTAAGAAACAACAATTGGGTGCTGGACTTATCCCAACAGGGCCAACAGTAGGGTCCAGGCATCTCCAGTTGGAACTGGTCAGTTGGGCAGCTGCAGGAATGGGTTTTTGTAGATGTTGTATCAATATAACTTGGACAGAAGGTACGTCTATTGACCCTTAAAGTCCACTTCTTTGTCCTGGGAGAAAGAGGGAGCTAGTTCTTAATGGTTCCTCTCAGGTCACAGAATGCAGATGAAAGTGTAGTGTAGTTACTATTTTCCCTATAGGCCCTGCGCATTGGAAAACATAAACAGCAGTGTAGACGTAGGAGTGCGGTCTTCTAGGTCTCTACTGACTATGTTAGACTTAATTGGGTTTGTACCAGTTAGCTCAGAGCTCACTGGAAACTTTCTTGACTGAATAGGAAGTGATCAGCTTCCCTGGCTCAGACAAGAAGGGATTCAGTTTTCCAACAACCGCATTAACATGACAACTTTGCCCCTCAGAATAAGAGTCAATCTCTAGAGTTGTGTGAAACAATAGACAGCTATTTCACTCAGTCAGTTGTGCAGAATTACTTTCACCAGTATGCAGAGAATAGAGAGACGGGCGTTTTCAATAAAAGGTATTATTTATTGAACAGTCTTCCTTCTCATGCAAGAGAAATTAATTGCCACAATTGCAAGACTTGTTATTATAAAAAGTGCGTACAGTAAAAGGAGTATTGCGAAATAATACTGTAAAAGCATTGATATGGTTTCTTAGCCATACAATAGGTAAAATGAATAAAATATATACATTCATATATACATTTGGCTAACGTCCTCAACTGGTGCTTCTAACTACGCCTACCCCGGTGTACCTGACCTAATCCTAATACCTGGGAGGGAGTAAGTGAGTAGCAGTTTAAGTTAAGTTGGTTTTGCCAAGGGTTTGCTTCAAGAATTCTCTCTAAGGATTTAGTCAACACCGTACCTCTGGAATAGAATGTTGGAGGTTTGGTATCTCCTCTCAGGACTCGATATCCCAGTTACCCGCGAGGGTAGGCTGGAAACGCCGGAGCTGGATTTCCTCGGCAGGAGAAAAGACAGCGTCTTTCTCAGCGCGTCAAGGAGGAGGAGGGGCAGCGTCCGTGGGCTTCTCGCATCTGCTGGGCTCTGCAAGGTACAGCTGTTCTGCTCCTGTATTCACCACCACCATCGCGTTTGCTTAAGGCAACGTTGGTATTATTTATACCTAAAAGGTGCCTTGTTTGATGTATGTTTTTGGACATAAGACATCAATAAAGATGTCACTAAGAACTGGTCGTTCTTACAGTGCTTGCAAGAGTTCTATTACTAATCAAAACAAAGCAAGCGGGGCTTTCCCAGGTTGCTGGGGGTTTTATCTGTTGAACGAACTCAGAGTGTTATCTAGGAATCTAAGGAAGTGGCTTCTGCTGTGTCATGTACTGTAATGAGCTGCAGAGACGAGTTACTGAAATATGGCTCTGATCGTTTATGCCATCATAGGGATATGTATACATTATAGCCGTATAGGAGCATAAGGTCACAATATTGATCGTGGTCCTAGATAGAACACAACACCCACTCCACAAATTTATGTCCAACAAATTACTAAAAACTAAAGCAATAAGACACTTCCCACCCCACAATACATATTGCATTTGAAATGGCGTATATGAAATACATGAGAGTATAGGTACTGTACGTCTTTAAGCATAGAAATCATTCAAAAATTATTGCATATGTAATCAGTTGAACGATTTTGCGAAAAATTACACATGAAATGTCTCTTAATACAGAAAAGAAGGGCGAGACTATTTCATCACATATAAATACAATTGCTGAAAAATGTGCTAGAGGCCGAGGTAAAGTTTTTGTCTCTAGATCTACTAAAAATAGAAGTTCTGTTCTTTATGAATAGCTCTACTTTAAGCAAAAGTATTTGTGCCAAAAAAGGTAAATATTTTGAAAAGAATTTGTCAGATTCAAAAATATTTCATGGTGAACGGGGGAATAGAGTTCCAAATGCTTTGCAGTAGTTTTTGTTTATCAAAACTGAAGGCTGAATTCAGAGTTCATGGGAACGCTGTGCGCCGGAATGCTTTCCAAAAATCATTGTCTCTGTTCAGGGGAGAACATCATATCAGACAAGCTCACAGAATAGGTCTACATATTCAGGTGACAGTTCGACCAGGTTCGATAGTGCAGTAACCTGGCAGTTGTGAGAATGATTGCTATCATCACTGTCTGGATCAGCAATGCTCACAGAAGGCCGTACCTGGGTGATGTTGCTTTCATTTACTGCTTCACTGCCGCCACCTAGTCGTAGCGCAGGAGTCTCAACGAATGCCGTCATCAGGATTGGTAGCCGCTGGGGACAACATGATGCATGAGCCGTAACAGGACTTAGCAAAGTATCGATATCCATTGGTACTGCTGATGGTAGTGCAAGACAGGTGTTTAACATGCATTCTTCTCCGCATAGCATACATCGAAGCACAGGTAAGATGCAGGTCTGCCATAGAGGTCTGAATGAAAGAAACCAGGTCATGTTCAGATCTCTCAGCCGGGCCAATCCAAGGACTCTAATTATGCGGTCCCGGTAGCGTATTGCTAGGATTGTTTCTTCCATCCTTGCCGGAGTCATGTCTGTGTTTTGGCTTGCCATATCGGAGCAGGAGGGTCAAAAATAAAATGCCTGCTACAAGTCCCAAAATTAGTGGTATGCTGCCAAAGTCTGAATGGACAAAATTAGGAATAATGCCCAGAATTGCTTTGAATGGTGTTAACAGTCCCGAAAAAATTGTCTTAAATACGTTTGAGATACCAATGGCATCTGACATATTTAGGATTTGGCTTAACATTTCTGTGAAATGCACGGGGCAATTTGTTGATAAAAGTTCATGTATCTCCGATGTTGTCCTTGCAACTTGGAGATCATACGTCTCTTTTGATGACGTGATGGGCACTGTTGTCTGTAAAAGCACAGACTTCATTCTGCTTAAAGTATTAATTCGTATAGAAGAGACATTCAAAGGAGGCCAAATTGGCGTCTCAGAATCTCCAGGGCAGTTTGGAAACAATGCTTGCATACAGCAAGCGACCATGGAAGTCACGCTTACGAGATATACTTTCCCTGGCACCAAGCCACAACAGCTGTGATCCGTTATTAGAATGTAACTCCCGTTAGAAAGCTGCCTAAAGAAGGGCTCTACCTGCGTTGCAGGTGTGACGTGCTGGTGGCATGAAAGGTTGTTTGAAATCCCTTCACAGGCCCCATGTAAATGAATACCCTGGCACAAAAGTATACCGCTTAGTGAATGTTTACAATTTTCACCACTAAGAAATACATTTTTTTTGTTGTCACTATAGCATGTGTGTGTATATGGTAATTTCCATGATGACTTAATGTACCCTTTACCCAATCGTTCATACTGGCCTGTCGGTATATACGCCAGGCAATTTTTAAATCGGAAAGTTGTTATCGGAATTGTGATAATTCTGTGTATTATCCATTTAATGACAGGTCTTTCTGACATTGTCAATGGTAATCTCTCAAGTTTTTCGCTGCTCAGGATTGTATAGTCCGCTCCTTTCTGTGCCAAACTGATTTGTTTATCAGTAAGCTTAAAGATGGAAAACAATGACGTTGTGCTGATTAAACGCCATGGCACATAGCCTGAACAAAGATTTTGCAGCGTCCAGCCTAGCTGTACAATAGAACGCAATTGGGACTGGCCATGTTGTAACATTAGCAAGTCCTTATCTATTAAATTGATGGCAGATGATACAATACTGTCCAGTGACTATATTCTGGAGGACAGAGTCATTAACCCATTGTCCACAACAGAAAGTGATTTTTCCAAATGAATACGATAAATTTTTCGTATTTTTTCTGCTGTTTCAATTTGCACATTACTTTCCATGCCTCGTTGTATGCCGCATATACACTTGCCGCTATGAAACGTTTTTGATGCTGTTTGCGTGGTCCCATAATGAAATTGCGCAAATCAGCACCATCTTTAAGTAAAGAGAAATGTTGCTTAATTTCTGCCAGTGTGGATGATTCTAGCCATTCAAGGCACAGTTTCCCTACACTGTATGTTGTTACTATCCCTGGATGTTGTCTCTGGGAGTATCTGGGGTCTGGTCTGGTCATTTTTACCCCCTGTGTTTTGTTCAGGAATCTATCTTGACAGTTATTCGTGTCAGTAGGCCAGATTAACCACTTTTTCCAATCAGGATGTGTTCTGTTTAGATCTAAAATTTTTGATACGTCTATTTCAATATCTGTGGTTGCATTATCAGGTATTGGCTTTGGAATAGACTGTTTGTTAAGGTCTTTAATCTTAGCTAGGCCAAGACAGCTTGTTTGGTGAATTGTGTCATTTAAGAACATTATTTGTTCTGGGATCATGCAGGCTCGAAATAATGCTTCTAGACCTTGTACCTGCCATTCTTTTGTACCCCAGATGGTTTTTGTTTCAATGTTGTTTTTCCAGACATCAAAACCAAATGTCATCATTTTTTCATAAAATGCTTCTGAATATATCAATTTAGTATTTGTCAGCACTGTTTTCGTCCCTTTTTTATCCAACAGTTTATAATAAAATGTTTCTGCATCACTTGTGTTAAACCCTGAGAAGTATTGGAATTTCTCATAGAAAGTTTTTGAACTCCTTTTAGGTGGAGTAGCACAATGTTCCCATTGGTTATATTTAAAAACATTTCTAGGTTGTGCAGATTTATGTAAGTAGTGGTCTGCGTAATGTGAAAAACAGTACATCTGTTCACAATTAGATGAACCTTGTAAATAATCATGTTCTGTAAATTTTGCTGACAACACTAAATCCGACGTCATATTATTTATACTTTCAAAATCCCAATCATCAGAGAATGTACTTGGTTTTACAAAGTCACTTAATGAAACCATGAACTGGTGAGGATATTTCAAGATCTCGACCGGGCCATATACTTCATAGTCAGTCTTGTCCCACACTACCCGCCGGGTATTGGAATGGCTGTGACATTTACTGATGATAGTCCTCTTTTCTTGACGTGAGATGATTTTTGAGGTTTCTGAACTAAGTTGATGTTCTGACTTGCTGTGTCCATTGAACTGTATTTCCCCTCAATGAATTTTCCCAAACAAAGTATCATGATGAGCCAAAGCAGGAGGAAAAATACACCTAGCCCAAACCAAAACTCTAACCATGAAGAAATAGGGTAAGTTTCCTTGAGTTGATGAAAGAGTTCTGTGGCCTTTTCTTTAAAAGTCTTTGTTTCTGGCGTCACTTCAGGGTCGTTTTGATCTTCAGAAAAGTTATCGAAGTTGATGAGGTAGCCAGAGGCAGTTCTGTCAATTGTTGGTATTGTTTTCTCAATTTGCCTCTCATTAGCACATTCTGATGCCACATCATTGTAGACTGGTGTTTCATGGCGAACTGTTTCAATCTGTGTTTCAAGAGGCACGAGTTCCATGGCATTATTGCATAGTCCTCCTCTGTGCACTGCAGGTTTATCAAATATGATTAGTCTTTCAGTTTGAACCTCTTGGATTGTTGCAAATTTGGGTATTCTGTTGTTTCTCGGGAGTCCACTTGGCCTACTGTTGATTATAGCCCACATGATTGTGGTTTTACCAGTTCGATTGATATAACTCTGTTCTCCTGTTTACCAGCAAGGGGCGGTAGTACTACTGATCTTGTTCCGTTGATTACTAAGACAGGTACTGCTTTTCTGTAAGAAGGCCCAAATTCCTTCTTCACCGCTATTTTCTCTCGGACCAGATCCCCAATATCTGGAATCCAGACAGGTCTTGCTGGGACTGGTGGTGTGTCTTCAGTGGTAGTTGGCTGTTGCTTTATTTTTATGTTGCTTAAGGATTTTCTTGTTTCATTCAAGTCCTGTAAAACAGCCAAACGATCTTTGATGTCAAAGTCTTTATTCTTATCTTTTACCACTGAAGCCTGACTATCAAGATCCTGAACATACATTCTAGTTCCGAACAATAGTTCGTACAGGCTGAAACCTTTTAGAGAATTTCTTGGCAAATTATTAAGACTACGTTGGACACTTATTAAATGTTTGACCCACCCATCACCCGAACCTAATACCTTCGCCGTTATAGATTGCTTTATGTCTCGGTTTTTTCTTTCCACTACATTGTTTCCCTCAGGGTGAAATGGACAAGAGAATTGCAACCCAATGCCCATACTGGTCATGACCTCCTTATAAGCTCGAGAGCTGAAAGCAGGACCCTGGTCAGAATGAAACATGGCAATTGCGTATGTGCCGATAAAGACTCGCAGATCTTTTATAACAGTTTTGGCGTCAGCCGAGCGCTGGGGCCACATTTTTATAGTGAATGTAGTCTGAAACCATTAATAGGACGCTGTATTGCATATAGACAGCATTATGCTACCTACATACAAGACCATGGCATTACTCCGCTTGACTCATTGCTGCGGTCTCTGTCGCAGTCCGGACAGTTCTTTACATATTTATAGTGGTGCAGGCTCATTCCTGGCCACCAGTACTCTGATTGTAATTCAGCCAGAGATTCCTTCATCTGTTTGTGCCTTGGACCTTAACCCATGTGTACGTCTGCTATTAGTAACTTTCTCCGGTTCGTGTTTGGAATTACCCTATCCCCCACTCCAGGGATTCGAGCAAAAGGAACGGAGTTTGCATCAATTACGTATGCATAATTGAGTGGATAGTTCACGGGTAGTGCTACACAGCTGCCTTTTGAAGACGTTTTTACTGCCAGCATGGTTTCACCGTCTATGTATTTTTCTGAACGCTTTTTTGTGGCTACGGAAGCCTGTTTAGTTGCTTCCGATATGGCTGTATTAGCCAATGAATTCCCTGCAACGTGAACGCCATCACGTTGATGACTCAGAGTGTGTATCATGTGAGTCTTTTGTAGTTCTTTCTGTAAAAGAACTACTTGTTTCCAAAGCATTTTATTCTTGATTGTGGCACCTGTGGCATCTTTGTAATCATTTTGAACCCAGGTCTGCAACTCATTATTGTAAGAGTTGACACAAAAATGCGATTCGCACATGATTAGTGTCGGGAATTCATGTTCTGCATTTTCAAGCGCCATCTTTAAAGATCTGATTTCAGCTCGCTGAGCCGAACATTTTCTAAGTGATTCAGTTTTTGTTATTTTCGGTCTGAATTTACCGCCGAGCCAGCGACCTTTAACACTCGCGCAGGCTGCATCGTAGGATTTATCTTCTACATTGTAATGCTGTACAAATCTGTCTGTATAGATTATACAGGAGTACTGTTGTAGAGGAAGAATTTCGATTGCCAGAGGATATTCTTTTTCATAAGTTAAATCATTCAGTTTTTTCATGTGCGGGGCGAAATAGTATTTCACGTCTTCTGCAGCAAGAGAATTTTCCCACTGTATCCATTTTGGATCCAGTGACATTGTAGGCAGGTTTACTGGGCTGAATAGTGCCTCAAAGGCGGATTCTGCTGTGAGAACAGTGATCCTTTTGCCGTGTGCTAGTTCTCGTTCATTCGCTATAGCAGTTTGCACTGCTTTCACAGTATTTTCTATGAGACTGAATGTTTTTTCTGCTTGTGTGTACAAGTGAGATTTGTAAGCTATTGGTACCGTTTCTCCCTCATTAGAGGTCATGTACATGAATCCGCATCTTCCTGGGATGACTCGAATTACAAGGTTGCGTGTATTGTCACGTGTTTCTAATTTTGTTTTTGCTAACATGTCTGTTTGCATGACCTCAAAATTTCTGTGTGTTTTTGAGTCCAGTTAATTGGTTTAAAATCAGGTTTAATTAATTCGTAGAGAGGTTTAACCCTCTCTGCATAATTTAGAATGTAAGTTCTTCCGATATTCAGGAAGCCTAGAATCAATTGTAAGTTCTTCAGCGTTTTTGGTGCTTGGAGTACAGCGCACTTCTCTAAGAAGTTGTCGGCTAGGCTTTTTCCTTCACTTGATAATTCGTATCCTAAAAATAAGACTGTCAGATGGGCAATTCTTGACTTTTTAAAGTTGAATTTGTAACCCTCTGCAGCGAACCCAAGTATTATGTTGTTCGCCCTTTTCAAGTGAGTATCCAAGTCGTCGTCTGTTAGATAGATGTCATCGACATAAGATAATGCCTCATCATCATATATTTGTAGTAACTCTGTTACTCTGGCTGAGAATAGTCCTGGGCTGTTCTTGAATCCCTGTGGGAGCCTACAGAAATTTTTTTGTGACCCCATTATTGAGAAAGCGGTCAAGTACCTGCTTTCTGGTGCAATATTTTGACAAAAGAAACCATTAGATATGTCTAATGTTGTTTTGTATTTTTTGCGAACTATGTTATTCATTAGTGCAGCACTATGCGTATTTTGTACTGCAAATGTTTTGCAACATGAGTTAAGGTGTCTGTAGTCCAAAACTAGACGATACGAATCGTCCGGTTTGGAGACAGGAAACAAAGGATTGTTCATTTGAGAGGTGCATGTTTCAATCACCCCCTGGTATTCAAGTTGAGCTAAAATCTCCCTGACCTGTTTTTTAGCTTCTTGCTTAATTGGGTACTGCCTTTGTGCAGTTGATTGACATTTTAACTGAATTTTGTGAGGAGGAGAGTCCTCATCCCTTCCTACATGATTCTTATATAATGCTGGTGCCTGGGCTACTGCCCATTTCCTTGCATATATATATATTTAGTGTGAATTGGAATGTGATTTGAGAAGGCAGGCATAATAATTTCTTCGCCATGAGGGCACTCCCTGACAAACTCCGGGGGCCAATCTTCCTCAGCTAACAGGATGTCATAGCCTTTTGAGAGGTTATCCCAAAATAGACCCCTTATTTTCCTAGTCTTATCAACCTCTATACGCAGTGTTATTTTGAGGTAATTGGAATTTTTATGGTCAAATTGTGTCCCCTAACGTAGACCCCAACGGCTCCATGTACGTGCTTCAAGTACATGTAATTTCCCTCCATGACCAGCTATGAAGACGCAAATACATTTGCGTCCAACGTTAACATGTCTTCTTTTAGATCCACCATGAATGGGTCGATAATTCTGTTCCTAAGTATGCCGTGCCACCGTCTTTACATGGTGCACTTTCACGTTTTCCTGGCTCTGGTGGGCTAGGCCCTGATTTCTGCCATCGAGCCCTTTCTGCCTTCTGCCTCTGAAAGCTGCAGCTTGGATCTGCATCCATGACCCTTGCCTTACTCCCTGCGCGGCGAGCGGTGCCCGGCTCGGCCTGCTTGCCTGCCAAGACAATTCAGCCTTCAAGTTATCTGCTCCGCTCCTCGAAAAATACATTCCTGTCTAGTGATTTAGGTGAACATCTTACCAGCTGCAGAGCAAAGGGCCCGGCCTTTCTGTCTCCGTGCATGAAATTCATTGCTCCTGTTACCATGGTAGGCCCATGGCCCCTCGCATTACACGTAGACTCGTAGACACATATGCCCGCACTTGCAGTCAGTATAGAATAGCCTCTGCCCGAAAGACCTTTCCTTCTAGATAAAACTGTTCTTCAACACAAGATATCAGATATGATTTGGGATTAGGTTGTTCTGACACGCCAGACTTCTGTCTCCCCTTCTGGTGCTAAATGTCAAGTCCCCTTCACCCTCCAGTTCCACGTCAACCACACGTCATGTTGCCTGCGCGCGCATCCAGTCATATATTTCTGCTGACACTGCAGGATTCCTCTATGAATCCACCCACTTGTGACACTTTCATGTGACATTTCTAGCACACACCTCCGTGTACGCCCTCGTGCACGCCTTCTGTTACGCACATGTGTTCTTATCTCGTTTCTTTCAGCTGTTACGCCTTCTGTATCCATCACCATTGTATGCTTTTACTATATATAATGTGCACTGTTAATAAAGCATTGTCTATCCCTTCCTGAACCCTCGTGGTGATGGAACATGATACCATGGTTCGAACCATTCCATTACATGGAATAAAACCCTTATAAACTCAGCCTCCACGGACTCTGCCTCTCATTTTTGATTGAGCTATTTTATTGAACTTATACCGCATAGAAATTCTGCATACGGTAAATTTATTTACCACATAATTGGCGCCCGAACAGGAACCCCTCCCCCACCTTACACGCCGGCGATGCGTCGCAAGCCTTGCCCTCTGCCACAGCCGTGACGGACAACTACGCGTACCCGCAGGATTTCCTGTATCTCCCTCAGGCCTACGGAGGTGACGGAGACTGCGATCGACATCCAGACGAGGCGGTGAGGAGTGCGGAGGATCCCGACCAGAGCCCAGCCGAGAGAGCAAGGTCCGAGGTGTCTAGAGGCCCACCAGTTCAGAAGTACCTACGTCACGTGTCGAGTCGAGTCCAGTCCGGTCCAGTCCAGTCGAGTTTCTGAGGCCTTCCGTTCCGTGCTTCCCGGTGAGTACCGTTGCTGGGGACGCATCTAGACGGGTGCATTAATTTGTGTCCGGTCAAGACGGGTTTGGGTACGCAGACCCGGTCTGCACTGTTTTAGCAGTGTATCTCTACTGTTTAGCAGTATATCCAGTATCCAGTTATCAAGTTATTGTCCGTTCCGAAATGTTTTAATGTATTTTAATGTCGTGGTATGAGTGATTGTTTGATCGTCATTCCTGTGTTTATTGTATTAGTTGTGTCCAAGTCCGAGTAAGTATCAAGTATCAAGTATCGAGTTACAGGATGCCTCTATTCTCTAAACTGAGACAGATAGGAACTAGAAAAGGGATACTCGAGGAAGCTGTTCCCATCCCACCCAGGGACACTCCCGGTCATTTTATGTACCACAAGCACGGCTTAGACGCCGTATTATACCTCGACTTGTGGGTGGATTACACTAAGGACTTAGCAGAGAATCAGAGATGGCCCGCTACAGGGACATGGGATGCCGAGTGCATCATGAGAGTAGAAGAAGCGTTGTGGAAAAAGAAAGCCAGACAGTCACAGAAAGATGCCATCGAATTATGGCGTAAAGAAGCACACAGACGGACAGAGAAAGCACTCAGAAAAGCAGAGAAAAGTAGAGAGGATTCTGAGAAAGCCAAAGAAAAAGAACTACTAGAAGAAGGAGAACGAGTTAGAATGGAACAACACGATAGACGGAGTAATGCCATTATGACAGGATTGTATCCAGTCCTGGCCGAGGGCCTGCCCAAGGCGACCCCGGAAACACCGAAAAATCTGCCCCCTCCATTGGTTCCGACCAAATTACGTCATAAGACCGCAGCAGACATTTTTCTTTCTTCCTATTTAGACGATATAGCTCCCGCATATACCAATGTACCTGCCCATGTCCCACCTGCTGACGGTAACCTACCCCATGATCATCAGCCCCCAGGTCCGCAACAACCGACCCCCCCTGCACTGCTTCCTGCACCCGCTCCCGTTGTTCCCCCTGGTATTCAACAACTGCATCCATCTAATCCTTTTGGGTCTGGCACGGTCCAGGTTCCAAACCAGTTACAGCAGGCACCGACCCTACAGCCAGATTATGCTCAAGCCTCCGCCTCAGGAGGTGCTACAGGAGGTTACCGTACCCCGCCACCTACACAGCGATTGACAATAAGAGACTTAGCTGCACAACATACCCCGAAAGGGGCCCCTTTAGAAAAGCTTAAAGAATATCTTACAGACTGTAGATATGATCCCGTTCCAGGCAAGCAAGGGCCCATGATGTTAGCCTCAATACGTTTAAGACGTGCTGCAATTTTTTTTGTTTTATTGCCAGGAATGCTAGATTATCTAGACAGGATATATCGTTTTGTTCAGACTGGGGAGGGTCCTGAATGTATTCACGAGGCCATGGCATATCAGAAAGTAGATACTCAAAGTATGATATTAAGATTCCTCGTAAACTGTTTTATAAGAGAACAAGATCGGCCTGGTGTCAATAAAGAAGAGATGGAGGTACTAACTACATGGAGTCAGAATATAGCAGACGGAAAACATGATAAACAGAAATGTATAGAGTCCATGTACAGAAAGGTCCGTAAAGAAATAGTAGTAATGCATGAAAGAGAGAAGGATGCAAGGAAAGCAGAAACAGACAAGAATAAATCCTCAGAGGAGGATGAGCCAGAACATACAGAAACTGTGGCATATGTAGGTAAGGGTGGACCCTTTAATAAAACGTTACGCCCAGAAAGCAAGAGACTTTTTCACTCTGCTATGTCAAACCCGAGGACTCCTGAACATCTATTTCAGGCTACCGATAAAATACTTCAAGAACGAATGGGGTACCATGTACTCAACTCCATGGACGAACAAGAATTAGCCAGGTCAGCAGTACAATGGGCTGACAATTCCGATAGATATAATGATGACTCAGTAGCGCAAACCATTTTGAATCTTTCCCCCGACGAACAGCGACTAGCTGGTATGTACATGATACAACACCTCCTTACGTTGTATAAGAGCCAACATTCTGATCCAGGTCCCCTGCCTGATGTACTAGTAGAGTTACTAATGAATAAATGGAGAGGCCTCGGTACCGATTTAATTAAAGTAATTTTAGAACATCGACATAGATATAGTGCTTTCCTGAATCCGCAGTTTGTTTCAGCTCCACCCCCAGTAAGGAAAATGTTTTCCATAGACAGACAGAATCCTTTACGAGAAGTGCATCCAGTCAGGAATGCTGATGATACCCTTACACGTGTGTATGTATACACGCCTATAACTAAAATGGAATTATTAGAAATGAAGAAAATAGTGCCGAATCATGATAAAGACCCTGCAGGTTTCCACCGTGAAATCAAAGACATGTTACTCATGGGAGATTACACCTATCCTGACATTATGAAAATATTGAAAGTATTACTGCCTGCCGGTATTTACGAGAAACTCAAAGAAAAAGAATGGGAGGTGGGAGACCAAAAGATTGATTGGGCTGCATTAGAAAATGAAGAAACGACTCGAACCCCAGGTTTGGGTCTTGGGGATAAAACTAAAGCATTACCAGGATTGTTAGTACAGGTTTTGCCACGTTTGTTAGCAACTAAAAAGGAGGACTGGGATGCAATCTCAGCCTGCAAACAGAAACCCGATGAAGACACTAGTGATTTTTATTCCGGATTTGAGAAATGTTTTATTATTAATAGTGGCCTGAAAGCAAGTAGTGAGTCATACCCACACCTTTTTGTATCCAAATTAGTCGAGAATTCATTGCCCCAGGTTAAGAACCGTGTACTGAAAGTCGAGAGCACATGGCAAGCTAATTCACCTTCACAAATGTTACAAATGTTACAGTATCACCAGAATAGGATCAGGGAAGAACATGATCATGAACAGAGACGTATGAAAGACACGAAAATGAAAATGCTAGTTGCTCAGTCAGTTCCAGCTGACGTCATAAAAGGGGTACTACACAAGCTTCACAAGCCAATAATTCAAATTCAGCAGCTCCTGTTAAAGGGACATGCAACTATTGAAAACAGCCAGGTCACTATGTAAACGATTGTACAGTTTTGAAACACAACATAGCCACAGGTAAAACTAAAGAGAGACCGCATCCTCCTAGACAGGACCAGGCCCCACAACACGTTCCACAGAATGTTCAGCCTATGCAGACTTCACAACAGACTGTAGCGGTACCACAGCCACAACCCATTGCCGCAACACAACATGCAACGCAACAGATGTACCAATATGCACAATCTGATTATCCCGATTATCAGCGATACACATGAAACAGCCTAGAGAGGGAGGTTGGCTTGCCTCTTATTGAGGTTCCTGTAGATCAAGAGGGTCCTTATGTACATAGTCAGGTATTAGGGAAAGATAGAAAGTTTTTGATTGATACAGGGGCAAGCAGGACAACAATCAGTCACGACGAGGTTCCAGGGGCACCCCTCTCAGGCTCACAGAATGTTTCCCTTGGATTTTCAGGAAAGCCTATTGTTAATGAAGTATCAAAACCAGTTCCACTTGCAGTTGGTCCATTGTCCCGCACTACAGATTTATTACTCACGAAATCATGTCCAGAAAACTTACTTGGTATAAAAACTCTGAAAGCTCTAGGAGCTGTAATTTGTTGTTCTCCGGAAGGAGTAAGATTGTTTCTGCAGGACTTTAAGGGTCACTACGTGTTGAGAGATATTGACCCCAGGTTACAGAATGTTCCTGCACATTTATGGGCGAAAGGCCCCACTGATGTAGGTTGTATGCACATCACTCCATATCGTGTCGCACTGAAGCCAGGAGTAGTACTACCACGCATTCGACAATACAAGTTACCACCAGATGCTGTAGTGGCTTTACTGAAAATCATTGACAAGCTCATTGCACAAGGAGTGGTTGTAGAAACCGACTCCAATCTTTGTAACTCCCCTATCATTCCAATTCTTAAACGTACTGATCCAAATGCACCTCCAGTTTATCGATTAGTTATCGATTTACGAGAATTGAATAAATGCATTGTACCACAATATCCTGTGGTCCCAGACATTTCGTCCCTATTGACAGCTATTGATTCCGAAGCGACGTTCTTCACTGTAATCGATCTCAAGAACGCCTTCTTTAGTGTCCCTATTGACCCGGAAAGCCAATATCTTTTCGGATTCTGTTTAAATGGCCGAAGCTTCAAATTTGCACGTGCACCTCAAGGATTCACAGAAAGCCCCAGTATCTACAGCCAAGCATTGAAGAGACAACTTGACAGTATCCACATGCCTGACAACACTGCCCTACTCCAGTACGTCGATGATCTATTGATCACCGCCCGTAGTGAACAAGAATGTGAACAAGCGTCACTGACAGTTTTGCATTTCCTGGCGGACAAGGGACACAAGGTGTCTCCTTCGAAGCTACAATTTTGTGTTCAGCAAGTGGTATACCTTGGGCACTTGCTGACCAAGTGGGGTAGGCAGCTGACACCTGAACGAATTCAGTTAATTGCACATCTTCCGCAACCCAAGACACAGAAAGAAGTACGAGCCTTTATTGGACTCACTTCCTATTGTAGACAATGGATTCCACAATATGCATTCCTAGCTAAACCACTCATACAGTTGACAACACAGGAGGCAGCGTCTTCGACTGTCCGCCCTTGGACTCAGGAACATACACAAGCTTTTGACGAATTAAAGAAAGCCTTATGTCAAGCACCAGTTTTAGCAACACCATGTTACAGTAAACCTTTTACACTTTTTGTCACTGAACGCGAAGGTACTGCATTGTCAGTACTTACACAGGGTCAAGCAGGTTCACACAAACCGTGTGCTTATTTTTCTAGTAAATTAGATCCAGTAGCCCAGGCTCTGCCTGCGTGCTTGAAATCAGTTGCAGCAACAGCTCTAGCATTTAGACAAAGCGATTCTATAGTGTTAGGACACCAATTGACAGTACAAGTTCCACATTCCGTGGAAGTCCTTTTGAACAGAACACAGACTCAACATTTGACTATAGCACGACTGACAGGTTATGAATTGACATTGTTTCAGCCACACATAGAAATCAGACGTTGCAATACATTGAATCCTGCTACGCTTTTGCCATTAAGTGAGACAGACCCTTTGGCACATGATTGTGTTGAAGTCATTACCATTACAACGAAACCCAGACAAGACTTAACAGACACCGTATTACCAGATCCAGACCTGACACTTTATGTGGATGGTTCATGTTTGAGAACAAGTACAGGAGAGTTAGTGGCCGCATATGCAGTAACGACAGAAACTGAAGTCATAGAAACACATCGCATTGACACATTGTCAGCCCAAGCAGCAGAGCTCATTGCTCTGACTCAAGCCTGTATACAAGCAAAGAACAAGAGAGTTAACATTTACAGGGATTCACGTTATGCATTTGGAGTCGTACACGACTTCGGTGTACTCTGGCGAGAGAGAGGTTTCTTGACCTCCCACGGAGCCAAGATCCAGCACGGTCCCCTCATCCAAGCTCTGTTAGACGCAATACATTTGACTACAGCGATATCCATCATGAAGTGCAGAGCACATACGAAGGTTACAGATACCATTTCCCAGAGTAATGACCTGGCAGATCGAACAGCCAAGCATACAGCTCAGACTCATACTCACACAATTGATATGACAAAGACAGTAGTCCCGACACCGACACATTGCATGACAGTTAGGGATCCCGCCCTAGATGTAATTGACATACAGACACATGCTACACCAGATGAAATCAAGAAATGGATTGGACTAGGAGGGATACAGACAGAACAGGGATGGATGACGAAGGGAAAAGCCACATGGTTTCTCCCCGACTCTATGGTTCAAGTTATCATTAACACAGCACATAGTCCTGCACATTTAGGAGAAAAAGCCATGTTAGACAGTATTCAAAACCTTTGGTTCAATAAACATTTACGAGCAGCAGCAAAACAGAAAGTGCGTACTTGCATGATCTGTTGTCAGTTCAACCCAGGAAAAGGCATTCCCGTAGAGCAAGGTGGATTTCATCCTCCCGATCATCCTTTTGAAGTCCTCCAGATGGATTATATCCAGATGGAACGTTGTCGAGGATTCAAATATGTCCTCGTAGTTGTATGTGCACTCTCCCGATGGACAGAAGCATATCCAGTCCCAGATTACACTGCTCCGACCACTGCCAAGCAGCTGGTACGTGAATTTTTCCCCAGGTATGGTTTGCCCCGTATCGTGTACTCAGACAATGGTCAGCCATTCTCGTCCGAGCTCATGAAGCAGGTATCACTCCTGCTAGGATATCAGTGGAAGTTCCACTGTGTCCGACATCCCGAGGCAGCAGGTCTCGTAGAGAGACACAATCAAACCCTGAAAACACGTCTAGCCAAAATATGTAAAGAGAAAGGCGTAGATTGGATAGTAGCTTTACCAGTTGCTCTTTTCTTTATGAGAATGGTAGCCCATTCAAGAACAGGGCTATCCCCGTACGAGGTGGTCTTTGGTAGGCCACCGAATATGTGGGGGACGCCTCTGCCTCGTAAGATCACAGATGTTGACTGTAATATGCTGACAGATTACCTTGCTTCCTTGATGTCTGCTCTACAATCATGTCGTTCACAGGTAGCAGCAGCCTTTCCCGACAACACCGAGGTGAAGCCACACGAGATCGTCCCTGGAGATCTGGTGCTTGTTCGGAATTTCGATCGAAGGAATCCGCTGGAGCCCCGCTGGCAGGAGCCGAAGCTTGTTCTTCTCACAACAAGGACCGCAGTGAAGGTGGAGGGCCGCAAAGGCTGGCTCCACTCGAGTCATATTAAGAAATACCATGGACTGCCGCCAAAAATAGACTCTCAGCCCTGCCCCGTTCCAGAGACTGATACTAAACTCCCCCTGGTAGAGAAAACTCCTCAGCAGGAGTACAAACTGAAATTAAGGTCTAGCAAGTCAGACAGTTTAATTGTTTAAGTCCTCCCCTAGGTGAAGCGGTTAGACAGGTTCCTGACATGTACAAGTTAGACCCCAATAGAGAGAGAGATAGACAGAAACAGATCAAGAAACATGAATATTGTAAATCTCTCCGCAGTTATTGCATTGTGACATTATTGATTATGTTTTTTCTGAGTCTTACGATTATTGCTGCAAGCATATTATTACACATGTACTTTCCTATTTCCGTACGTGCACATTCTTCCTCAAATGACACTATCGAGCATACTTTCAGTGAATTGCCCCCTCACGAGTTATCATACCGACTTGCGCTCCGCAACAATACATTCATCAGTATGTTACATCATTCCCATCAGACCAGCAATGCTACAAATTGTTGGATATGTGGCCAACTCCCTCCCTACCAGAAATACAAGGGAGTTCTGCCCCTCTTTCCATACCCGTTCACACACAATGGTTCCTGTGGTGCATGGTTTAGTTTAATAAATTCCTTACATTCTGATTCCATAGTTTACCAGGGCAATTGGGTATGGGGAAATCTGAACACAGTTATGCATAAAGCATGTTTCCCTGACAAGGAGGGTCTTCCACAAAGGACAGGGACCGATCTAGAAAACGAAGTGTATGGATTAGGTAATTTTACACTTAACCTCATGATTCTGAATGTAGGCAGCTGACACCTGAACGAATTCAGTTAATTGCACATCTTCCGCAACCCAAGACACAGAAAGAAGTACGAGCCTTTATTGGACTCACTTCCTATTGTAGACAATGGATTCCACAATATGCATTCCTAGCTAAACCACTCATACAGTTGACAACACAGGAGGCAGCGTCTTCGACTGTCCTCCCTTGGACTCAGGAACATACACAAGCTTTTGACGAATTAAAGAAAGCCTTATGTCAAGCACCAGTTTTAGCAACACCATGTTACAGTAAACCTTTTACACTTTTTGTCACTGAACGCGAAGGTACTGCATTGTCAGTACTTACACAGGATCAAGCAGGTTCACACAAACCGTGTGCTTATTTTTCTAGTACATTAGATCCAGTAGCCCAGGCTCTGCCTGCGTGCTTGAAATCAGTTGCAGCAACAGCTCTAGCATTTAGACAAAGCGATTCTATAGTGTTAGGACACCAATTGACAGTACAAGTTCCACATTCCGTGGAAGTCCTTTTGAACAGAACACAGACTCAACATTTGACTATAGCACGACTGACAGGTTATGAATTGACATTGTTTCAGCCACACATAGAAATCAGACGTTGCAATACATTGAATCCTGCTACGCTTTTGCCATTAAGTGAGACAGACCCTTTGGCACATGATTGTGTTGAAGTCATTACCATTACGACGAAACCCAGACAAGACTTAACAGACACCGTATTACCAGATCCAGACCTGACACTTTATGTGGATGGTTCATGTTTGAGAACAAGTACAGGAGAGTTAGTGGCCGCATATGCAGTAACGACAGAAACTGAAGTCATAGAAACACATCGCATTGACACATTGTCAGCCCAAGCAGCAGAGCTCATTGCTCTGACTCAAGCCTGTATACAAGCAAAGAACAAGAGAGTTAACATTTACACGGATTCACGTTATGCATTCGGAGTCGTACACGACTTCGGTGTACTCTGGCGAGAGAGAGGTTTCTTGACCTCCCACGGAGCCAAGATCCAGCACGGTCCCCTCATCCAAGCTCTGTTAGACGCAATACATTTGCCTACAGCGATATCCATCATGAAGTGCAGAGCACATACGAAGGTTACAGATGCCACTTCCCAGGGTAATGACCTGGCAGATCGAACAGCCAAGCATACAGCTCAGACTCATACTCACACAATTGATATGACAAAGACAGTAGTCCCGACACCGACACATTGCATGACAGTTAGGGATCCCGCCCTAGATGTAATTGACATACAGACACATGCTACACCAGATGAAATCAAGAAATGGATTGGACTAGGAGGGATACAGACAGAACAGGGATGGATGACGAAGGGAAAAGCCACATGGTTTCTCCCCGACTCTATGGTTCAAGTTATCATTAACACAGCACATAGTCCTGCACATTTAGGAGAAAAAGCCATGTTAGACAGTATTCAAAACCTTTGGTTCAATAAACATTTACGAGCAGCAGCAAAACAGAAAGTGCGTACTTGCATGATCTGTTGTCAGTTCAACCCAGGAAAAGGCATTCCCGTAGAGCAAGGTGGATTTCATCCTCCCGATCATCCTTTTGAAGTCCTCCAGATGGATTATATCCAGATGGAACGTTGTTGAGGATTCAAATATGTCCTCGTAGTTGTATGTGCACTCTCCCGATGGACAGAAGCATATCCAGTTCCAGATTACACTGCTCCGACCACTGCCAAGCAGCTGGTACGTGAATTTTTCCCCAGGTATGGTTTGCCCCGTATCGTGTACTCAGACAATGGTCAGCCATTCTCGTCCGAGCTCATGAAGCAGGTATCACTCCTGCTAGGATATCAGTGGAAGTTCCACTGTGTCCGACATCCCGAGGCAGCAGGTCTCGTAGAGAGACACAATCAAACCCTGAAAACACGTCTAGCCAAAATATGTAAAGTGAAAGGCGTAGATTGGATAGTAGCTTTACCAGTTGCTCTTTTCTTTATGAGAATGGTAGCCCATTCAAGAACAGGGCTATCCCCGTACGAGGTGGTCTTTGGTAGGCCACCGAATATGTGGGGGACGCCTCTGCCTCATAAGATCACATATGTTGACTGTAATATGCTGACAGATTACCTTGCCTCCTTGATGTCTGCACTACAATCATGTCGTTCACAGGTAGCAGCAGCCTTTCCCGACAACACCGAGGTGAAGCCACACAAGATCGTCCCTGGAGATCTGGTGCTTGTTCGGAATTTCGATCGAAGGAATCCGCTGGAGCCCCGCTGGCAGGAGCCGAAGCTTGTTCTTCTCACAACAAGGACCGCAGTGAAGGTGGAGGGCCGCAAAGGCTGGCTCCACTCGAGTCATATTAAGAAATACCATGGACTGCCGCCAAAAATAGACTCTCAGTCCTGCCCCGTTCCAGAGACTGATACTAAACTCCCCCTGGTAGAGAAAACTCCTCAGCAGGAGTACAAACTGAAATTAAGGTCTAGCAAGTCAGACAGTTTATTTGTTTAAGTCCTCCCCTAGGTGAAGCGGTTAGACAGGTTCCTGACATGTACAAGTTAGACCCCAATAGAGAGAGAGATAGACAGAAACAGATCAAGAAACATGAATATTGTAAATCTCTCCGCAGTCATTGCATTGTGACATTATTGATTATGTTTTTTCTGAGTCTTACGATTATTGCTGCAAGCATATTATTACACATGTACTTTCCTATTTCCGTACGTGCACATTCTTCCTCAAATGACACTATCGAGCATACTTTCAGTGAATTGCTCCCTCACGAGTTATCATACCGACTTGCACTGCGCAACAATACATTCATCAGTATGTTACATCATTCCCATCAGACCAGCAATGCTACAAATTGTTGGATATGTGGCCGACTCCCTCCCTACCAGAAATACAAGGGAGTTCTGCCCCTCTTTCCGTACCCGTTCACACACAATGGTTCCTGTGGTGCATGGTTTAGTTTAATAAATTCATTACATTCTGATTCCTTAGTTTACCAGGGCAATTGGGTATGGGGAAATCTGAACACAGTTATGCATAAAGCATGTTTCCCTGACAAGGAGGGTCTTCCACAAAGGACAGGGACCGATCTAGAAAATGAAGTGTATGGATTAGGTAATTTTACACTTAACCTCATGATTCTGAATGTACTATCCGATACAAAACCAGACTTGCCCGCAATGTCAGTGTTACCAGTCAAAGGTGAATTATGTGTCAGAAAGAATGGTTCAGTTCATCTAGGTCATAGTAAATGTACTACTGTGATTGAATTCAGTGATAAAGGCAAGTCTACATTCAAAGCTTCCCGTCATTCTTATTTCATTTGTGGTCATACAGCTTATGTTCGCTTACCTCTAGACTGGGATGGTACTTGTTACATTGCCTTCCTTCTGCCACCTGTTTTCCTAGCCCCACCTGATTATCATAGGGACTCCCATCTAGTACACAATAGACCCAAGAGAGATCTCCCGATTGTCGACTATACTGAAACAGCATGGGAGCAATACACAGACTTTAATAAAGGTTTCTTTCCCTATTTAGGTACTGTCTCGAATAGTAAACTGATACGTAAATTAACCAGAACCCTTGAAGCAGTAGTGAATGAAACTACTTCCGCCCTAGGCAACTTAACAGAGGAACAGTCTGCTATGAGACTTGTTGTTCTTCAGAATCGTCTTGTTCTTGACGTCATCCTGGCCAATAGGGGCGGAGCTTGTAGAGTCATCGGATCGAGCTGCTGTGTTTTCATTCCAGAAAACGCACCATCAGTATATAGAGCCATAACCCGTCTCCACAAAATTGCAAGTCAGATACACCAGAATCCAGGTACCTGGACTTGGTCCGGTTGGCTCTGGAGTGTATTATCAGCCTGGGGATGGAAAGTCCTATCCTTCCTCGGACTAGCCCTTCTCATAGTATTCAGTTGTTGCCTATGTTTACAATGTGGGCCGGCGATTTGCGGCCTGTGTGCCACATCATGTATTCCCCATCCAAGTCCACGTTCTAAATCCCGCCTGAAAAAGGAAGAGCAAATGGTGTTATATGAACAAATAGATAGACTAATGAAGATTAATATATCATGAAGGGTCCGTAGGGGACAAGGAGGGAATGTGGTAATTGGAATTTTTATGGTCAAATTGTGTCCCCTAACGTAGACCCCAACGGCTCCATGTACGTGCTTCAAGTACATGTAATTTCCCTCCATGACCAGCTATGAAGACGCAAATACATTTGCGTCCAACGTTAACATGTCTTCTTTCAGATCCACCATGAATGGGTCGATAATTCTGTTCCTAAGTATGCCGTGCCACCGTCTTTACATGGTGCACTTTCACGTTTTCCTGGCTCTGGCGGGCTAGGCCCTGATTTCTGCCATCGAGCCCTTTCTGCCTTCTGCCTCTGAAAGCTGCAGCTTGGATCTGCATCCATGACCCTTGCCTTACTCCCTGCGCGGCGAGCGGTGCCCGGCTCGGCCTGCTTGCCTGCCAAGACAATTCAGCCTTCAAGTTATCTGCTCCGCTCCTCGAAAAATACATTCCTGTCTAGTGATTTAGGTAAACATCTTCCCAGCTGCAGAGCAAAGGGCCCGGCCTTTCTGTCTCCGTGCATGAAATTCATTGCTCCTGTTACCATGGTAGGCCCATGGCCCCTCGCATTACACGTAGACTCGTAGACACATATGCCCGCACTTGCAGTCAGTATAGAATAGCCTCTGCCCGAAAGACCTTTCCTTCTAGATAAAACTGTTCTTCAACACAAGATATCAGATATGATTTGGGATTAGGTTGTTCTGACACGCCAGACTTCTGTCTCCCCTTCTGGTGCTAAATGTCAAGTCCCCTTCACCCTCCAGTTCCACGTCAACCACACGTCATGTTGCCTGCGCGCGCATCCAGTCATATATTTCTGCTGACACTGCAGGATTCCTCTATGAATCCACCCACTTGTGACACTTTCATGTGACGTTTCTAGCACATACCTCCGTGTACGCCCTCGTGCACGCCTTCTGTTACGCACATGTGTTCTTATCTCGTTTCTTTCAGCTGTTACGCCTTCTGTATCCATCACCATTGTATGCTTTTACTATATATAATGTGCACTGTTAATAAAGCATTGTCTATCCCTTCCTGAACCCTCGTGGTGATGGAAAATGATACCATGGTTCGAACCATTCCATTACATGGAATAAAACCCTTATAAACTCAGCCTCCACGGACTCTGCCTCTCATTTATGATTGAGCTATTTTATTGAACTTATACCGCATAGAAATTCCGCATACGGTTAATTTATTTACCACATTTTCGTATATCTTATGAGGTTCGATAACTCTGGTGTCTGCAGTTTCTACTTGAATGTATTCATTCGTGTCCACTGTCTCCAGATGACTCATCAGGATCTTGCGAGCTATGGTGATTTCTGCTGCACTATCTAGCATTGTCTTCTGCCCACTCCCCGTTTTTCAGCTGTGTCCTCAGTATTCTCGGCATGTTCGATTACTCTAATACTGGCTACCTTCTTTCTTGGAAATTGTGATTTTTTACTTTGAGCAGGTTCCTTGTCTTGGGACTTGGTGTGCTGTCCTGGGTCTGACCTCCAAGTTTATCCAAGTTTATCTTGTGCTGATTTATAGTTGGTGCGCTAACACCTAGAGCACCCATTTCTATCGGAGCTCACGCAAAACAAGGGAATTAAAAATACCTTCTGCCTTTTGCTGATCCAGCAGCTCAGTTTGTTCAGTTTAATCACATATATTCATCAAACTGGCCACAGGCGGGATAACCAAACCTGCAAACACTCATTGCAATAATAACAATTACTAGTTTCTTGTCAATTCTCGTAAGTTTCTCAAGTGTGTAGACCCTTTTTATAGTCAACCTTCCAGGAAGCCGGCTGCACCCCCTTTAGCAAGAGCTCTTTAAGCATGAGATCTGAGCGGGTGAGGAAAGCACCAATAAAGTCCACAAAAAAAACGCAAAAGAGAAGTCCTCACCCAATAGTTTGGAAGCATCGACCGAATCTCTCAAGCAATCCCAATCACCTGCAAATCCACACACAGACTTTGATCCCGACTCAGGATACAAATTTAAACTTCAGCAGCCCTCAGCGCAGGAACAACTTACTAAAACCCACTCGTCATATCCTGCTGCAGGGCGGATGGGCACAGCGCAGGAACATAGGAGAAATGAGGCGCCAAACCTGGGTTTAATAGTTCCTCCAATTCCAACGATAAAACAACTCTCATTAAAGGATTATTTTAGGACCCTAGCTCCATCGGCAGGCCCGAAGAAAAACTTTAGTCTAGGAAAATCGCATTAGGTTTTCCCTTCTACGAAAGCAGTCACAACTCCGAATCAAATTTTGATCCAACCTATGATCCATGCGGCTGGCAATGAAGGCGACAGTTCTTTGCTGCTATGTTCCACAGTAGCGATGGAACCACATAACCCGGATGCTCTAGTAGCCTCAGAAGGCAGCAAATCGTTCCAAACTTCAGGACTGCCCTCCTTGGACCAACAGTCAGTTCAAACTGAACAGGTCCCTTTCCAAGCTCCCACTCTCAAAGATGCCAGCTTGCCAACTGTTCAGCTTGCACAGAACTCAAGTCAGTTTTCCCCATTAACATTAACATTTTCAATTGCACCCTTACCTGACAGTCAAAAAAAGAGCGCTAGCGTTATGATCCCTGAAGGTGTGCCTCATTTTTGTCCTCAATTAAATAACTTCAACTCTGAAAGTCAATCAGAAAAGGCCAACCAAGGTGATCAAACGGGTAACTTACAAGGACTGGGAGAGAAAATTATTCCTACCTCCCTAGATCGCTCGTTTTTTTCAAATGAACAGCAAAAACACATTGCCCAGGAAACTCCATCTTCAATTGACCTTAAGGATCTCTAGTCCCAGCTATTGCAAACTCTCCAAACCTCGGCAGCTGCTCTAACTTTTCACTCTGACAAGATGGACCTGCAGGTGCACCTTTTAAACACGCTAGCGGTGTACACCGCTGGAATAGACCAAAAATTCGAGGTGCATAATCTGCTCATTACTAAACCCAATCTTAAGCTAAATTGGTTCAATCTGTATGTTGCTGCTTCCCCATAATCGACTCTTTATCATCCCTTCCACAATTTCTTTCCTCATTGTTAATAGAAATCAAGAAGCTACCATCGGCAGGGCCATTTGACTCCTCGCCCCAGCTTCCAACCCAGCAAGGGATCCACTGCTATGGAAGACAAAACTTCATCAACTTCCCCACATTTATGGTTCTGAAGACTGTAATGAAACTCCCACCAAATCAGTTCAACAACAGAAAACACACAGGTTGTCAAAACGGGAAAAAAAGACTATGGAAGAGTCGAACCAACATACAACTGAAACCAAAACACTAAATGCTAACAGCCTCGCCACCATCAACTCAGACGAGGTACGTGAGCAGTTGCCCATTTCAAGAGCAAATCTGAACAAACATTTACAAGTACAAGTGCAGATCCCCCATAGCGATTCTCTACAACTAAATACTCATCAAGAGGGGCCCTTTCAAAATTGACTGTCCATCTTAGAGCATTCCCTGCAAGTATTTCAATGATATAGTCAATCCTTAACAGCCGAGCCAGCACCAGTCACAATGCAATTGGGAACCGAAAACCCCTCGACGCAGCCCTTAGACACCTGCCCTAATAGTTCATCATCAGAGGAGTGTAATTATTATGCTTTGCAACCCACAGTCAAACAGCCTGTTTACCAGAATCCCTCAATCGTGTAAAGTATCCAACTGCTGGCGTCCACGAGCAAAAGACCCTTCGCTTTGTCACCAACAATTATTTATCATGAGTGGCCCCTTCATTTGCAGTCACAAGTATGATTAAGCAGGTTTTTATCGAAAATTCAATGACAATAAAGTCCTTAATTGCTGACGAAGTTCCCATGCAGCCTACCACCAACCCAGGAACCATACTACTGCTAACTCCAGAGTATGTCTCAAGAGGCCCTCATGACATTTTAAATCGTGGAAACATATTAAGACTTTTTAAATCAATCCCGAATTTGAGCGCCTTGAAGTCCAATGACATAACCGATATTCAATTCATTCCATCATAAGGAACCAAGGGGGGCGAAAGAACTCAACTAATGCTCGCATCCCCAGCAATTCGAGAACTGGTCCAGTCAAAAACTGATCAATTAAAAAACTGAGCATAATAATGTCACATTTAGCGCCCCCTGTTATCCATCAATTTTGGGAAATAATCAGGCCCAGGCTCTTAGTGCTAGTTCGGTTACCTTCTCAGTATTAAAGTCAGCAAGAAGTTGCTCACCTACAGTAACCTTGGAGTACATAACAAATCAGCAACACCCTGATAAGGCTGACTGGTCATGGCTCCCAGGGGCCCTAGTAAGAAGCCATAAAGATTGAAACACCTCCAACTCTGGTATAACAATATGTTCCTGGAACATCAATGGTCTTGGACATAAAATTCAATCAGCAGCCACCTGAGGTTTTTGAAAAGAGCATGATATTATTATACTGCAGGAAACCTGGGCAGTAGACAATATTGCTATTGAAGGCTACCTTGAATTTGCGTCCTTTGTAATAGGACAGTTCAAGTTTGGCAGGCAAAGTGCTGGGCTGGCGATTTACGTGTCAACCAAACTATCCCAGCGTATTAAGCAGCTAAAATTTGAGGAAGACTGGCTCTCTGGAATTGTTTTGGGAAGTCAACGGGTCGATAGCCAGCTGCTTCTTCTTAATGTCTATATATCCGCACACACAGTTGAAAAAAAATCCAAACTGGATTGTCTGACCAACACCGTTTGCAACCTGCTTAGTAAGTACGGTAGTATACCAAGTATATTCACAGGAGATTTTAACACCAACCTCTACTGCAACCTCTTTGAGGATCCTGAGATTGCTCCTTTAATGGTTCCACCAAATTGTGCCACACAGACAATTCCCATAGGAAACAGACCATCTAAATTGTGGGAGTACGCAGTTTCTCAGCTAAGCAGTGTAGATTACACAGTACTGAACGGTCGTTTCCATACCGATACTGCACCAGCTTGGACACGATCCGAAGCTGAACCTTCTCCTTTCTGGACTTCTCCCTAGGGAATACGGAAATTCTCCCTCTAAGTGAGAGTTATTACATCTCACAACAAGGTGAGAGTGACCATCGGCCACAAATAATAACAATTCTCGTTAATACCCCGCATCACCAGGAGCTCGCTTATACCCACCGAGGTTGCCCCACGGAGAACTTAAAAAGAATTAAATGGTCAGATGACTTGGCACTCTTCTTGATGGAAAAATGGAGGGCATTGCTAATCCAACTACCAGATATTGATTCCTCTGCTATAAGCAGCTGGGCTAGCTTTATCAACCAACTAGTAGAAGCAGTTCCTCTAAAGAGGGGTGCTGGGCAGTAAGTATTTTGACCCCATATTTCACCAGCAATACAAACATTAAAGTTATGCAGAAATTGAGCCTTTCGGCAATCAAGGAAGAGCCTAGATAATCAAATCAAATTTACCAACTACAAGCGAAGCTCAAGTACCTTTCAAATCTGCAGTATACAGGGAAAACCAAGAGGCCTCGGATCAATTCTGACTGAAGCTCCTCTACAAATGAAAAAAATCAAATTCAAAGCAATTCTGGTCTCTGGTAAATAGGGGTCAGCGAGGCGGAAGTGGCTATGGTAGCGCAAATATCAATGCTGATGAATGGACCCACTTTTTATTATCCCATTTTAAGATTAACAATTTATTTATTTTATTTATATCATTTGTAAAGCACATGAATCACCCCAGATGGGGTATCTCCGCGCTGTGGACGTATAAAGGTGTGGCACTAGGTGTTAAAAAAGTGAGGTTTTTAGTTTTTTTCTAAAGCTCAGATAGTTAGTGCATAGGCGAATGTCCAAGTAGTTGGTTCCAGAGTTGAGGGGCTAGATAGGAGAACAATATGCCTCCCAATCTGGTTTGCTTGATGCGTGGGATGACAAGAAGGCCTTTCCCGTTAGAGCGAAGGGTACGTAATGGTGTGTGTCTGACCAATTTGTCTGTCAGATATGTAGAACCCAGCTGGTTTAGGCCTTTAAACACCATGCATCAGATTTTGAATTGGATTCTTTTGCATATGGGTCACCAGTCAAGTTTACGTAGCAGGGGAAGTGAAGGAGCTCGGTAGGGTGCACTTGATACCAGGCGGGCTGCTGTGTTCTGCAACACCTGTAGACTGTATAGGGTGGATTCCTTGGCAGAGATCAGCAGAGCATTACTGAAATCCAGGCGGCTAACTACTAAGGCGTGTACCAGAGTTTTACGTGTGGAAGCAGGAAGGAATTGAAAGACCTTGCGGAGCAGGCTGAGTGCATGGAAGCAAGCTCGTTTTGTTGTGGCTATGTGCTAATCAAGATTAAGTTTGCTGTCTATTAAAACCCCCAGGTTTTTGACCACTAACTTAGGGGATGGTGCCAAGCCCAGTTCCTCTGGCCACCAGCTAGGTGACCAGCTGGTGACAGCGTCTTTGAAGAGCATTATTTCTGTTTTTCCTGCGCTTAACTGCAGGAAATTACTGCTCATCCATGATGTTATGGTTTCCATGCCTTCTGCGGATGTGTTTAATGTTGCGGGTGTCTTTATCAAAGGATAAAAGGAGCTGAATATCATCTGCGGAGGAAATGGGGGTAAACCCGATATTTCTAAGGAGTGCTGCAATTGGGGCTACATATACATTGAATAAAGAGGGGCTAGGACAGGAGCTCTGTGGTACCCCTTTGGATACTGGAGTGGTCTTGGATCTGAAGGGTCTGAGGTTCACCGTTTGGGTTCTGCCTTTAAGAATGTCCCTCATTCAGTCTAGTGCTGTATCCCGAAGGCCTATAGATCTCAGTCTTTCCGACAGAATCTGGCGTGAAATGGTGTAGAATGCGGCGGACAGGTCGAGCAGTATGAGAATTACTGCTCGGCCGGCGTCCGCCTGCATTCGGATGTCATCTATTACTTTTACCAGGGCCGATTCAGTGCTATACCTGGGTTGGAATCCTGACTGTGAGTAATAAAGGCAGTTGGAGGATTCAATAAATGCAGATAGATGTGTGTTAATATGTTTTTCCAACAGTTTACTGTGAAGGGGAAGGAGTGAAATAGGTCGATAGTTTGGTATTACATCAGGAGGCATTTTGGTGTTTTTTCAGATGGGCATAATCTGGGTGGCTTTCAATTCTTCAGGAAGCTTACCTTCTTTAATTGAGCTATCCAGAATGGAGCAAATAGATGCTGCTAGTTCAGCTGCAAGTTTTTGGGCAGTTTTAGCTGGTATTAGGCCTTTGGAAGAGCCCAATTGGCCAGTTTTAGTAAGGATTCTGTGTCATGGATAGTGAGCAGAGGGAATTCTTTTAAGCTGAAGGGTCTTGGTAAGACTGGGGCGGGTTTAACAATCAAGTTATGACTGGTATTTATATTGGAGGCAGTTATCTTATTGTAAATGTCATCATTTTTTTGTGAGAAATGGCCAGCTATGTCATCGCATAGTGACTGGGTTGGCTCTTCTTCAGGGCTACAGGCTTTGGGATAGATAAGGGTTTAAGGACTTGAAAGAGGGTTTTAGACGTGTTATCCGTTTGCTCCAATTTGTTAGCGATATGGTTGTTCTGGGCAATTTTTATGTTTTTGTGGTAAAAGTCTAAGGCGGGTTTATACTTTCCCTTATCGAGGGGATCCTTAGTTCAGCGCCATTGACGCTCGAGCTTTTTACATTGCCTTTTTCTGCTCGAAGATCAGATGAATACCAGGGGATCTGGGTGCGTTTGAGATCCATGGAAGATTTTTTCAAGGGGAAAGGAGAATCTATAGTGGATTTAATTGCATCCTGGAAGACCATCAGGCATTTATCTACCATGTCCGAGGCCGACTGGCGGGGGGGTGAATGCTTCAGAAAAAAGAGTGAATGTTAGTTTGTGCCACTGTCTATAGGTACATGTTACTGGAATTCTCTTGGCTACGTATTCCGGTGAGCCTTTAAGGTCAAATTCAATTACAGAGTGGTCTGACCACATCAGAGGGTTAGTAAATTTATAGACTATGGGCCATATGTAGGTGGCGAAAAACCGGTCGGTAACGGTCGATTTCGGCCGTTACCGACCGGTATTTGTAGTTTCAGATGTAGGGGGCCAGAAAATTACCGATTCTGTAGATTTACAGAATCGGTAAATTTACTGAATCTGTAAATTACCGAATCGGTAAATGTACAGAATCGGTAATATGGGATGTAGGTGGCACTGGAAACAGTTATTTACCATGAAATACAATGGCATGGTAAATAACGAATTTCTGTGTACATGCACATCTGTGCATGTACACCTGTGCCATGTATGTGTGTCACATGGCACACAAGCCAGAATCAGGGGTGCAACAGGGTGTCAAAGTGACACCCTGTCCCCCTTGACAAATCGGTAAATGTACCGAATCGGTATTTACCGATTCGGTAATTGCCATTGATTCCTATGTGCCTCAATGGCAATTACCGAATCGGTAAATACCGATTCGGTAATTACCGAATCATAACGATTCGGTAATTGATACCGAATAATTACCTGCATGGCATTTACCGATTTGTAAATACCGAATCAGTAAAATTCGGTATTTACGATTCGGTAAATGCCATTTACCGACATATGGCCCGATATCTGGTGAGTTGGAGAGAACCAGGTCTAAAGTAGGGCCTGCAATGTGCGTGGGTGCGTCATTCGTTTTGATAAGGACTGATGCTGACATCTCGGTCAGAAGGGTAGCAGCCTCTGGGTCCTTAAGGTTCTCACTGTGGACGTTGAAGTCTCCCAGGAGAAGGAACTTATTGGAGGATATCACGCGAGGAGCAATAATATTTAGAAGATGAGAAATGGAATTGGAGAGAGGTCTAGGGGGACGATAAACAAGGGCTCCTTTCTAACTCAACTGTGAGTGGAGGTCTATTCTAAATGTGAGAATCTCACTTATGTTGCTGCTATATTGATCTAGCATTGTGGCTTTTATCGGATCTTTGTATATGACAGCAATGTCACCGCCCACATTGCGTGGTCTGTCTACTTTCAAAATACGGTAGCCATCTGGAAGTGCTGTAGCAATGGCTAGGGTAGAGAAAGGCTTAATCGATGTTTCAGTTAAAAATCCAATATCTGGGAGAGAGGAGGAGAGTAAAATCCCAGATGTTGATAGCATGTTTAGGGAGTGAGCGAACGTTGGCCATGAAGCAGTTCCAGCTAGCTCTGACAATACCGGAATTGCCAGGGTGGGAAATGATTTGAGGGTCACTAGGTGGTGAGGGGGGGATGCTCTGACATCCGCAATATGTGCATAAAGTCAATTGCCCCAAACCCTCAAGAATAAACAACGCAAAGATATTATTGTCGGAGGTTTCCAGTTCAACACGGCCGGGCCTCAGCTTTTCATCTATTAGTACATTTGAAGAACCCGTAAATGTGGCCAGTGGGAATAACATCAATTCATTTCCAGAGAAACAGCGACACCAGAAGAATTAAAATATAGTATTCTACGCTCAATAAAGAAAGCTAGGGCCAATGGTGCATCCGTGCCGAATGGTCATCCCCAGGCTATGTTTAAAACAGAAGCCGAATTCTGCTCAGTCCATCTGACCCCCTTGTTTTTTTTATTGCAGGTTAAACAATGTAGTTCCTGAGTCCTGGAGAGGTGCCATCATTCATCCCATTTATAACATCGGGAAGAGAAACAATCCCGGCAATTATCGAACGATAACACTCGTAGATGTTGAGTCTAAACACTATGCCAGCATTTTACTGGAAGATCTGCTGACCTGGGCCAACGAAACAAAACGCCTCCTGTTTAATCAGACAGGTTTTGTGGCTAATTCTGGTACAACAGCCAATCTACTAACCCTATCCATTTTGATAGAGAAAGCAACAGTTCAACACACTCAATTGCACTGTTGCTTTGTAGATTTCAAAGCGGCCTTCGACTGAGTGCCTACTGTGGCAAAAATTAAAGACCTGGGGCGTACTCAGGTCTTTGCTACTCGTAATAGTCCAACTCTATTACAAAACATGGATACGAATCAAGCTGGGTGAAGGCTATCATGTTTCTAGGAAGATCGAGACCAGAAGCGGAGTAAAACAAGGCTGCGTGCTGGCTCCACCCCTTTTTAACTTGTTCATATTGGATCTCTTGTTAATTCTTGACAGAATCAACTGCCATGATTTGATTTGATTTGATTTGATTTTACATTTTCTAAAGCGCAGCCCGAGGGCGTCTTGGCGCTGAGGTAGTCTGAAGTCTAGAGTACCAACTAGATTCCATTTTGAATGCCTAGTTAATTTTAAACAGCCAGGTTTTCAGCTGTCTTCTGAACATCATCAAGGAGTTGCTGTTTTTAATCTGTAAGGGAAGGGAGTTCAATACCTTGGTCGTGCCAACGATAACGCTCCCCCCCCCAGCGCAACTGCCTGTACCTAGGAACTATCAGTAGGTGAGATTGTGCTGATTTTAGATTTCTGGAAGGTAAGTATTTCCTGAGATGTGTTCTGAGAAAAAGGGGTCCTTTCCCCTGTAATGCCTTAAATGCAAGACACTGCGACTTAAATATAATTCTCTTGCCCAGCGGCAACCAGTGGGGATCCTTCAGTTGGTTAGTTATTGGTTCGTATCAAGGAATGTCCAGTATCAGCCTTGCTGCTGCATTTTGCATTCTCTGGAGTCTAAGCAGGAGCTGCGTCGGAGCATTTCTGTAGTCTAGCCTCGATATGGCTAATGCTGTAACCACCGTTTTTAACGCCTCCATAGGAATAAATGGATGAATCTTCCTGATGATTTTGAGGATCCCCCAAAAGGTGGAGGTAAGTTTGTTAATATGCCCTTCAATGGTCAGTCTTTGATCAAATACGACCCCCAGATATCTCACCTTTGATGCTGGTACTGGGCAATCACCCAGATCATCCGGCCACCACTTTAGGGACCAGAAGGGGGTATGGTTGCCCAGTAACAAAACCTCAGTCTTCTCGCTGTTCAATTTAAGACAGTTCTCCTGCATCCAAGTATTAATCTGCAACATGCACTTATTAAAACGTTCTGCCTTCTCCTCAACATTGTCTGATACCGAGATCACAACCTGTGTGTCATCGGCAAATGATATGGCCGAAAAGCCACATTGTCTAATATTTTCTGCCAGCGGGGTCACTTAAATGTTAAAAAGTGTGGGACTCATAGATGAGCCCTGAGGCACCCCGCATGGCAGCTTTAAAGGTTTAGAGGTTTTGCCATCCATTTCTACTGCGAATGTTCTATTAATTAAAAATGAAGTCAATAACTTAATGGCACTGGCTTGAAATCCCAGTTGTACTAATCTATTGATCAAGATTTGGTGGTTGACCTTGTCGAAGGCCGCCGATAGATCTAATAAGATCAAGGGGGCCTTCTTACCCTCATCTAGAGTTTTTCTTATTTCTTCCGCTGCCATCACCAAAGCGGTTTCAGTTAGGTGACCTTCCCTGAAGCCATACTGGGAGTGATCTAATAATTCACCCTGTGCGATAAAGGACATAATCTGTCCATTAATCAGCTATTCCAACACCTTGGCACCAAAAGGGATCCTAGATATGGGTCTATTGTTTTTGGTTCTGTTGGATCCAGGTTCTCCTTTTTAGTAATGGCCTACCCAAAGCCACTTTCCATGCCTCAGGGAAGATGCCTCACTGAGTCATCTCCAAGGAGACTGATCTAAGTTGTTCAGCAATTAACTCTGGACATAAATGAAATATTTTTGGGGGGCAAGGATCTGATGGAGCCCCTGCCTTTGTTGTTTTTACTACTTGTACGATCTGTTCATCTATTGGAGGAAGAAAGGAGAACGTTGGAGCATTGGATGAGAGGTGAACGCCCATGGGTGTTTTTATCTCTGCCAAATTATTTGTGTTATCTCTGAATGTTTTGTTTACGTCCTAAACTTTAATAATGAAGAATTCTCCAAGTATATTACAGAACTCAGGATTTTCTATTTTTTGTGAATTCTCAGGAAGTTTAGCTAATTTCCTCACTGTACTGAACAGCTCCTTGCTGGAGTTTTTGGACTCTAAATTATTTGGTATGTCATGTAAGCCTTTACCGGACTCGCTGGATGCCTTCCCTGATGCGGTCACATTGAACACTCTAAAAATATACAAGCGTATTGAAATCGACCGAATCTGGATTCACTGTCAAAAATCATAGACAGCATCCCTAAGAACAAGAGTGATATTTTGGCACAAAAGAATCATTCTTTGCCCCCAACCAACGCCACGATTTAAAGTGTTGCGGTCGTCTCAAATCTAAATAGACATACATTCAATAAATAGAAAGGGTCATCAATTGTATATAGAACCTTTCTGTCCTGATGATGGTCTTGTGAAAATCTTCAAAAAGACCGAAACGTCGACTACTTCAGTCCATCTCTGCATATTTTGAGCTTTTGCCATTCTTTGATTTTCTTCTGATTATTGAGTTGAAATCATTGGTTTATATGTTTGAGCAGTCTGGACTTAAAGTTTAGATATGTCAAAGGAAGATACAACTAGTACCTTGAATATCTAAATCATATCCATGTATGTACCCTACTTGATTTGAATAACAACCTTCAGATAAACACAAAATCCTGGTTTCTCTCATTTTTTCTCATTTTTTCATTTATTGTATATTACGTGTTAGTGTGGTAACACTGTTCGTTCTGATTTTATTGGACTTCTTTTCCAAGAGATATATAAATCAAAGACAGCTACTGATCAATCTCAGTCTTAGGTACCCTGATGATTTAATACAGGTCCTAATGGTGCTGTAAAATAGACAATCAATAAAACCCCTTGCTGGCCCCTTATACTAAAAGCAATCCCAATATTGAAAGTGATGAAGGCGAAGATAACCAACTCATTGACGTACGGCCACAAGATCATGAAGGGTACCACAAATACTCTTTTAAACAAACTAATAATCAAAATGTTTAAATGTGTGTTTCATTTGCCAAAGTCAGCATCGCCAGCACGAGTTTGCCTCAAATTTGGTCTATTTGACCATCACGGAGTAGAGGCTGGACCATTTATAAAGTTTTGCAATAGACTGCATCACGTCCGGGAGGGTTCTTTGGGGGCCAGACTCTGGCAAGAAAATTAGAAAAGTCACGCAAGTCATAAATATCGGCTTCACCTTGATCATAGTTTACGACTACTTGATGTCAAGGAATTCTGGGCAACAAACCCCTTCCAGCTAGCATTAAAAGCAGTTATCATGAAGAGCGTCAGGTTGTGGTCCTTTCATTCGGACAGGGCAATATTGTCAAAAATGGAAACACTTCTGGGCAGTGATCACTAATTTTAAACCAGGAGTCGTACCCCCCTATTTATCAAGCATGTTCGTTTTTTATCTGAAACAAAAGTTCCTGGCCCTGAGGATGGGTGAATGGCCTTTTTTAAAGAACCTCCCAGAATGGCATAGCTCAGATAATGTCCAGTATTTGTAAAGCGCGAACAATTACCAAAGGTGTCAAGGCAATGGGGGCCATCGGGAAGGTTAAGTGAGCTATTGCCCAGAGTCACTTTGTGCTGAGCAGACCCCTGCCATTGGAGCCGGGGATCGAACCGTGATCCCCAGCATCCAGCGTAAGTCGCCCTGGCCCCTGCGATACACCTCTTCCACTATTTCTGCGGCTACCATACTGAAGGAATGGAACATATAGTTTGTCTAGGCTCCGCAATGCTTACTGATAGATATTTTTTTACTGCGAGAAGAATGGATTAGGCTGGGAATTCGATCATGCCTCCAAGCTATTATAGCAGCCTTAAACCCGGACAACATGAAGTTGAATATCGGGTTAACAAAATTTGTCCTCAAAGCATTAAAACTGTTGGAAGTCATCAGTGCTGCTAACTACTCCCCACTATAGCAGCGCGGTATCCCATCTGGGTACAGTAACAGTTTTTCGACCACCAAAAAACTGTTGACCGGAGCTTGGCCTTCGAGTCGAACATTAACTGCAGCGAAGCTCTGCATAGTTTTAAGTAACATGTCAATTTTAACTTCCATAATTCTATTTAATGTTTCTTTTAAGAATATGTCACAAGTGTTTTTATATTGTAAGGGTTTCAATTGACCGACAATAAAGTTCTTACTGTTATATTCTTTGTAAGAATGCTATTCCAGCCAATAGACCTTTGTTGGTTGCTCCAGAAAGCAACTGCTCCGATGAAGCTGTAAGTGTAACCAGACCTATTTTGTCATATGATGGTTGTAATTCATCACAGAATGTTAAGAATGCAGCTTCTAGCTTCTACCTCTTCAGGCAGTTTCTCTAAATTACCTAGGAGGTATGAAGAATACATTTTGTATTAACTCTCTTTTCTGTAAAGAAAGGGAGATGTTGTACATGTGTAAATATCGTTTATAGTTTTTTATATTGCTGTATGTCATGCACTTACTCCCAGGATTATCACACTTGCGATTTAAGCATGATAACATTCTGATGCAATATGTAGAATGTTCCCCAGAGTGTTTATTTGATGTTATAGAAAGTGATAGCCAGATGCGTCTTTTGAGGACGTGACAACCTCTTGTTTTGCCAGCACCTGTGTGTAGACCTTTTGAATTGTTTTATGGTAATTAACATTTTTTTAAAATGCAGGTGATATTAGGCTGTGTGCTGACTCGAGATCATTGAATGAGAACATTGTAGTGGCCTGTCATCCCCTACCCAAAATCCAAGAGATGTAGGCTGCCACATCTAGTTCAAAATATTATACATTGATTAATCTCTAGTCAGAATATCACCAAGTAAAGTTATCTACTGAATCAAGGGACTATACAACTTTTGTAACTCCCTTTGGAGTTTTAGGCATGTGAGATTACCATTTGGGCTGGCCTCAGCAGCAAGCATTTTTTCAAAAATTAATGGATGTTATGTTTAAAGATGTGAGAGGAGTTGAGAAATTCCAAGATGACATACTTGTACATGCTAGTACCATACAGGAACATAATGACATTTTAAATACTGTTCTTACCATGTTAAAAAAAGAAACATGACTGTTTCAAAAGAAAAAATGCTACTTTGTTCACTAAATGAAATTGAATATTTAGGCCACATGCTGACTCCTGATGGAATCAAACCCAAAGAAGACTAAGGGGGTCATTAGGATGGCGGGCGGCCGTGGAATGGGACCACCCATCATAGGTGCGGGGGTCCCGTTGCAGAGATTAGGATGCGCCCGCCACACTGGCAGGCACATCCTGCATTCCTGACATTGCTGCGGGCGGTGCACTCAGCACTGCCCGCCACAAAGCCAGGAAGGGATGTTGTGCACTTCCATGCACAACATGGCAGGCACCGTGTGGTGCCTGCCATGTTCTGCATGGAACCGCAGGGGGGTATCATAGGTACCCCCATGTTCACCACCCACCCCCCCAGAGTCCCTGGGGGCCCGCAACTGGCACTCACAGGCAGACTCCGCATGCCTTTCCGTGGTAGCAATGCCGCCAAGGAAAGGCATGTCCCAGCACACATTCTAATATGGCTGGCGGTGTCTAACAGACACTGCCACCGTATTGAACCCTTTTCCTCCCAGTCGACTTGTCCACTGAGCAGAAAAGCGGCGGACAGTTTTTCTGTCCGCCCCGGACACTCCAGCCTTTCCTGCGAGAATGGCAGGCGGATCGCCCCTGCCCGGACGGCGGTGACTACCGCCAGCCCGGCGAGGGCGATCTACACCCCCATCCTAATGGGACACTTATTTAGGGCAATCGCCAATCAATTTACACCTAAAGACAAGGAGGCACTCAAATCTTTAGTGGGCTTAAGTGAATATTATTCACATTTCATCATTGGTTATGCTGACAAGGTTGAAGCCATGCGTATGTTATTGAGGAAAGGAGCAAACTTTGTGTGGGAAGTTGATCAATATATTGCATTTCAGGCAATGAAAAGCGCTATTACTGCTGCACCTGATTTCCAGCCTTATGATTCTGATGGGAAAAACAATGTCACAGTAGATGCTAGCGCAAATGGCATAGGAGCTGTGTTTAACCAAAAATAAAAGGAGACCAGAACACACAATTTTGTTCATTTCCAGAAGGTTAAGGAATGCATAGTTGTTCCACAGCACAATTAAAAGGGAAACATTGGCTTGTGTATGGGCTGTAGAAAATAAAAAAATGTATCTTTGGGGTAAACATTTTGATTTGGTCACAGATCAATTCAATTCAATTCAATTTCAAAATGCTTTATTCGGTATGTATGAATACAACCATATAGCAACAAACATAAAAATAAATACAGCATACATTTGTGTCAGTTTTGGTTTGCCAAAAGCCTTAAATACTTAAATACGATATACATTTAACAACACATATCCGACAATCTTTAAAGTGTTTTTTAGTGCATTTGTCTACTAGTGTATGTGCAAATTTAGCAATATTAAAGTGCAAAATTAATGATATCATCCTTACAGATGTACAGCTTACATTGGAGCATACTTCTACTAGTACATGTGCAAAATGGCAAGATAAAGTGCAAAACGGCTATACCGTTCTTTCTGAATACAATATACAATAGAGGCACATGTCCGGCATTTTTTTTTAAGGTGCCTATTTAGTGCATACGTCTGGTAGTAGATGTGCAAACTAGCATAATAAAGTGCAAAGTGACTGTACCATCCTTCCTAAGGTGCAGTATACATTTAGCAGCACAAATCCGGATGCTCTAGGAATGTTTCTCACTACATTCTACTAACAAGACGTGTGCAAATTCGCAGAATAAAGTGCTGTAAGTGATATAAGTGGTAGAGGTATTCGATTTCTACATATATAAAGGGTTCACTATGCTAAGCAGTTTAATCAAGTGCTAAACTGTCATAAAAATGCATCATTGGTTGAGTTCATACAATAATTGATTTTCGTGCAAAAATACATTTTAAAATATAAGTGGCCACATGGAAACATACATCTGGGCTCTCTAAATTAAACATCAATTGCATCGCTGTTTTTGTACTTTAAAAAGATGGGTTTCAGGTAAAATTTCCTAAAGGAAGTGTAAAAGTTACAAAATAACAAAAAGTGACAAGTACTTTGTTTGGATTTACCATCACAGGGACAAAAACATGTACCGGGTTTCTTAATTGTAGGGAATGCCACTATGTGGTGCACAATCCCCAGCAGTAAGCGGGTTAATACAAAACGGTGGGAACTGGTACTAACAACAGTAAGGTAGGTTTGGAAGCCTTCATTGATGTTAGATTCCAGATATAGGTTAAACGTACTTTGTTTTACATATCTTTCCATTCTAATCCCATCTGTGTATTTAAGGAATGAAACTTTGAGCTCCCGCTTCGACAAAACGGACCCCGTTATTAAATCTTTAAAGATGTTGTGACCATCCAGAGTCTTATACCAGTGTTGTATGTGGCATAACCAGGGGATATTTGAGCGGCGATCGAGCTTTAAACAATCAGTAATTACATCCTGAGTAAATTCTGTCTCTACCTTTGCCCAGATTGAGCGCCATAGGGACAAGGGTCGTAAAGCAATTAGATCATTAACATAATGTATGTCAAGTTCCCTATGTACTATCTCAATTGAGGCCGTAGCCGGGGCACAAATTAATCGTTTTAAAAACACGTTCTCCTCGCGCTGAATCAAGTTAGAACTCTGGGCATTATATCCCCATATCCCGGCCCCGTATATGGCTGATGTTATACATCTTGAATTATATATTGACAACATTTCATGAATTCTGCGACCCCCTAGTTTAGCAGCAAATCTAAAAACGCAGCATGTATTCCTAACCATTTTAAAAAGGACACTTTCTTGTTCACTGACCCATCTCCCATCTCCTGAAAAAGTGATGCCTAGGTAACAAAAACTCCTAACGGATTCTAATCTCTCCCCATCTAAAAAAAAAGGACCTGCATTTTCTTGGTTTCTTGCCACATGTCATTGTGACGGTCTTTCCTTTATTAATTTTCAGCTTCCTACTTTCAGTAAATATGTGGAAACTATTGATCAGATGTTGCAATCCATTTTGGGTCCTGGAAAGGAGGACCGCGTCATCCGCATATAAGAGGATTGGGATTGGGTTACCATTAATGATAGGTGCATCCGCATTAGTTTGTCTTAAAATTTGGTCTACTTGATTTATAAAAAGGGAGAACAGGAGTGGAGCAAGTACGCATCCTTGTCGGATACCTCTCTTGATTTTAAAAAAGGGGGTGCACTCTCCATCTGTTCCAAATCTGACTTTGCTGGACAGGTTGTCGTACAACCTGGCAAGGAGATGGATGATTTCAGTAGGGGCACCCATTGCCGGCAAGATAGGCCAGAGCGTTGCGTGTTCCACCAGATCGAATGCTGAACTCAAGTCAGCAAAGCACAAGAATAGATTACCGACTTTAGCTTTAGTGTACTTGCTGACTATTAGTTCCAGGTTCACGCACTGCTCCATTGTTCCCATCCCCTTGCGGAACCCATACTGCACTGGGGATAAGATTTCATTTTCCTCAACCCAGGCTTCCAATCTCACTAATAGGACACGACTAAGGATTTTGGCTGTCGAGTCCAAGAGTGAAATGGGACGATAATTTCGTGCTTCAGACCTGGAGCCTTTTTTTTAGAGCGGCACAATGATTGACTGCCCCCATGTTATTGGTAGACTATCTTCTACGGCCGCGTTAAAATAACGTGTCAATACTGGTGCCCAGAGAGTCATTTTGTGTTTATAAAAGTCCATGGGTACCCCGTCAGGCCCAGGTGCTTTGCCACCCTTACTATTTTTGATTGCCTCTGTAACTTCATTCAATGTTAAAAATAACTGCATTTTCTGCCATTTAGGGCATGGTACTGTATCAACACTTAAAATCGACCCATCTGGATTACAATCAGAATTAAAAATCCCAGTAAAATAGGCAATCCATGCGTGGCAACTGACATGCAAACTAATTTCAGGGATATTATCATTCTTTAAAAAGGGACCATTTACAATTTCCCAGAATAATTTGTGGTCTTTTGTTTCTGCAGCCATATCCAATTTCAGCCATAATTCATTTTGCAACTCTTTTTTTCTAGATGCTAAGGCAGTCTTATAGTTAAGTCGCTCTTCACTAATTTTATCTTTATCTCTCGGCTTAACATCGAGCGCAACTTTTAGCTTTTTTAGTGACTGGGCACAGTGCTTGTCAAACCACGCAGCTTTATTTCTCTTAGGCTTTCTATTTCTTGCTACCAGGGAATTCTCAATAGTATTAGTTATTTGCAAAAAATTAGAAAGTAAAGTGGACGCGATCACATTAGGTGCTAAGCAATAACCTACCTCTCTACTACATTTGTGGATAATATCCACCATTAATTTATTGGGGTCTATTTTGATCCACTTGATCCTCATGCCCTTTGGTCTCTCAGCCATAATCCCTTGGACCGGTCTACCATACACATTTGTTTTTGGGCCCCAACCCATTAATTCCATTGATATACTTTTGTGATCACTCTCTGGCTGTTCTATTACCCAGACATTGGAATAGACAGAACCATTGGGCACTAAGATATGATCAATGTTTGAGTGGGCATCTCTCCCTCTAAATGTTGGTCACTTCTCGTTATTTTTATTCTTTGTACATTCGAGTAGTTCCAGGTCTAATTTAGATACCAGATTGTTCAATGCACTTCCGTAATTATTGTGGGGGAAATGATTGAAGATAGTGCTATCACCACCAGGGTAATCCTCTCAAAGTCCACAGATCCCCTTCTGAGCGTGACTACATGCTTGGATATTAAAATCTCCTGCCCAGAGTATTACAGGGCATATGCTTGATAATGCAAGTGTGTCTTCTATTGCCCGCTCAACATCCGATACAATCATACCCCGGTTGGGCCCCACTATGTTATTATAAAAATTCACAATAACTAAATCCCTACATTTGCTATGTGTCAATCGCAAAACTGATGCATGCTGACCCACCTCCACATATCCACCAGTACTGAATTCCGTTAATTTAGTGGATACCAAAATCAATAAACCACCCTTTGCTCTACCTGCCTTGGATGCTACTGCTGTCACACTATAGGAGGTATATCCTCTGACTTGTATTTGATCTCTATGTCACGTCTCTTGCAGACATATTATGTCGTAACCCTGTATGATGAAATTATCCCAGAACGGAGTAGTAAGTTTAGCAGCAATTCCCGCTATATTCCAAGTAGTGACCTGAAAGTCAACAGGGTTGCCTTGTGTAACCTCAGAATAGTCAATCAGTGACGGTGTTTCTAGACTCACATTCAGGTTTATATCTGCAAGGGTGGTTACATTTAGCATAATTGCATCGTTATTTTTACATTGTTCAATGCTAGTCGTATTTAACACAGTTACATCTTCTACCCCTATTTGACCCCTAGCCCTTGTTCAATTGTAGCTATTTCACCAGATACAGTAGATTCAGAATGTGGGATCATAGATGGTACATTCAGTCAGTCGTTCTCCTTAAGTGAGTTAAACACCTGAAATCTATTGCAGATCGGAATTGTGAAATTGTCATATACATTACACAATGGTGCTGGTACAGAGGGTACATTGGGATAGTTGAGATGTACAGCTCTAGGGTGCTGAAAATTATGCGTTGTGATTTGCCTTCCTAACTGGTTCCTATAGAAATAGTCAAGTGGGAACAACGTGGTGTTATATTCATGATTAGATGGTATAGGTGCATTTAAAATCGAGTCTCTTGCCCATTCAGTAGCCCTGTAGTTTATAACTATACAGTCCCCATTTATCTCCTTTTTACTTGGTCCCACCCATCCTACTCTCTGTGTGGAAATAATCTGATTTGCCCCTCGTGTTGGAAATCCACCGTTTTTCACGAGCCAGTGCAAGGTTTTGTTTTTCAGGGTTTCCTGACTTTCAAATTGGGTAGGCTTCAGTTTAGGGACATTAGCAAGGATAGCTACATACAGTCTACATTCCGGTGGGATGTTAATCGTAGCAGGGATGATATTATTAGTGTGGCGCCTAGGTGCTGGTAAGTTCATGTTGTTGTGAATGGGGCCACCTGTCTCCCTTTGTCCCACAGCGACTTTCTGGCCTGTTGTTACATTTGGGGCGATGGTGGGTAACATTTTCGTTCCACTTGTGGTTGCTACCAGGGCCGTTACCGTAGTGGGCATACTAGGGACTCTGGTTGCACTGCTTGGCGTGTTTTTGCTCTGTCTCCCAGTTGGTGCATTAGTTATAGATGACTTGACTTGCGTGCCTAGATGTTCTAAAATATCTAAGTTGGCTATGCCCAGTTTTTCCAAGTTCTCCACTTTTTTACTTAGGGATTCTAGAATTTCAGTCGCTGGTGTAATGTAGGATTTTATCATATTCTCTAGATGTTGCACCAGTCCCTCTACATTAATTGGGATTAGTTTCTCCTTTGAGTGTTTATTTCCGCTATGTTGCAGTACCTCTCCCTCCCTTCCATGGTCTATTGAAGTTTGGGTTACTTTCTTTCTTTTGCATCTATATCTCTTGCCCAGCTTATTAACTAACAACAATTTCCTACTGTGAGTTGGTTTCCATTTGGGCCGGGTAGACCTGTGGTCAATCGCACTACTAGTTGAATCAGCAATAGGGATAATGTCATTGATGTCACAGCCATCCATCTCCCCTGTATCATTAGGCACATCATTCAATGTTGGGGGTTGGGGTATGTCACTTGTTATCAGATTGGGTGTTAATGATAATCTACTCTCCCTAGCAGAAAACACAGTAGGTTCTAAAGGTTGCGGTGCAACAACCTGCTTTGAATCATTCCCTGGAAGACCTGCAAAAGATTGTGATAAAATTGAGTCATGTGATAATGTTGTTACATTTATAATATTTGCAGGTGAGTTTCCTGCTTGTGGCGATTAAGTTATTAGGCACATACTAGGTGGTAAAGATAGTCTTCTTTCAGTATTTTCAATCGCATTCAAAACAACCCCAATTGTTTGCTGCAACATTCTATCAATTGCGGTTAGGGTAGGTAGTGGGGTTGGAGCCAAAGTTAATTTCCTGGTTGCAGATCGTGTATGCATTGGGGTCTTTTTGGCCGCAGCCCTACTTTTGGCCTCCATCAGAGCTATCGCTGGCCACTACCTGTTACACTCAAGCGTGGGATGTGGTTACCTTAGTTGGTATGATAACAAAGCCAAGGGGGGTGGCCCAGCCCAGTCTCTTTCGTTCTCAGAGGGCCCCAGAGGGGACGAGGGTGCACTCGATGATTTATGCGCCTCCTAGCGCTGGCTGATGACGGGGGGGGCGGGGTCCCAGGTCCAAGGCTTCTGGGGGTTGAAGTCCTGACCGGTGGAGCCAAGCCCGGCCAGTCAGGAAGTTGGTTACTGCCCTCCTTGCAGCTCAGCGGAGCAAAGCCCGGCCGCCACCCACAGACAAGGGATCTCCAGAATGCCTCAGCGGAGCACAGGCCAAGGCAGCTCGGCCGGCGTTAATTACCCCAAAGGTGAGCCACAGGGTCCTTGGGTGCACTCGATGATTTATGCGCCTCCTAGCGCTGGCTGATGACAGGGGGGGCGGGGTCCCAGGTCCAAGGCTGCTGGGGGTTGAAGTCCTGACCGGCGGAGCCAAGCCCGGCCAGTCAGGAAGTTGATTACTGCCTTCCTTGCAGCTCGGCGGAGCAAAGCCCGGCCGCCACCCACAGACAAGGGATCTCTAGAACGCCTCAGCGGAGCACCAGGTCACAGATCATAAACCTTTGATATGTATGATGGATGGGTGTGGAAACAGAAGTGGAAAGGCTAATTCTAGGTTAGTCAGATGAATGGCAAAGCTGCAAGAATTCCACTTTCAGATAAAACATATTTCTGGCGGTCTTGATTGCCATGCTGGCTACTTATCTAGACTTCATGTTTCAGATCATGCTAATGATTGCTTAGAAGACACAGAGTGTATTGTGGCTCCTGTTAATGCAATTTCACTTAGTGATAGTACCATTTCTGAAAAAGAATGAATGGAAGTGTTGAAAGAGGATAACATTTTACAAAAAGTAATGGAATACATGGCAGTTAAATGGCCACCAATAAGGAACCTAGATAAAAATGTAGAGAGTTTTCAACAGGGAGAAGATGACTTAACCGTAAAAAATTGAATTTTGTTGAGGCGTGATTTGTTTTTTTCACCACATAAACTAAGGAAAAAAAGTATTTATTTGGCATGCAAGGGGCATCCTGTTTCTACTGCAACTAAAACACATCTAAGAACTTATTACTGGGGACCAGGTATTAATGTAGATGTGAATTTATATGTGAATTTATCCATAAAGTGTTTGAAGCCCAACAAACATTATAAAACCAGTAAAAATGAAATGAAAATTGTTGTTAATCCTAAGGGACCCTGGTCTAAAATTGCCGTTGATTTTTCAGGTCTTTTTAACATTTTGGAGAGCAAGTGCAGATACCTGATTGTATTATGAGATTACTACAGTAAATGGATTTATTATGATTTTCTACACAATATCAACACAGATCATGTGATTGATTGTTTTATTTTTGCAATTCAAGATCTACCTGATATTTTAGTGTTTGACAATTGTACACAACTTGTGTCACTCAAAATGTTAAAAAAATTAAGAATTTTGGAATTAAACAAGAGAAAAAACACCCTTATATTCTCTGGCTTCAAATGGCCAGGCAGGCCATTAAATGGATTTAAAAAAGAAGTCAGGTTAGCGGTTGCTTCACACCGAGCGGTTTGTGAATTTTTACTAGACAAGGTTAATAGTTACAATAACACCATGAATGAAATGACTGGTTTCACACCATTTTTTTACTAAGCTTACACCAAAGTTTGGATTTATGTTTAAACCTTCAAAATATTTTGAGAAAACTGATGATTTTAATCTCAAAGTCCACCAGAATTGTGGATAAACAAATGTCAGCCAAGTGTTATCATGATGAGATACATAGAGCGGAAAATAAAGGAGATTGTGTCACGGTCAAGAAACCTGTTAAAGTTCAAAAAGGAGAATCATCTTTCACAGCTCCCTATTGTATGGATGAGGTTTCTAAGGGAGCAGGACTTTTGAAAGGTAAAGGTTGGTGGAATAAGAATGATGTTGTGACACTGAAACCAGAAAGCAACTGCTCTGATGAAGCTGTAAGTGTAACAGACCTATTTTGTCATCAGATGGTTGTAATTCATTACAGAATGTTAAGAATGCAGCTTCTAGCTTCTACATCTTCAGGCAGGTTCTCAAAATTACCTAGGAGCTATGAAGAATATGTTTTGTATTAACTCTCTTTTCTGTAAAAAAAGGGAGATGTTTGCACTTGCGATTTAGGCATGATAACATTTTGATGCAATATGTACAAGTGTTTATATGATGTCATAGAAAGTGATAGCCAGATGAGTCTTTGGAGGATGTGACATCCTCTTGTTTTGCCAGCACCTGCAGCGGGCTTTGTGAATTGTTTTATGTTAATAAAGCCTTATTAACAATCTTCAGTGTGTTTTGACTTTTGTCATAACATCAGGTGTCTAGGTTGTCTAATTGGTTTGATACCAATATCATCTATTTTCATGAGCTTGCATGTATAAAATAAATAGGGTGAAAATGGATATCTTTGGGATTTACCTAATGTTATTGAATTGTTTTTAGAATTGAGCCCCCCATTAACTGATGTACCGCTATGGTTTGCCGATACATTGATCACTGCCATCCTCTGGTTCATCCCTGCCACTCTCTGGTTCATAACTGCGACCCTCTGGTTTGCCACTGCCACCCTCTGGATCATCACTCCCAACCTCTGCTTCACCAGTGCCACCCTCTAGTTCATCACTGCCACCCTCTGGTTGATCACTGCCACCCTCTGGTTCAAGGCTGTGGATTGGGGCAGGGAGGGCTGAATGAAACTAGACACTGCCTGGGGCACACAAGGTGTCCTATGCAAAGTCCAGTTCAAACCGGTGCTGGGGCTCTCCAGCCCCAGCTCTGGCACGAAACTGGACAAAGGGAAAGGGGTGTAACCACCCCCTTCCTGGGTCCCACCCATAGGAGGGACCTAGTAGGAGATCCAGCCCCTAGATTTGGAATAAAGGTAGGAGCTGTGCCAATGCAAACCAGATCATCCTGACTGAAACTTTGAAATGAAACTCTGGACCCTTCGACATCCCACTCGAAGTGGAAGACTGAAGAATCTCCTTTGTGGTCAAGGAGTGGCCACTCTGTGCAAGCAGGCACCATGAGCGCATCAAGACTTTATTTGCCGTTGCTCCCTCCGGAGCTCGAACAACAGAGATCAACAAGACCCAGACTCCCAGACATCCAACAGCCCGATCCACAGTCCTGGCAAAGCTCAGACCCGTGGAGGCGACGAGAGACGTGGAACCGGCCATCTTGAAGAGTCGACAATGCGCTTCCTGTGCAGCTCACGAGGCACCCTCGACGCTGTGCTTAGGGGTTTGAGAAGCCCCAGCCCCAAGCAGCCTGTGCTCCATAGATCACCCCTCCACACTCACCAAGTTCTCCGTGGGGCCCTTTTGCACTTTTCCTGCTTACCGCATTGTCCAGTCGCTTGCCCGTTGGCTAGTGGCCTCTGTGACAATGATCCATCGAAACTACACTGCTGGTCCCAAAAAGGAGCCATCAATCTGACCTTCCCTGTCCGATCCAGAGGACATCTTCGAGTCCTGCTGGGGTTCATTTGCCAAGGTTTGGTGACTCCAATTCGAGAACCGACACCGCCGACAGCAAGAGCCTTTGTGGGACAGCTCGTGTCCACCAGCTGGTCATCTTCGATCCTTCCTGGTCCACGTGGCAGCGGAGACAAACTACTCGACAGCACTTGATCGCAACCCGACACTGCCTGGTTCCGTCCTGGTTCCATCCTGGTCACTGGCTAGTGACCTAGACTCTGTCCCCTCTGCTTTCAGGTACTCTACATCTTCGATCCACCCTTGGATCCAATCGGACTCTTCTCTCCTGGCCGCCTGCAGCATCTTTACCTCCAGGCTCCATAGATCTCCACGAAGAAACCCGACGCACTTTGACACCTATGCACCCGCTTCCTGTGGGTGAGGTAACAAGATTACACTGGTGCTCCTACAGTGGTTTACACATCTAGTGTCCTACTTTTTAGTGGCTAAGTTATAGTCCAGTCGGAAGACTCCTAAACCTATAACTTTCAGATTTGTACGCACCATTGACTTGTATGGTAAACGCGGTTGCCTATAGACACTGCACCCGCATCCTGTGGGCCTCCTATGTCCTAACCTTCATTAGTCCAGTGTAGGCCCAGCGATTCCCTAGGCCCTAGGCCTGTTCATTGTTCATGACGTGGTACTTATACCACTTTCTTAATACATGGTTTGAGTGGCCACCCGGCCTATCCATAATTGTGCATCTTATTGTATGTTATACTGTGTTCTTTGTTTAACGCTTGTGCTCCTGTGCTCATAAAGAGTCAAGGGGATTATTCTAGAAATAAATACATATATTTTATAATATATAATTTGTGTGGTGTCCTTTCATTTGGTATTTAAAGGCTTCACATGCCCTCTTGAGTTTAGCCTAAGACTGCTTTTGTCCATGCTACCACTAGGATAGCTGGTCTATAAGGTTGACTTACAACCAATCACCATAAGGGTCGTTTGGACTGGTGCAAGGTGCTCACTAGAATAGTGATCATCATATATCAAGCCAACGTCTCACACATAGCACCCTCTGGTTCGCCACTGCCACCCTCTGGATCATCACTGCCACCCTCTGTTTCATCACTGCCACCCTCTGGTTTGCCACTGCCACCCTCTGGTTCATCACTGCCACCCTCTGGTTTGCCACTGCCACCCTCTGTATCATCACTGTCCCCTTCTGGTTCATCACTGCCACTCTCTGGTTCACCACTGACACCCTCTGGTTCATCACATCACACTCTGGTTCACCAGTGCCACCCTTTGGTTCACCAGTCTCACCCTCTGGTTCATCACTGCCACCCTCTGGTTCACCACTGTCACCCTCTGGTTCATCCCTGCCACCCTCTGGTGCATCACAGCACCCCCTGGTTCACCAATACACCCTCTGGATCATCACTGTCCCCCTCTGGTTCACCACTGTCACCCTCTAGTTCATCATTGCCACCCTCTGGTTATTCACTGCCACCCTCTGGTTTGCCACTGCCACCCTTTGGTTTATCACTGCCACCCTCCGGTTCATCACTGCCATCCTCTGGTTTGCCACTGCCACCCTCTGGATCATCACTGTCCCCCTGTGGTTCATCACTGCCACCCTCTGGTTCACCACTGCCACCCTCTGGTTCACCACTGCCACCCTCTGGTTCATCACAGCACCCTCTGGCTCACCAGTACCACCCTCTGGTTCACCAGCGCCACCCTCTGGTTCACCAGTGCCACCCTCTGGTTCATCACTGCCACCCTCTGATTCACCACTGCCACCCTCTGGTTCATCCCTGCCACCCTCTGGTTCATCACAGCACCCTCTGGTTCACCAGTGCTACCCTCTGGATCATCACTGTCCCCCTCTGGTTCACCACTGTTACCCTCTGGTTAATCACTGCCACCCTCTGGTTCATCACTGCCACCCTCTGGTTTGCCACTGCCACCCTCTGGATCATTACTGTCCCCCTCTGGTTCATCACTGCCACCCTCTGTTTCACCACTGCCACACTCTGGTTCATCACTGCCACCCTCTGGTTCATCACAGCACCCTCTGGTCACCCCTGCCACCAACAGGCTCAGCACTCACCACTGCCACCCTCTGGTTCACCACTGTCACCCTCTGGTTCACCACTGTCACCCTCTGGTTCACCACTACCACCCTCTTGTTCACCACTGTAGATTATGGGGGGAAAGCATACCTGCCCAGACTCAACTGAGATGAAATAATTTGGGGCTGGTTAATGTGTCACTGAATTTGTGCTTCAAGTTTGGCACATGCTTTCTTAGCTGTAAGATCTTCCTGTTGCAGTTATTTTTTTACAGGAGCACTGTGCCATACTTGTAACTATTCTCTGACCCTGCTTTGAGGGTCAGAGCAGGGTCAGAGAATAGTTGCAAGTAGGCAACTGAACTCTGGAGGGGCCCCTCAGGAAGCACTACAGGGAATTGGTTACAAATTAGCTTGGACGTGGTGGTCTGGCTCTGCAGCTAGGCCCTAACTCCCCTTTGCCACCATGGATTTGCTTCAAACCTCTTGCAATCAAAAGTATCCATACCCAGCGTTGCTCCAAGACCCCAAAACCCACCCACAAAAAACAGGAACCCCCCCAAACAGCACCCTGAAAACGCTAAAGTGAGCGAAATTCCTGAAAATGCAAAAACTTTTTCACCTCCGATTTTCTCCAAACCACGTTTATCCGGTATTAGACCTTCCCAGCAATGCCCCCAGACCCGTCAACCCAGGCGGAAACAAGTTTAACACCTCCAAACAGCCAGAAAGCAAAAGTATAAAAACTGGGACTTAGAAATATTTTGCCCTACTTCCAAAATCACTCTGTGCGCGCTCTGCATCTAGGCCCTAACTCCCTTTTGCCACCATGGATTTTATCCAAACCACTTGCAATCAAAAGTATCCATACCCAGCGTTGCTCCAAGACCCCCCAACCCCCCAAACACCAGGAACCTCCCCAAGCAGGCCCCCGAAAACGCTAAAGTGAGCGGAATTCCTGAAAATGGAAAAACTTCTCACCTCCGATTTGGTCCAAAACACTTGATTCCGATATTAGACATTCCGAGCTATGCCCCCAGACCCCTGCAGCCACCCGCCCAAAAGCAGAACACCCCCAAACAGGCAAAAAGCAAAAATGGGCCTACCTTCAATTCAGTCCAAATACGCTGTGCAGCTAGGTCATAACTCCATTTTTACACCATGGATTTCCTGAAAAACAAATGCAATCAACAATTAGATTGTGCCAGCAGTGCTCCCAGACCCCAAAACCCACCCACAAAATCCTAGAAGCCCCCCAAGCAGGCCCCCGAAAACGCTAAAGTGAGCGGAATTCCTGAAAATGGAAAAACTTCTCACCTCCGATTTGGTCCAAAACACTTGATTCCGATATTAGACATTCCGAGCTATGCCCCCAGACCCCTGCAGCCACCCGCCCAAAAGCAGAACACCCCCAAACAGGCAAAAAGCAAAAATGGGCCTACCTTCAATTCAGTCCAAATACGCTGTGCAGCTAGGCCCTAACGCCCCTTTTTCACCATAGATTGCATGAAAAACAAATGCAATCAACATTAGACTGTGCCAGCAGTGCTCCCAGACCCCAACACCCACCCACAGAAACCTAGAAGCCCCCCAAACAGCCCCCCAAAATCATGCAATACTGGTATATTCAAAACATGGCAAATTGCGCTGTTAACAAAACATTGCTGTTTTCAGCACTTCCACTACTTCGATCCTCTTGAAACTGACATGGACAGTCACTTGTTCCAGAGATTCACAAGAATCTCAGCAAGGCAGAACAAAATCAAACCACGGCGCTCTTTGAAGAAGAAGAAGATGAAGGAAGGTCTACGACTAGTTTTCACTTACTTTTCACTCAAATACACGCGCCCGCAAAAACACCCAAAAGGCCAAAATTCTGCCAATTCTAGACCAAAGAACACCAAACCCCCCATAAACATTGCCAACATCATTATGAACGAGACAATGATAGAAATGGGATCCCTGGCCGGCCAGGGCTTGTGCCAAAGCCAGTCAGAGACCACCACTTCCACGTCAGGGGCAGGGCAAGAGAGTTACGCGCCAAGATAACCCCTGCTCACCCCCTTGGTAACGTAGCACGAGCAGTAAGGCTAAACTCGGAGGCAATGTTAGTTAAGTGTTTGTGCATGTACCCCCAGCAACAACACCCAAGCTCCACCACAAAGGAAACTCTACACAAGGTTATGTATAAAAATAGCCTTTGTGTTACACCAAAACACATTAGATAAAAACACACACTTCACAATGTGCCAACAAGCTCGGGCACAATTTACAGGGGTATGTACAAGACAGGGCCACCTGTACCACTGTCAGGAATCAGCACTTTTATAACTAGAAATACTGTTAGAATTAGCACTTAGCACATTAAGTATAAATCACTTTAGCACACAACCAGTAACTACTGGTAACTGGTAAGTACCACCTACGCAACCCTAACCATCTGTAGGAGAATATCACGCAGGGAACCAGGACCTCACAGGGAACACCTGTAGTAGGAGAAAACAACCAACTAAATTTGACTGTACATTTAGGGTTATAGGCCTGGGAACGAAAACACATGATGCATAAACATACATTCAGCAGTGTAAGAACAAGGCACATGATGCATAAAACACATTCAGAGGTGCAGCACAGGAGAACACATGATGCATAAACAACACATTCAGAGGTGTAAGAACAAGACACCTGTTGCATCAACACATTCAGAGGTGCAGCACAGGAGAATTCGCAGAAATTACCTTAGCACAGAACTTACATCAAAGTCCAGGTTGCGCCACTGCACCAAAACCTAAACGTATCAGCTGGCCACTACTTGCTGGGCAGCTGAGGACAGGGACAAAACAGGGCCTAAACGCTGAGGGAAATGGATAGGGGGAGTCTGGAGGAGGAGTATAAAGGAGTATGATTGAGTTGTGAACTTGTGAACCTCAGGAATACAGACTAAGGCACCTTCAAATCAATAAGGAATATAAGATGAAGACAGTGCTGCTGATGGACTTGCTGTGATTAGGTGATTATAGTTTTGTTGTGGTAAAAGTTGCAAAACAAAGAAAGACACACAGGAATAAAAGTGAATAAGGACGAAAAAAAGGAAGTCATTTTCAGGGCTCGGTGTCAGGGAAGTAGAGCTCGTCCTCCAACTCCATGATTTGAGACGGGAGTAGGTCAGGTAACAGAGAAGAACTTCCATCACCTAAGTCGGTGTCCTCTTCTTCCTGCGTGCATTCACGTACTTTGTAATCTGGTGGTATCAAGTGCTGATTCATCTTGATCCGTGTTAACCTCTGCACATTTTTGGCCGAGAGCCGGGACCTTTTTGAAGTTACAATGGCACCAGCAGCACTGAAAACACGTGCAGAAGACACGCTTGCGAGTGGGCAAGACAAATAATTTAGAGCAAGGTTGGCGATCAGTTGCCAAAGAGCCATTTTCCTGTACCAATACAGCAATGGGTTCGTATGAACAAAGACCTGTGTTGGCTCATCCAGATAGGCCTGCACCATCAACTCAAGGTTCTCCACGGTTGCTCCACTTTGCATACCATCTGTGGCCTTCTCAGCACTGGAATGAACAAACCCTTGATGAGTTAGCCAATCCGCTTCCGACAATATTATGGCTGGGCCTGGTGCAGGTGAGGATGATGATAGGGTTGCTGCTGGTGTCGTTAACGGCTGTAAGGGAAAGTGACTCCCTTCGGCCATAGATTCAGAAGTGGAACTTGACGCTGGTTCGCCTGCTGATTCAGTTGGACTTCTGACGGCTCCTTGAATTTTCTGCCGATCTTTTTCGAGCCGTCTGGCTGACACAGCTATCCAATGTTTGTACTTCGAAACATCTACCTCATCATAAGGAATGAATGCTTTGCTGGCCACTGCCTTTTTGTACCGTGGATCCACAATAGTGGCACAAATTCATTGGCAACTAGGCGGCTTAATAAGTTCTCTGCCAACAGATAAGCAGCTTGCTTTTCACCATCATCTCTCAACGTTGAAGACACCGCCTTCAGTTGGTGCTCTAGCATGTGCAACAATGGGATAGCTTTGCTCAAACAACAGTCCTCCCTGCTGAATTCACGCGTGAAGACCTCAAAAGGACGAAGCATGTCTGTCAGGCCTTTAACTAGCTGCCATTCCTCCAACTCTAGCCTCAGGTCAATAGAACCTCCTGTAAAGATAAAGTCATTGATTACCATGCACTGCTCATGCAGACGCTCAAGCATGTAAAAGGTTGAGTTCCAATGTGTTGCCAACTCCTGGATGAGTCCTTTGACTGGCACTTTATGTGCATGTTGAAATCTCCTCAGCTGCTTCTGGGCCTTAAAAGAATGGCTGAAATGTGTGCAGATTCTTCGGCACATAGACAGTAACTTCTTGACTTGGGGTTCAGTTTTCAAGAAATCTTGAACAACCAGGTTTATACAGTGCGCCAAACACGGCACTATGAAATAGTCACCATCCTGCATGGCCCTAACTATATTACTGCCATTATCCGTGGAAACATAACCAACTATGTGATTTCTTGGTTCCAGCCATTCAGAGACCTTACTTTTAAACTCATCCAAAATGTTTTTTGCAGTATGACTTTTCGCCATGGCAAACATGGCTAATGTTGCATGTTTCAGAGAAGCTTGAAAAACGGTGTCCAGGTCAGCAACTGCACTTGACTTGTCTCTAACCCCTGCAAAAGACCCTGCAAAAGAGACCCAGTGTGCAGTGATGCACATGTAATCAAGGGCTTGGCAACTGGTCGACATGTCTGTTGTCAAGTGGATAGTGTGAACAGCACTCTTCTGCAAAGCTGCCCCAATCACCTCCAGCACATCTTGATATAGTGCTGGAACCGCAACTCTGGCAAAAAAGGACCAGCTAGGAACCTTCCATTTAGGGCAGACTGTTGCCACTAATTCTAGAAACCCCACCCCTACCATGAAAGAAAAAGGGAGAAGGTCCAGCGCTAGCATTTTAGCCAGGTTCGCGTTATACAGACGTACTGTTGGGTGGTTGCGTTCAAATGGCGCCTCCGACCAAAGCATGCTTCTAATGGTGGGCTGGATCATTTTATGTGATGATGATGATGATGACCTCTTCAAACCAGTTAGGCCCATTGATGTAGTGTTTCGCATTGGTGTCTCTCCAACACTCTTAGTGTGCCTCATAGATGTTGCAGGGGTAGAGGGTGTGGGCGATACCACTGCAGTGCTGCTGCCAGGGGTACTGTCGCTTCTTCACTTCCCCCCTGCACAATCAGATTCTCGTCATCATCAGATTCAATATCAATGGATATATTTGGATTTTTTTCTTTTGCCTTCCTCTATCTACCTCATGTGTGTTTCCCAAATGATAGTGTGGTGTTGCTTGAGATGACCTCTCTGGCCTCCGGTACCATAATTGGTACCAAGCTTACCCCGACGAACGGATGCTTTACAAATTGAACAAACGACCATGTTTTCCACCTTTGCGCTAACAGTAAAGTCCCAAACTGGGGACTGGTGATGTCTGCTGAAGGTGGAGGTGCTACTTTGACTTTCAATGCCAGATGAAGTGGAGGATGGGCGTGGCTGTATTTGTTTCTGGTGTTCACTTACAGCACCACTACTTGAGGTCGAGCTGGATGGAGGTCCTTGCCGGCCCTTCTGACTAAAAAAGATGGAAGCTGTAGGTCATGTTGGTGTTGTAGTTAACGCTGGTGGTACCAGTGCCACACTGCCCATATCCCGCTCGGCAGCCATCCGGGCTAGGGTTAAAATGTCTCTCTGCTGCATGCCTGCTGGGGCTGGAGTGACGACTGTGATGACTGGGTCATCGTCAGACTGTTCATCAGCAGCAGAACATACCACTTCTTGTTTGTCGTCATCACCCATAAGTGGAAGCTTTGCGGGACCCTTCCTTTTAGGCTTAGCTACCTTTGTCGGCTCATCATGGGGTGACTCACTCTCAGACTGCATTGGTGGGTTCCAATCAAAATCAGCATCATCAGAAGGAAGGGGGCTTGAAGAAGAACTTCTAGTACCCCTCCTTAACCTTTTTCTTGCTGGGGATCTGGAAGACAATGGATAATCATCATCAGGAGGAGTGGCTTCGTCGGATACCTCCTCTTGAATAGCAATTTCCGGATGTGCCCCTTCTTCTGGCGGAACAAGCGTTGTAGGCAGTTGTGCAGCTCCTTGAACCTCTAGTCGCACCTCTCCATGCACCTGTCCATGCGCCCCTCCTTGCAACTCTCCTTGCGGCTGTACTTGCGCCTCTACTTGCGCCTCTACTTGCGCCTCTCCTTGCGGCTGTACTTGCCCATGTACTTGCGCTTGTACTATTTGCACCTGTGTTTGTGGCTTTGGTTGTTGAACTCTCGTCAGCTGAGTTACACCCGGCGTAGATTGGATGGTACTTTCTTGTGATGAGCCAAGATCACTGGTCGTGGTGATTCAACAACCAAAGTGGCTGCCGTAGCAGCACTCATGGTGGTCTTAGACCTAACTTGATGTAGTGGCACTGAGTCCAATGAAGTGGAGTCGCTGCTTCCAGCTTGGTCCCCGGCGGACAACGCTGCTGCTGCAGGTTTAGTTTTCCCAAAAAGGGTGTCGGTGGGCACACCAGTCTCCTTGGTAGGTGGTGCCACTTGCTTCTTCTGCTCCTTCTTACTGGCAGTGGAACTGGCGACTTTTTTCGCTGAGGCGCTACAGCCAACTTTCTTTGGGGCCATCTTCTTGAAATGTCAGAACAGTAGGCCGCAGTTGCACGAGTTGCAGAGTTGTCTTGTCTGTGGCCACATGTAACGTTGTGCTGCACACACCGCTGCAGGACTTCCTCCTGGCACTGGTGGTTCTCTTGTGCACCTAAAAGCAATGAAAGCCAGAGGAACATCAGTTATACACCCCAAAAAGTCAAAAAACACTCAAAAATCACCACAATCCCATGCCATCCATGCCCTCAATGATGTTAAAATTTAAGACACCCCAGAGAAAGACTAGGCCCATGCACCACTGAGTAGCCCTTGGGCATAATGGTTGAAAGCAAGGCAAAGTGGGTGCAGGCCTGAGCACACTGCCTGACTTCAAAATGGCCCCTTGACCCCCACCACACGGCCAGGCCCTGCCTGTACCAGGCCTCAAGATGGCCCCCACCCACATGGCCAGGCCCCAACAACACCCCCCAAAATCGAAAAACACTCAAAAATCACCACAATCCCATGCCATCCATGCCCTCAATGATGTGTAAATTCAAGACTCCCCAGGAAAAGACTCTAGGCCCATGCACCACTGAGTAGCCCTTGGGCATAATAGTTGAAAGCAAGGCAAAGTGGGTGCAGGCCTGAGCACACTGCCTGCCTTCAAAATGGCCCCTTGACCCCCACCACTTGGCCAGGCCCTGCCTGTACCAGGCCTCAAGATGGCCCCCACCCACATGGCCAGGCCACAACACCACCCCCAACAATTGAAAAACACTCAAAAATCACCACAATCCCATGCCATCCATGCCCTCAATGATGTTTAAATTCAAGACACCCCAGAAAAAGACTAGGCCCATGCACCACTGAGTAGCCCTTGGGCATAACGGTTGAAAGCAAGGCAAAGTGGGTGCAGGCCTGAGCACACTGCCTGCCTTCAAAATGGCCCCTTGACCCCCACCACATGGCCAGGCCCTGCCTGTACCAGGCCTCAAGATGGCTCCCACCCACATGGCCAGGCCCCAACACCACCCCCAACAATTGAAAAACACTCAAAAATCACCACAATCCCATGCCATCCATGCCCTCAATGATGTTTAAATTCAAGACACCCCAGAGAAAGACTAGGCCCATGCACCACTGAGTACCCCTGGGCCTACTGGCTAGTGAGGCTTTACAGGCACCCCAAAATTAAAACAAAAAACAACATATAACAGTGAGTTAAAATTCCATGACATAAATAAGAATTAAGTTTAAAAAAAATCACAGAAACAGTTGAATCATGCTCCCATGACTAACCCTGGGCCTATTGGATACTGTGGCTAGCTACCCACCACAATATATATTTTCTTAAAGTTGTGAAAAATGTTTTAGAACTGGAGTTCTCTCAACTGCAATGTCCCAAACAAACAACAGCAACTTACTTGTAAAATCTCAAGTCCAAAAGTGATCCAAACTCCAAAGTCCAAAAAGTCCTCAAATACAAATATCCAGCAGCAGCCACAAAGAGTAATCCTTCCAACTCCAGATCCAAATGAAAAGTGACCAGGGCATGGACAAAGCACTGAGAGGACCCTGCTGGACCGGAACAGGAAGTTGGAGACTCTGGGGCAATTCCTTCCTCCCCCCCCCAAAAAAATGAACTCCTGCACCAAAAAGTGCAGCCAAATGTCAATCTCAGGAGTTATTCTGATAAAAATCATCATTTTCACAAGGTTTATTCTTCCTGCGGTGGATTTCTTGTGCAGAATTGCAATTTTTGCAATTTCGGGAACGTGATCTTTTCAAACCTCCCGCCGGAAGTCAGCTGCGCGCCGTCACGGGTCTTTATGACGTACTCGCGTTGTCAATCTCTCGCTGTGCAAGATGGCAAGCCGCGATGACGTAATTGCGTTCGAAAAACTCTCGAGCGATCACGCAGCAAGATCGAAAATGGAGCAGCACACGCAAAACCGGGAGAAAAACAACATGGCAGGCTCAGAGTCAACTCTGCGTGCGCGATATTGTATTTTTCAAGCGCGACCACGCAAAATATTTTGCAGCTTGCGAATTTGCGGATTATTGGGTAAATTTGCGCGAATCGTGAAATCGTCAGTAATCCGCAAATTCGCCTGCGAAACAGATTTTGCGCCCACGCTTAAAAAATATAGCACATGTTCATCACGCCTAAAATGTCCCATGACCATAAAAATAAAAATTACATATTGTTCTACAATTAATAAAACCAAAAGTTTATCCCTATGCGTCCAATACTTCCAATAGACTAAGTATGTTACTGTAATCCTTCTAATACGCAATCTCATATTATCTTCTGGGAACACATACGTTAAATACTCTGTACATTTGAGGAACACTTTAACTTTACACATAAATTTCCACATGGCACAGGCTATGTCTAAGTTCATCAAACCCATCAGAAGCTTGACAGCTTCCGCCCTATTCGTAATCCTATATTTTTGGAATATTGGACATAAGAACTCCTTTTGTATATCTAGTAATTTCATACAGTCAAATAAAACATGTAAAATATCACAGCAGGTACCCAAAGTGCAGGTGCATTTCCCATTATATTCTATCATGATGTTTTTGGCCCCATTATTTGTGTAACACAGATTTATCTCAATTCGCACTTTTGACACCTCACGTCTTAAATGGTAACTGGGTAACCTATCTGTATAAGGATAATGTTGGTCCATTTCCCAAGCCGAGATCATGTGGGACACTGAGCTTTTTCGCAAAAGATACTCCCGATCATATATACGGAAAGTATCGAGGCCCAGTGACCTAAGTTCTTTCTTGTCTATCTGTGGGTGACTTAGCTGCGGGCGGAGCTCTAAACCTAGCACTCCAAATGCTTCCCTTAGTGAGGCTCTTATCTCTTTTGTCCAAGACAGCTGACTAATGGCAATTTCAGCTTTACACCACTGGGAAATTTTATGGGACTCCTCTGCCCCTAATCGCTGCCAAAAACGTATTAGGTATACAGGCTGTTAAGGTCCAAGAGGAATTCCGACTTTAATATTACTGCTTGTACCATAGATGATTTTGGCAGTGAAAACAAGCTTTTTAGCGTATTTCCCTCTTCTTTATCCCAACATATTTTGCCACTTAAGTAAAGTACTTCTTCCCCGTACAGGAATTGTGGTTGGACCATTGCTAGATAGGCCTTTATAACCGGCCTACTCAACATTTCTCTGTATATACTGTTAAACGTTTTTAGGCCCTTCACCGAAGCCGCTGCCCTAATTTTTAAGGTTTCCAGATGGGTGTACCATTTTAGATTATTCGTGAACCACATTCCTAAATATCTGTAATCATTTACCATCTCGAGAAGTTCTGTACCAAGATACCAAGAGAGCTTTGTTTTCCTCCTCCTGAAACGTAAAATGTTGGTCTTCTCCGTATTCACTACTAATTTTTTAATTAAACAATATTTTTTAAACATGTTTAATTTTCTCTGCAGACTTATCTCCGTCTGATCCATAATCATCAGGTCATCTGCATATAGTAGGCAAGATACATGGTTCCATCCCAATTTCGGACTAGCCCCTCTAACCTCTCTTAATTTTCGAGGTAGATCAGCTATGAACAGGGAAAAGAGTAAAGGGGCAAGCACACACCCTTGCCTCAAGCCATTTCCAATTTGGATCTTCTCAGAGCCTAAAGGTCATCCTTTATTTTTTACCCTACCAGGGTTGACCACAGCTGCTCACTGTCCACAAGATCAAATGCCACACGGAAATCCACAAAACAGCAGAAAAAGTTACCGTTGAATGTCCTTCTTTGAACCCACCCTGTTCTGGGGGTACTATCTGATTATCATATGCCCACTCCTTTAACAAGCCCATGATTACCTTGGAGAATACTTTTTCGCCTTTGTTCAGGAGATTTATTAGGCAATAGTTTTTACGGGAGTTTATATTGCCTTTTTTATGTATTGGCCTCATGATCGCATCTTTCCAACTATCTGGCAGAGTTCCTGTACTCACTATCCTATGGAACATATTCGAGAAAAACTCAGCCCACCAGTCTGAATTCGTTTTTATAACTACTGCTGGTAAATTATCTGGTCCTGCAGCTCATGTTAAATTTAACTCAGATATTATGCTTTTAATATGGCCTGGGGAGTAAATAAATTTCACAACCCCTGGCCAGTTATTTAATCCTATTCCCCCCCTCCTTGGCCATTTGCAACTTAAGTCCAATGTGGGGATAAATGTTTATCTGCTGCAAAAGCTGGTAAACCAGTGTGAGGACCTTGAAAGCTTGTCTAGATGCTCTAACCTTTGGCTAATCGGATCCCTGAGAGGTCAGAAACCAGCCACTTGGCTATAATGTAAAGGGTCTCCCAGATGCTTCTGGACACTCTTGGCCCTAATCTGAAAAAGTTGGTCTTATCTAAGGTTTTGAGCCAGGACCCATTGAGTCCCCTCTGCTTCACCAAAAGCGGGCGCTGAACCCCAAACTATTCATGTCTTCTTTCTGGAATTTTATACTAAGGGAGCAGCACTTTCATTTGCATGACAAAAGAGGCGATTCACCACAAGACAAGATTTTCCATTTTCCATATTTCCGGACATGGCATGTCAAGAAGCAGAATAGTCAAAAAGCAGAGGGAACTTAGAGTCTTGATCCCTTAGTTCAAGGCTCTTTATATTCCTGCTTCAATGAAAGGACTCAACCTAAAAATAAATTGGCATGCTGCATTTCAAAATTTTCGGAGTCTTGGGATGCTCTGCCTTTTTTTTCAGCCCTGAAGCAGGAAGCAAACAGCCCCTGAGCAGTGCCAATCATTAACCACCTGCTGAACTGTTGAGTAAATGAATTATATCACTCTATTTTACCCACAACTGCTTCTCCTCTCCCTCTTTTTTCTTTTTGCTCTCAATTTTCTCTTGCTTTTTCCTCAGTGGCAATCAGGGCTGGGATGGAGGACTATGCATTCCCATTGGATGCATTCATCAGCATCAGTTATGAAGGGGTGATGAGGAACCCTGCAAGTGACCAGGCAGGCCTAAATAGTTTTTTAGGGGTAGGATTCTTAACCTTATGTACCCAAGGGGGTAGGAGTTGAAAGGCACTGCATGGTAGGAAGTAGGTGGAGTGGGTTGTTAAAGGGAAGAAGCATTGTAAAGGCACAATTCATCAAAACTGTAGTTACATACGAACAATGAATCAGACCCATGACTTTTGCTTATGGAAGTATTCCTACACTCAAAGTGACAGGATTAGGTTCAAGATTAAAACAGAAAACAGTTAATTTAGAGCCAAACAGCTGAAACCCAGGTATAGTATGTCTCCAGGAGACCCGATAATCGGAAAAGAATAAACCACTATACAAATGTGCAGTAGCTTCATTGGTATGCAAGAGTTCAGGTCGCACATCAATAAAAGGGACTGCAATTCTATCTTTTGAAACACAATTTTAAATAACATGTCAAAAGCAATCCCGCCGGGAGGTGGGTCAACATTTCAATGCATTTAGAAACTAGCACACTTAAAAAATGCCTCGTACATGGAGCCAATCAGGATGATCCAACTATTTTCTTAAAATATACACAGCTTTGCTAGATAAACAAAGGAATTATTTAATAGTAAGTGCATTTATTTGTATTATTTATCTGTATTTAATACCACAAATGTCAATGTCCACACATTTATGTGTTGGACTAGTAAGGCGACCTTCCAGCAATTGTAGCAATATGACCTAGTAGACAGATGGAGAAAGGATCTATATTCCTAAAGCACCTATGCTTTTTATTCCTCAGTTCATCATAATTTTTGTAGGATCAGTTCAAGCTTACCTCTTTCACGAGCTAAGAGTGTCTGGCTGCCAACCATCATGCAATTTTAGACCTTCCCGAAAATAGGGCCAGATTATGATCTTGGCAGATGGGATAGCCATCACAACGTGTTGGATATCCTGTTCGCCGTATTACAAGTTCCATAGTATATAATGGAATTGTTATTTGGCGGACGGGATATTGTTCACGTTTGTGATGGAGTAACCCTGTCCGTCAAGATCGTAATCAGGCCCTCAATATTTAATATGTCAGCCAACCAGCCTTACTTCACTGAAAATCGTTTTTGGGTGCTAGTCTCTCTAAAGACTTGTTAACATTACATTTTTTCTGGTCCTACTTTTATATACAATGTACCCTGCCTTGTGAGCTACAAGTGCTACATAGGGGTGATCTGTTGATATTCAAAAGGAAGGCTTAAAGCTGTCAAAAGGGTTTATTTTTAGAGGTTGAATATCAGTTTTTACACTTTTCCAATTAGGCTACACTGGTAGTTCTTAAGCCATGTTTGCACTGCCACTGTAGTGGATGCCTCAATCGGTGCTGCAGCCCACTAGTGACATTAGGCTTCCAGGACCTGGGTAAATTTTGTACCATATTCAAAGGACTTCTAGGCAATTTCAATATGCTAAATAGAAGTATTTTAATTAAACCATGATAAAAGAGGAAGCACCAGCACCTTACTACTAGCTAGCATGGGCTAAGTGCCCAGAGTGTAACAGACAGTAAAAATAGATAGGGCAAACATCTGGGTGTACTCCAAGCAAAAAAATGGTAATTTTCTAAACTTTAGCTCCTCTTGGTAAGACCCTCCTGTAGAACATAGAAACCTTCTCAGGGGTCTCACTGATACATGGTCCTTTTAAACCAGCAAAGAAGAAATTGGCACAGAAGCTGAGATATAAAAAGAATACATTTATTCACCTCAGATGAGGGAGACTACGTCACACAGAAGCCTTAGCAACTGAATGAGGCAGTCTAAGGAGTACAGAAAACTGGGGCTTTATATATGCTTAGGGTTACATAGTCAGCATAAGACCAAGGGGCAGTCCTGGCTCATTTAAACATGTAAAATTATTAATATGGGCATGCAAGATCTGCTTGCTCAACAAAGTGGGAGGAGCTAAAAGTAGCTAATTCTGGTGAACACATCCTGACATTTACAGACTAGAAACAGTTTCAAGGACAGCTGCAAGCTCAACTGAGCATATGCGAAGGTGGAAGATGCTGAATATAAATTGTTTCTAGGCAGATTGCAAGAACAGTCAACACTGAGGGAGAACAGAGCACATGGCGAGCATGTGACAGCACATTGCTAACTAAAATGGCTGCCAGAAATACAGAATGAGCTAAAGACATTCCTATGACCCAGTAGGAACATAGAAAATATTTGCATATTAATTTTCATAAATTTATCAATATCCTAATTCATTGCTAGGTGACCATTTTCCATTCTATTTATTTATTTATTTATTTTGCAACTTATACCGCGCAAACTAAAACCCGAAGGTGTCACGGCGCCTTCACATTTCATTAAGCGGGTATATATAAGTATAAGCAGGAATACAAAGAGAACGAAGCATCGGGTCATAATTAACATACAGATAGCAGGAGAGAGCAATGACCACTATTACAAACAGAATTATCATTTTTCTAGTCCTAAGCAAATCCTAGAATCATCTAGTAAACATTTTTATGGTTCCTATGCATTTCAGTGACTATTCATTTTCATTTCAGAATAGCCAACAACACATATTTAATAAAAACATTTTCCAATTGACTGTTACATTTTCCTTTTATGAGGGCTAGAACATCAATCATATCTGGGACCAGGAGGACCACACAGGGCCATAAGAATTAGGACGAAGAGCTGCAAAGGGCTGCTCCTCCTCAAAAATGGGACGACCAAAGGGGTACATTATTAACAAGAAAAAGAAGAAGTCCTTGGGGAAATTGAAGCCTCTGTACAACCAAGCCAGAGGGGAGTCTTCTCCCTGTGTCCGTTTGAGCCTCACAGGCAGGCTCTTGTTGTTTCCACGGTGGAGCTGCACAACTCGCAACTCAAGAATCAAAGTCCAGTTTCAGGGGAAAAGTCTCTTCTTTCAGGATAGGGCAGTCACCCACCAGGGAAAATGCTCTTAGCGATCCTGTCCAGTGTCTCAGGCAGTGCACCAGTTTTCTTCACTTCAATCTAACAGGCACCAGAGACACAGCACCTGTACCCTGAACTCAAGTCCTTCCCTATCTCCTGTATTGCTCTGATGGTGCACTGCTTATTCGTTGGGGCCACACATTGCATCCAGTGTGCTCAGGTATCTCTTGACCAACAAACAAAGGAGCAAACTTGCATTCACTTTGGGACCAGGATTCAGAGGCCTGATGCTAGGATCTCTGAAGCAACCCTTGTTTCAAAAGGGGTCACCTCAAGCAAAGCGTCCTCGCCATTCTGGTCGGTCTGTGATTCTCAGCTGGGCATGATCCACAATTTCTCCTTTCTGATTTGTGACCCCATCTTTCACCCAAGACAGTGGCAGGGGTACACAAATAATTTCTGGGCTTCCGTCTTCACTGAGGTCCTAGTTGCCAGCAATGCCTGTGCTGGTTACCTTCACTTTGGCTTCAAGCTGGACTGGTGCAGACGCTGACTCCCCAGGCTGAATCTGATGTTCGGGCCCCTCTGGCAATGGTTGTAAGGCAGCAAATATCTATTGGTGGACAGAACTAAAGGTCTTTAGACAAGGCACAGAAACAGTCTATCAACAGAGAGGATAGTCTCAAAATATTTCCTAGTCTTGGGACGCCCCATATATTAGCAAAGCACCCAAGAACCACTTCCATCTATCTATGTGAGAGTAAAAAAAACAACAGCCTGGACCTATTGGTAAGTATAAAAGGAACGCTTTGGTGACCTGACAAGAGTAATACATTACCCAATCCCAAGCAGCTAAGGAAGTCTGTATTCATTTACTAAATTGTGAGGAAAAGAAAAAAACAACACAGACATACCCTAAACCCTTACATTGGTGTATTCCTGTGTGCTAATCTGAAAACCCTAAAAAAAAGGAAATGTTCTACATTTTTGCTCCTAAATTTTACATTACTTGTACAGGACTGCAGACACTTCTAAAATTATTCTGCTTAATAAAAGCACCTACATTTTACGCTTAGGACCATGCTCTCATGTTACAGGAGCAGCAGGAAAATCTAAAACTGCTAATTTAATAGGAGTTTTTTATCTATAAAACAACATTTCCTTCAAAACATTTTTTTTGCTAAGGATCACATGTGTATCTTCCATGCGTTCTACTTTTCATGATCCAAACTATCCAACATCAGCTCTAATAAGGACTGTCAGTTTATTTACACGGATTAGCTAATAAAAAAACTAGCAATGCCCTTGCAAAACTATGTAACATGGAATAACATACAATAATGGTGTTATCACCTAAGAATTTTAGAACAAAAACTACCCACATCTAGCTCCCCTTAAAGGTCAAATAAGGGAACAAAAATCTAGACTATTTCTCCTTTCATAATTTCATCAAACAGGATGGGCAGTAACATAACATATCATTTTATGCAATTTACTAATGCTAACAATGTTTAAAACAGTATTACTGAATAGCTAATTAAATGTCTTATTGCTATTTTACAGACAGCTTAGACAAGCTAAAAAAAATTGAGAAAGGGAGAGAGCGACATACATTTTACCCAGCCTTAATTTGTAGAAGTTATATATAAGGTGGTCCCAGTTAAAGCAGTATTCAAAAATGCACGATAACAATTCTCATGCGGTCAGCATATTTTGAAAAAAAGACTTTTTAGGACAAAATATTCTCGAGTGATGTTATTTAATATACATCCTCAAATGCAGATCAGTTGTCAGAACAATCAACAAAAACAATAATAGACATTAAATCTTATTGCCCAAGGGAGGGGCGTGGGAAAGGAGGACAGGTGAGTGGAAGAGACTGTGATCAGGATAGTGAGAAAGTCAAATAAGTCGTGACGTAAGTAAACCGTGGTCTTATATACATTTGAAAATCAGTACCACATTGACATATATACATTATCATATAAACTAAATATATACATTCGATATTCCTATCCCAGAGTAGCACAGTCACTTAATGTTCTGTTGTCAATGGGTAGGGACAAGAGAGGTGTGTCGACGTTTCGACCCCAAAAGGTGTAGGCTGAATCCTGCCCTACTGCGGGGTCTTCTTCAGGACATGTGGGGGGTGGGGGTACCGGGGTGGTGAAGGAGGGCACCTAAGGATTTAAAACAAACTGTTCAGTGGTGGAAAATCTAAGGATATTCCTAGTATGTGCAAATACCAGTCACACCATATTACCTAAACAAACCACATCTTTTTCATGTGGCACCGTCTGTAGCACATGTTGGGCTGGAAGGCTCCTATGAAGAGGGAGAGCGCATAAACCTAAAGAAAATAGGCTTAGATTAGAAACGTGGGCAATTATAGACAGACGTCCCACATAGTAGTGGATATACTTTCACCGAACGTGCATGAATAATAACGCATCTGATATCTACCCAGCCGGGTTAAAAACAAAGAAGTTTAATGTCATACAGCGGAGGGTGTACCAACCGGGATCCTACCAGGATAAAACCAAAGCAAATGGACACATTCATACACAGTAGTGTTGTGAAATCGATGCCCTTGTGAAATCTACTAAATAATACCTCGTGGTATCATCACACAAAATACGGCAATGTCCATCGCCACAATAATCACATTTTATGTGTAGTTACCTGAAGTTCATGTACTCGGGCCGAGCTTCATAAAGTGAACTTCGTGGGTAATTAATCTCGGGAATTAATCCGGGAGTATCGTTAGGCCTGTATAAGAAAGGAGTGGGGATTACGATAAAGATAGTACTGGGCCCCATAGACTAAGGCTAAAAAAGAATTACTCCACAAAAAACGCATCTACCCATCTTACCTCAACCGCTCGTGGTGTTGGTAAAAGATGCCGACTTTTTTGCTTTTATCTGGGCACGGGTTCCCGAGGACAGATCACTGGATATTCGGCATGTTTCCTCGCCGGGTTTCACAAATCGAGTGAAAGCCCTGTCACCGCATCGCATTTACCTACAGCTGACGTGAGCGTGTTTGTACAGCAGCTAAATGTCTGCTAGTCATTCAGCCAATGCCTAAACCCACAGAGGTTTGGAAGAAAGACTACTAGTTTGTAGTTTTTTAGACCGGCTCAAATTAAGCCCGCAGTCACAAAAGAAAGATTAAAACTCGGATCATAGTGAGTGAATATACGGGGGACTTAAGGTTTTCTATTCGGTTCAACCCGTATTATTTATACATATTTGGAGAAAGCTAGATGAGGCAGTGATTATTGGATTAGCCGTGTGTAGCACACACAGTCTCAGGAATGTTATCCTCCGGGTTGGTAACTCCGGTCGTCAGTAGACAATATATCATAGTTGGAAGGTCATGCTGTGCATCAAATTAATGAATTATATTTAAAAAGTGTCACGATTGCTGCAGAGGTTATAACAGCTCAATGCAATTCACAGTGGACAGACTGAAAACATTCAATAAACAATAACAATTCGGTATGTAGAGTACCACAGCATAGCTACGTTTCGTTTCACCAAGTCGATTAATGTATATTTCTGACTGAAAATCTCGTTTATAAACATACAAATGAAAGGACCTTGCCTGAAACCTTAGTAACAGCTCAATACAGTTCTAGGGGGGCAAAACAATGTCATTCGATATGCACTCGGTATACCGAGGGCCACAGCATAGTTATATTGAGTTGCCGCAATTAGATAGGTTCATGTTACAGAAAAGAGCCCCTTGTTTGTAAACATACAGACGAAACAGGATTTCCTGAAAACTCAATAGACATTATCATTCTGTTTCTCTATGCGAAAACTGAAAAATCCAGAGAACATATATATGCATTTCATGAGGATAATCAATGCAAGCAAGCTAACTGAGCAAAGCTAGTATCTTGTTCATTTAGTCCATTTTGTATAGTGTCCAGACGGTTCATCCATTTGCTTTCTCTAAGGTCAAGTATAGCACTGATGTTACCACCCCTAGGTCCTAGGGATACTTTTTCAAGGACCACCCATTGCATCTGCTCTACAGTGTGACCTGCCCTTCTGTAATGGTCTACTAATGGTGCTCCAATGACCTCACATCTAATCCTACTCTGATGCTGGAGGATGCGTGCCTTGACTTTCTGCTGTGTTTGTCCTATGTAGGCTAAGCCACACGGGCATAAGATACAATAGATAACATTGTTTGTGTTACAGTTCGTGAGAGTCTTAAGGTCAATGTTGTGGTGTTGGTAACTAAACTGTTTTGCTTGCATTGATTATCCTCATGAAATGCATATATATGTTCTCTGGATTTTTCAGTTTTCGCATAGAGAAACAGAATGATAATGTCTATTGAGTTTTCAGGAAATCCTGTTTCGTCTGTATGTTTACAAACAAGGGGCTCTTTTCTGTAACATGAACCTATCTAATTGCGGCAACTCAATATAACTATGCTGTGGCCCTCGGTATACCGAGTGCATATCGAATGACATTGTTTTGCCCCCCTAGAACTGTATTGAGCTGTTACTAAGGTTTCAGGCAAGGTCCTTTCATTTGTATGTTTATAAACGAGATTTTCAGTCAGAAATATGCATTAATCGACTAGGTGAAACGAAACGTAGCTATGCTGTGGTACTCTACATACCGAATTGTTATTGTTTATTGAATGTTTTCAGTCTGTCCACTGTGAATTGCATTGAGCTGTTATAACCTCTGCAGCAATCGTGACACTTTTTAAATATAATTCATTAATTTGATGCACAGCATGACCTTCCAACTATGATATATTGTCTACTGACGACCGGAGTTACCAACCCGGAGGATAACATTCCTGAGACTGTGTGTGCTACACACGGCTAATCCAATAATCACTGCCTCATCTAGCTTTCTCCAAATATGTATAAATAATACGGGTTGAACCGAATAGAAAACCTTAAGTCCCCCGTATATTCACTCACTATGATCCGAGTTTTAATCTTTCTTTTGTGACTGCGGGCTTAATTTGAGCCGGTCTAAAAAACTATAAACTAGTAGTCTTTCTTCCAAACCTCCGTGGGTTTAGGCATTGGCTGAATGACTAGCAGACATTTAGCTGCTGCACAAACACGCGCACGTCAGCTGTAGGTAAATGCGATGCGGTGACAGGGCTTTCACTCGATTTGTGAAACCCGGCGAGGAAACATGCCGAATATCCAGTAATCTGTCCTCTGGAACCCGTGCCCAGATGAAAGCAAAAAAGTCGGCATCTTTTACCAACACCACGAGCGGTTGAGGTAAGATGGGTAGATGCGTTTTTTGTGGAGTAATTCTTTTTTAGCCTTAGTCTATGGGGCCCAGTACTATCTTTATCGTAATCCCCACTCCTTTCTTATACAGGCCTAACGATACTCCCGGATTAATTCCTGAGATTAATAACTCACGAAGTTCACTTTATGAAGCTCGGCCCGAGTACATGAACTTCAGGTAACTACACATAAAATGTGATTATTGTGGCGATCGACATTGCCGTATTTTGTGTGATGATACCACGAGGTATTATTTAGTAGATTTCACAAGGGCATCGATTTCACAACACTACTGTGTATGAATGTGTCCATTTGCTTTGGTTTTATCCTGGTAGGATCCCGGTTGGTACACCCTCCGCTGTATGACATTAAACTTCTTTGTTTTTAACCCGGCTGGGTAGATATCAGATGCGTTATTATTCATGCACGTTCGGTGAAAGTATATCCACTACTATGTGGGATGTCTGTCTATAATTGCCCACGTTTCTAATCTAAGCCTATTTTCTTTAGGTTTATGCGCTCTCCCTCTTCATAGGAGCCTTCCAGCCCAACATGTGCTACAGACGGTGCCACATGAAAAAGATGTGGTTTGTTTAGGTAATATGGTGTGACTGGTATTTGCACATACTAGGAATATCCTTAGATTTTCCACCACTGAACGGTTTGTTTTAAATCCTTAGGTGCCCTCCTTCACCACCCCGGTACCCCCACCCCCCACATGTCCTGAAGAAGACCCCGCAGTAGGGCAGGATTCAGCCTACACCTTTTGGGGTCGAAACGTCGACACACCTCTCTTGTCCCTACCCATTGACAACAGAACATTAAGTGACTGTGCTACTCTGGGATAGGAATATCGAATGTATATATTTAGTTTATATGATAATGTATATATGTCAATGTGGTACTGATTTTCAAATGTATATAAGACCACGGTTTACTTACGTCACGACTTATTTGACTTTCTCACTATCCTGATCACAGTCTCTTCCACTCACCTGTCCTCCTTTCCCACGCCCCTCCCTTGGGCAATAAGATTTAATGTCTATTATTGTTTTTGTTGATTGTTCTGACAACTGATCTGCATTTGAGGATGTATATTAAATAACATCACTCGAGAATATTTTGTCCTAAAAAGTCTTTTTTTCAAAATATGCTGACCGCATGAGAATTGTTATTGTGCATTTTTGAATACTGCTTTAACTGGGACCACCTTATATATAACATTGATTACCCAGGTCCCAGTATCATTGGGTCAACCCTTACTTTGTAACATTAATTTGTAGAAGAGCTAGCCTCCTTCCCCCATTTTGACAGTAGGAAACCTGAAATAGGTTTCACTTCTGTCAACACTATCAATCCCTATGTGTAACAACTGGGCATAAACAAAGTTATAGGAGGTACATAGTACATTTGAAGAAGTAAAGAATATGAATACCCAAACCCCAATCCTTTTAGCAAATGTACAAGTGAAACATGAGGGTGAATGACTTCAAACTAAATCACATTGGCTCAGCCCTAGTAAGCGCCAAACTAAAAGCATTAGTGCTGTGTATATGGCCAAGCTCACATATACAATTGTATTGTGGTATATTCATATGAGTGCATAAAAACTTGCTTTTGCCAACAAAATATAAGAACTCCTCTTTCTTTCCCTGCGCTGCCATCTTGTCTTTCAAAAAGTTTCAGATGTCAAAATGTCAAAGCAGGCTTCGCTCTGGGAGCCCTGCCAGGCTTCTAAATATAGAACTGACTTTTAACTCTTCGCCGCTGTCCTATTCTGTGTGCAAATTTTCCATGCAGCTTTCCCTATTCAAAGTCACCCTGAAAACAGAAAGCTGACCCATTCCCCTGTTTGTCATAACTTCTGCTGGTTTTTAATACATATTTTCAATTATAAGCAGTGTGTAGTATACTTGTCTATCAATAATGGAAGTCAACTATTTGTATTAAACCGAAATGTATGCATTTACTGAAGCCTAAGGCTCAGTAATGCAGAATTTTGTTTTTAAATTAGTGAATTTTGCCCAATTTCGACTTTGATATTTGGGGCACTTAAAAATGAATATCCTATAATTTCTTTGCATAATAGTCATTCTCAAAGTGTTCTCTACAGATCCCAGAGATTTGTGCTTCAGAAATATCATTTATACCCTTATAAAGATGAGTTTTTTTTACGCCTGCACAGAGTGAAATTTAATAGGCAAATTTCCTAATTATGTGCTACAACACAACTTAAATTAAATTTTAATGCTAGGAGGTCACAGTATGAGTATTAAGCTTTATAAATATTAAAAACGAATTTAAAAGCACTTATTTTTTTAATTTTGTTTTCTCAATTAATATTTTTTTTCTTTTTTTATATTAAAACCAATCATTTTGATAATTCCACATAGGAAAAGCAAGCTTCATTCCTTGCCTATCATATTTAGACACATTAATTCATAAGCCTAAGCACAGAAGCCTAACTTGGAACATGAAAAGTTTTGCGCCACTTTTTTTAAAAGGACAGTCATAGGGGCATATGTAGGTAATTCACATTTTGCGATTCTTAAATAGCGATTTTTAAGGAATCGCTATTTGAGAATTGCAAAATGGAATGTAGGTAAAAACATGCAATTTTTTAGCGAATCTCAAAAATTCCTTAATTGCGATTAGCAAATTGCGAATCGCAATTAAGGAATGAGTGTCCCATTCATTCCTACGGGCCAGGAGGCCCATAGGAATGAATGGGGATACATTCTCAAATTGCGATTTTCTATGAGAAAATCGCAATTTGAGAATTGCAATTCCAAGGGTGCCAGAGTGTCCAAAGGACAGCTGTTGCACCCCTGGAATGTGCCTGTAAGTACATGTGGCGCACATACATGCCCTAAGGGCATGTCAGTGCGCCACATGGCACTTTGAATTTGAAAAAAAAATTAATTTTGAAAGGAAATCGCAAAATACCATCTACTCGGAGTAGGGCGGTATTTTGCGATTCCTTAAGCCCACATCGCAATTTCTAAGGCACCCCTACATAGCATTTAAGGAATCGCAAAGGACCCCTGTTGCACCCCTGGAATGTGCCTGTAAGTATATGTGGCGCACTTGAATGCCCTAAGGGCAGGTGTGCCACATGGCACTTTGAATTTTACAAAAAAAATGACTTTGAAAGGAAATCGCAAAATACCATCTACTTGGAGTAGGTGGTATTTTGCGATTCCTTAAGCCCAAATCGCAATTTCTAAGGCACCCGTACATAGTATTTAAGGAATCGCAAAATTGCGATTCCTTAAATGCTTGAGCAAAATATGGAATCGCACATTTTTCGATTCCTTATTTTGCGATTTGGCGCCTACATACCAAATCGCCGTTTGTGATTCGCAAACGCTTACCTACATATGCCCCATAGTCATTATTTAAACACCAGAACCAAGAATGTGCTTATGTAAAAAGTCCTTAAGAAAAGGAAATCCTTACTTTAAATGTTTTCTTGTTATCCAAAATAATGAACCTGATTTTTGTAACTTTTTAAAACAGCAGTATGAAATGCAGGATTTTACACCATGCTAGAACTGAGAAAATCCTAGCTGAGTCAACATTCCTGTCTCTCTGTGGCCTACACTCAAAACAATAGCTGCTGCTAAGCGGCAGTTAAAACACAGCTGTTGTGACAGTCTATTTAAAACTGAAGCATTTCTAGTTCTAAAATGTGTGTAGTTCAGCAACATCCAATGTACTCAGATGATGTGTTTCCCTGTTTATATCTAATACAATGTATCTAAGGAAAATGTTTTATAATTGTTTATTTATTGCAAAACACACAATTTTTTTTTTAGGCCTATTTTATTCCAATTCAATGTTAATTCTAATTTTATCTTTTAAGCATTGGCAGTTTGTACATGTGCATAGTTTCTTACTTTTACCAATTTAATAGTAATATGCAGTTATTTAGCATATCATTTGGTTCATTTCTGGATTTTTATTTAATATTTATTTATTATTAATTAACTCACATTTTACATAACAGACTGATGACAGCAAGAAAACACAAACAAACACATTGAGCTCATTCCAGACATATACAGAAGGGGTCATACACTCAGGGCACATAATACAGCGAGCTTAAGGCTAGGAATCCTTACACAAAGAGCGCATTCGCTATTTGCTCACAGAAGTTGCAATGTAAAACCATGAACCACATAGATATTTAAACACACATTTAACCCACAGATCAACACTCAGGACAGAAACAAAGGACAGCCCACAGACAGTTCTTAAACCAAACCATTTTTAAATACTAGTTGTAAGTCATATTTACAAGAATAGCTTCTTAATAGTATTCCAAAAGACTGCAAAAAACAGCCCAACAGACTGTTTTATTCCCAAGAAGCCAAAATACACTCAATTCACTAGCTTTGTCTGGCAGAACACCAAAATAATCGCTCTTCATATCTCCATTTATAAACGTGCGCAGAAAAGGATCCTTTTTGTATTATGTCCATATTTGAATTCCATGGGGATACAGAATCACCAAGGAAGAAATATGTTTTTATACCTAAACCTATTTAGGTATTCCCTCAGGGCAGCCGGCTAATTTAATTCACATCTCACTATGGTACATCCAAAAAGCAACACTTTCTTCGATGTGTGCTTGAAACAGGCATGCCAAAAAACAGTGCAAAATTTGCAGTATTATAATCAAAGAAGAGCTTAAGGTACTCTTCGTACGGTGCGCCGTTCAAACAAATTCAAACAGAGAAAAATGTCCTCATTACCTGCCTACACAAATTGCAATTCGTATATCTATCCCATACAAATCAAAAGTTGGCCAACACAAATTTCAAAATTCCAAAGCCAGAGTAAGCGTTACTAAACTACCTTACCAATCCAAGGCATCAAAACCAACAGCAACGGCTGCAGAACGACTCTTACCAATCAAATGGTTGTCCAAATTCTAACTGCCAAGTTTTGAATGACCTTACGGTAATTTTTTAGAATACTCATGCCAAAAATGTTCTCAGTCAGGAGTGACATCATGTGGAGGATCAAAATCAGGAAGATCAGAAATATACTGGGCTGCAGAGACATAGAATCCCTAGAATCTCCGTGCACAGAGTACCTCCTTAGTAGAGTCCTGTCCTGTCTCCCACAGTAGATTTCTGTCTCCTGACAAGATCACTCCTTAGATAGCCACTTCTCTGATGAGCCCTACATTGGGCGTGATTTGTAGAATATAGAAACCTTCTCAGGGGTCTCACTGATACTTGGTTCTTTTAAACCAACAAAGAATAAATCGGCACAGAAGCGGAAATATAAAAAGATCACATTTATTCACCTCAGATGAGGGAGACTACATCCCACAGAAGCTTTAGCAACTAAATGAGGCAGTCTAAGGAGTACAGAAAACTGGGGCCTTATATATGCTTAGGGTTACATAGTCAGCATAAGACCAAGGGGCAGTCCTGGCTCATGTAAGCATGCAAAATGACTAATATAGGCATGCAATATCTGCTTGCTCAACAAAGTGGGAGGAGTTAACAGTTGCTAATTCTGGTGAACACATCCTGACATTTACAGACTAGAAACAGTTGCAAGGACAGCTGCAAGCTCAACTGAGCCTGTGCGAAGGTGGAAGATGCTGAATATAGTTCATTTCTAGGCAGATTACAAGAGCAGTCAACACTGAGGGAGGACAGAGCACATGGCGAGCATGTGGCAGCACATGGCTAACTAAAATGGCTGCCAGAAATACTGTTGTAAATGAATCTAGGACCCTAGTGTAATTTTCCCGATTCATGCCCTTATCTAGGTATAAATTACCTGATCCTTACATAGGCATAGAAATCATTACCATACTCTAAATATGTCCTCTTCTTTTGTACATAGGCCATCTAAAGCAGTCCAACCATCAACCTCCTGCGTACAGCGATAAAAAAGTGGTTTTAAAGTGAATTAATGAAGAGATACGGTTCGGCATCTTGGTTAAAACCTTTCTCTACAATGCACATTCTCAGAACCCAGGTGCTTTCTCGTCATCAGAGGCGGAGTTGTTGGTTCTCTCTTATATATGTGGTATAGAAGAACTGAGCTCGTCATGAGCATGGAAGGGGTTAACTAAACCAAACAAGAGCAATATGGCAAAAAAATCAGCATACATAACTCACACTATCACTTTTAAATGGTTTAAGCAATTCTGTCCATAGACATCTATGGATGCAGTGATTTTAGCACAAAGTACCTCTGATGCATCAAAGTCCAAGACGAAAAACAGCTGCAAAGGAGGAAAGCATCGGAAATACTGAGTTGCCTCGGTTCTTGAGTCCTTGGAGAATGGATGTATCAGTACTGATGCATGCAGGAAAAGTGTTGCGTTGATTCTGGACTGCAAGGAGAAGTGATGCATTGATTTACAGAGGCAACTCCTTTCAGAGAGGTAATGCGTTGGAAATTTAACACACAGGTGCGATGCATGAGAAAATCCAGGTGCTGCAGGTCGGTGCGGACGAAACAGGCGCTGCATGATTTCCAACTCCCACAGACAGGTGGTGCATTGATTTCTTCAGCCGCACACAGGGCTGGCATATAAGTCAGAATGGGGGTTGCAGACTTTGAAGACTCAGTGCTCTGGACTTGAGCTGTGCCAGTTCTTCAGGCCACAAACAGGCACTGCATCAATTTTTTCAGCCATGTCGATGCGTTGGTTTTTGAACTGCGTGGCAAGCTTGCACCGGGATAAAGGGCAATGAAACTGAGATGCATTGATTTATAAGTCCAGAAGCAGCAGAACAACCTCCAAGGGTCCATAACTGGAATTGGCACCACTTGACAGGTCAGATGTACCAGCAGTGGAGTACAAGGAAGCTGCAGGTGAAGTCTTTGATGGACCTGAGACTTCCCAACAGGAGGTAAACACACAAGTCCTTTGATAATCTTCTTAAGTAGGATATCAAAGCAAAATCCAGTCTTTGTCCTCTGCAAGACAGAATCGGCCACTGCAGGCCAAACCAGAAAAGTAACCGAGCAAAGGGGCAGTACTTATCCTGACAGAACTCCAGCTGTTCTTGGCAGAGTCTCCTTTTGATCAAGAAGTGTTCTAAAAGTCTAGGGTTTTAGGACCAATACTTAAACCCTTTTGGGCTTTGAAGTAGGCATATTTCAAAGGACATTCTTTGTACTGCACAGATCCTGCCTGGTGGAATTTCAGGGTTCAATATAGTGAAAATATAAGCAGTATTGACTATGTTGGCTTGAATTTACCGTGGGCATCCTGCATAATTTTTATGTAAAATGTGTCTCTTCCTTTTTAAAACGTTTCAGAATGAGTTATAATTGAATTATGTATACTTTATGATTTATGGACAGTATTCTTCATGCACAATTTAGTGTTTTGATGTTTTATGAGATGGCGACAAAATGCCTCAGTTCAGTAATTTTTCCTTTATAATATTCAAGGAGTTAACGTACTGTCATGAAATAGTGTAGGATGAAAATATTGGTCTGAGCAGAAATTGATTACATGTTTCTCACAAACAGTTAGTTCAAAGTTTTTCTTGTAATGTTAGTATAACCAAATGAGTCCGATGTAATAATTTTAATGGTAAAGTAAAATATATCGAATTACATAAATATCGACTTCAAAATATAGAATGGACACAATATCGAATGAATAGAATATAGTCAGCAAAAATATTGAATTTAAGGTAAGTAATGTAATATCGATTTTTATAAATATAGAAAGTCAAAATATCGAAGTATATAATATAGGTTATTAAAATGTATCGAATTTTTAATAATATCGAATTTTTTAAAGTGTTTTGTATGTTTGTATTTGTGTGAAAAGTGTATATTTTTTTGTAATTTATTTTTGCGTAATGAATTTTATGTTATTTATTTTTGCGTAATTTAATTCTGAAGCGGGTTGTGGGTTTATAGGGGAATAGGGTGGGAAGTGATTTAATTATATTAAATAAAATATACATTTTCTGAAATTATTAATTATTTTTAATTTAATTTTACGTTTTAGTTAAGTAGCGGGTTGTGGGTTTATAGGGGAATAGGGTGGGAAGTAATCTAATTGTAATTAATTAAATATTTTAATTTATTTATTGGTACTTATTTTGAATAAATTGTTAATTAATTTTTAATTGATAATTAATTTGTTTTTAATCAGTAATTAATTTTTATTAATTCATTAATTGATAATTATGTGAATTTTATTAATTTATTTTCCGTAGCGGGTTGGGTTTATAGGGGAATAGGGTGGGAAGTTACTTAATTGTAATTAATTAAGTGTTTTTATTTATTCATTGGTATTTATTTTTAATTAATTGGTAATTAAATATTATTTGTTAATTAATTAATTGTAAATTGATAATTAATTTGTATTAATAGTTAATGAATTTTAATAATTAATATTAATTTGTGTTTTTAATTGATTAATTATTATATTAAATTGGTATTTACTTTTCAATACATTTTTTATTGGTATTGATATTTAATTTATTTTGATTATTATATCAAATATTACTTTCCCTACTGTTAAGCTCACTAGAGTGGGAATAGTAATTTTTAACCCTACGCTATCCAACGCCTTCCCTACTGTTGCAGTTTCTGGAGTGGGAATAGTAATTTTTACCCCTACGCTATCCAACGCTTTCCCTACTGTTGCACTCTCTGGAGTGGGAATAGTAATTTTTTCCCTCCCGCTATCCAACACTTTCCCTGCTGTTGCACTCACTGGAGTGGGAATAGTAATTTTTACCGCTACGCTATCCAACGCTTTCCCTACTGTTGCACTCACTGGAGTGGTAATAGTAAATGTTACCCTCCCGCTATCCTACAGTAAAAATATTGTATGTTTTTTTTATATCATGTGAATATATATATATATATATATATGTTTTAAAAAATAAAATGTTATGTTTTTTTAAGTTAAATTAAGTATGTTATAATTTTAAGTTATTTAAGTATTTTTAAGTATGCTTTAGGTAATTATTTTTAATATTTCATTTATTTTAAATTTCTTTTAAGACATTTACAAAAATTCGATATTTTGACTAACTATATTATTTTTAAACGATATTTTTGATTCAATATTTTTGTACTTACCTGTTTGTAGATAGGAATTCAATCTTTTTGTAGTCGATATTTTATCCTCGATATTTTTGTATGTCTATATTTTTGTACTCAATATTATTTCAGTGATCCAATTTTAATAGTTGGACAGTTGATGGGCAGACCATGAACGATATACTGTTTTTTTCTGTGAACATTTGAAGTCCTATTGAGTGGTCATGAGAGCATCCACATATTAATGATTGTTGGTACCTTAATGGTGTTTCAATAATGGATAACAAAGAATAACAGATAACAGAAAATAGACCAAAGGGCATGTTGCGCACATAAGTGATATTATTGTTAGACCATGTTATCTGAAATACATTCGAAGCCAGTGGACTGGTTACATTCATCTTGCTGATCGGCTCGCTAATATGCAAATTTGAGGGGTAGAACGCATGGTTCCTTTGAATAAATATGGGACCTGATGGGGCAGGCAAGCCTCAATACTGGGTGGTGTCATAATTTGATTTTCACCACTCGTGATGTGTTTTTGAATGTGATGTACAATAAAGTTTGAATTGTGGCAAACAAACAAAAAACTGGCGGGCGGGTGATCGCTGCTATACTTCCGGGTACACATGCATGATGATTGGAGGAGTAATATCACATGTCACCCAGGACCAAGTCCGGGATGTGTAATAGAGGTAGGCTTTTACTTTGAAATGTAAAACCTGGGAGTATTGGTCGAGTTAATGACACGTGTTAACTCACGCAGAATGCTAGCAGAATTTCACAGTTGATGTAACAGAAGGCGATTGGCCCGCGGTAGTTCAAAACGGACAAGCAGCAGAACTGGCGCGGCTCGTGATTCGGATTTTGGTTGACTATCAGATCGCTGTTCCGCCGTTTGGGGTGAGGAGTCCAGATCATGAGTGAGCAGTCAAGGAAGCTGTTTTCCTTGTTGGGACTGTGCTTTGTAAATGGGGAGGCGAGTAATGTTCAACGATGATGCAGTGCCTTTGCATATGCTGCATTGGGCCTATTTTTTTATTAATATCGGGCAGTTTGTGTGGATGGCCATTTGCATTTTAATAGGCTTCTTAGAGTTGTATTTGAGTATAATATTGCGCTATTACAGGTACAGACTAGTACGTAGGGATCAGCTCGGTTGTAATATTCACTCGGTAGGGATTTTGTGTGGCCCAAGCACTGCCTATTTTCCAGCTAGCCTTCACCTGGGGGTCGATTCCGATTTGAGGAAAAAATAAACCCGTACGATTCGCATCCGGAGCCCTCTGCGTAGGAATCGTAAACATGCCGTACGACCCGCCGAGTACGATTCAGAACTGGGTATGAGGACGCGATTCGTATGGTCCACGTCAGGTAAGGGCGATTCGTATGGAAAAGAACACAATCACATGCACACCGTACGGTCGGTACACCCCATGATCACGGGGTACGGTGCATATTACCATTCTTGGACTGAGCCTATGCAGCCAAAATACGGCATGGCTACTTCCACTAAGTTCCAAGAATCAAGAACGATTTCTTAGAGAAACCCGCCTTCAGCAGCTAGGGACTTCCCCTCGCCTGAATACTAATTTATCCAGGAAATCATGGAGTTTTCAAAGAAATGAGTCTATGAGTGACGTTGATTAAGTCCAATCATACGTCAAACTCGGCACCTTCAAAGTATAAATATGCCTTCATTTTCCCAGACAAACACACAGGGGTTTGGAGCAGATCAACTAACTACTTGCCCGACGCCCTGCAGCAGCAAGTGCCGAAGGAAGTTGACCCTCCAGCTGATGCACTGAGAGACGCTGTCTTTTCTCCTGCCGAGAAATCCAGCGCCAGTGTTTCCAGGCTACCCTTGTGGGTTTTCTTGGAAATCGAGTCCTGAGAGAGAGTAACAAGACCTCCTTCATTCTAAAACCAAGGTACGGAGCTGATTAGACCCATAGAGAATTCTTGGATAGATCCTTGGCAGAGAAATACTAAACTTAAGCTACTCCTCACTTACTTCTTCCCTTGTACTAGACTTAGGTTAGGTACACCGGGGTAGGTGGATTTTAGAAGCACCAGTTGATGGCTTTAAGTCATTATTTTATTACTGTATGTATTTTACTCGTTTTAGGCACTTTATGGCTTAGAAACCATATCATGCTTTTACAGTACTACGTTATAATACTTTTCATATTATATACTCTGTACTTTATAACCAGTATTACAATTGTAGCAGTACATTTCTTAGCCTTGAGAAACAAGACTGTTCAATAAATACGTTTTATTGAAAACGGCCGTCTCTCTATTTTCTCTGCACCTCTGGTGAAACGAAGCATGCACGATCGACTGAGTAAAATAGTTATCTATTGTGTCCGCAACTCTAGAGATACGTTTCTTATTCTTGGGAAACAAAGTTGTCATGTTTATGCTCTTGTCAGAAACTAATCCCTTCTTGTGAATTCGAGAAAGTTTCTAGTGACATCTGAGCTAGCTGGCACTCACAATTAAGTCTAATGTATACGATAGAGACCTAGTCGACCTCAGTCCTACGTCTAAACTATAGTATATGTTATTCCTTTTTTTTTTTTTTTTAATTTTTATTTGGTGATTAACAATTGCAGATACATAAAGAGAGAGAGAACAACGATTTAGATAAAAAACAACAACAAGTAAAAGAAAAAAAATACAACAGTATTATAACGAGGGTTCATAAAAAAAAAAGAAAAATCATACACATTTCAAAGAAAGAGAGATGTTAAGGATAATACATAAAGAATAAACAACAGATAATTAAGGCAGTATATTCTTGATTACATACTTTTAGCCACAATCACTATTATCATTACTCCAATTTTCAATTGGTTTCCAAATCTCGATACCACGTGCTCTAAGCTTTATCCCTTTACATACAAAAATCGCCTTTTCCTGATTGTACATACCTAAAAGCCTAGACAACCAAATCTGAAAATTAGGGGGATCAACATCCTTCCAGCGGGCTGTTAATATGATTCTATATACAGCTGTACTTAAGAAGAGTGATACTTCTTCCGCCTTCGTATGTTTCAGAGTGTTATCGTAGCCCAAAATATAGAGGGTTGGAGATTCGGCTACTGGATGCCCAAACACCTCCTGCCAAAACTCAGCAATCATTGTTCGCAGTGCTAGCAATTTATCACAGTCATAAAGCATATGTAATAGATTTGCCGCTGCTTTGCCGCACCTTGGACACTCTGAAGTAGGCCTTATCCCCCAAGCAAAAAGTTTAGCGGGAGTGAAATACAAATCAAAAATAGTTTTATATAGTTGGGCTTTCATATTGGAGGACATAAATAGCTGTGACGATAGTATAAGAGACATGTCGATGTCTACATTGGGATTATGTAGTTTCATTGACCAGCCCACTTCGGTAGATTCTAAGTCATCTTTTTGGTTTTCAATTAATGTGTCGTAGATGGTACCTATCCTAGTTGAGGCATTAGACAGATGATCGATTAGAGGAATATTATCCAGACAGATATTAACAAGTTTTGAATTTATGATTGTGTTAATTTGTATAAATTTGAATACACTGTTATTGGGGATAGCAAATTTAGATTGAAGTTGTTGGAATCTACTACCATTATTGGGGAGCATAAAATCTCCTACTGTTAATACTCCTAAAGTTTCCCACCGTCTGGAAGTAGCGTCATATGTTTGAGGTGGTAGTATTAAGGAGTGCCATAATGAGATATATCTGTTGTATTTGGGAATGTTCATATATCTCGAGATTTTCTTCCACGCTACCCAAGCGTTTGTTATAACCTTAAATTTAATTTTCTTATAATATGAGGGTTCAATCTGTTTCAGTAGCAAGCCATTAGCAATATCGCCGATAGACAACTCGTAGATTGAAGGTATGTGATTACCCCCCACCTCATATCCCAGTGGTTTAACATGAAATAATACCAACATCTGTTGCAGAAAGGCAGCCCATGAATAAAATCCTAAGTCAGGTAAAGCCAAACCTCCTCTAGTGGTGGGTAGGGAGAGCTTCCGGATAGATCTCCGAATCTTACCATATCCCCACACAAATTTACCCATTTGACATTCTAATCCCCTTAGAATACTGTCTTCTACAAGAAGAGGAATCGCTCGAAACAGATATAGAACCCGGGGTAGAACATTCATTTTGAGAAAATTGCCTCTTCCGATGACTGAGAGATGTAGTCCATCAATCCTTTTGAGTTCCTTCTTTATCTTTTGGAGCAGTGGTTCGTAGTTAATTTTTACAATCTCCTCTATTTTGGCCGATATTCGAACTCCCAGATACATAGCAGATTCTACCCTTCTAGGATCAGTAAAGTGGGTATTATTGGTGCAAATTACCATCGTTTTATCCCTGTTTAAGGAATATCCTGATAATTGGCCAAAGGCTTGAGTAATTAGTTCTATTTCTGATATAGCCTCCGTTGGCTGTGGTGTTATTATAGCCACATCGTCTGCGTAAGCTAATATTTTGGTTTTGTAGGGGCCCAGTATAGCTGGTTTAATTGCCTCAGCCTGTAAAAGTTTAAGAATAAGTGGATTTATGTAGAGGGCGAAGAGAATTGGGGAGCAAGGGCATCCCTGCCTAGTCCCCCGAGATATGTTAAAAAATCCAGATTCTTGGCCCATTACCAACACCTTAGCCTTGGGTGAGAAATACATTGCTTTAATTGATCTCATAAGGCAAGGTCCAACATTATTCTGATCTAATATTGCCCATAGGAATGCCCATGAAACCCTATCGAAAGCCTTCTCGGCATCCAGGAGGACCATCAACAACTGGCCCCCCGTTGTATTTGCGGCATCAAATAGTGCAATAGCGCGTCGGGTATGGTCCGTAGTATCCTTACCTGGAATAAAACCATGTTGCCAGGGGGAGACCAAACGTTCGATGATCCCCCTGAGACGATTAGCCAAAATCTTTGAGTACAGTTTTGAGTCAGAATTTATTAGAGAGATAGGTCGATAAGATGAGGGCAGCTGAGGAGGTTTATCTTTCTTTTGAAAAATTACAATATTAGTTTCCTGCCAAGACCTTGGTGGGATGCCACTAGATTGGATCCCAACAAATAAATCGTGGAGTAGAGGCGTTACTATATTACCCAATATTTTATAAAACTCGAGTGGTATTTTATCAGGCCCTGCTGCTTTTCCCGCAGCTAACTCTGCGAGAGCAGTTTCCACTTCTATTTGAGTTATTTCTCTTTCTAGATCAAACCTAGTAGCATTATCCAATCCTAGACCGTCTTCGTGCTCGCTTGCCCATTTTGATAGTGTTTCTTCGATTACATTTGATTTTAGAGAGTCCTCATTTTTGTACAATTTCCCATAATAATTTTGAAACACTTCTAAGATAGTTTCAGGTGTTGTAAATACTTGGCCTTCTGATTCAATGCGCGTAATTGAGTTAAGAGATTGACTTTGGCGAGTTCGAAGGGCCAATTGTTTACCCACTCTATCTCCCATTTCGTAGATCTTGTTCCGGTGGGATTGATATAATTCGGCCGTACTTTGGGAAATTTTACTGTTTATCTCTGCTTTTAGTATCGCCATATCTCTTAAAATTGAGCCACCATCCGCATTTTGTGCTATTAGCCTAGTATGCTTCTCTTCTAGTTCAGCTAATTTTTGTAGTTGTAGTTCATTAAGCCTTGTCACCTCCTTCCTCTGTCTGGCTACGTAACTGATTGTCTCCCCACGGGCTGCAGCTTTAAAGCAATCCCATACCATATTTCTGGAAGTGCTATATCGGTTAGAGTCAAAAAAATCCTGTGACCATTTTTTCATATGTTCTATGTATTCATTATTTACAAGCAGTCTTTTGTCGAAAGACCAACTAGAGCGAGGTCTGGCCATGTCATTTAAGTGAAGAGTGAGAGATAGAGGATTATGGTCCGATATAATTTTTGGTAGTTTACTTATTTGAGCCAAACTTGCCCGATTATTCGACATTAGAATATAATCGATACGGACATATTTATTGTGAGGGTGGGAAAAATATGTATAGCCAGGGTCTTGACCCTGTTTTAGATCCCATAAGTCAACCAGACCTAAACTTTCTTTTAATTGGGAGACAGCATTAAAAACTTTAGGCTTGCGACCAGTATATTTAAATCGCACTTGTTTTTGTGGTGCACAAGCTCTGGGTAGAGAAATATTCAAGTCCCCACATAGGATCATTACCTGAGGCCAGGATGCTAATTCTATCTCCAAGTCGTTAAAGATTGCGGGGTCATCTTGATTAGGGGCGTAGATGGAACATATAGTAATTCCACACTTGAGCTCCACAATCGCCCACCTGCCTAGTGGATCAGCTAGTTTACGAGTTGCCTCCCCCAAAAAGGATCTTGCTACTATAGCGACCCCCCTTGTCCTCGTAGTTTGGCTAGTACATACCAGTAAATTAAACCCTGAGATCTTCAATACATCCCGCTCTGCCCATGGGATGTGGGTCTCCTGAAGACATACTATATCGAATGCATTTGCCCTTATTAGTCCCCACATTCTTTCCCTTTTGCTCCTATCATTAAGTCCTGCCACATTCTAGGAGCACATTTTTATCTTAGCCATATCAGTGTGTTATTATATTTAGATCCACATCTATTATGCATATAGAAGAGTGAAAACAGATCAATCAACTCCTTAACATCATTGACACATTTGTTATACGAAAAAGAAAATAGAAGTAAATCAGACAAATCCTTAACATCATTGACATTTGTGTCATCATTTATGTTCTTCATAATGCATCTGGAACTGTAATCACCATATTTCTGCATTTTCTTCCCCCACCCTACCTCTTGAGCCCAACCCCTAACCCCCCCCCTTACCACCCTTAGAGGCAACCTGGGTTTTGCCTCACCCAGTTGCTGATGGCAGTGTGGTCCGTACGCCTGAGCTTGAACCTTGCCTGTTATTTTACAATCCTAGAAAGAGTCAACCATATAGCAAATAAGAATAACTTATCAGTACTATCATATACTTTATATTCAATTGTCAATTATTTAAGTCATATTTGATAGTATATGTTATTCCAATGCGCAGAGCCTACTGGGAATATAGGAACTACACTACACAGCGCCCAATGGGGGGCAAGGCGATAATTTAACGCTAGATACTAGAGTAACTCAGTTGTGCTTTTCACACAGACCCCTCTTTCCTGTAAAATACTCCAATAGACGTTTGGAGTGGGTAAAAGGTTAATATCCACCAAAACTGAGTAGGACGAAAATCCTATGTATTAGTTTTTGGTTTGTTCAATGTTGAAGGATACAGTGTTCCAAAATATTGTGCACCTAATCTTTGTTTCCTTTCAGTCAACAAAATGACAGAGTGACAAAGAAATAGCTAGAGTTGCAGCTCAAGCAGTCTTAGATGACACAAATCTCCAACAAAGTGACCCGGATGCAATAATCATCCCGGTAAATGTAAGAAAATCCATAACTATAAAACTTATAGAAAATGGAGTATCATCGAGAGGTGGTAAAGTAATCTTTGTTATAAAGGGACATGAATATCGGCAAACAGAGGTATTATATTCATGGATTCTATTTCCTGCAGCAAATGCAGTAACATACGAGTTCCACTACTACAAAGTAGAGGAACCTCCAGTGGAATACGTTCCTTTCTAGGACAATAAAATTCCATTAACTTACCAAGAGCATCAGCTCTGGTTTAAAGGCGCCCTACAACATCAAAATCACATTACCAGGCTCGGTCCACTAGGTAGACCAGGAGCAACATGGCCGGTACTAGCCAGCTACACACCACATCCTGACATTAATGGAAAGACAGGTCCAGAACTGTAAGCTCAGCTGAAACAGTTAATTAAAATACACAGACAATTGGTTCAAAATGTCATGCAGACTTTAACAGTCCAACCAGCTGTAAGGATTCCACAGCACATCCCTCACCAGGGCAATACAAGCAAAATCACACCACAGACTATACAATCAGTTATGCCCGTAAAGAGGGAACAAATTTTGTTCCGGTTAGCTCCGAAAATTACTCAAATAGAGGCAGTATTCCCTGATAGTACACCTCATGAGAAACACAGAATTCTGACAATCTGTATACCAATGGGGATAGCACCACATGTGGAGGACTGTGACACTTGTGTTACAGTCTTTGCTTAAATCTACACAAAAACACATGGTGTACCGTCTAAGGCGGTTATACCAGATGTTCTGAGGCAGATTCAAAATGAATATGGTCCAGAACCGGCCTTAAATCTAGGTATGAAATTACTGGGGGATTTCAAACAGGTCTCAGCTATATTATTAGCTAACATTAGAGGTGAAGCAGCATCCGTGGCAATCCGCCAAAAGTTAAAAGAAACTGATATAACAGACCGACCATATGAACTTGCTAGAATTATTGAAAAATCTTATGAAGAATTAGGAAGAGATAGTTTGGGTGGGAAACCAGGAAAACCTGAATTAACGGAAAATCCTGAAAAAGTGTTTATTAGAAATAATCTCACCACTCCTAAAAATAAGTGGGAAAATACTAAACAGACACTTCCTAAAGAGAAACATTCTCAATCCAGAGGAAGATCTCCCCAACGGGGAGGTAGATCTACCCAACGGGAGCCCTCTGAAAGAAGGCATAACCTTAGGAATAGGGATACTTTAGGAAAACCTGATAGATATCAAGATACTGATACACGTTCCTCTCATACCTTTCAGACTTCCTCGCTTAAATCTGAGAGGAGAGGCCGACCAGAACAGAAAGAGCAACGTGTGAAGTCCAAAGAAGAAAAGCACGTTCCAAAAAATAAGAAAACTCAATTCACCAAAAAGAAGGTAGCAAGCATAAAAATCAGACATGTCGAGGATCCTGAGGACACAACTCAAGAAAGGGGAGTGACAGACAATGCTAGCCAGCACAGCAGAAGTCGCCATAGTTCACAAGACCTTGAAGGATCATCTGGAGACAGTGGACTTGAATGAATCCATTCAGGTTGAAACTGCAGACACCAGTGTTAGTGTACCCCTCCAGTTATATGAAGTAACACTCCGGATGGAGGGGGACATAACTAGAAAAATAAAAGCACTCTTTGGGAGAAGCTCTCTAAGGGTTATGACATTCTTCTAGCTGAACAAGACTGGCCACCTTAATTTGTCAGGGAGTGACCACATGGCGAAGAGATAATTATGTCAATTAATCAAAAAGAGACTAGCTAGGAATGGAGTTGGCATGATATTTATATTATAAGGATCATGGTGACTCAATTTTGTTTTGTCAATTGGTGGTGGCACCTGCTGGGTGTCTTTTAAAAGCCCTCACCCACCAACCTAGTTGGTGGCATGCTTCATCATCAGGCCCACCCAGTGACACCTAGCGTGTCCCGGGTGTGCTACGACGCCTGATTACAGCGGAGCAGGTATGTCACTGTGTGTGTGGTGAAGGATGTTAAGTTTGTGAGTTTAAAACGGCTTGGCGGGGGTCCCAGCACCCAGAGGGTAAAGACACTTTATTAATTGGGCCTCCGTCAGCGGTTAAAAATAAGGCTGTGGGACGTTAGAGGCGAGTTACGACCTCCCACGTCCTTGGTGTGTCAACATGTTTCAGCCAGTGCCTTATCAATATGCTGGCTTTCTTCAGGACATATAAAAAGGTGTGTGTGATTAAAACTAGTGGGTGTGTAGTGCAGGCTATGTGTCTACATGCCCTAAAGTGTATCTAACTGTGAGAGGGGGGATTCCCTTCTCAAGATCACGCTAGTTTTAGGTTGTTTTCGCTTCAAGGTTATTGAAGTGGCAAGGGGTTGGCCAGGATTTCTGGCCAGCGCCGGCGTTGGACCTGTTGTGCCTCCTTCGCAGAACCGGTGCGAAGGTTCTGCGAAGGAGGCACAACAGGTCCAACGCCGGCGCTGGCCAGAAATCCTGGCCAACCCCTTGCCACTTCAATAACCTTGAAGCGAAAACAACCTAAAACTAGCGTGATCTTGAGAAGTGAATCCCCTCTCTCACAGTTAGATACACTTTAGGGCGTGTAGACACATAGCCTGCACTACACACCCACTAGTTTTAATCACACACACCTTTTTATCTGTCCTGAAGAAAGCCAGCATATTGATAAGGCACTGGCTGAAACATGTTGACACACCAAGGACGTGGGAGGTCGTAACTCGCCTCTAACGTCCCACAGCCTTATTTTTAACCGCTGACGGAGGCCCAATTAATAAAGTGTCTTTACCCTCTGGGTGCTGGGACCCCCGCCAAGCCGTTTTAAACTCACAAACTTAACATCCTTCACCGCACACACAGTGACATACCTGCTCCGCTGTAATCAGGTGTCGTAGCACACCCGGGACACGCTAGGTGTCACTGGGTGGGCCCGATGATGAAGCATGCCACCAACTAGGTTGGTGGGTGAGGGCTTTTAAAAGACACCCAGCAGGTGCCACCACCAATTGACAAAACAAAATTGAGTCACCATGATCCTTATAATATAAATATCATGCCAACTCCATTCCTAGCTAGTCTCTTTTTGATTAATTGACATATAAACCGGGGATCTGGACTAGCTATCTGGTCCTCTCTCTCCCTCTTGATACACGCACTTATTAGAAGAGATAATTATGCCAGCCTTCTCAAATCACAGTCCAATTCATAAAAAATACACATATTTAGAAAATGGGCAGTAACTCAGGCTCCAGCATTTTATAAAAATCATGTGGGATGGGATGAAGACTCTCCCCACCATAAAATCCAGTTAAAAAAATCAACCTACTGCACAGAAGCAGTATCCAGTTAAGCAGGAAGCTAAAAAACAGGTCAGGGAGATTTTAAATCAACTTGAATACCAAGGGGTGATTGAAACAGGCACCTCGTCAATCAACAATCCTTTGTTTCCTGTCTCCAAACCAGACAATTCATATCGTCTACTATTGGATTATAGACATTTAAACTCCTTTTGCAAAACTTTTGCAGTACAAAATGCACATAGTGCAGCATTGATGAATAACATCGTGCGGAAAAAATATAAAACCACATTAGATATTTCAAATGGGTTTTTCTGTCAAAACATTGCATCTGGGGGCGGAAGGTCACATGAGGGGGAAGATGGCGGCTGGCTAGGTAGCAAGGTCGGGAGCTCCGTGGTGGCTCCAGTAGGAGACTAAGAGAAACTATTAGATAAGCACCCTATAAACAGCGAACATGCCCTCCCTTTAAATTCGTTATTTCATAAGCAATTCTATTTCAAATTTCATCTAAAATAAAAATCCTGCATATCTAGTGGGATCATTCGACTCTGAAACAGAAAAAAAGCATCGTACTTTTATGCCGTCACTGAAGGCAGTGGGGTCAGCTACGGAGCCTCACCGAGTGGGGGTCGGAGTGGGTGTCTTGAGCAGCCAGCAGACTGGATCTCGGATCCTGGACTCTCCCCCCTCCTTCCTGGGGAGATTCCCTTCGGAGCGTTCATGGGGTTGTGGTGTGCAGCACGGGAGGCTCGCAGAGCTTGCCAGAAAGCCGCAAGCAGAAATCCCTTCCTGTTCCGGGGCGAAGGAGGCAGCATCAGCACACTACCTGGAGGCGAGGATTAACGGACCAGCGGGAGCAGTGGAAGCAGTGGCAGTGGTGGTGGTGATTTAAACTCCTGGAATGACGAAACGGAGAAGAAAAGTGTAAGGGTGAGTCTCGGGGTGTTGACGGGGGTGTGAAGAGCAGTAAATGACCGAGGAGAGGGCAAGGTGGAGGCAAACTAGAACGCTCGAACTATATTATACTCGATAAAGAGACAGAAGGGAAAACAGCAGTGAGCCATATGCGTGGAGGCGAGAGCTCTCAGGGGGTAAAGGAGTTTTTCGTACAGAAGAAAGCAGAACAGCGGATGACAAGCTCTAGTGGTACTGTTAATACTGAGGAGGCGGAAAAGAAAATTGAGAATGGGGGGTAAACGGTGCAGCAAATAAAGAGGATAGAGGGGCTGTATCGCTTGCACAACTCAAGGAGACAGAAAGCGAGGAAGTGACAGAAAGGAGAGAACAGGAGAAAGGGAGATCAAGTTACTGCCTGAGGAACAGACAATTCCTTAAGTTCTCAACTACAATCTCTACAGACATTAAACAATCTACTGCCCCCTGTAGCACCAAAAGGAAATCTAGGAAGACAATCAAGTCCGATCCAAATAATTTCTATAACAAGAGGAAAATCCCAAAAGAAACAGGGAAGATGGGGAGTGCACTGGACCCTCCACCGCGAGTAACTCCATCTCTCAGATCTTTCTTTAAAGTACAGGAGCAAAATATGGTGACCCCAATCGGAGAGGGACAAGCATTTTCAGTGGCCTCTTCACCTGCAAAGACAAACGTGCCCTCAGTAGATAATCCGAAACCTGCTCAGCCTCTCCAATATATTTCATTAACAAAGCACGCTATAGCAGAAAGAGCTAGCATGGAACCTATCCAAAGCAATGACACGGCTTCTACATTGCAGATGCAGGAAAATTCAACCTCAAAAGAAGTAGCCTCTTCGCCATTTCAGCATCCAGCAAATCAATTGACCCCCCTCTCTAAAGATAATAGTTCCATGGAGGCGCAAGCTCAAATTTCCGGTGTTTCACTCAACAAACCAATTTTTGGAGAAAATGCTAGAAGAAATGAGGGCAAGATTTGCGGTATCAGAGCTAAATGAAGGCAAAATTTGTGAGGTCAGTGAAGCCCTAGACACCAAGATGGTTGCTCTGAATGATCGGGTTACTGAGGTGGAGTCTGCAGTTGAGGGGCTATCCAAAAAGGTGGAAAAAAATGAAAAAGACATAAGAGTGCTTAAAAAGAGTGGCAGGAGCATGAATGAAAAGTTAGAATCCTTAGAAAATCAGGCCAGAAAAAACAACCTGAGAATATTGAATGTCCCGGAAGGGGATTAAGAGGCATATATCAAAAAATTTGTCGTACTACTCCTCGAGGAACACTTTTTGGGGACGAAGGATATAGGCCTGGAGGATGACACTCAAAGAGTGCACCGAGATCCCTTTGCTAAGAAAAAAGAAAGAAAGAACCCAAGGAAAATTTTGATAAATTTCAAAACATATACAATCAAAGAGAGAATCTTAGGCGAGGCATTAAAAAACGGGCCCCACACCAAAGAAAATTGGACATTCAGGATTCGGTCCGACATCTCTAAAGCTACCCAGGACAGACAATGGGAACTAGGCCAATACATGCAGGAAATAAAAAGCCTGGGGGATACAGTACAAATGAAATTCCCTGCAGCCCTTCGAATTATGTGGCCCAACAAAATGCAGGCTGAGGTTGCCAGTTTCCTGGAACAGATGAGGGACCAGGTGAGAATTGAGTCTGGGGCACACTCTTAATTCTTTTGATTCTAGAAGGAGAGGAGAGATCCGATTAAAATAAAACGACATTAACTAAAGGCGAAACGTTAACTCAAATAGGAGGGAATATAAACATACAGGTAAAAGGGCACTATTCTGTAAGAAAGGGGCAACCACAGAGCTCACAAGGGGCTAAAATGAGACCCGAAAGGAAAGAAGGGAGGCTTCCCCAGGGAGGGATATTTTACTACACAAGAAAGATAAAACCAAAAAAAAAGCACAGGGGTGGGGAGCAAATTAGGGAAAAAAATACTCAAGAAATATCCTCACAATGCAAGAAGGAAAAAAGGAGACATCAGGGTTGGTCACATACAACAACAGGAAAATATAGAAATATGGCAAGTAAGGGAATGAGGAAAAGATGGGGAAATATGTAAATATTTTAACTTGGAACGTTAACGGGCTTAGACTACCAAGTAGAAGGCAAAGAATCCTGGAGTATCTGAGGGTGGCAGACAGTGAGATTATAATTTTACAAGAAACTCACTTGTTAAAAAAGGAATGGGAAGAAATTACACGAAAATTACACTGGGTGGATAGTTATGTATGTACTGATAAGGAATGTGTTGTAAAAAGGGAATTGCTATACTCTTTAAGAAATCTGCAAAAGCCAAAATTGAGCAGATAGAGTTAGATAAAAAAGGCAGATGGGCTATCACTAGAGTAAGAATTCATAATAAACCATACACCATAGCAGGCTATTACGGGCCTAATCTAGACGACCCCATCCCATTACAAAACTTGTTTACCTAATTGCGGTCATTCGATTACCCAGTAATACTAGGGGGGGATTTTAACCTAATCCCAGACCCTAAGTTAGACCGTCGGCCCCCAATGAAACAAATACATTTACCTAAAATGAGGGATTGGCTGGGAATCTATAAAAGAGATCTGGGATTGATGGATGTTTGGAAGGAGAAAGGGGATAAAAGGTACCCCTTCATATTCAAAAATAAAAGGTTAAACATACAATCTAGAATTGATTCCTTTCTGATGGATAAAATGCTAGTTGATAAGACACACAAAGTAGAACATTTGCCAGCCTTACTGTCGGACCATTCCGCCGTTCTACTTATTCACATGGGCGAGGGACAGGCGGCAGGGAGATGGACAGTGGCCCGCACTATTTTCAATGACCCACAAATCATGGAAACACTTAAATTAGACTGAGTATTTTGAGAATACTAAAGAGGGAACATCCTCGCAAGTTAGATGGGATGCCTACAAGGCATCCCATCCCATAAGGGGGAAAATACTCAGCTTAGCGACACACAAATAGAAAAAAAAAACAAGAAATAGGAACGTTTGAATCTAACATTCAAAACATAGAGCTATTAATAGAAGCTGAGCTTGACCCGGAAAAAAAAGAGAAAGTGGGTAGCGGATAAGGGAATCCAAGAGGAAAGGTTAACAGGGGTTTTAGAGAATAAAGTAAGAGAGAGATGGGAAGTAAGCAAACTAGCTAATTATGAATATGGCGAGGGGTGTAGCAAGTTCCTAGCGTGGAAAACTAAGACCGACGTTAGCAGAATAAGATACTCAATATTCTCCCCCAAGATGGTTCCAGCTCAAGCTCAGAAGAATCGGTAATAAAGAAAGAGTTTGCTGATTTCTTCTCTTCATTATATACAGAAAATATATTTCCCTCAAGTGAGGATCTAAACGAGTACCTGGAAAACCTGGAACTTCCAGTAGTAACAAATCTGGAAAAAGAGATGTTGAACGCCCCGATTACCATTGAGGAGGTAGTAGAAACATTGAAAGATTTAAAGAGAGGGAAAGCAGCTGGGCCGGATGCGCTCCCTAATGAGTTTTATACCAAATTATGTGAGGTCCTGGCCTCCCCACTCACGAACCTGCTAAACAAAATTTATATAGAGAAGGAGAAACTACCCGAATCCTGGAATGATGCAACGATAAGCATCTTGTTAAAACCAGGCAAGAACCCAGTAAAATGCGAATCTTATCACCCTATAAGCCTGCTTAATTGTGATGATAAGATCTTCACTAATATTTTAGCAAAAAGGCTAGGGAAAATTGCGGGTAATCTGATAAATAAAGATCAGAAAGGGTTCATAAGGGGAAGGCACCTGCAAGACCTAACACAAGAACTCGTCATGTCCACAGATGTAGCTACAAACGGAAAAATTCCACTAACCATAATAATCTTAGACGCAGCTAACGCGTTCAATAGAGTGAATTGGGAATTTCTGAATGCAACACTAAATACATATAATCTGGGAGAAAACTTTCAGGGAGCAGTTAAATAACTCTATCGAGCCCCAAAATCCAAGGTCTTAGTTAACGGGAGTCTCACAGAGAACATACTAATAAACAGAGGGACCCGACAGGGGTGCCTCTTATCCCCAATTTTTTTTTACAACAAATTTTATTGAGCAAATGAGCAATAAAAAAACGTGGCATCCCCAAGACCGAAGAACACCACGACAATATCAGTACAGTAAATCACATAGACAGCAAATGTTTAAGCAAGTCTTAAGAATAGGCTCAGTATGAAAAACCCCCTCTAACCCACCCTACCCCTCAACCCCGACCCCCCCAACCCCAAAACTCACCCCCCTCACCCCCCCAACCACACGTGTACACATAGCAATAGAATAAAATGTGTAGGTGCAGCGCAACTGGAGCGTTACTGCTTCGGGCCAACAATGTCACTGCCTTCAAATGTCCTCCTCTCGCTCCGCTGGGGAATCCAGGGACAGGCCCCGGTAGTCGGCCCATCGCTTCCAAATTTTGTAGTGTTTGCGCGGGCAGCCCCTCGCCTCAAAGATCGGCCTTTCCAGGCCCATGAAATAATCCAGCCCAGCTTTCCACGCAGACAGGGGGGGGCCCTCACCGCTTTCCACGCCCGGGCCAGATCCCGCTTGGCAACAACAAGCCCCAAAAGCAACAAATGGTGCTTATATATGTTCCCCCCAATCCCATCCATGATGTGCAATAATCCCAGCTGATGTGTACGGGGAACGTCCCAGCCTAGGACCTCGGACAGACAACTCCACACACCCCTCCAGAACCCAGACAACCGACCACACGACCACACAGTATGTATCAGAGATCCAGGCACTGCCCCACAGCGCAAGCATTCCGGGGATGCAATCAACCCAGCTCTCCACAGCCGTTCACGAGTATAGTAGGCTCGATGCAAGTATTTGAATTGGATGAGTCGGAGCCGGACCGCGATGGCGGTTCCACGTGGGGATTCTAGCGCCTCCCTCCAATCGTCCTCATCGAGAGTGCCAATGTCCACCTCCCAAGCCGCCCGAAGAGAGTGTAGGGTAGAGGAGCAATGGATGACCAACGTCTGATATATCCGGGAAACCTTCCTGTCCCCCAGATCCCCCATAAACACTTTTGCCTCAACTGGGCTGAATTCCGGTAGGGAGTCTAGGCTGGCGATGCTCGGGGTGAGGGCATGGCGCAGCTGCAAGTAACGGAAGAACTGGGACTGAGGCATTTGGAACTCTGTACGGAGTTCCTCAAATGATTTAAGGGTGGCGCCGGACATGACCTGGCCCAGTAGCGTAATACCTATGGCGAGCCGAATATAGAATGGTGTGGAGTGTATGATCACCCATGAGCAACCATTCCAAGGCATACGCCGGATCCCCCCTATCACTGTACCACCATTCATTAAGAATAAGCAGTTGGGAAGCCTGGTAGTAGGAGAGGAGGTCCGAGGTGGCCAGGCCACCACAATACGTAGACAAGAAGCATGTCTTCAACGCCACCCTGGCCGCACCGCCAGCCCATAGGAATCGACCCAGCACAGAGTTAACTTGACGAAACCACTGTGGGCCGATAGGGTACGGGAAATTCTGAAGTTGATACAGGAGACGCGGAAGCGCCACCATTTTGAAGATGGCCGATCTTCCAAAGACGGTAAGCGGCATCCTGGACCAAGTCTTGACATCAGCCTGGACCCGCTCCCACACTGGCAGGACGCCACGAGCCCAAGCCACGACGCGTGACTCCGATAGGAAGATGCCTAGATACTTCAGACCATCCGTCGCCACCCGCAGTCCCTCAGCCCAGGGGTCAGTCACAACTCCGCCACCCAGCACCCACAGGGTCGATTTATGAAGTTTGAGTCGAAGACCAGAGATCTCGCCAAAGACGCGCATGACCTCCAGAACCCGGGGACCCGAGCGTTGTAAGTCGGTGAGAAATAAGAGGACATCGTCCGCATACAGTGCAATCCTATCCACCAGGTCGTCGTTCCAGACAAATCCGCGCAGCTGAGCATCCGCGCGCACCCGGGACGCCAGGGGCTCCATAGCAAGGGCGAACAGGTACGGGGACAGAGGGCAACCCTGCCGAGTGCCCCGACCAATGCGAAAGCGCCCGGAGGTGGCCCCGGCCACTCGGACTGAGGCCGTGACGTTAGTGTAGAGCAAGCGTAGGTACGACAAGAACACTGGACCAAGGTTAAGGCGGGTCAACAGGGTAAACAGGTATGCCCAGCTCACAGAGTCAAAGGCCCTGTCCATATCTGCCAGTAGGAGTGCCGCCTGCTCATCTCGAGCGCCATGGCGTCAACCGCCGCTTGCGCCCGCCGAATATTATGACGAGTGGCCCTACGGGGCATGAACCCGGCCTGGTCAGGATGGACCAGGTCAGTAATAAGGGGCAGCAGTCAGTTTGCCAAGGCCTTAGCCAGAATTTTGGCCTCGATATTTAAAAGAGAAATGGGCCGGTACGAGTCGTGTCTGTCCGGCGCCCTGCCCGGCTTCAAGAAAACCACAATTTCGGCATGGCGCCAGTCGGCCGGCAGTTCCCCTTGGGTCCGCGCCGCCTCCAGTGCGTGCCTAAATTAAGGCCCCAGCTGGAGGTGGAATTTTTTATAGAATTCGCATGGGTAGCCGCTCGGGCCCGGCGCCTTCCCTGTATTTAGTTGTCCCAGGGCCTCCCCGAGTTCCTCAGCCGTGAGCGGGGTGTCGAGTGCAGCTCTGGTCTCATCTGAGACGGCCTGTGGCAGCAGGTCGTCAAGATAGGCGGAGATCTCCTCCGTCTCTAGGGGGTCTCGGGAGGCGTACTGCGTCTCATAGTAATGGGCAAAGCTAGCCGCGAGCATGTCTGGGTCTGTCATAACCGAGCCGTCTTCCGCCATAAGACCCGGCAATGTGAGAGGCTGGAAGGTCGCCTGGCACAACCTATGAAGCATTGTACTGGACTTGTCACCCCACTGATAAACCCTGCTACGCGTGGCGAGCCACGCCTGTCTGGCTTCGTCATATAGGACCGAGGCGTACGATTGCTGGGCCTGCAGGAGCTGCCGTATTACGTCCTCGTCGCTGTTCCAACTCCTCCACGCGGGTGGCGGCAGCCACAATGGCCTCCCGATGCTTCCACCGTGCAGCCACACACCAAGCAATATCAACACCCCGTATCGTGGGCTTCAGCGCCTCCCATACCACCATTGCATCCACACCCCCCACTAGGTTATTTCTCCAATAATTATCAATCGCCTCACGCAGGTGATGCACATACTCGGGCTGCTGCAAATGCCATGACGACATCCGCCATCGAAACGGCTGTCTCTTCGAGGGGAGGCCTATAGTAGCCACAACTGGGGAGTGATCAGATAGACCTCTGGGGAGTATCGCAGCGTCCCTGACACGGCTCAGACAGGCACCAGGCACAAACAGATAGTCAAGTCTCGAGAAGGAACCATGCACCGCCGACACATACGTGAATTCACGCGCAGCAGGATGAAAGTGGCGCCAAACATCAACCCAGCCCAAGCTATCCACTGTTGCACGCAATCTGGTGTGGGCGGCTGCATGGGGGGGATCCACAGCTACAGGCACCCGTCTCTGGCGGTCCAAGCCCACATCCATAACCTCGTTCCAATTACCCCCAACCACAGTCAGCACATCCGGAATTTTGTCCCATAACGCAAACAGTCTCTCAGACAGGGCCCACTGCATGGGAGGGGGGGCATACACACTACCAAAAACCACCTGCTCGGTACCTAGCAGGCCCTTGATGAAGACATAGCGGCCCTGAGGGTCAATCCATTGCTTTTCATGTACATACGCCACCCTGCGATGGACCAAGATAGCCACCCCTCGTGAGCCCCTCGCGAAGCCTGCATGGTACACTTGCTGGAAGCCGAATCTCTGGAGGCTTAGGACCTTGGAGCCCAACATATGGGTCTCCTGAAGCAACAGCACATCCACAGTCTCCCTTTTCCCCCAGCGTAACACAGCCCCACGTTTGATTTTATCAAGGATCCCCCTCACATTCCACGTCACAACGCAAATGGCCTTATGAGGAGACACAGTCGTATGATCAGCCATCATCAAACCAGTTCCCTCCACCGGGCCCTCCGCGCCACCCCGGTGCACCCCACCATCCAAGTGATCCAGCAGCAATATACACGTGCGGTCCCACCCCCCCAGCCCTAACGCCCAGCAGCCCATCCCAGGCCCAAGCCCCCCCAAACACCAACAACAGAACAACGCCCCCCCTCGCCCCACCCCAATACCTCATAGAACATTGAAGTATCTGTCGCGGCATGGAGAGACCCGGGTCCAGAACAGAGGACCCAGGGCCCGCCATGCCAATGGATCCCAACACCCCGCTCATCACACACTCACCACCCCCCCAACAACACCCACAACTCGTGAGGGTCTGAGGCCCATAGAAGTCGCCTCCCGAGCCCCACAGCGTTCCCACCCATAGTCTCAGAGTGTCTCAGACGTATACTGACTGGCATGAATAAAGTCTCAATAGAACAGTCTCACCAGCCGATCCATCGCGATGTAGGGCAGCACATTACCCGGCAGAAATAAGGTCCAGTCCCCATCAGAGTTCAGCTGCCAGCATCGGAATGTTCCGAATCCCTCGCGCCATCGGTCTGCGATGCACTAGAGGAGGCCGACCGTTTCCGCGATCTAGACCTCTGGTGTCGTCCTTTTCGGTTTGGGCGGTTCGTCCGCTCCGGCGACGATCCCTGGGACCTGCCTGGGTCCAGCCCCGGTTGGGCATGCGGTCTGAGTCTCACTGCTTCATCGGTCCAACAAAATACCTCCTCGGGCGTATCAAAGAAATGCGTCCGGGACTGGTACACCATTTGCAGGCAGGCCGGGTACAGGAGGGAGTACTGGAGCTTCAGGCCCCACAACTTGGCCTTGGCGGCCACAAAGTATTGTCTCTGCTGCTGCACCATTTTCGTATAATCCGGGAAGATCATGATGGCATGGTTTTCATATGTGAGCGAGCCCTTGTTCCGCGCCTCCCGCAGTATGACATCGCGGTCGTGGTAGTTCAACAGCCGGGCGATAACAGGCCGAGGACGCTCACCCTCCGGCGGCCGCTGAGTCAGGGCCCTGTGCGCTCTCTCGATCACAAAGCATGCGGACAGTGTCCCTTCGGGGAGCCAGCTCTCCAGCCACTGGGTCAGAAACCGCTCCATGCTATCCCTCTCGCACCGCTCCCGAAAGCCGATGAAGCGGAGGTTGTTCCTCCGTGCGCGCCCTTCGGCATCCTCCACTCGGGCCGCTAGAGTCTTCTGGATACACTCCACCTCCGCTATTCTCTTCTTCAGTGCACCAATGTCCGTTTCGGTCACCGTTATTCGAGATTCGGTCTCGGTGATCCGCTCCACCGCATTGCGGAGGTCTTGGCGGAGCAGTGTAACGTCTGCTCCCACTGCCCCGATTTTAGCATCAAGCATGTCCCGAGATTGGGTGATGGCAGCAAGGATCGTTGCATTGTCTGGCCCAGGCCCGCTACCGCCGCCAGATGCCCCGGAGCCACCGCTGGGCCCGGTAAATTTATCAATAGGGCCATGCTTAGGCGGGCCTCCTCCACCAGCCCTGGTCATGGCCGATCTCAGGCTCAACGGGACCTCACTCTGGATGGGGCGGGCACCACCCACGACAAGTCTCAGTAGTCCCTCGGGAGCGAGTCTGCTGCTATGAGCGCCAGAGGCCTCTGGCCCTGGAGCGGGATGTCGGCGCTGGTGCCCTCCAAGGAAGAAGGGGGCAGGCCAGTACAGTCCCGGAGTCGCGAAACTCGAGGCCCCGGCTTCACAAGGGCGGGACAGGCCTCCACCACGCCTCGTCGCCTGCAAGTGTCCTCTCAAGGTGCAGGAATATATGGCACCTCCGTGATCTGTGAGCAAATGAAGCTGCAGAGCCGGGTCGAGATCTGCGCAGTTGATGCCACCTCCAGCAGCGCGCTTGCAACCGCCACTGGGCGTCTCGAAACTCGAGGTCCCCGGTTCACAGCCGGTCACTAGGCCGCACGTCGCCGCCGCCGCCTCTGGGTCCCAGAAGAGATGAAATCGCAGGATCAAGACACCGGAGAAGGCAGGGCACTCCACTGAACCTATGCCACTCACCAGGTACCAGCTGCGGGCTCGGGGGCCAGGATAAATGAGCGGATTAAGTCCGGGCCGGCGGGAGCTCTACAAGGCTGCGACCGCCATCTTCGCCCGCCAAGCCACGCCCCCTCTTATCCCCAATTTTATTCAATTTATATATCGAACCCCTGGCAACCAAGCTCAGAGCTCATGTAGAAATAACTTCGTTTATATATTATGCATTTGAAAAAAATAGCCTTGTACGCGGATGATCTGATGATTTTTACTAGCAATTATGCAAGATCCTACAATGCAATCGAGGAATCCTTAAAGGAGTTTGGGAAGGTATCTGGTTACGAAATAAACCTAGCAAAAACAGAAATCATGAGTTGGAATACCCAGGTAAATAGCAGCTTTTCCAGAGAGAAAATCAAATATCTGGGAATAGGATAACGGCGGAGGTAAGAAGGCTGTTAAAAACATGGGGAGGCCTCCCCTTGACTTTCCTTGGTAGATCTAATCTGATTAAAATGTCGATCTTACCCAAATTCACATTCTTGTTTAGCGCAATACCCTTGGAATTTAAGAGGGAAACCCTGAAGAAAATACAAGGGGAATTATCGAGTTTTATTTGGGCGTCTAAAAGCACACAAATAGCCTGGGGCAAATTACGAAGACGAAAATCAGAAGGTGGAATCGATTGGTAAGCAATTTTGATCTTATCCAGAACACCTTAAAGCAATGATCAAAAACACTGGGTACTTCCTATTTAAATTTGGTAATCTAAAGTACTTCAAAAAAGTCAAACTGAAGACGTTAAGATCAGCAGCAAAACTTTGGTACCACATAAGGAGCACTCTGAATATTCGATATTACAGTGAATTCGCACCAATTTGGGACTCCCCAGGAACTCCAGAATGCCTCAAGGATAATCTGGCTAAACTTTTGAAAACAGCAGGCTTTCAAGTTTGGGGCCAACTTATGGTGGACAACAAGATAATAGACTGGGAAATTTTGTCTGGAAAAACAAATGCATCTCTTTCAAAGTTATAATTCTACCAGCTCACTAGTTCGGCAAAAACAACGAAAGAGAGAAACACAGGAAACTAGACAATTGAAACAAACATGATAAAGAATTCCCAGATGGAAAAAGAAATAGCATCTTGGTATTGGGCTCTTATTACAGCAGGGTAGGAGAACTAATTCCAGAAGCAACCTGGGGGAAAGAACTGCAGTCGCTGGATCTCCAAAATCTGTGGCAAGTATCTATGGGTAAATGCTGGGCAATTGTGAAATCTGCTGCTTTAAGGAGAAATCACCTCTTTACTATCCACAGAGCCTATTGGACACCAAAGCGGCTATCCAAATTCAGTGGTCCAAATATGAAAGTGTGTACCAAATGTGGATTAGCAGGTGCGGATGATGTACATATGTTCCGGCAGTGCCCCCAGATTGTTGGTTTCTGACAGGAAGTGAGTATAATCATAGAAGCAGTATTGAGAAGACCTATAACTGTAAGTATGGATCTCATTATTTTTGGGGGCAACAGCCAAGAGGGGGTGAATCTTTTAACATTTAAGGAACAGAATCTCTTGTTTATGCTGATCTTATTAGCTCGTAGGGAACTATGCATTAAGTGGATAAAGCTGGTTGCCCCCACGCACTTGGAATGGGTGGCCTCTATAAATAATATAAATAAATGGGACAGAAAAGGCAAACCCAGCAAGAAATATAACTTTTGGGAGCTTTGGGAAAGATCCCAGTATGTAAATTGATAGGTTACTTATACCATTTCATGTTGAACCTGCACATTTCCAATGATTATGCAATGGCAAAAAAAAAGAAACACAAACATTGTGCTTGTGTGAGTGGCCAGGGTGGTCAGCTCCCCCAGTTCGATCTTGAAAGTGTTAAGGACACAAAGGGACTCCACTCTGAAACCACAAAGCGTGAATACCCCATAATCCAAGGGTCGTGATGGAACAGAAATCAGAGAAGTGGGTCCCTGATAACTCCGGTTACACTGTATTGCAGAATGAGGAAATAAAATAAACAAAACAAAAAAAATTGCACCTGAAAGTAGGCATTTGACCGCTTTCTCAATTATGGGGACACAGGACAATTTTGCCGTCTCCTACAGGGATTCAAGAATAATCCAGGGTTATTTTCAGCCAGAGTAACAGAGTTACTACAAATGTATGATGATGAGGCACTATCTTATGTCGATGACATCTATCTTACAGATGATGATTTGGATGTACACTTGAAAAGAGTGAACACCATAATAATTGGGTTTGCATCTAAAGGGTATAAATTCAATTTTAAGAAATCACAGATTGCCCACCTCAACATCCTATTTCTAGGCTACGAGTTATCAAGTGAAGGCAAAAGCCTGGCAGCTAACTTTCTATAGAAATGTGCGCTGCTCCAACCTCCAAAGACGCTGAAAAACTTACAGTCAATTCTAGGTTTCCTGAATTTCGGAAGAACCTATGTTCTGAATTACGCAGAGAGGGTTAAACCTCTCTACGAACTAATCAAACCTGATTTCAATCCAACTAATTGGACTCAAACACACACAGACATGTTAGCAAAAACACAGTTAGAAACACGCGACAATGTGCGCAACCTTGTGATCCGATCATCCCAGGAAGATACGGATTCACATACCTGACCTTTAATAAGGGTGAAAAGGTACCAATAGCATACAAATCACATGTGTACACACAAGCTGAAATAAAATTCAATTCTACAGAAAAAAATCTGACAGCGGTTCAAACTGCAGTAGCAAAAGAGAGAGCTCTCGCACAGGGAAAACGAATAATGATCGTTACACCTGTACCTGCCTTAGAGGCAGTGACAAAATTGAGCATTCCAAATGCAAAAGCTTTACATCTGAGATGGATACAATGGGTTAACTTTCTTGCAGCAACAGACGCTGAATACGTCTTTGACCCCTATCTGAAGACACAAGAATTCCTACAATACGAATACGAATGTCCTCTGCCGACCGAGATTCTGACTCTAGAACATTACGGATGTATAATATATACAGACGGATCAGCACAGCCCACAATTGGGGGTAAACAAGCCTATGGTGCTCCGTGCGCGATTGTTAAAGTCGCTGGCTCGAAGGCAAATTTAGACCCATGGTAACAAAAACTCAATCACTCGGACACTGTACAGCTCAGCGAGCTGAACTACAGGCTTTCAAGATGGCGTTTGAAAATACCGATCGCGAATTCCCCACATTAAAAGTGTGCGATTCGTATTACTGCGTCCAGTCTTACAATGAGTATCTGCGGAACTGGGTTCAAAACGGTTTAAAAGACGCAAAAGGTGGCACGATTAAGCATAAAACGCTTTGGGAATAAATAGTTCTTTTTCAGAAAGAACTACAAAAGACTCACATGATTCATACACTGAGTCATCAACGTGATGACGTTCACGTTGCAGGGAATTCATTGGCTGATGAAGCCGCAAAGGCAGCTGTGCAAAAGGGCTTCCGTAGCAGCAATCACTCGGTCAAAAACAAAAATAGACAGCGAAATAATGCAAGCTGTCACTGCTTCAGTCACAAACAGTGGTAAGACACTCCAGAAAGGCTTTCCAGTAAAGTACTCATATACAACTGATGCGAATAATGTTCCTTTTGCTCAAATCCCTGGAATGAGGATAGGGCAATTCCAAACATGGAACATAGGTTAGGACTAATCTTAGCAGCACATGAAGGACTGGCCTTTGCACACGCAGGAGTTTCCGCTACAGTATCATTATTAAAACAGAGATATTGGTGGCCACGCATGAGGAAACAAACTAGAAACTATGTTCTAGAATGTGAAATCTGTCAAAAAATTAAAGTGTCTACAGTGAAGCGACCTGCACAGATGCCCCTTCTGATTTCAGATAAACCACTAGCGTGCGTTTACCTGGACCACTGTGGTCCCTTAATATGGGATGGCAACTATAAATATATCATGGTTGCAGTGGATCTTGCACAAGATTTATTTGGATGTGGCCCCAGCGCTCGGCTGACGCCAGAACTGTTATAAAATATTTGCGAGTCTTTATCGGCACATACGTAATCAACACGCTACATTCTGACCAGGGTCCTGCGTTTATCTATCGAGCTTACAAAGAGGCCATGGCTAGCCTGGGTGTTGCATTGCAGTATTCTAGTCCCTTCCATCCTGAGGGTAATGCGGTAGTGGAAAGAAAAAAACGTGACATAAAGCAATCCATAACAGCTAAGGTATTAGGTTCGGGTGATGGGTGGGTCAAACATCTAATAGGTGTCCAAAGTGGTCTTAATATTCTGCCAAGAAATTCTTTGGGTGGAATCACTCCATACGAATTACTATTTGGTACTAGAATGTTAATCAAAGACCTCGATTGTCAAACTTCAGTGGTGGAACAAAAACCCTTTGATGTCAAAGATCGTTTGGCTGTTTTACAGGACTTAAATGAAACAAGAAGAAGTCTGAGTAACACGATACAGAAGCAAACAACCAGTGAAGAAAAACCACCTGTCCCGGCAAGGCCTGTCTGGATTCCAAAGATTGTGGATCTAGTCAGGGAAAAGATTGTGGTAAAGAAGGAATTTGGGTCTTCTTACAGAAAAGCAGTACCTGTCTTGGCAATCCAAGGAACACGATCAGTAGTACTACCGCCCCTTGCTGGTAAAAGGGAGAACAGAGTTGTGTTTATCGACCTGGTCAAACCACTACATGTGGCCAATAATAAGTTTTAGGCCCAGTGGACTTCCAAGATGTAGCAGAAGACCAAATCCTGCTACTTTCCAAGAGTTTCAAACTGAAAGACTTATCACCTGTGATAAACCTGCAGTAAGAAAAGAAGAACTATGTAACAAAGCCATGGAACTCGTGCCTCTTGAGACCCAAATAACAGTTCATCAAGAAACACCTGTCTACAATCATGTAGCCTCTGACTATACCAATATGACAAAGGAAGAAGCAACTCCAAAGATTAGTAACAATCCTGATGCAATTCCAACAAATGACAGAACTGCTTCTGGCTATTTTATCAACTTTGATACATTTTCTGAGGATCCCAGTGAACCTGAAGAAACGCCAGCAAATAAAACTCTCAAAGAGAAAATAACAGAACTCTTTCATCAACTTGAAAACTGGTTTCACCATGGATTGAATTTTGATTTGTGTTAGGTGTACTTTTCCTCATGCTCTGGCTCATTCTGGTTTTAAACTTGGGAAAAATGATAGATGGAAAATTCAGTACAATGGACACAGCAAGTCAGAAAATCAATTTGGTCTTGAGACCTCATAAATTATCCCATCGTGAATAAAGAGGCCTCTCATGAGTAAACATCACAGCCGTTCCCTTACTTGGTGGAATAGCATGGGACAGAACTGATTATGACATCTATGGCCCGGTGGAGCTGCTGAATATCCTACACCAGTTCAAGGTTTCTTTGAGTGACTTTGTATCACCCAGCACATTTTCTGATGATTGGGACTGTGAGACTATTAATAATATGATGTCAGATTTAGAAATTTCTCCAAAATTTACTGAACATGAATACTTAGAAGGTTCATCAGACTATGAACAAATGTATTGTTTTAATCATTATGGTCACGATTATTTGCATAAATCTGTAAGACCTAGGAATGTTTTTACTTATAATCAATAGGAACATTGTCCAACGCCGCCAAAGGGCAGCTCAAAAACATTTTATGAAAAGCTTCCATACTTCCCAGGGTTAAATGTAACAAATCCAGAAACGTTTTATTTCAAAAAAATAAATAAGACAGGAATGAAAATGATGTTGCCCAATACTAAACAAAGTCATTCTGCAAACTTTTATGCTCAGCTGTCTACATTAGGTTTCGACTTTTGGAAAGACAACAATGAGACAAAAACTGTCTGGTGCACAAAAGACTGGCAGGTGCAAGGTTTAGAAGCCCTGTTCAGAGCCTGCATTATACCAGAACAAATAATGTTTTTAAATGACACTGTTCAACACACTTCTTGTCTTGGCCTGGCTAAGATAAATGATTTAAATAAACCGTCTATACCTAAACCCACATCTGAGAATAATGATACTACAGAAAAGGAGGTAGACGTACCATATATTTTAAAACACAACAGAACTAATCCTGATTGGAGAAAATGGTTAATCTGCCCCACAGACACTAATAACTGTCATGATAGATTCCTGAACAAAACACAGGGGTTCAAAATAAACAGGCCAGATCAAAGATATTCCCAGAGACAACATCCAGGGATAGTAACAACATACAGTGTAGGAAAACTATGCCTTGAGTGGCTACAGACATCTACACTTCCGAAAATCAAACAACACTTATCTTTACTTAAAGAAAGCAATGATTTGCGAGATTTCTTAATGGGGCCTCGCAAACCAGGGCAAAAACATTTCATATACGCCGGTGTATACGCTGCGTACAACGAAGCTTGGAAAATAACGCAAATGGAAACTGCAGAAAGAATACGAGAAATTGGTCGTATTAATTTAGGTAATGCTCTCTTTGTAGTGGACAATGGATTAACAACTCTGTCCTCCAGAATATATTCTTTGGACAGCATTGTATCCTCTGCAATTGACATATTAGAGCAGGACTTGCTAATGTTACAACATGGTCAGTCTCAATTAGGTTCTATAATGCAGTTAGGCTGGACGTTGAAAAATCTTCGTTCAGGCTCTGTGCCATGGTGTCTAATCAACACAACGTCATTGTTTGCTGTATTTAACCATACAGATAAACAAATCTCTTTGGCACAAAGAGGAGCAGACTATACGGTGCTGAGCATTGAAAAACTGGAAAGATTACCATTGACAGTTTCTGAGAAGCTTGTCATTGAATGGATAATACATGGCACCATTACGATACCAGTGACGATTTTCCAATGTCAGTATTGTCTACAGCATATATCAGCGGGCCTGTATGAAAGGTTGGATAAAGAATACATTAAGTCGACCTGGACTTTACCTTGCACACACAAATGTTGGAATAAGGGGAAGGAGGTATTCCTTAGTGGTAAAAATTGTAAGAACTCACTAAGTGGTACACTTTTGTGCCAAGGTATTAATTTACATGGAGCCTGCGACGATTCTGCAAATAACCTCTCTTGCCACCTGCACGGTACACCGTCCACATTGATAGAACCAATTTTCAGGCAGCTATCCAATGGCAGCTACGTTGTGCTCAATGACCACAGCTGTTGTGGCATGTTGCCAGGAAAACTTTATCTTGTTAGTGTGTCGTCCAGGGTCACTTGTTGTATGCAAGTATTGTATCTAAAGAGCAAGACAGACAGTGGGACGGCATTATGGCCTTTACTGAATATCTCTTCTATACAAATTGATACTTTAAGCAGATTGAAAGTCATTCTTTTACAAAACATTGTGCCACTGACTTCGTCTAAAGAGACGTATGACCTGCAAGTTGCAAAGACTTCTGCAGAGATACATGCCTTATTATGAACAAACTGCCCAGTACATTTTGCAGAAATGTTAAGTCGAATCTTAAACATGTCTGATACCAGTGGCATCGCACATGTATTTAAGACGATATTTTCGGGACCGTTAACACCATTTGATGCAGTCCTCAGCATTTTCCCAAATTTCGTGCACTCTGTGTTCGGCTGTCTGCCTCTCATTTTGGGCTTGTAGCAGGAATTCTATATTTATTCCTTCTGCTCCGATATGGCAAGTCCGGTCACCAGCGATACCCAGCATACCATGGAACACTGCCTCCTTGCCATGAGGTATCGTGAGAGGATTACACAGATTCTTGGCTTGGCTCATTTAAGAGATCTGAACACAACTTGGTTTCTATCGTTCAGACTAATATGGTAAGATTGCATCTTACCTGTTCTACGATGCCTGCTTTGCGGAGAGGAATGCGCGTTGGACATTTGTCTTACACTTCCATAAGTCCTGCCATCGGATGTCGATGCCTTGCTAGGTCCGGTAACGACTCATGCATTGTGTTGTCCCCAACGGCTACCAATCCTGATGACGGCATTCATTGAGGTCTCACCAGTAAGTCTAACTGAAGGTGAGATACGAGGATCAACAGGCACACAGGTACCATCTGATATGAACATTGCTAATGCGGCACTTGGCGCTGACGGCAATACTTCTCATCTGTGCACATTTGATCTACTTGATGAAATAGTTCCACTTTCACCAATTGTGGTAGACGATTTCTTTGCCAGCCTAGACGATCTGATGTTTTCTCCTGACACCGAGAATAACTCTTGATTCATGCACACAGCATTCCCTGAACTCTGAAATTCGGCCTTCCTGTTTTCAAAACAATGACTTCTAACATTGAAAACTCTATTTTTTCTCAAACGATTGCATATTTTTTTCTCTCCCAAAAACATTGAATTTTTTGGCAAAGACTCACCTGCTTAAAGTAGAACTATTCTTAGAGAACAAGACATTCTTTTTAAACACTTCCTAGAGGAAATATTTGGCCTTGTCCTCAATACTATAAATATTGACATGCTATGTTATATTATGAAATGGTCTCAACCTTTTTTCTGTATTTAAGAGCCATTTTTATAAATGTAATTACATGGTTCATTCAGTTTGCATTTCAGATATGATACTTTATGCTTAGAATGACATAATTTCCATTAAATGCATGCAGTAGAAATGCTCAATTTTTCGTGTACAACCATTTCAAGTGCATTTCATGTATTTTGAAGTGGAATTGTAAACACATGCCTTAGATATGTTCAGTGCTAATACATTTAGTTATTGAACTTAAGATCGTGGAGTGGGTGTTGTAAATGAATCTAGGACCCTAGTGTAATTTTCCTGATTCATGCCCTTATATAGGTATAACTAACCTGATCCTTATATAGGCATACAAATCATTACTTGGGCTGAGCCTATGCAGCCCAAATACGGCATGGCTACTTCCACTAAGTTCCAAGAATCAACAACGATTTCTTAGAGATACCCGCCTTCAGTAGCTAGGGACTTCCCCTCACCTGAATACTAATTTATCTAGGAAATCATGGAGGTTTCAAAGAACTGAGTCTTTGAGTGACGTTATTAAGTCCAATCATAGGTCAAACTCGGCACCTTCAAAGTATAAATAGGCCTACATTTGCCCAGACAAACACACGGTGGTTTGGAGCAGATCGACTAACTACTTGCCCGACGCCCTGTAGCAGCAAGTGCCGAAGGAAGCCGACCCTCCAGCAGACGCACTGAGAGACCCTGTCTTTTCTCCTGCCCAGAAATCCAGCTCCAGTGTTTCCAGTCTACCCTTGCAGGTTTCTGGGAAATCGAGCCCTGAGAGAGAGCTACAAGACCTCCTTCATTCTAAAACCAAGGTACGGAAATGATTAGACCCTAGGAGAATTCTTGTATAGATCCTTGGCAGAGACATTCTAAACTTAAGCTACTCCTCACTTACTTCTTCCCTTGTACTAGACTTAGGTTAGGTACACCTGGGTAGGCATATTTTAGAAGCACCAGTTGAGTACTTTTAGTCAATTTTTTATTACTGTATGTATTTTACTCGTTTTAGCCACTTTATGGCTTAGAAATCATTTCATGCTTTTACAGTACTTCTTTATAATACTTTTTGAATTATATACTCTGTACTTTATAACCAGTATTACGATTGTAGCAGTACATTTCTTATGCTTGAGAATGAAAACTGTTCAATAGATACTTTTTAATAAAAACGCCCGTCTCTCTTTTTCTCTGCACCTCTGGTGAAACGAAGCATGCACGATTGACTGAGTAAAAAAGTTATCTATTGTTTCCGCGACTCTAGAAATTGATTTCATATTCTTGGAAACAAAGTTGTCATGTTTATGCGGTTGTCAGAAACTAATCCCTTCTTGTGAATTCAAGAAAGTTTCTAGTGACCTCTGAGCTAGCTGGCACTCACAATTAAGTTTAATATATACAATAGAGACCTAGTCGACCTCAATCCTACATCTAAACTATAGTATATGTTATTCCAATGCGCAGAGCCTATTGGGAATATCGGAACTACACTACAACCTTAGCTCCCCTTGTGTGAATGTCTAGAGTGACTGCACAAACAGCCCAACTGTCAGTATAAACCAGACATGGATTCCACAAACAGGCAGAGACACAGGATGGTAAAGCAAGAAAATGCCCACTCTCTAAGAGTTGCATTTTCAAACATATAATTTAAAAAACACCTTCACTAAAATATGTTTTTAAATTCTGAGCTCAGAGAGCCCTAACTCCAAATCTCTAGCTTGTCCCAATTAAAAGTTAATCTTGTAAGATGTTACACAGTAGCACTAATGATACCCTATGGGAGAGCTAGTCCTAACAATAGTGAAAAATGAAATTGGCAGTATTTCCCAATCAGGACATTTAAAACACACTAGCACGTATCCTACCTTTAACATACACTGCACCCTGCCCATGGAGCTACCTTGGGCCTACCTTAGGGTGCCTTACCTGTAGTGAAAGGGAAGGTTTGGGCCTGGCAAGTGGGTACACTTACTAGGTCAACATGGCAGTTTATAACTGCATTTACAGACACTGTAATGTCAGAGAGAAATTTACAGAGCTGATCATTTGGGTGGCACAACCAATGCTGCAGGCACACTAGTAGCATTTGATTTACAGGCCTTGGGTACCCACAGTGCACTTTACTAGGGACTTACCAGTATAACAAATATGCCAATCATGGATAACCAATCATAATCACAATTTACAGAGGAAGCACTTGGACGTTAGCACTGGTCAGCAGTGATAAAGTGACCAGAGTACACAAACCATCAAAAAGCACAGTCCAGCACATGATTAAAAACACAGAGGGTTGAGGCAAAAAGAAAAGGGGAACCGCGCCACAGGTGCCAGGTCTAACAGTCAGAATACATCATCATCTACCTACTATCAGACCTACACCTTCATCAACTCTTCTATTGTGCTGGACGTAAGTCATCTTCATTGTAGAGGGGAAAATGGCTGCCTGTTTCCAAAGAGAGATGGCAATGGAATTGTAGATTAATGGTCAGGACTTACCCCTTTATAGCTGTTGTTGGGCTCTCAATTGCCCATTCAGTTCAGGGTAGGTCACTACTAGAATGCAGAATATTAGAGGGGCCATGGTGTGGCATAAATGTAAATGTAAATGTGGGATACTTGTAAAGCGCACTATTACTCTAACCGAGTGTCCTGGCGCTGCAGACCGCTGGGGAACCCGTCCTGGTTTTCCCTGTGAGATGGTCCATTTTCTGGGTATCTCCAGGGTGAATCCAGGCATCCCCGGCGTCTGTGGGGGGCGGTTGTAGAGATGAGGCGAGCTTAATGCCCAGAGTTGCCGAGGGTGTTCCCTGGTTAGAGTAGGCACTGAGGCGAGAATTATCGAGTCCGTTGACCCTGGTCCAAGACCCTGCCGCGTCGGGAATTGAACCCTGGTCCCGGGCCGTTCTCTGCTTACAGGTCAGCTGCCTCTAACCAGTGAGCCACACAACTCCACTATGTGTAGGGGCGACTTCCCCAGCTGGACATCCGTGATCTTTCAGGTCCAGCATCTCAGGTCCTCCCACCTCTTACGGCAATGGACGCTGCACCGCTTGTAGACCCTAAGTCTCTACACATTCCTGGCGGTGCCCTTCCATAGGTCCCGCTTCCGATGGGCTTTGACCGGCTTGGATACAAGAGAGGAAAAAAACAGATTGTTACTGAAGCCTTTTCTATATCAGTTGTGATGTGATACATTGTGAATACATCTTGCACACTCATTACTCAAAAGTTAACACACAACTTGTGTAGTTTTCACATGATGAGCACTACTAATACATGGATACACACATTTGTGTCAACAATCTGAGTATCCTCATACTGACTAAGGCAGACCACTGACATCATGAAGGCCAGGTATGCAAGACCACTGGGGAGAGGGACTGCAGGAACCCGCGACCTCCATGGCGTGCCAATACGCGATGATGGCGGCGGGAACCTTTAAGGCGGTGACCTGTTTGTATTCCAGAATGTTGCGGGAGGCCCTGCAGCCACTCACAGCTCTAAAAGCTAAGTGGGAACTGGACCTCCAAATGGAGATTCCTGACGCCACTTGGGGCCAACTATTATGGAGGGCGCGGAATAGCACAAGGAACGCTAGATTCCAACTCATACATTTTTATATTATTCATAGGGCATACCTCACGCCAGGGAAACTACGGCAGTACTTTGGAGTGGAACAAGCGGCCTGTCCTAGGTGTGGTACACTGGGGCGGATTTGGGAAACATGCTTTGGGATTGCCCTACACTGGGGGAATACTGGCAGGAGGTCGGGAGGGCTTTAAACAACGCCACGGATAGGGAGATACAATACACTAAAGCAGAGGGGGTGCTGCACTGGTTTCCACACACGTCTAAAAATAAGATGACCAGCAGATTCATAGACATGGGGCTGATATTGGCAAAGAGGGAAATAACCAGGAATTGGAAATCGAAAGTGGGGCCCACATACAAACGCTGGTATGGTGAATGTCTGAGGTGGGCGGCCTGTGAAAGCACTTTACGATACCAGATGGCTAGGAGGACTGCTGATGAGAAAGCCATGGAGAGGGCAACAGCATGGGAAATGATGGTGCAGGCGCTCCGGGATGATAATGATGAGGAGGAAGGAGAGGATACGGACTCTGAAGCGGTCGACCCCATTAGCGCACCAGGAGCACACCTTTAGCGAATGTTTAACTCCTCCTTGCACACACCATACCTTACTTTACTCTAGGATTCTACTATAGCGCTGCCACGGGGGGGGGTGTTGGGGAGTTTGGGGAGTTGGGGGGGTGGTTGATAGGGGGTGGGGGAGGGGCGAAAACTTAAAAGCAGTCCGCGTCTTCCTGTGTTTCTGGAAATGGACATTGGACAATGAAGCAGAGAATGGACTCACTGTACTCGCTGCTTGGTCTTCTACCTGGAGGCTCGAGTAGCATGTTAGGGGAGGCGGAACGATTATGTGCCATACTACTGTATTGATATGCTATTCACCAATGTGTTGTCTGTGCAATTATTTTTGGTACTGCAATAAAAACGATGTTACAAAAAAAAAAATGAAGGCCAGGCCCATATTACATGCACTGTAATTTGAAGTGCTATTACATTTGAGACAAAATATGTTGCTTCTTGAAGGCTAACCAACTTTTGCGTCATTGTACTGACAGCTTTACAGCCAGGCCCATTCACATGATGGCTCGGTCCATAGAGCCTTGTACCCCAGAATTTTCTATATCCATAACTGAGGCCACTGGGAAAGTGCTGTGATGTATGTCAATGAGAGCTTGCTCGCTGGGTACGTGTGGCCATCTGCACTCATAGATGGCGTATCATACTACGGGTGATGCAGTACTTGTAGCATCTATTAGAATGACAGGACACGCCTTTTCCCATATGTGAGACTGTTACAGAGATGACAACAATGTACCATTGAATATATAAAAGCTACTGATTCACAGATACAGCACCTGTGATGCACTAACCAACTATCTGCACTGTTAATTTGCCACATGTGAGATAGGGCTGTACAGTGCAAGCAAAATTCATCGAATAGTGAAAACAGACCAGTGGTAGTAAGGGGCCTGTCATTAGGAAATCACAATCCTTGGAAATGTTGGTCAATGCACTGAAATATCAGGTCAACGGGGAAAATCATCATTCCAAATATAGTCCATGTGATAACAATTTGGTGTAGTAATGTTTGTGACTTCTCAATTTGTAAGCACTAAAGAACCTATAGGTCAAGAGGTTTGTAACTATGGGCATCAGTTGTATTGCCATGGAAACTGAACCCCAGCCTGGCATATGGTTTTGACTGTGCACGGCATATTGTTGTTCTCTGCTCTCAGCAGCCTGTGCATACTGCACATCTCCAATATTTCTCAATCAAAAATGCCAGCTTGGGCCATCCAATGCTCAATGCCACTCTGAAGGGCTCTGAGAGATCACAAGCTCCCAAACAACTCTTTGGAGAGCCTGATTTTGTCTGACTTTACACACAGCTAACAGCATCCCCATCTGCTCCTGACAGAGTACATACACAGGTCCTGCTGTAAAGGCTATCCATTTGTCTTCCCATTTAGCATTGTCAGAGTTGGATACATGTCACAGGCACCATGAAAATCACAAATGCATAGTTGGCTACATACACACTATGGGGCCGATTCTGATATGGGTAGGAAAGCAATCCGACCGAGCTGGATCCGGGGTGTTTTCTAACCGACATGGACTCCTGCAGTCCGACCGAGCGAGTACGATGCTCCCATATGCTGTCGGACTCGGTTCGGTCGTGCTCCCATAGAAGTCAATGGGAGTCCGTCGTACGACGCGTACATGGGCTCCCATTGACCGAATGGGTATGTCGTGGACAAGTGCGCCCCCTACAATGGGTACGCGTCGGTGCCATCTGCACCGTACATGCCTGTGTTGGGGAGACCCATGGGTCTCCCCCTGTGTCCGAGTTGTAAGGCTGTGAGTAACAGGAGGTTTTGACGCAGACCCCCGAAGTTCAAGTCCGGAGCTATTGCGAGCCGGACGCTCTGACTCAATCTGGCTGCCCGAATCGAGCATCGTACTAGCTCGGTCGTGACACATCTCCATTGCGTGCCACGGTTTGCTTGTGACCGATTCGTACGGAGCGGTTTGGACCCAGAAACGATTCAGACGGAAATTTTGCGCTTGTTCGCATTATACTTCAACGTCTGGATCCATGTACGGCTCAGACGGAAATCCAGCCTCTGAATCAGATCCGCTAAAGCCAAACCCGATTCGGTAACCTTCCAACCGAGATCAGAATCAGCCCCTAAGTAGAATCTAGGGTGTTACACACACTGCAAATCCCACTGGTAATGTTACATTTATAATGTATAGTGCTCAACAATCCTAACAACAAAAGAACCGGGGGTCTATAACGGAGCTTCAAGTACTCCGAGCTGCTGCAAAACTCCTACATAAGTGAGTTAGGCGCTAATAGAGCTATATAGGTCTCTATATCAGAATGTGTGCCAGGACAAACCTGTCGAAGGACCTACTGAGATTGTTGGTAAGACCTGTACAGAGATGTGTTGGATTCCCATCAAATAGGTATGTAGATCAAGTGTTCTCATTTGGTCATCCAAAAATGGGGTGGTATGTCTCTTGATCAATGAGACCCATCCATCGCCCTTACTCAATTGGGTCGCACCATCAATCGCTAAGGTACCCATGAACAAATGATAAAGATGGGATCGAGTGCAGTGCAAAAATCAAAAGATGTGTGAGTTAAAAACAAGGGGTAAAAGGATCAATAGGCGAAAAACTCTAATGTAATTTGTCCTTTCCCTCAAACAAACAAGAACAATGCAGAGGAAGCAGTCTAAACATATAACTGCATTTACAAGGCCTTGTTAGAGTTTTTCGCCTATTGATCCTTTTACCCCTTGTTTTTAACTCACACATCTTTTGATTTTTGCACTGCACTCAATCCCATCTTTATCATTTGTTCATGGGTACCTTAGCGATTGATGGTGCGACCCAATTGAGTAAGGGCGATGGATGGGTCTCATTGATCAAGAGACATACCACCCCATTTTTGGATGACCAAATGAGAACACTTGATCTACATACCTATTTGATGGGAATCCAACACATCTCTGTACGGGTCTTACCAACAATCTCAGTAGGTCCTTCGACAGGTTTGTCCTTGCACACATTCTGATATAGAGACTTATATAGCTCTATTAGCGCCTAACTCACTTATGTAGGAGTTTTGCAGCAGCTCGGAGTACTTGAAGCTCCGTTATAGACCCCCGGTTCTTTTGTTGTTAGGATTACAGTTAGGGGGAAACGAACTGGGCAGGTCTTTAAATTTCCCTCAGACCCTTCTTCAATTGTTTGTGTTTTAGTGCTCAACAATACCTAACATGAGTGTCTTATGTGGGGACCAAGAAATTATAAAACACTTAATAGACCTCACTTTGGAACTCAGAGGCACATTTTAGCCCATGGAAATGGCAAAGAGAGGTTGTTACACGGAGCAATATATTCATGTCAGATAGTACCTATTCCTCTGGTGAGCCATAGAGCTGGCTATACATGGGAAGGACTTCATCAGCCAGCAGCTCCAGCTCCTCTAGAGAAAAGGCATGGCCTCTCTCACCAGTTTGGCCTGCAATGATTGCTCCCATAGATGGCAAACAGTAGCTAAAATGGAGGAGGTCTTGATACCGGTGGTGATACAGAATATCAAGTTAAAAAGTTTGACTGATCATAATATTGAGTGACAAATATTGTGGAAAGGAAATATCCAGTGCAAGAATATCATTGTCAAGAATATCGATTTTACAGTAAGTTATGTCGGATTTTAAAATATAGTAGTCATTAATACAATTTGTAGACCTCATTGCTCTGTTAGTCTGAAAGGCTCCAAACAACATCCAGCTTGTCCGAAACCGTGTCAGAACCCATGTTTCTGACCGATTTGGAAACATTTCCGATCAACTGATTAAGATGCAATTTAATTGTTCGGTCTTTCTGACTGGGCTCTGATCGGCATTCGGAGAAACAGAGTCGGTCGGATCAGAATCGTATTGGTCTATGGACCGCATTTCCGACCTATGTATTACAATTTGGGATTCAGACAACCTTACCAAAACGGTTTGTCCGACATGGATTAGCTGTCGGAAACCGACATTGGGGGCCCGTAGCAAGCCCCCCTTCACACGGAGGCCTCCCGTTGGGGCCGGCGGGGGTATTTGAGAGATGAGATGATTGTTTTCTATGCCCCCTAAAAGCTATGCCTGTCCAGCTGTACTCACATCACAGCCTAACAAGAATAGACTTCGAGGGGAAGGGGGAAAATGGGATAAAATAAAAAAGAAACAAAAATATACTGCGTCCTGGGGGTCAAGATGCGACAGTCGCACTGACTGCACTCCATACAGCTATGCTGCAGGATTTATTAACCTTCAATTTTATGGTATCTAAATATAATAATAGAATAAATATTAACACCCACTTGTGTGCACAGTTTTCAATAATACACACAGTTTTCAATATTAAATACTGACAACTGTTGGTCAAATTATACCTTCTTTTCTGTATTTTGCGCAATTCATAAGATGAGTTATGGGCTCTCTCTAGCCTCTGGAAAACATGGACAACAATATCTGTGAATATAGATTTGCTGTATTAAAACAAATAACATGTGTCACCTTTACTGGATGTAGTAATATATTCATGAATATGATCTCTCGAATTACATAATAAACTTACTAAAGAGAATGTGGCTTATTTCTTTATCATAAACCTAATGACATTGAAAGAATGGAGTCCAAAGTCTCTGAATCAAAATGTTTCCAATAACAGACTAAGGATAAGTTATTTTCTTTTTTACGAGTCTTGTCATGCTCAAAAAGTACCTAATGAAAGAAATGTACCTTTGTGCACATTGCACAATCTTTACTGTTCACATAATGTAAAAATAACAAAGTACCTGAATGATGATTGTGCGCTCTGTTTTCGGCAAACAAGAGCATCGGGAATTACCATTAAATCATGTTTTTCTTTGATGTTGCAGCCGAGTGCCTTTCAGGATGGAAAGGTTCTCTAAGAGGGAGTTGTTGGGTTGTCCTGACAACAGAAGCAAACAGGAACACCGGAGGCATGTCTGGAAACCAGGAAGGAGGAATCGAAGTGCGGAAGCTCCGACAAAGGAAATCAGGTGAGTTCAAGTATGAAATGACGAGAGCAAGCGTGTCTTAGAAGCCAGCCTGATTCTTATACCAGTGCCTAAGCCTGAGCCTGAGCCTGATCCTGAATACCGGGAGTTCAGGAAATTTCCCCTCTCCCTTAACTGGACCCATTTGCAAAGAGGGTTGCCCTGCGGGGTCCCTTTCGCCCTTGTGCTCAGGGTAATATGTTGGTTACTGTTAGAATCGGGGGTCTCTGGTTGGCACAGGTATGCACTTGTGGCAAACAGGGAACCTCTCCTCTAGTCCGGGTAAGATAACTACTCCTTTTAGAAATACCCCTTGCTCACCCTCTAGGTAGTGTGGCGCGAGCAGACAAGGCTAATCTTCAGGGCGATAGTTAGTTAAGCATTTATGATCACATACAGGAAACCCACTGACCCACCACAGACGGACACCAGTCGTAGGTTTGTATCAAAAATACGTAGACTTTATGTAAAAATACTTCATATGCAGAATTATCACAAGACCATATAACGTTTATCGATTGACGGCCACCAAATGTAAATAGGCGATTGTTCTTAAGTGTTCTTGGTTAGCAAGGTACAATGACAGGGAAAACAAACGTTGCGGACCCTGGATCCGAAGTGAACTCGGGGTAGAGTTCAAGTGTACCTTGCGATGCGTGTCTGAGGCGTTTCAGGCACGGCTACTGGTGAGGGCGGGCCCGGGACAAGGCCAACGGTTCCCCGGAGGACCTATCCAGCTCGGAGCCCCCTCGAGGTGTGAGGCGGGTGAGCGGGACGGGTGGAGGGTTGTGGCAATCTGGAGTTTGATGCAGCTCACGGGGCGAGGCGCTGTTCGGGCCTGCGGGGTGTACTGCGTCTTAGCACGTCAGGTCGTACCTATGGATCTGTGTGGGGCTTCGCGTTCTCGGGCAGACGGGTGCAGCGCTGGACCTTTGGTCCCACAGTGCGGGAGGCCTTTCTTGAGATGCGGCATAGCCTTGGTATGCAGGAGGGCAAAGTGAGACAGTCGGGTATGTTACAACGTATGGACCGTCCAAGGCTATCAGATCCGCTCTGTGGAGATTCCGGCGGGAGAAGATGAGAGGCGCACAGCGTGCTCCATAGCAGGCGAGGTGACAGGAGACCGGGCGACCCGGCTCTGAAGCGGAGAGCGACTTAAGCTTGAGCGGGGCTCTCTGCAGCGGGGCAACCAGGCTCCGAGCTGTCACGATCTTGGAAGGCGAAGGCAACTGAGTCACAACTCCGGCGAGGGAATAAGAACTAAAGGCCCAACAGCAAACAGGCACAGGCAGAATAGAACCCAATGGTCCTGGGGTTCCGTTCAGGGTGCAAGCTCATGATCAAGCCCTTGGAGATAGTTTCAGGCACAAGTCACCAAATTCCTCTCTGGTCTTTTCCTCTCCGTTCTCAGCAAGGCACCACTGCAGGTTTCCTTTCCTCAGCTTCTCTTGGTCCTTCTAGTCAGGCAAAGGTTCGTCGTTGTCAAAACTGGATCTAATTTCTTAGGAGCAGGGATCCTACCTTTATACTCAGTTTCTTTTGTCTTGGCAGGCCAGGGGGCCTGAACCTGGTTCTACCCGGTTTTGGAGTACTCTGTTGACAGGAAGCTGCCGTCTTCTTTCAGGGTGCAGGGCAGGGACATCAGACGCTCCGCAGGAGGTGGAGCCAGTACTGTGGTGGTGGAGCACAACCCTATTCAGAGTCAAGGACTACTCCACCCGCCCATCCTGGTGTAAGCATCCTCTTCACCACCTGTTAACCCCGACTGTCCCAGGAATTCCCCAGCCCTGTCACTCAAACAAACCCAGATACCAGATATACATCCTGGCAGTAGCGGGCTGAAATAGTGAGGCGAGCAAATGCTAACTTTCTAAAAGTAGCATTTGCAAACACAGGATATTAAAATAAACCTTGCTAAAGGAAGTACTTTATTATTCTGAGTTCAGGCATACCAAACTTGACTTGCCACCTTGTTCCCTGAGCCGGCCGGGACCATAGAGTGTAATAATTCCAGCAGCTCACCTTGGCCTAAGAGAACAGGCAGCACTTCAGTAGTGAAGAACGAAGAAGGGCGGTAATTCACCATTAGGACATGCCACACACATCAGGGCTTGTCCTACCTTACGCTTACAAAGCACCCTGCCCGTAGGCCTACCATAGGGGTGACTGATATGAAGGTTAGGGAAGGTTTAGGGACTGGCAAGTGTGTGCACTTGCGCAGTCAGCATGACAGTACCAGACCGTACGCAGGGTCTGCGATGGCGGACCCGAGACATCTTTCACGAGGCCGCTTCGGTGGGTGGCGCAACCAGCACTGCAGGCCCACTAGCGGCATTTGTATCTACAAGCCACGGCACTCCTGGTGCACGTTACTGGGGACAGACAGTAAACCAAATAAGCCAATCATGGAAATCAAATATGGATACACTTGATATTGGGAGCATTTGCACTGCGGCACAGTGCCCTGAGCATCGAACATCAGCAAAAACATCTGAGGCACATCAGCAAAAAGTGGAAGGAAGACTCACACCAAGGTGCCAGGTCTAACAGTTACTCTCAAACATATCTGTTCTTTTTTTGCGCGAACTACCTGGCTTGGGTTTCCCATTCTTACTTCTGGAGGACCCCTGTTGTGCAGCTGCCTTTGATGTAGCCATGGGCAGACTCACCAGACTTGCTTCGATAGATGATATTGAGCTGTTATCTATCGTATGATCCTTATGAATCCTGAGAGTCTCTACACCCCCTGAATTAACTACTGATTAGACCGGAGTTGCACTTAGAGAAGAGGGGGAAGAATTGCTTACGAGCAGGGAACCCACCTCCCGAACTTCATCACCCATGGTTGTCACCCCTCTCAGGCCCCCAAGATCTAAAATGAACCGATCTGCCATTGGTCATATCTCCTCCTGCAGTCTGTATATTGTCAGAACTACGATCAGCACTATCCGCTATGTCTGCAACCATATTTGTATTTTCTGGGGACATTGTTTCACAGATGTGGGCTCAAATGTGAGCTTCCATTCCAACAGTGTTTGTGTTGAGACCTCACCAGATAAAAAATAGTTCTGCTGCCTTTCCTGACTGCAGGAGTCACAACACTGGCTTGCCGACCCGCAACAAACATCCTCTCGCCGTGCTCCTTGAAGCACCAGATGCAGCGTCTTTTCCTCCTGAAGATAGTCTGGTCCCTCCTGGGATAACCAAGACTTTAGCAGCCCGTCTTGTCTTTGCTGCAGCTTTCAAAGGAACCATCTCTCCGTCTGCCGACTCTACCGAATCTACCAGAAGTGTTGCAAGACCAATCCGTTGGATCCCTGAGAGACAAGGGCCAGCCAGCCTGCAGGCGCAACGGGAGGACCCCAGAAACTGCCAGGCACCCTACACTGCAGAGCTGCACATCCGTTCCTGCTCAGACGGGAATGGCCGGGCCCAGGGTAAAGTAAATGTATTCAATTTTGGCTCAAGGTTGCTTTCTCATCCCTCTATATCACTCCAGTCTCAATCCAGCAGCATGTGGTGAAGAGACCGGAGGACGCTCCCCTTAGGCATTTATTAACAATTTTCCTTTCAGAAATTTGATATATGTGGCTTTTTTCAACACTTTGTCTGTGGGTTTGTACTGATGCAGGCAGGGACATAGATCAACGTATTTCTGCTGCCCAGAGGGAGCAACATGAATAGCTCCTCTCTTTGTCGGAAGCAATGCCAGCTCCTGCTGCATGCTGGGAATCAACTGGAACTGTTGGTGCCCTGGGGGATAGGGTACCTGGTTCCACAATAGGCTTTGCAAGTGAGGCATAGCCCCCCTCTCCTTTAAAATAATGTGTCAAATCATGGTTCTAATGCCATTTTTCATACTGATGAATTGTGTGTTTTTTCTACAGGTGTCAGGACTGGGCAAGGTGGCTCTAAATCTAGTCCAATTCATTTCAGGATCAGGTCTGGTTCCAATCTTTGGTAGAGAAAATCGCCGCTTACTTGGAGTCAAATTGTGGCCAAGAGTTTTCAGAATTAGTTAAAAAGTGTACTGCAGCCACTGTCACGGAAATCCAATATGGCTGCCACCAATCGAGCTAAGGTTAGCGTTCTAGGTATTTTTGTCAAAGTGGAGCATAACGGTTATCGCGCTCGCTCTTCCAGCGTGCTGTGCACTTCAACCATCTATCCGGAAGAGGAGACAGCATTTTGAATCAGTGCATAGTCTTCTTCTGTCAGAAGTTCCAGAGTGGAGCCGCATTTGTTCCATTGTTTTCTGTACGAGAGGTCATTTGGCAGGTACCTTTTCCGCCTGAGAACCCTCGCTGGATTATTTGGGTATTTTGTTGTGGAAATATTTTGTTGCAAATTATCTCTGCCGCAGTCAGTGAACAGCATAATCAGTAGAGCCCCCGTACTTGTATTACAAAATATTTTTGGGAGCTATTCAAAAGTTCATATTCATCTTTATTCAGGCAATGAGTAGTAGAGCATTACTAACCCTACAGGAGCACAGTCAAGACCAAAGAATAGAGACTACCATTTTCTGGAGCATTCAGTGCACAGATTGGAACTATCTTTGCAGCCCTTCATAGTCTACTACTAACAATTCAGTCAGTAAAGGAAGAGACTTGTAGACATAAATGTATATATATGTATACTTACCAACTGTATCATCAATCTATATCCTGGAGTGTTCTTTGGCAGCATCTAGAAGAGACACTACAATACTGAATTTACATTGACAAGCTTAACTTCTCATCTAAAGCAAGCAAATTGTTATAATAAGACTCTAGAGAAGCTTATTCCACTGTTATTACAGGTAAAAGATTGTAAGGAATTCCGAATGAGAGGGAGGGAACATTAGTTAAAGTGATTGGGAAGGTTCGTAAGGGGCATTGTGATCTAATAATTCTGTGCTTTGTGTTTACAGGTGTGTGGAAGCCCCAACAATGTATTCCAGTAGAAAGGACACCGCAGTGGCAATCTCTCTTTACTCCCATTCCCCTTTCCCCCTTTTTACTGTGAGTTGATTTTACATCGACTGCAATGGAGTTGGGGAGTTGGGAAAGGTTCTTCTGCTCCTGTTGAAGCAAGGTTCTGGAACTCAGCTTTGATATATTAAAGTGCCATAGACGTCTTCCGCCCGGTCAGACTGGCTGACGCCTTAGCATTAGTTTTAGAGGGGTTGCAGAAACAACTAAGCAACACCATGGAGTAGGTCAGAAAGTTCAGTCAGGAGGCTAGTTTCCTTCATCAGAGGTTTGATGAGTTTGTGGCAAGTTCTAATCCATTGCCTAAGGAGCATAGTTCCCAACACTTCTCCCCTTCTCCATCGGGAAGACCAGTCCAAGGTGGCCTTAGTACTGTTTTACTGTCTTACGTGAGTGGAGATGCTGCAGCTTGGTTGATGCCATTGGTAAATTCTAATGATGACGTGTTACACAACTTTGACAAATTCAAGTCCGAGTTTCTTCATATATTTGACTGAAGAACCATTTCCCAGACTACGGATAACAAACTTTTAGATTTAAAAGAAGGAAACAGAGATTTAGTGGCGTATCTGGAGCAATATAACAAACTGATTGTGGAAACCAATTGGCCGGAAACCAAAAGAGCGCCAATCTTTTACAGAGGATTGAAGGATGAATTGAAGGATGTTCTGGAACATATTCCCAAGAGACCCACAGATATATCTGAATTAATCAATTTGGTCTTGCAGATAGATCAACGTCAGTCTGAGGAAGAATGAGCTGCATAACGATTTGAGACATTTCCCACCTCGATTTGATGGGGCAAAATCCAAAGTAATCAAAACTAGTGATCCTGGGTCAACTGAAGAGCCAATGCAGATCGGTACTGTGAGAGGTCTGTTAACCAAGGAAGAACAAGAGAAGCGAAGGAGTGGCAAGCTATGTATGTATTGCGGTAATGCTGGACAATTTGCTAAAGAATGTCCCAAGAAACCAAAGAACAACACTTGGGTAAAAGACAGGCCCCATCAGTAGAAGGAGTTACTCTGGTGGGAGCTTCTGAGGAGACAACACCAAACATACAGTTACTCGTAAATACTCTACATTCTTCAGCTCTTCACTTGATAATTTTTAGTCAAATCAAATTTAGAGATCAAGAAGTGGACGGAGTATCAGTCATGATAGATTCTTGAGCAACTGGAAATGTCCATGTCATTAAATTTGCTAAAACTCTCGGAATTAGTTTCATCAAAAAAGAAAGGCTGAAACCTGCTCATGCAGTAGATAGCACCAACCTTTCCTCCAGGCCTATTAAAAATGACACCAAAGAGATTACTCTGGTTGGTCCAGGTCCACATCGATCCCTTTTGAAGTTTTGTCTAATTGCCACCCCTCAATTTCAGTATAGTCTGGGATTGCCATGGCTGACCGAACACAATCCGAAGATTGATTAGGCCAAGAGAACCATAGAGTGGAATTTGGCTTATTGTCTGGGGCATTGTTTTCATTCTTGTCCTTTAGCTCGGCAGCCATCTCCTTCATTACTTTTGGCAGAACAGATCGATGTGCTGTGGAGATTCAAAATATTCCAGAAGAACATCTTGACCTGTCACCAGTATTTGGTGAGTAAGAGGCAAAGAAGTTACCCCCTCATCGGCAGTAGGATTGTAGGATTAACCTTGAACCTGGAGCATCTTTGCACTGCAGTTGAATTTACGCTCGGTCGGAAGCTGAGAATTGTCTTCGGAAAAAATATCTGGACCAGTATTTAGTTCATGGATTCATCTGCCCCTTGTAGTCCCCAGTCTCCTCTCCTCTGCTCTTTATTCCTAAGAAGCATGGAAAACTGTGAGCTTGCATTGACTATCATACCTCAATCAAGTCACTAAAAAGAATCGTTACCCCCTGCCCTTGAATTCTGAACTTCTGGATCAGGTCAAGGTTGCTCATATGAACGTATTTATACGAAATTGGATCTATGGGGGGCTTACCATTTGCTTAGAATGTGTTTTTGATTCTAAGATGATGTTCTGTTTATTCCGTGATGTCACAGTATCTTGTGAATGCTGAGAATGTTAAAATTCAAAGTGCTGTCTCTGTAACTATTCGTACTACTGCCAAGCTGTTCATGGCAGGTGATAATCCACAGCTGTGTAGTCTCTCAACTAATAAATTCACCTTTCAAGAAACTATCCTGAAGTGAATTACTACAAATTTCTGGTGACAATTTGACTACACAGCTGAACCCACAGCATGAGTTCTTCTCCTCTTACAGCCTCATCTGCATCTTCTACGATCAACTCTACTTCTACACTAAATGAAGATCACCTGCCTTCGCTTAAGCTACCCCAGATTTTAACCTTCATCCAGTCTCTGCTTTCATCAAAGCCTCAATTTCACCGTACCTGTCGAGTTTTTCCTGCCTGCACCTGTTCATCGCTATCGGCGACTCTCAGCAGCTCCATGTCTGTTTCATCTCTGTTTTCAGCACCAAGATGATTTTCTTCAACAACTGTACCGTCCCGCTGGGTTTCCGGTGAGCGCTGCTTTGTCGTGCTGTCTCCACGGATTTTCCTTGACACTTGCTGCTTCACGCTACTTTGGCATTTTGAAGTAAGTGAGTCTCACTCCTGGTTTCTCGCCTCCTTTGCCTCAAAGCTTATGGTGGGTCAAACTCCTCTGCTTTCCTTGTTTTTTTTCTCAGTTTTTGGCATTTTGTTTCTTTGCACGCTCGAGCTGGACAATCGCTCACAAGCCTGTAACAGACCCGCACAAGCCAGTGCATGCACATCCCTATCACTATGTGCACTCTGCTCATGGACATACGCGCATGAGAGAGTGCATGCACACTTCTACCGCCATGGGCATTTTGCTAAACGTCACACGAGTTTGTGCATGCGCATTGCCAATCAGCATCAGAATATGTTACTATAGTAACTCCTCTCTATGACGCACGTGAAGCTGTGCATGTGCATTACTGCTTAGCACTTAGCTATGTTTCCATGGTAAATTCCAACAATGCATGTCTTTTCTTCTGGATTGAACAGCGCCACAACCATCATTCAGATTGTTTCTTTTTTCTGCGATTAAAAGGGAACAGGAAATTTCAACCTCGATAGTAGTAAGCAACAGTGCTTGCTCCAGGTGGATTAGCCACCTGTGGCCAACTCCCTGCTGCGCATAGGCAAAAAGTGTGCGATGTGTGGGGCAGACTGCCTGCTCCAGGTGGGTTTGCCGCAGGGCCAGGCCACAGCGGCATTGGCTGGCTTTACGTATGGTAATAAAATATTACTTTTCATTAGAAAAACCCTGGAAATTCACTAAAACATTCAAGGGTTAAAGTTACATTATAGTTAGGTGTTACAAAAAGATCTGTTTGTGTTTAAAAAAGAACCCTTAAAAATTAAATGAAGAATCCAAAGCAGAAGTATCTTTATAGTTAGGTGTTGAGGTAGCCACCTTTTTCTTGCAGATATTCAAGCAACTTTCTCTGCTACATCAGACTATAGCTCTGCAGACATTTCTGCTACTCGCTCCACCACATTAAATTATATTTCCCAACAGGGTCATCCTGCCAGGACTTGTTTCCTGAGCTCAGTCCAGCGCACGTACCCCGACATTAAAATACCTCCTCACTTCCATTAAGTGAGGCCCACCTCTTGACCCTTGCCTTCTTCGGTGTTTAGCAAACTTGAACCATTTTCAATGGATTTACTTACACAGCTTGTAAATGCCATACTTTTGGAGGGTATGGTCCCAAGGGTATGGAAATATGCAATGCTTATGTCCTTACTCAAAAAACCTAATCTAGGCCCCTTCAACTGGTCTAACTATAGACCAATATCCCTCTTGCCTGCCCTTTTAAAGCCGTAGAAAAGCACATGAATAAATAGCAAATCAATAAGGATGTGTTTACAAATAAATAAACAACTCACAATGCACACAGAACACATTGCCTTTAGCACTGGACACAGTACAGAGCCAGCACTTATGGCGGTAAAAGAATATCTAAGGCAATACCTAGACAATGGTGTCACCGCTACACTGATTCGGTTAGATCTCAGTGCAGTGTTAGACACAGTAAGCCACAACACTCTACTTGAAGGATTAGAGGCTGTTGGGGTGCTGTACATGGCTCTGGCCTGGGTGAGCTCCTTCCTTTCGAATCATGTCTTCTAAGTCCACACCGATGAGCATCGCTCTAAGCTTTCTTGGGACTCTCATGGCTCAACTCTTAGCTCAACCCTCTTTACGTGAGGCCACTTAAGGACATTGTAGAAAAGTATAATCTCACTCTCTTCTCTCACGCCAATGATACTCATATCTTTAGTTCGTTGTCATCTCAGCAGAACTATTGCACAGAGGCACTGAATAGTTGTTTCACACATGTCTGCTCCTGGCTGAAAGCCAACTGCTGAAGGTAAATGGAGAAAAGACTGAGGTCTTATTGTTAGGCAATTTTCCCCACCTGTAGGGCACACATCTGTGGCCTGAAGAGATGGGTATTATAATCATCCCTGTTCCAGTTTTAAAAATCTGTGTGGCTGGATGAGAACCTATCCACAAGTCACTTAATTAACAAATTAACTGCTACCTGTATCTGTATCTTTAGCTCAAACAGATTCTAGGATATCTCTCATCCTCTGCCCAGCAAACTCTCATAAATGCCTTGGTCATTTTGCTGCAGGACTACAGAAACATTCTTTATCCAGGGGTCATTAAGTACCTTCTCAGGCGACTCCAGATATAGCATAATGCAGTGGCAAGACTTATACTTCATTCCACCAAGTTTCATTACATTGTCAGCCTGCTCTGTGAAATGCACTGGCACCCAGTAAAACGTTACTTCCAATTCAAGGCACTTTGCTATGTGCAAAAATGTTTTGAAAACTCCAGCCCCTCCTACCTAAGAACTTTGGTGCTGCCATACACACTTAGTCAGTCCTTACATTTGAGTAATCTAGATCTCGCCCTAGTTCCTATAGTTAGGAGATCCCAGCAAGGAGGCTGAGGCTTTTTCTTTTTAGGTCCAAAGTTGTGGAAATTACTCCCCTCGACCAAAGAGCTTGATGCTCGCTTTCAGTATTCTGCAAGAAGCTAAAAACCTGGCTGTTTTACACTCTGACATCAGGAGCAGTACCTGTTGTGTTTCTGTGTACCTATACTGTTGTGTAGCATTAGAAAACACTTGGGGCATCGCCACCGTAACGGTATGTGGGACCGTCCTCCAGGGGTGCAGCGATCCTGCACCTGGAATTATGATGCCACCGCCACCGTGGCATCCCCTATTCCCAGCATTGTGGCGGGCGGCGCTCACAGCACCGCCCTCCACAATGCTGGGAATGCACATTGCCATGCACCTTGTCTATGCCATTGTAGGGGGTAGCTCAGGTATCCCCCAAGTGCACCCCCAACCCCCTGTGGGCCCACAACGGGCACTCAAAAGCAAAGGCTGCATGCCTTTGCATGGTGGAGCTGCTGGCATGGAAAGGCTGATCTCCGCAATCATCCTAATATGATGGTGGTGTCTTGCAGACACGGCCACCATATTAAACAGTCAATGTGTCTACTGGCAGAAAAGCGGCAAACTGTCTTTCTGTCTGCTGTGGACCCCCATGCCATCCTAATATGGCGGGGGTCTTTTAGGTATGGATGGCGGGCGGATCGCCCCCGCAGGGCCAGCGGTGGCTACCGCCAGCCCAGCGGGGGAGACTTGCCCACCATCCTAATAGGGCCCCTGGTTGGGTAGCCATGTTTGGTACAAATCTGAATAAGAATAATGATAATAATAATATGGCTGTGACGACATTAAAATGTTGAAATAAATAAACTACAGAATTCACCAGTTATACCAAGCAGAGCAAACTATAACTTTCACCCCTGCCATGCACTGCTGATGACCTCACATATTATAACACTCTTGACATATTCTATGACATCACTTATGACATCTCAAATTACATCATTGATGACATTACTGATTACATCATCCAAGCTTCTTTTGTAGACATTACTCATTAAACTAGTATAGCATCGGAGGTTAAGTACAAAATAGCTCAGATAAATATGAAACATCATCAAGGCCATCACAGATACAACTCCCTTAGGTGTAGCAAGCATGTGTTATGTGCAACATTGACTTTATACCATGCACCTCACTAGTAGCCTAGTTCATATTAACAATCAACCACATATATATGGCAAACCCTGAGAAAAAGCCATGTTACTCAAGGTACTCACAGCCACTGCACCTACACTGAGAAAATAAGTTGATTAAGTAGAAAAGTGGGTACTGTAGACAGTGTTTAGTCTATGGAGGGAGTTTACTCTGTAACATACTGTGTGCAGACAGCGAAACTCTCATGAGAAATACTCCACTGAGTAATAACTACCAGGAATAGTGAACATTCTTTGCAACATTTGTCAAAAAATAAATGTTTCGCTTAAAATAATCATGTGCTGTAGGTGATAAAGATTCCACTACCCGCATCATTCATACTGAGGTAAAAACTTCCAATGTAGCCAATTTTCTGAAGCAAAAAAACACATGTACATAGATTAACACTTGGTGCACACTGTCTTGTGTGATGTGTAGAAATTGCCATGCTGAGACAATTTGGTCTAATAACTCAAGGCTGCTTTCAATACTTAGGGCCTGATTATAACGATGGTGGTCCGATGGACTGCCCCAGCCACAGTGGCACTGTGGGCATTGCCGCACTGGCCATCCGACCGCCCTATTATGAGTTGGGTGGTCGGAATCACATTGGACCGCTGCTACCACCTGGGATCCATTATTCCTGGTGGTTTTGCAGACCCAAGCATGTTACTAGTTTCCTCACTGCCACAGTTATCAAGGCGGTGAGCCTGCCATTAAAAGTGTGATGGTGAGGAAACCAAGGGGGAGTCATGGCCAAGGGGTGCATTCAGGGGGCACATGGTGTTACCCCTGTCTGCAGGCATGGCCAGTTTCTACACGGCATGGACTTAACAGTCCATGCGGTGCAGGAACTTGCTTTGGCAATCCCATTGCAGTGCCTTTCTAAGGCTCACCACTTAGAACCATCAAAGCACTGCCCACCAGACCAGGAGAAAACTCCTAATCTGACGGACGGTGCCAGTTCGGTTTTGGTGAGGTGACAGAGGGACGCTGACATGGTGGCCTGCTGTAACACCGCCAAAGTCATAATCAGGCCCTTAGTATCTATTATGTAGAATCTTTGCCTTGTTTAAAACTTTTTCTGCAGAACCAAAAAAACTTGTGTGGAACATGCTGAACACAAGTCATCAACTATCACCTGCACACAGAGTTACTCTTCTATGCAAAGATTTATAGAATGTTCAATACCTCCACACACCTTTGATGCATTAGGAGCACATGCATTTTGTAAACACTTACACTCAATAGCCGGACACAGGCTGTACACAATTAGGTAGAAAGTAATATGGTAGCTACTTGCCACAATGTAAACTCTAAAACAAACCAACACACTCATCGGATGATGTCATCAGTAAAACAGGTGAAAGTCTGTGGCTTTTCAGTTCAAAACATTAGTGTTGTCAATGACATATTCACCTAACTGTAATGGTACATTAACCTTGGTTTTTTACAGTGTTTGCAGTGATCACCGAATCTGGTGCGGAGAGAAAGGGGATCCCAAAATGTGTTTTTCCGATCCAACTTTCCATAGGAAAATTGACAGTGATATAGCAAATCTGCTGAATCATTCAATCAATCAATCAATCCATTTGTACAGTGCACTACTTACCTGTGAGGGTCTCAAGGCGCTAAGGAGTGGGGGAATGTTGCTACTGTTTGAAAAGCCAGGTCTTGAGGAGTCTTCTGAAGGTCAGTAGGTCTTGTGTCTGCCGTAGGTGGATGGGGAGGATGTTCGATGTCTTGGCGGCGAGGTGGGAGAATTATCTGCCACCCGCGGGCACTCTTTGGATGTGGGGGACCGTGGCAAGGGCGTGGTCGGTGAAGCAGAGCTGGCGGGTAGGGTGTAGAAGCTGAGTCGCCTGTTGAGGTACGCTGGTCCGGTATTGTGGAGTGCTTTTTGTGCATGGGTGAGGAGCTTGAAGGTTATCATCTTTTTGACGGGGTGACAGTGCAGGTCTCTCAGGTGGGGTGTTATGTGGTTGTGGCGGGGGATGTCGAGGATCAGGCATGCAGAGGCAATCTGGATGCGGTTGGAGCTGTTTCAGGAGTTTGGCTTAGGTTCCTGCGTAGAGGGCGTTTCCATAGTCCAGTCTGCTGCTTACGAGCGCCTGGGTAACCGTCCTTCTCGTTTCGGTGGGGATTCACTTGTAGATCCTGCAGGGCATGCGGAGGGTGTTGAAGCATGAGCTAGAGACGGCGTTGATCTGCTTTGTCATGGAGAGGGTGGAGTTGAGGATGACCCCTAGGTTGCGTGCATTGTCGGCGGGTATTGGAGGTGTTCCTAGTGCTGTGGGCCACCAGCAGTTGTCCCAGGCCAAAGGGGTGGATCCGAGGATGAGGACCTCTGTCTTGTCCGAGTTCAGCTTCAGTCGGCTGTTTTTCATCCAGTCGGCGATGGCCTTCATTCCTTCGTGGAGGTTGGCTTGGGCGGTGTGGGGGTCTTTGATGAGGGAGAGGATCAGCTGAGTGTCATCGGCATAAGAGATGATGTTGAGGTTATGCAGTCAGGCGACGTGGGTGAGCGGTGCCATGTAGATGTTGAACAGCGTTGGGCTGAGGGATGAGTCCTGGGGTATGCCGCAGATGATCTCGGTGGCTTTGGAGCGGAAGGGGAGGAGGTGGACACTCTGTTTTCTGCCGGAGAGGAAGGAGGTGGTCCAGTCAGGGGCTTTCTCTTGGATCCCGGTGTCATGGAGGCGTATTCGTAGTGTGCGGTGGCAGACCTTGTCAAAGGCAGCTGACAGTTCCAGCGGGATGAGGGCGGCGGTTTCTCCATTGTCTAGTAGGGTCCTGATGTCGTCGGTGGCGGCAATGAGGGCAGTTTCGGTGATGTGGTTGCTGTGGAACCTGGACTGGGACGGGTCCAGGATGCTGTTTTCCTCGAGGAAAGTGGTCAGTTGTTTGTTGAAGGCCTTATCGATGACCTTCGCCGGGAACGGGAGCAGGGAGATTGGTCAGAAGTTCTTGAGGTCCTTGGGGTCCGCCTTGGGTTTCTGAATGGAATAACATCAGTTTTTGGTAGAAAGCCAGATCTTTACCCAGAAAACATGCATTTTGTGGTCTGGCATTAATCAAGGTTCAAAATGTTTGTCTATTTAAAGATTCAGTAGTACCACTGATCCACCAGATGATAAGGCAAGATCTGATTAGCTGCCTCACAACAACAAAGATTAGTCAGAGATTTTTTGGCTTGGGAACTCAGTTATAGTGTCCTGAAAAACAGAAAACAAATCATAAAGACGACAGGGTAGAGATATGTTAAACCCCTATGCATGGTAGACGGGGCCATAGGGACTCCCCTGGTGCCCAAATTGAATTTGTTAACTGTACTGTTGTACTGCAGTAGACCCTTGGATCCAGTAGACCAGTAAAAAAAGAGTGGACTCCCACCCTTTTGAAATAAATTCCTCGCGGAATGGGCGAGGTCCATGTTGAAATGGGGTTATACCATTTACTACTTGTAACTTTTACCTGAAGTCAGTATGCTGGACCATGTTGAAATGAGGCCTGTTTTTTTATCTCATTGTAGAGGGGGCTTGCGATGAGCCCTCCTCCAGGAACCAGTATGGGCCCTGGAGATCTCATTGCCCAGGTCCAAATACATCTTAGTTATTTGGGAGGTGGGCCTGTATGTGGTCGCCCTCTCCTAACCCCACATTGGCATCAGGAACTCCATCCCCCTGGACCTTGAGTAAGAATATCTTCAGTCTCAGGTGGGGGTAGAAAGCATCCACAAGGTGGGAACAAACATTTACTTCTTTTTGGGCAGGGAATAGGGGCTGCTCACACTATGGGAGCAGAAGAAAAAGCTGAACTCCCAGTACAGGAGCACATTTGTTGTAGCTGGCGCCTGCCGGCACTTAGGATGGGTGCTGGCTGTGGAACTGGCAGTAGCAGCCAATCCCTTGGGGTTTCCCCTGCTTCACTCCCAACATTGTAAAAATCTGTAGGTGTCCTAGATGCTTGTGGGTGTCCTATGGGCAAAAACAAAAATGGCCAGCATCCAATGGCAATCAGAATGGGTGCTGACTGGGGAGCCGGCAAGGCCAAAAGGAAAGGTGGGCTCCCTCCACTGCCCCCAACTATACATAACATGAATGTGTCTTGGATGGGACAGGGAAACTCAAAAACTATTTTTTTTAAATGAATAATAAATGAGCAGCAGGAGCTGCTCATTCATCTTTCAGTGCTCCCATTCAGCAGCACCCCATTCATTATTTTTTAATGGCTTATATACATAGTCTGTAGGTTTTTGTGAAGCCCCAATCTGACCAGAGGCACTACCAACATGTTACAAAAGTGTTTTGGAGGCCTCCAAAGCATATAGCAGCCCCCTAGAAAATTAAAACGAAAACTGTTTGACTCCTGGGTCTGTTTAAATGCATGACTCCTGGAGAGCTTGACGTTATTTTTTAAAGACTCTGAGCTGGAGCTGCATGCTTGTCAGCTGCAGTGTAAGGACCTCTGCTGGTTGGCTCTATGACTGCATTGTGTGGCCTGAAGAGCATTAAATAAAGACTCATAGACACATGGAGAGTTGTTTGGAATAAAAATGCTGTATTTGAATATTTTTGAGAAAATAATTATTATGCCATTCCGTGTGTGTATTAATAAGGATTACTTTGGAATATGGCTATTGATAAATTAGTCAATAGGTCTGCTTTATATAGGTTGATGTGCTGACCTCTTGCTAATTCCGATGGACCAGCTTTTTATTTTTTTGCTGTTCTGACACTTAGAAAAAGCCAGTAGGTATGCCTTACTTGAAATAACATCTCTTTATAGTGGTACTTTGCGTTGACAAATCCTCAGAAATTCACCTGAAAAACTCAAACGCTAAAGTGAAGTTCAAATTAGGTCTGGAGATCATATCCTACATTACCATAAAAAAATCTCTGAAATTCACAGCAAAAACAAAAGGTTAGTAACAATATAGTTAGGTGAAAATTTGATATAAAACATAACATTTTGAATTATTTTAAAAACACAAAATTCACCAGTTAGAGTAAACAAAATAAAAATAGCCTGTGCCCTCATCATGCACTACTTATGACCTAACATATTACATCATTCATGACATGTTCTATGACATAATTGATAAATGCAAAATGAACAATTGATGGACAGAATGCAGAACAATGTCATACATTCACCCCAATACAGATCCTTGTGACTGGGGGTGAATGTTTGCATTGTGCAGCATGCCATCCATCAATTGTTTCTTTTAGCTATGATATAATTGATAACATCACTGATGATGTCTGAAATTATATCCTTGACGACATCGCTGTGCATGGCGAAGGCACGACCTATAGCTACTTCTTTAAATTAGTATACTAGCATATGGTAAAAAGTGTACCCTGGGCCTGTAAGTTAAATGTCACTGCACTGCATTACCTGCTGTGCCACCCACTACAGTGACAGGGCAAACCTTACTGCAGACGTACTACTATAGCTTGTCTGCACAGATGCAAAACTGCAAACATTACCTGCCAAAAAAACATAATTTGCCAGGTCTAAACCATCTTTTTTTTAAATAAATAGGTCACTCATAAGTGAACTTTAATGCCTATAAGGCAGATATATCTTATTTAAAAGTATGACATGTAAAAGTTTAATGTTCATTAAAAATGCCTCAACATTTTTGTTTCAGTAGCAGGGTTGTCTGTTTCATAGGAAATCATTGGGATACAATATTAAATGTAATACTTTTCTCTCTACCTAGGAAACAGCTACAAAGATCATACTTCAACTTTTAAAATATGTATCACAAGCCCAATTCAGTTGTACAATCAAGTTTGTAATAACATTTTGGAACATGTAATTTTAGTTTAAAAACACTTTATTCAGACCATGTTTTATCCAAAAAGTAGCATAAATATAACAAATAAAATATAACATACAACTAAAATCATATCCACAGAAAATAAATATGACAAAAATATCTGTAGTACCACATGCCCTTACAGTATGAGTTTAAGATGAGCCTACATGTAAACAGGTGTCCACCTCAGACAATTGCATAAGCAATGAATTCATGGGTCTAGACTGCCTGATATTGTAATATCACACAAAAGAGGAATTAAAAACAGCTTAGTATAAAATTCATGGAATTTACAGAACAATAAAAAATGTATTGCTCTTTGGCTAGTTTTGCCATCATGTGGGCATGGAATAGATGCAAGATTTGACTGATAACCAAGTTGGAGGTACAGTAGTTATTTGTTGGTATAAGCTCAAAACCTAAATAACAGATTGCTCCCATCTCCCACAAGGCTGCCAAAAATAAACAGGGTGGCAATCTGGAGTGCTCAGGGACAAATATGCAGCAATCTGGGGTTTCCCTTCTATACTTCTGGGACTCCTTCCTGCAATGATTCGTAAAAAAATTAAGCTTTTTTTCGTTTACTCACAAATATTCATGAATTTATCTCACTAAAAGCCCTCTGCATACCAATTTTACCCATTTCTGATTCCACAAATGTCAACCACGGAATTCGAAGGGCTGTTGTCGCAAGCTAGGCAATCATGTATTATATCTCTAGTTAATGATGTCTTCTCATTGCTCCAAATTGACAACAACAAAATTAAGGGGCTCACCCTAATAAAATCAGTTATATATTTTAGATTCAGTTCTTTATGGCAGATGACATATGGGGTGGATATTGGTATTCTAGGAAGAGCCCACAAAACCAATTTTTTTCATATAGTATGGTTTTGCAGTTTGCGCCCCCCATATTTCGGCTTCGTATCTAGCAGTGGAAAAACATTGAGATTTGTAAATCTGCAGCATAAGTACCAATTTCCCTCCTCCCTTAGGTTAAGGGAGATAGAATAGAGAACTAATTGCCTTTGCGAACTGCATTTTGCGATGTACAATAGCGGGCGCCCATGCTCCTGAAGTTTTCACTCACTTTCAAGGAGGTAAGTTAAATGCATCGTGGACCACACACCATAATGTGAGACTTTGAGAAATTAGTACATAGGTCACACTTTGCCATTAATTCAAGAAAAGCAAATACAAGAAGGTGCAGTGTTTAGACGTACTAACCATAAGCACAGCACATTCCTCATATAAGAGGGTAGGTAGTCGATCCCCTTTACTGAGGGAACATCACTAGTAACCTTAGCTAAAAATGGCTAAAACGGTGCCAATCATTCATGTGTAAAATAAACATAAGGTAGGATATTTCTTATTTAAAAGTATGACATGTAAAAGTTTAATGTTAATAGACTCCCTTTCAGTAAAAAGTGCCTTTCTGTAGCAGGGTTGTCAGCTACAAAGGTAATTCTTCAACTTTTAAAATATTTATTACAAGCCCAAATAACTTGTAAAGTAAAGTTTGTAAGAAAGGTTTTAGAACATGTAATTTTAGAAAGTCACCTAGGAGCATAATAGGCCATATTGATGATGTGTGAACTTGCACCCACAGATTAAACAAAGGCCTTAGGTGTGGGGAGGTACTCTGTTCCTTTGGCAGGATGACCATCTGGGATCTGCTGAGGAACTTCATTAACTTCAAAGAGGTCTACCCGGTCATAGGAAAATGTCAGCTGACACCTGGGCATGGCCATCTTTGTCAACCTGGTCAATCAGGTGCCAATCCTTGAGAAGAGGAGCTGCTCTTAGAACTGTTTTGAGGTGATCCCAAGGAAGAGGATGCACATTCCTCTGGCCACCTCTTGGGTGGCCACAGGAGCTCTGCATAGGGCAAAAACGTTGCTACCATCTTGGTTTGCAGAGAGAGGCACTGTGGTATGTTTTTTAAGTATGGCACGCAGGATTTGCTGCAAAAGTGGGTAGGATTGCCCTTCAGAACATTTCCCTATTACTAAAGGATATGCCTGGAATTATCCCTAACCTCAGTCTAGTGTCTGGAATAAACCCAGCACCTGTGGGCACCCGAAACACTACTGGACCTGAGGAAGACAGTTCAAGTACTGCATGTGCTGTTGAGACTTGTGAGGTGACCTAAATGACTGGACCTACGCCTACCTGTATCCAGGAAACAGAAGTGGACTCCAAGGGTCAGTTGGATAACCTCCTGTGACCTTTAGGAACACAACTAGCTGCAAGATCCTCCTTTTCCTGAAGAGCCCAGCTGACCAATTCCAACTGGACCTGCTGGTGGTTTCCGAGGAAGTGAGTCTTGATCCCCAAATGCCATTCCTGAAGTCCTGGGACCCTTGGCTTTGTCAAAGTGCACTTCCTTTTTTGGTCCAAAAGACATCCGGAGGACTGGGATAAACCTGACAAGAAAAACTGATGAAGGTGCATGATGAAGGTGCATTGTTGATGGGTCAAATATTCTGGCTGTTGCTGCTTCCAGCTTTTCTGCAGGAGCAATCAGTTTTGTTGCCTCGTGGAGCCCTGTTTAGCTACAGCTTGCAGCCTTGACCTGCCAGAAGCATTTGAGCTCCAACAAAGTGACTTAGTGCCTGATTTACATCTCAGAAGACCTTATCCCGTCATCACTTTTTCGGTGGTTTCAGCATCCACTTAATTGGCGGTCCACTCCCTCTATTTAGAAGTTGGCAGGTCCATGGACAGACCGCCCGAGTGCCTCTGACTTTGTCAACTTTTTTCTCCTGCATCGACGGCGTCATAGGCGGAAGCAGCTGTCATGGGGAGTCCAGCCAAAATTACTGATGGGCCAACCACAATGTGCCTTTCCGTCATGGAAACTGTGGTCGGGATACCTCCCATTTTGAGTTGGCAGATTTGAAGGAAATTAGGTAGAAACATACCTTTTTTTCCGTTTTCCCACTTCTGTTTGTGCCATGAACCACATTGTCCAGGTCCTCCTTTGTTGCTACTACTTGACCATGACGTTAGGCAAGCTTCTTTTACACCTGTCTTACTATGAATTGTGTGTGGACAATTGTTTTAGCCTCATGCATTTTTACTGTGCTCTTACATTCAATTTGTTTCCTATGTGCAATGTATCAGTGTTCATTTCACAACTTATCAAGGTAAAATTAAGACACTTGTATTGACACTTGAAAAACAAATTATGTTGTCCGGAATGTGGGTTCTGTGCATGTGGGGCCTATGGGTGTGCATCCAATATGTGTGTGTGGTGTTTGTGTGCAATGCAATATGTAAAAAAATGGACAGTACACATTACTTACAAATATTTTAGAAGCAAACTCAACATATATGTGTATTGACACATTAATAAGTAGTACTTACCAGTCTCCACTTCACCAGGGATTTACTCCATCAGCAAACTACCACTAGGACAATGCCAGCACAACAGAGACGTCTAAATAGGCTCGGTGCAAACCCGCCTATACAACAGTGATGTAGTACTGTTAGTCAGCAGAGCAGTCTGCCTATTCAATGAAGAAGCACAGCTTATGGAACAGAAAAAAGTCTGTTGATGCGATGGCCTTTCAGCCAGCCAACATCTAAATTTGGTGGGAGGAATACCGTCAACTTGGTGGAGTAGTGGTATCCTCTGCTGGAGAGGGATGACAGGAGTCCTGCCCAGATCTAAATGAGGCCCTAAGTCTGCAACTAGAAATCTTCACCAGGTGAAGGTGTCACAAGTATCCGCCCATGCGAGAGCCTACTTGGGTCACAAATTTTTAGTTTCTCACCAAAAGTTGATGTCTTCATTGGAACCTCGTCCAATGACTATCCAGCCTCCTGGAGCCCTTCTCAGCCACAGCCTCCTGCCTATCCCCGCTAAGGATTTTTTACTTCTATTTCAGAGACTGGGTCAAAAGATAAATTCCCTGCCCTGGACAAACCTGACTTCTGTATCCAACCAATGCTCCATCAAAGCTGCCCTTAAATCATGTCTAGATCCCAGTCAAGTGCAACCAGACAACCCTGTTTGGTGCTTAACACTTTTTGTATTTATTTTTTAAATTTTAATTAAAAAAATTACAGGTCTCTGTTTCCCCTATTGCATTTTTGTCATGGTGTAATTTTGTTCATTAAGTTGATCTCTAGTTTTATATATTGGAGCAGGATTTTTATTGTGCTATGTTTTGACGTTTTAAACTGTTTTGGCACCTTTAAATGCTGTACACATTTTCTTAAGTTAAGGTCGGTTGCTCTCTGCCATAGCTACCATGGTTTGAGCTCACATTTACATTACTGAAGCTTTTACTGGAACGAACAAGAATAGTGACATCATTACTTGTAGTAGGCTACAGTCCACCAAAAACAATAATCCACTTTCACACATGTGCAATCATAGCACAGGAGCCAGGAGGAGCTTTGTACCTGGTGAATGTCCAGTTGCTACTTAGTTGTTGGTTGGTGGAAAAGAAGGACCAGATGATCAGGAGTCAATTTTTGTCATCCTCTACATTGTTAACTGGGACTTTAAAAAACTGTTTTTATCCCAGTGCTTGTCTTTCCTTTTTATTTTTCTGTTCAATTTGTTCAGGGTAATGGAATACACAAAATAGAACAATTTTCCAATACTGCAATTATTAAATTTGAGTTGTTCCGTGTGTCTGATTACCTTTTACATTTGAGTGACTCATTCAATTTGGGATCCACTTAAATGTACTTTGATAAATGAAGCAAATGAATTGCAATGTGTCATTCTCTGAAAATGCAAATGTTAAATACAAATAAACAGTATAAAGCTAGGAAGTGAATTCTGTTTCAGTGCTTGAAAACAAATCTAATTTATGTTATGCTCTGCATGCTAAAACAAAGTGGCCCTTCTCAAATGTCATCTCATTTGGTGTTAGGAGCAAAGTGTTTGATATAAAGAATTAGCAGCACCATACTTTAGCATACACTACAGACAATAGGAAAAATGATTCTCAGTGAAGTTGGAAGCACATTATTAGTAGAAATCGAAGCATACACAAAGTAGTCCAGCATTAATGACATTCTAGTGGACTATCACCTAGAATTTCAGGTGAACATTTTCAAACAGTCTCCACTCTGAAATAAAAGTAACTCAAAAGTATTTTAAATGAATGAATGACCAATACTTATATAGCGTGCAGCTACTCTGGCTGGAGTGTCCCGGCGCTAACGCTAAGAGTTCAAGTATGGCTGCCTTCCCAGGAGGCTTAGTTCTTTAAAAGCAATATTTTCAACTGTTTTTTGAAGAGTGGGAGAACTGTTACTGCTCTCAGACCTGCAGGCAGTTTGTTCCAAGCATGTGCTCCTAAGAAACCGAATATCCTACCCCCTTTGTGTACCAGATGAGTTCTGGGGATGCAGGCCAGGTCAGCGGAGGACAATCTGAGTGTTCTAGTAGGTGTGTATCGGCTGTCTTATTTCCTAAGGTACGCGGCGTCCATGCCATGATAGTCTTTGAAGAAAATAACCATGGCCTTGAATTTTATCCATTCCCTCACTGGGATCCAGTGTAAGGACGTAAGGTGGGGGGGAGTCATGTGTGACCTGGGTTTCAGTTTGAGAATCACCCTTGCTGCTCCGTTTTGCACTATCTGAAGGTGTTGGAGAAGGTATTACGGTCGTCCCAGAGAGAGGACATTGGCATAGTCCAATCTGGATGTAATCAGCGCCTGTACCACTGTCTTCCTGGAATCCTTGGAAAGAAGCAGCAGGAATTTCTTCAGCATCCGCAGTAAGCCAAAACAAGTTTGCACTAGGCCCTTAACCTGGGACCGCATTGAGAGCTCATTGTCAATGTAGATACCTAGGTTCTTGACTGTGGATTTGACAGTCCTGGGAGGGGAGAGATCCACTGGCCACCACTGGCTCCAATTGCTCACAGCGGGTTGGCCGATGAAGGCAATCTCGGTTTTGTCGGGATTGCACTTAAGTTGGTTTCCCTTCAGACATCTAAAAACCTTTGTGAGGCAGAATCTAATTGCATACCCATTGAAGTCTGAGCCTTTGTTGCATGTAAATTTGAACTGCGTATCATCGGCATAGGAGATTATTTTGGCGCCCTGAGCCTCTGTCAATTAAGCTAGAGGTGACATGTATAGAATAAACAAAGTTGGACTTAGTGAGGAGCCCTGTGGGACTCCAACCTGCATGCTGGTCATACAGGGTGAAAAAGGGGGGATCCAGATGACCTGTTCTCTGTCCTCCAAAAAGGATCTAATCCAGGCTAATGCTCCTCCTTCAATGCCCATGTTCCTTAATCTGTCTAGGAGCATCCCTTGGGGCACTGTGTCAAATGCTGCCAGCAAATCGAGTTAAATAAGTATTGCTCTGCCCCCCTGATCAAGTCTATCTCTGAGATGTTCCATCACTACCAGCAGGGCCAACCCGGTGCTATAAATGGCCCTGAAGCCGGATTGCATGGGGTCCAAGGGAGTATGATTCTCTGTATACTCCATGAGTAGTTTGTTAACATGTTTCTCCAATACTTTGGGAGGAGGGAGATGGGTCTTTAGTTCATGGGCATGTTGGGGTCTGCATTAGGTTTTTTCAGGCGCGGTAACATTTTTACCTGTTTCCAGAGTGGCGGCACAATGCCAGTTTCAAGAAAGGAGTTAAGTACCTTATTGACAGGTACGTTTTTGTTGGCAGCAAGAGCCGGCTTCAGTTTGACTGGGCACGAATCTCTTTATGAGCCCGAATTGAGGCATGAGAGATAAGTGAGTGAGAGAGTCTTCAAGTTTGATGGCAGGGATCTGCAACTTTGGTGGTTGTTGTGAGGGTACTGTGTGGGGGAGGGGTTGAGTAATGCCTCCTACCTGCATGTGTGGAGAGGAGGTATCCTCCCTGCCTCCGTGGAGAATGACTGCTGAATAGACATTATCTTTTCATGAAAGTAACAGGCCATCTGAATCGCCCAGTCTCCTGATAGCGATGCCTCTTTGTTCACTGCCTTAAGCGCTGTACATGATTTTATGATATAAAAAATGTCCTTGCCCCTGTTGTAAGTTTTAGCATTTCTACTCGCCAGGTATCTCATTTTGCCCATTCTCACCAATTTGTAGTGAGATTTGAGTGCTGCCTTATAAATAATCCAGTACTCTGAAAGATATGCCCATGCCTCTCTCTTTCCAGACCTTAGCATTTGTTTTTGCTGGCTCTTGAATATTCATTGAACGAGGGCACCGAATGACCAGTCCTCCTAGAGGTGGGCATTGTCAAGGGGGTGACAACATCAACATTTGCTCTCAGCCATGCTTCTAGAGTGTGAGCGTTCGCTATGGGACTACCCACCAAAGAGGGGGCTGAGGAGTTAAGCGCACTCTGAAGAGAAGGCAGAGGTACTTTATGGAGAGCTCTGTAAGTGTGTTCTGCCTTTTTCTCCCTTGGAGGGATAGTATTCCCTATGACTGGAATTCAGAAGTTAACAAGGAGGTGGTCTGACCATATTAGTGAGAAAGAATGATCCACCTCCACCTACAAGTCACAAAAAATTTGATCTAAAGTGTGCCCAAGTTTGTGAGTAGGACCTGTGACAAAGGGCTTTAGATTACAGGCTGCCGTAATTTTGGACAGGCCATCACATGGGGAGTTGATGCCTCATCACAATGCAGGTCAAGGTCCCCAGACTGAGAAGGTGCTTATATTTTAGGGCAAGTGATGTGATGCATTCCTGTAGGGAGTTGAATTTTTTTTTTAGGTGCGCCTGGTGGTCTATAGATCAGAATCCCAGTGATGCATTGGTGGGGTGAAATGGTGCAGCATTCCAGACACTCTGCACCATCGACTAGGTCCAGTAAAATCAGGAAGCACTCAAATTCCTGTTTGAAGACCCCAGAAACTCCCCCTCCGAGCCCCGTCTGCCTATCTATCCTTATAATTTTATAGACAGCGGGAATAGCTGCCGTTATGGTGGTAACAGAAGAGTCAGATAGCCATGTTTTGGCGAGGAGTATAAAGTCAGGGTGCTCATCTAATAGAAGGTCGTGAATGTGTTATTCGTGATTTTGCAGGAAGCGAGTATTCAGGAGTGCAGCTTTGACATACTTCCCCTGCCGTAGCTCCTCGCCTTTTTACTCTGGAATGGACCCATCTGACCTTCGGCCCAACCCTTAACCGGAAACCACTTGCAGTACGGACAGATAAATATGCTTCTATTACCAGTGCTTACCACACTATTCCGGCAATTATGGTGGTTGCCTATGTTGAGGAGTACGTCTTGTCCATAGTTAATAATGTGTGTCATCTCAGCGAAATTACGGGCAGCATGGCTGGTGCCGGCCGCCTCCGGGATGCCTCTGGGTGCAGACAGGCTTGCCTCTGGTGCGCCTTTGGTGAGCCAGTGGTTTGCCCACTGCGCACGTCCATGGCACCCCCTGGTTAAATACCCTGAGGCAGATGGGGCAGGCAGGAGACTAGACCGTCTCCCTCCCAAGATAGTGGCCGCAGGATGGCTCACCCTAAGAATGATGCCCAGAGGGTAATCCTCCCTCCACACAAACAGCGAAAGTTGTGGGGGACCGGGAAAAATTAGCACGGAGAGGTGGCAGCATTGGAGACTGGGTGAGTATTCAGGAAATGAATGTGCAAAGCTTGCAATTAAATTTAAAGAAAGATTAAAATACAGTTATGTTATGTCATGCTAAAATAGATTTATTGAGCGCACAGTTACTCAAAAGAGTATCCTGGCGCTAAGACAGTAAAGAACGTATACAAGAGGAGAAAAACAAGAGAGAAAAAGAAACCCATGGAATGGAGACAAATTATAATGTAAGTTGGAACAGCCAGGTTTTCAACTGTTACCTGAAGGCAAGCAAATTAGTGACTTGCCTAAGTGGAAGGGGCAGCTTACCCCAACGTCCAGCCACTTGCACTTGACAAGAGCAACCACCTTTGCTGGCTCTGAGATACCTAGGGGTGACCATAAGGTATTGATGCACAGATCTAAGAGATCTGCCAGGTATGTAGAAAGAGACTCTTCTACAGATGTACTTCGCTCCCATATCACGTAGAGCCTTAAAAGCCAGGACCAGAGCCTTGAAACAAATTCTGCTACGAAAAGGTAACCAATGCAGATTCTTAAGATGGTAAGAGGTCTGCTCTCTGGGTCCAAGGCACAAAACCGGCCTGGCTGCCGTGTTCTGCCCTACCTGCAGTCTATTAAGTAGGGACTCCTGGAGGCTCAGATAAAGGACATTGCTATAGTACAGTCTGGAGATAATAGGAGCCTGAATGACTATTTTCCCATGCAAAGTCTGAAGTAAGAATAGAAACCTCCGAAGCATCTTCAGGAGACTGAAACAGGTTCTGGCTGCTGACTGCACCTGAGCTACCATAGAGAGGGCATTGTCCATTGTTATTCGTGGGTTCTTTGCAGTCTTAACTGCAGCCTGGGAAGGAGACATGTCTTGGGGCCTCCATTGTTTCCAGGCATCCAACGGGGGAGAGCCGAAAAAAATAATTTCGGATTTGTCTCTGTTACATTTCAGATAATTATCTTCGAACCAGGTAAAAGTTTCTTTCAGGCACTTGTTGATCTTCTCTCCATTGAACTCCTCTCCCTTCCTACAGGTGAACAGCAGTTGTGTGTCATCGTGTACGATATTATTGTAACCTTGTTCTCTTTAGCCATAGTAGCAAGGGGGGCCATGTACAGATTGAAAAGTACAGGGCTCAAAATAGAGCCCTGTGGCACACCCACCTTCAATGGTGGCATACTGGCAGAGAAAGGGGGTGACCAGCTCTCCTGATTTCTGTCCTCTAAAAAGGAGGCGTACCACTTTACAACCGTGCCCTTAAACCCACACTCCCTCACCTCTGAAGGAGGTGGACGTGGGGCACGGTGTCACAAGCCGCCGAGAGGTCTAAGAGAACCAGGACCGCTTTGCGCCTGCATCCAAGGTCTCTTTGATGGATTCAGATACCTCCAGCAGTGCAGTCTCCATGCTAAGGTTCTGCCTGAAACCAGACTGGCTAGGATGAAATAGGTTGTTGGCCTCTGCAAAATTGCTCATCACTATATGAATGTATTTCTCAGCTGTTTTTGCAAAGAAAGGTAAGAGAGAAATAGGTCTATGGTTAGTTAGGACCATTGTGTCAGCGGAATTATTTTCGCACCCTTCCAGCATACTGGAACCTGGCCATTAAGGAGGGATGTGTTCAAAACACAATTAACAATGGGATTCAAGATCTCTGCCATGGAGGCCAAGAATTTGGCCGGGCAAGGATCTATGGGCAAGCCAGATTTCAAACCCTTCATTATTGCCAGTGATGTCTTTAAGGGCATAGGCGGGAAGGTGGAGAGGGAGGCCCCATCTTCCTAACAGAGGGGGGCAGTCTGTAGGGTAGCTGGCACATCATTCGCACCTGGGCCATCAAGCAAAGATTGTATGGTTACGATTTCGTACAGAAAAAATTGTCTAGATTGCCAATCCACTCATCCGAGAGGGGGGGAGAGTCTGGTCACTGCCCTTGGTGAGGAGAAGCTTTTGACAATGTCAAAAATGTCTCTACTTTTGTTTCCTGCAGATTCAATTTTGCATGCGAAGAAGCTCTTCTTAGCTACCTGTATCTTTTTATGGAAATCTCTTAAGGTCTCTTTATACTTCCTTTTGTTTTCAACCTTAAAATCCTTCCTCCAGGCTCTTTCCTGATGTTTGCAGTCCTTTCTGCACTGACGTAGGGAATCGTTAAACCAAGGGGCTGAGTGTCTAATTATTCTAGTGGGTCACTGGGTAAGAGGAGCAAGGATTGAGGTACCCTGTGTAATCCCCTTTACAAGAGCCCCTGCATCCAGCTCTATATCACCAGTAAGTGTAGGAGGGTGTAGTTCTAATTCATGTTTAAGAGCATCCGGAGTAATCTTATGGAGAGGTCAGGAGGTGGAAGATGGTTGCTTAACCTGAGTCCCCAGGCACTTTGTTAGTTTGGGTAGCCTAACACTGACCAAATAGTGGTCAGACCAGAGTAAAACAGACAGTGCTAAAACAAGTACCTCCTTCGAGGTAGAAACCTAAAAATGAACTGGCAACCTGGGTCTCACGCAGTCTCTCAATGAACATAACTGAACATTACTGCAGATTCCGACACACATTATATTGTACCACATAGCAGAGCACATACTTCAGGCTGGACCCAAGTTTTAGTTGCAAAGTTTAAGTAACACAGATACACAAAAAAGACTAGTATATTAGCGGGATCTCTCCCTCTCATCCCCATTTCAATCTCAAATGCTTCAGCTTGTTCATTCATTTAAAGAATCATAACGTTACAGAAATCAGCACAAATATGTAATTCCTGGCAATATTTTGGAACAGCAAAGAGCAGACATTAATACATTTTTAGAATGTTGAAAGAGTGATTGCTCTAAAACTGTGGGCTACATGTATCAAAATTGGAATTTGCGATGACCAAATAGCGAATTTTACCAAATCGTTATTTGGTAATTACCATTTCCCAAGTAACATAGGACCCAGAGCAGGAGGCAGATCGTTGGGGCTGAGTAGTAGGAAGCCAGTTTGGAGTGTCATTTATGACCCAAAATACATCATGGCCTCAGATGAGAATGGCAACGAGGCTGAAGGGCGCAAAAGAAAATTAGAATTTAGTGAGCATGAACTGGAGGTGCTCACTGAGGTGGTTTTGAAGAGCCATGATATGCACTTTGAAAAGAGCTCATTCCAGTTCTCAGAGTCCGAAAAACTTAAACTCTGGAAGGACATCCAGGGAAAGATCATCGCAGCTGGTGCCTTGCAGCGCTTGGTCAGGGAAATCAGAAAATCGCTGGAACAACCTACGAACACCGGCCACAAAGAAGATAGCAAGCAGGATAGCTGAGGCAAGGCAAACGGGTGGAAGCCCACCTGCCCACCCAGCCACCATCCATCTCCTTGGATGAAATGGTAGAGGCAACTTGGCAGCCCAAATTCATTGCTGGTGTCACAGACATTGACAGCTCAGCTAATCCTACTACCAAACAATTCAGGCCACCTTTTATTTGCAACCCACCAATGCATTATGGGAGTAGTAGTTACCAATTCATAAGTGAGCATATGGCAAATAATGCTGCCCCCTGCCAATTGACATGCCAAATGATAAGTAGAAAACAATGTTAAGGTTTTTTTATTCCAACAATGTAAACTGAGACACTCAAGTACTTTCTTGAACTAAACCATGTCTAATTCATGTGACAGATATACGTGCAGCACATGCTGCAGAAACTGAAATTGTGGAAACTGAAGAGACTCTACCACTATCAAAGTGTAAAAACATCAAGCCCACACCACCCACAACACCTGCACCAAGCATTTGCAGGACAGCAGTGGCTCCACTCCTTGATTTTGATATAGAGACTAATGATATTCCAACAGACATGCCTACACCACCATCTGTGGATAGACCCTTCCACAGACATCAGTCTCTTGTCTAGCACCAATACAATCACCGCATGAGACATTGAGGGGCTGTAATATGGCCATCAGAGGAAGGTGATGGCTCAGGTGTATTCAGAGGTCTAGAGGCATTAATGTTAAAGATGCAGTGCCTACAATGTAAGCACATGAAATCAATGCACACACAGTTGGTTTCACTGAATATCAACATGTGGGAAATCAAACATGGTATCAGGATGCTGAATACAACAGTGGAGGAAGGGCAAAAAGCCACGGGAAATCACAAATACCACCAAATACCTTTGCACAGTAATGCAGCAGGACCATGTCACACACCGTAGGTATCATCACCATCTAATGGGCATATTGGATGGATTTACCAGATATGTCCATCACCTGATAAACGCAACTGCATTGCTATGACCACGCAAGTGGAGCTGGAACATTGTAGTGGAGACATTGCAAGAGGTTTGGTGCAAGTCACAACCACAACTGAGAACATGTGGACTACTAGGATTGCAGGAAACAGTAATTTAGGTGTAGGGGACTGCGAGAAGCTCTCCTGCCTCAGTAGCACCCTGCCCCGGTGATGGAAAATAGACCTCACAGTTCAAGACATTTTGCAGCCTCAGGGCCTCACCAAGAGATAGTACCAAGCCCACTGTATGGCCTAGTGCGTAGAAGGAAAAAGTGATACAGACATGCATCAATTTGTGATTTTTTGGGACGTAACCGTACATTTTTATTCACTGTCATGGCACATTGACTTTGCACAAATTGTGCATTATGGCAAAACATTTATACTGAAGTTAAAGTAATAAATGTGAAAATTTGCAGCAAGATCATGAAATGTATTGTCTCATCTTTACTTACTTGAAAATATTTGCGCGTTCGTTCAGCATGTTTTTGTCTGCCTTCTGTTACCCTTGAGCCATCTAATTGGTCAACAGGGTGGACAGGGCTTATCAGCAGAATCTGAATCAGACAGGTCCAGATGTATGCCTCTTGCTGTAGCTATGTTGTGTAACATGGCACATGTAGCCACACTTTTACAGCTTGTTTCAGGACTGTACTGTAGTACTCTGTCGCTCTTGTGTAGACATCTGAAGTGACTCTTAAGCAGGCCAAAGGTATCTCTATCACATTATGTGTGTTTCTATGCACTGCAATGTAACAGTGCTTGCTTGGAGTGGATGGATTTAAATATGGGGTGGGGGTTATTCAGCACACGGCTTAAGGCTGATTAGGACAATTCTCCGATTTCTCCCAGTTACTGCTGCAAAAACACTAATCAGTTCATTGGTGCTGACTACTGCAACGGGCTATTTTTAAATGCCCAAACCAGGATAACAAACAAGCTTCAGTCATTGCAGAATGCTGCAGCACGGCTCCTCTCAGGAACACCTAAATTTTCCTCAGTATCTGATACCCTTAAAAACTATCACTGACTAACGATCCGCAACCGAATAAAATTTAAATCTTTATGCATAGTTTACAAAGCATTACATGACCAGGCTCCCCAATTTTTTAAGGCAAAGCTGACACCCTATAAACCAACCAGACTGCTTCGATCAACCACTCTGAACCATCTAGTGGTCCCTCGATCTAAGACAGTATCTTGGGGAGACCGTCGCTTCCTGGTTGCGGCTTCAAAGCTTTGGAACTCCTTGTCACTCTGCATCAAGACCTCTCCTTCACTTATGCAATTTCGAAAGCTTTTGAAAACCTGGCTATTCGATCAGTAGTCCAATACAGCCTGCTATGAGCGATGAGGGAATTAATGGAATCAATTAGCGCCGAGACGCCCACGGGTATTCGCCGCGCTCAATAAATTACAAAAATAAATAAATAAATATGCACTGGTTCCTAAAATGACAAAACTAAATAATGATTCACTGTGATGAGTTACTGCTTCTGTATTATGTGATACACAGTGCAAAAGTGATTTACCTTGTAGATAACTTTCTCTACATTCACCAGCAATTCACCAGGTGTAGATTCCACTATTGTGAAAGATCAAGGAATTGTGTGTACTGCTAGGGAATCTGGCCTCTATATCAGTTATGCCATTTGAGGCATTGCATATCACTTGTATGTTTAATGATTGTCTACATTTCCTATTTTTGAAGACACACTCAGTTACAGGGGGAGGACATATTGCAACATGTGTCTCATCAATGCAGCCAGAGGCATGTGGAAATTGAGCCATCTGGAAATATTTCAATGCAAGTCCTGTGGTGTGTTATTGAATCTAATGTATTGATTGATTTTCTTCCGCATTGCTTCCAGAAATGCATTACAAAAGTATGAATGCGCACTTTGGGACACCCTTCCTGCTTTAGATATTACCCCCTAGTAGCTTCCTTAGGCTAAGAGGTGCAGGGAACATTAAACCTGCACATGGGTGGGAACAGCGTTGGTCCCAGAATGTGATGCCATAGTTTGGGTACGGTTCAGAAATTAAATCTAATATTATTGCAGAGTTTAATCTATATTCCTCATGGATTTCCTCCTCAGTCTGATCAAACAATGTAATGCGGATTCTGAAATTGTGCTGTTGTCTCCTTCTCTGCAAACCTGTCAGGATCCTCATCCTCCTCACCATGACGTAGAGTGCAGCCATTGAGGAAAATGCTGATACACGCTGGCCCTGTTTATATAGTTTACACCTGGCTACCCCCTGATTTGAGTTGGTGTTAAATTGCACATGCAACCATTCATAATTTGCAAATGTTTCATACAAGGATTTTGTGATTACCTACTTGCTACTCGCTAATTTGTTAGTCACAATTTGGTATCACAGCTTTAGGGAATTCCAAAATTTACGATGACCTAATACTGGCCTGCAAATGCCTTTCATACCTATGGAAAGGATATTTTGCATTCGCAAACTGTCTAATTTAGCGATTCACCCGCTTTGCGAATACAAAATCAGTTGATAAGGTTGAAAAATAGGAATCCTGATTTCCTAATTATGATTTTTACTGAATCGCAATCGGGATATCGCAATTCCTAATGTATATAAGAATGAAATCCTAAAAAGCGAATCCTAATGGGTTCACAAATCGACCTACCTCATGAATATTAATGAGATAGGTTGCTATTTGTGACTAATTAGGAATCATAGCCATCAGAAGGATCGTGGCCTGCTGAGGTCAGCAGACACCATGCCGGTTATTGCTTCTTAATAAAGCAATGTTTTTTTGAATGCATAACGTTGTTTTATTTTAAAGAAAAATTGGATGCATTTAACCCCTTCCATGCTGGTGACGAACCCCAGCCGTCATGCACTACGGTGCTCGTGTGCTGATGACGGCTGGGGTTCGTCATGGCCCGCCCCTGTTCGTTTGTTTACCGCACGGGGGTGGAAACGGGCCAGCAGGGAAGGGGTTAAATAGAAAATTAAACTCAGGAGTTTAATTTTGTAAGAGTAGGCAGGGGTTCCACAGGAGTAGGCAGTTGTCCCACAAGAGTTTTAAGTGATCCCTGGGACCACTGCCTGCTCTTAAATCATATTGTTTTCCATTCTCAATGAGGAAGGAGTCCCCTGGAGTTCCTTCCCAATTACAAATAGGTTACCACCTGCTTAAAGGAGTTGGTAAAGTATTAATGTTTCACAACCAGAGTTCGATGGCAAAACATTAATTAATGATTTTCAAAAGTATTGTTTTATTTAGATATATTTTCAGGAAAAATCTTTTTTGCTGAAATTTGAAACTGACATGTATAGGATAATCTATTCATCCTATTCTTTTTTTAAAAATAAAAAAGACTAAACGTTACATTCTAGTGTGGAAACTTTAACTGAATGGTTCTTCTTGAATAATGTATGCTGAACGAATGGGACATTAATAGTATGTAGTACCGGGAGGAGCCAAGATGGCGACCGGAGCAGACCTGTAGGCTCCCGGCTCCGCCAGCCTTTCTCCGCCGTACCGATATCCTGGCTCAGATCCTGGCGAAATTGACGGCAGATTGGGTGCGACGCGGCGCTGATCCCGACGGTGCTTTCCCGGACCCTCGACCTGCCCGGCAACCGAGGATAGCCGCTTACCAGTCTACAGCCCTGGACCCCGCTTGCACGGGCTCATTCTGCCGTGCCTCGGAGAACTGCTGCCGGCCGGAGTGCTCCATCGACGCTGACTGCTGAACCACCGGTGCGATCCTTGCGAGGCGCTGCCCGTGCCCAGCCACCTGAAGGGATTCGAAGCGGGCGGAGAGAAGGTAGCGCTCGCGAAGCTGCAGTGCCCCTTCGGAACGGCGCCTTTGTTTGAGGCTGAAGGTACGGGGAGAGGATTGCTCGGCCATGTTGGATTGCCCAGGACTGCCTGACCCCATGCCTCTCTACCCGGGCTTGCCACGGGGCGCTTAGCCTGCACTGCGTGTCTCACTGGCACGGCATATAGCACCCCGCCAGCATTGAATGGGCGTACGCTAGTGCTTCATTTATCCTGGTGATCACCCCGGAGTTTTGCCATAATGGCTTTGCGTACTGATATGTTTGGTGGGGAGGTGCGCCCGTCCTCGCCAGCGGCCTGTGCTGCCCCGCCTGTAGTGGAGCTCGAGGTTCCAGAGACTCCCCGGGGACGTGAGAGGCAGGGGCTACAGCCTATACTTTCTCTTGGCACCGTTCTGTCCGCCCTGTGCGACCTCCGTGCAGAAATGCACCACTGCTACGGAAGATTGGGAGGCAAGCTAGACGACATGGCGTCTGCGCTGCGGCGGGACAGTACCGCGCTGATCCCGCAAAGCTGCCACCTGCCCCCGCCTACACTTCACGAGGATACAGCGCTTTCTCCTGCCTGTTGGACGCCTGAGCCCGCTTCCTATTTTACTGGCGCCCAAGACCGCCCGCCTGACAACTCCGCCCGGGATACTTTGTTTCCCCTTTCAGTGAAGAGTGCTACATTGTGGCTGGATTTATTATCGTGTGTGCCTTGGGATCTATCTGCGGCATTGCTGGTTCTACCGACGGCTCCTGTGTTGTGCCCCCTGACTGCTGCCTAAAAACTTGTGCACTCCTGGTGTTTCTGTGGAACTCTCTGCTACATTCGACGGATTTCCTGGTGACTTTATATGGCCATTTTGTGCTCCCAAGTTGCTTTCGTTCTTTCCCTCGCCATTTTGCTTCTTTGTTCTACAGTGGGCGGGCCTCTCTCGGGAAGCACATCTGGGGGTGTATCCACGTTCGGGCCAGGGCTAGGCTGCTTTCCCTGTTATCGGCTTCTTGGCTGGTTGACCTGGGTTTGGGATTGTTTTTTGCGTCCAGATTACTCGACCGCTGTAAATTGATGTTTCACTCCTGTATCTACCTTATTGCTTGCCGTCTATCCTGAACTTGGGGTGGAAGATGTATCAGTGGCTGGTGGGGACCGGGATGCCTGGAATTGATCCTCCTCCTGTTCTATTTGTCTTTGAGAGTCGAAGATTAGGGTGTCCTTTTCTCCCTCTCTGTTATACCTTTTTCTTTTTCCTTCTCTTTCTTTTCTTTCTCGCTATATTTCGGGTTTATTGGGCGACAGACACACTGCTGGGGGGGGGGGCAGGCCGTAGCCTCTGCATGCGTGTAGGGTGGGGGGTTAGTAGTTAGTATCTAGTTAATTATTTCTATGGTGCCTTCTTTTATTCCTATTTTTGATTTTCCCTTTTGGTCTGGGTCCATGTCTAGATTACTAGAGGTTAGGTGGCAGCGGGCAACGGGTGGGACGTGAGGGGGGTCATCTAGCTGACTCTGCAAATTGCTGCCATGCTGCCCGGGTGGGACTTGACGGTTGGGTCGATATCCTGTGTACAGACTTGTAGCTACTGTCATGCTCCTCCCGCATGGATCCTTCCTTTTTGCTTCTCTTCTCTTATGATTCAGGACAGTACGATTTGATTCAATATCTGCATAAAAAAACCTTTAAAATTAACCTTCACTGGTTCTGGGACATGGTATTACAGCAATTAATGTGTAACTCTTTAATGCTTGCTTAGGATGATGGGGTAATACTGTGTCGCCGTAACGCTTGCATTGGTGCTTTAACAGTTTTTGTGGCCGGCCGGAAGGTTGTAAGCCCGTATTTGTCCTTCTTTGATGCACAATAAAGGTTTTCAAAAATTAAAAAAAAAAAAAAAAATAGTATGTAGTACCTTCAGCCCAATAGCAAAGTAGTTTTTCCAGGGATTTTCCTCTGACTTTCCTTGAAAACATTAATGAATACAACTGCGATTTGGTATTTAAAAGGGTCGCCCTAAAAATGCTCCTTCCAAATACCGAATCGCACACAAAAATTAAATTTGGTGTTGTGTTACTGAATTGCAGTTTTTGTTTTGTGCATATGAAAAATCACTCCCGCCTATTATTAGGCGGCTTGATCCCTGAGAGTGCAACACTTGAACCTCCCCTTAACTCACAGCCTACGTCAGCCTGTCTTGTTCTCTCAGATTTACCACCGCCAAGACCGGGACCCCTCAATACGGATGTCCCAGATGCACCTGGTATTAATACCAGAGCACAGGCGGCTTCCCCTCAAAGGAGCGCCAAAGCGAAACCCAACCTGCAAAAAGAAAGGGAAACACAGGGGTGTCTAAGGCCAAAAACCCCAAAGGCAGCTATCATGACAATAATGCAACAAATCAGGTGGTTACTCGCACCACTTCAGTGGGCACACTGACTGATGTTTTCTCTAACCTTGCCTGCATTGACATTACCACAGGCATTGTGGGAGATGCTGCTGTTCCCTCCGCCGCATTCACACCTATTGAAAATGCCTTGCCTGACATTAAGAAGTTAAGACATGAATGTAAATTTATTGTGGGGGAAATTGGAATCTTTGAAGGTTGAATTGGCTTACGTAACGGGCAGGAACATGAATTTTCATCAAAATATTAGCAGGGGTGGACCATTTCCTTCTTTTATACATCTCAGCTCTGCTCTTCATAAAGATATTACCCCTGTTATTCCACCCACAAATTGTAGTAATACTAATGTACTTTCTGGGCGAAATTCCCACAATGATCAACGGGAAAGACAGGGTGTTCTTCCGGGACATACAGCTAATTCAAACCTAGCATTAGGAAGTAGCTGTCTTACTCACCAATGTCCTAGCGTCCCTGCAAGTGCCATAAGTGTAAGCAGGGATATTTCCAACTGTCCTAGGAACGCCTGCTCAAGAGAAAACCCTGATGTTTTCAATCTACCCCCTGCCTCCTGCCGTTATGTGTTAGTTCTGGCTGAGGTTCCCTTTTTAGCGGGGGTTCAAAGGGGGACTTGGGCAGATTTGCGTAATAAGTCTGTAGACTGGCTTTGTAGACATAAGGGGTTCCATCCCTCTAACATGAATGACATCCTTATGGCCAGAAGAGAAGGTTGGGTTGGTCCTTCTAATAAGAACATAAATGGTGATTGTGTTGTTCTCAATTTTCGTATACCCCACATGGTTTGCTGCTTATTGAGCATTTTTGAGCAATATTCCACACAAAATACCTGTATTAGTGAGCTCCCTTTTGATTATTTTTATAAGCCACCCACCAAACCCCTTTGGGATGCCCACGCCTTGCCTTTGATAACCAATAGGTTTATTGCCCTTTCGAGTCTAGATGCACAGGATTAACAACTACCTTTGATGGTTGTTCAGCAGCTCCAGCAGCCTCACATGGAGGATCCCTCTGTAATAATAGTAACAACTGCTAATGATAATGACAACCATTCCCCAATTAGAGCTGACAGAGGAGCAGACCTGAACATTCTTAGTTGGAATGTAGCAGGGTTACAGTCTAAGCATGATGACCAGGACTGGTTGCGTTTAGTCAAAGAACAAGACGTAGTAATGTTTCAGGAGACGTGGGCCACATATGACCTGAATGGATGTATGATGTTACCACGCATACTTTTACAACGCATACCATTACAACACGATTTTTACAACTCAGGATCCTTTACAATGCATGCCTTTACAACGCATGTCATTACATAGCAGATGCTATTACAACGCATGCCATTACAACGTAAGTATTGCTAAGTATATCTTTATTTTTATATATTGTAATTAATTTAATTAATTTAATTTAATTTATTTTATTTAATTTATTTAAAGTCGTTTTTAAAAAAAACTAAACACTTAAAATACCCCTGTACCCCATAACCCAAAATACCCCTATACCCCCTGAACCCTAAAAATACCCCTGTACCCCTGTACCCCATTACCCAAACCTAGCCCTGAACCCTAAAAATACCCCTGTACCCCATTACCCAAACCTAGCCCTGAACCCTAAAAATACCCCTGTAACCCATAACCCAAAATACCCCTATACCCCCCTGAACCCTAAAAATACCCCTGTACCCCTGTACCCCATTACCCAAACCTAGCCCTGAACCCTAAAAATACCCCTGTACCCCATTACCCAAACCTAGCCCTGAAACCTAAAAATACCCCTGTACCCCATAACCCAAACCTAGCCCTGAACCCTAAAAATACCCTATACATATCATTTTTTTAAATTACTTAAATTAATATATTTAATTTATTTGATAAAAATACATAAATAAATGGATTGGTGTCAGTACAACGCGATCTATTACAACGCGTTCCGTTACAACGCGATTTTTACAACGCAAAAACCATTACAATGCATGCCATTACAACGCATGGCATTACATAGCAGATACTTTTACAACGCATGGCATTACATCGTAAGTATAGGTAAGTATATCTTTTTTAAAAAAAATGTAATAAAGTTAATTAAATTAATTTAAAATAATAAAAATAATATAACATTTTTAAAACAGTAATTAATTTAATTATAGTAATTTAATTAATATTAAAATTGATATTAATTTAATATATTTAAAATAATATAATTAATGAAATATAAAAAAATTATAAATAGTAAATAATATAATGTAATTAATTACAATAAAGATAATTATAATTTAATTAAATTATAAATAATACATAATATAATTATATTTAATATAATTAAAAGAATTTAATTAATTAAACATTTTTAAATAATATAATTTAATTATAATCGTTTAGTAATACAATTAAATTAATAATTGTAAATATAGTTATTAATGTAATTAAATTAAATAAAATGAATTTAATTAATTTAATTTATATAAAGTCGTAATACCCCTGTACCCCCAAAAACAAACCCAGCCCTAAAACCTAAAAACACCCCTGTACCCCAAAACCCAAACCCTGCCCTAAAACCTAAAAACACCCCTGTACCCCAAAACCCAAACACTGCCCTAAAACCTAAAACACCCCTGTACCCCAAAACCCAAACCCTGCCCTAAAACCTAAAAACACCCCTGTAACCCAAAACCCAAACCCTGCCCTAAAACCTAAAAACACCCCTGTACCCCAAAACCCAAACACTGCCCTAAAACCTAAAAACACCCCTGTACCCCAAAACCCAAACACTGCCCTAAAACCTAAAAACACCCCTGTACCCCAAAACCCAAACACTGCCCTAAAACCTAAAAACACCCCTGTACCCCAAAACCCAAACACTGCCCTAAAACCTAAAAACACCCCTGTACCCCAAAACCCAAACACTGCCCTAAAACCTAAAAACACCCCTGTACCCCAAAACCCAAACCCTGCCCTAAAACCTAAAAACACCCCTGTACCCCAAAACCCAAACCCTGCCCTAAAACCTAAAAACACCCCTGTACCCCAAAACCAAAACCCTACCCTAAAACCTAAAAACACCCCTGTACCCCAAAACCCAAACACTGCCCTAAAACCTAAAAACACCCCTGTACCCCAAAACCCAAACACTGCCCTAAAACCTAAAAACACCCCTGTACCCCAAAACCCAAACACTGCCCTAAAACCTAAAAAAATCCAAACACCCCAAAACATATACATCAGTACCCCAAAACATATACTCCTATACTCATACTTATTTTAAAAAATACTTAAATTAATATATTTAATTTATAATATTTAAAAACGAAATAAATATTTTTTTATAATTAATAATAATTAAATCAATTATAAAATATTAAATAAAATAAAAAAAAATTAAATACTTACCAATACTTACGATGTAATGGTATGCGTTGTAAAAGCATCTGCTATGTAATGCCATGCGTTGTAATGGCATGCATTGTAATGGTATTTGCGATGTAATAGCTGCGTTGTAACAGCATTACGTTGTAAAAGATGCGTTGTAGCAGTAACACACCAAATAAATATATGTATTTATTTTTAATATTATTAAATTAATTAAATAATGTTAAATAAAATATAAAATAAAATTATATACTTACCTATACTTACGTTGTAATGGCATGCGTTGTAATAGCATCTGCTATGTAATGTCATGGGTTGTAAAGGCATGGGTTGTAATGGATCCTGCGTTGTAAAAGTATCGTTGTAATGGTAGTTCGTTGTAAAAGTTGCGTGGTAACGGCTGTTTACCGACCTGCATATTGAGGGGTTTCATTGCATCAGTGTAGCTGCATCTCGTCACAAACAGGACCGTCCATCAGGGGGCCGTTTAATTGGGCTTAATGTAGCAGCTGGAATACTTCCAACCAACAGTTGCAATTTTCAAACTGTACTGTACAAGAGAAGAGTTTCCTTTTATTTGGTACATTTTTATAAGAATTACTTCCTTTCCATTCCTAACAAGAATTTTGTTGAGGTTTTTGATTTTATTTCCAACTTAGACTATCAGCAACACTCCCATCGACATTATTTTAGGAGGAGATTTTAATGCAAAGCTTAATGATAAGCACTCTGGTGTCGAGTCATATAACTTAGGTCCTTCTTCCCGCACGGGTGTTGAGATGGCAGTGTTTTTGAGTTCCCATAACCTGGTTAATGTTATGAATCAGATGGGTACATAATATGTGACTAATAACCACCATCTTACATTCAGAGGCAAGGGCTATTTGTCCACAAAAGATTTTGTTTTTATTTCTACCCTGATCGTGGATTACTTAGCTAATGCAGAGGTTGTTGCTACTATTCATGGGGATCATAACCCTATCAACATAGCATTGAGGTTGGCATCATGACCCGCATTTTCATCAGAAGGCGGGGCCAGAGATCTAACGCCATCCACTGACAACTTAAGATTCATTTGGAGGGGCATTGATAACGGGGATTTGTTTAAGTCACTAGTTAAGGACAACTTGCCCCTCATTAACTCCTGTTTGTCATTTCAAACCTCGGATCCAGAGATAGTCCATGATTTTTCGAAACTCTGTCTGGTTATTAAAACCCTTTTGTCGAAACCTATATCTTTGAAAAAGCAGGGCCTTAGATGGTTTGATGATGAATGCTCATGGGATAATAGGAATTTGCGTTTGGTGTTTTTAGAAGAACCTTGGTGTGTCACAGATGTGAGACTGGCTAGGCAGAACTATAATTTGGCAGTTTCCAATCAGAAGGGAGGACTCCTTAGGGTCTATTGGGAAAGCCTATCGCATGCCGTGACCGATACAAAGGGAAAATTATTTTGGTCCGCTGTAAGGGAACTCCGATCTATGGGACAGTTATTAACTCCCAGTAGTTGTACCATCTCTAGCCAGTCCTGGGAATCCCACTTTTCTAAAATCTATGTTATCCCCTTTTCAGAGGCCGACCAGTATGAATGTGGTTCATTCACTAGCTTTCAGATATCTCTTTATAAATTAGAAGAAGCTATTCAACAGAGTATCGGGACTAAGGCCTCCAGCCCTGATGGGCTACTAATAGATTTTATTAAATGGAAACCAGATTTTTGGGCACCGCTTCTTTTGAATGTTTTTAATAATCTAAGGTATGCCCCGTTACCGGACACCTGGGCAAAGAGTATTATTGTCCCTATATTTAATAAGGGGGACCAGTCACAGCCCAGCAATTATAGACCTGTTTCACTGATCGAGAATACCCTTAAAATATTGGGCAGAAATTTATTTAATAAGATCCTGGAATGGTCAGAGGAATGTAGCATTTTAGAGCCCTGCCAGCTAGGCTTCCACAGCAAGGTCGGCACTAACGAACAATGCCTTAACCTCAGCCTTGTAATAGGGAAATACACCATCGCACGGAACTCTCCAGTCTATCTGGCTTTTATGGATTTGTCCTCAGCCTTTGTCTTTGTAAATAGGTCAAGGCTCTGGGCTATCCTATTGGCATATGGTCTGGATGAGCCCTTGGTTCATTTTCTGGCTTATCCTCACAAAGACCTCCAGGCTCAAGTGAAGATTGGCGGAGGTGGAGAGGTTTTAGGGCCAATTAAGGTTGGAAGGAGGATCAGACAGGGTTGTGTCTTGGTCCCCCTTCTCTTTATTATCTACATTAATTGATTGAATAAATCATTAGTATCCATGTTCCAAGATGTCCCTGTGATCAATGGGAAACCTCTTCCTGTGTTATTATATGCCAACGATGCAGTTCTTATATGCCGCACCACTAATTTTCTGCGGATTTTAGTACAATCCTTTGCTAAATTCATGGATAGTCCGGACCTAAAAGTTAATTTTAGCAAATCCTTCTTAATGTCATGTGGCCCTCGGAGATGCCAGCTTAGTTCTGTTGTTGTTGGAAGTCATAAACTGCTAAGCACCTGTAAATTTCCCTATCTTGGGGTGGTCTGTGCTGCGAACGGCTCCTGGACTGAGCATCTTACCCATTCCAGGAGCAAGTTCTCAAAGACCATCCATTTAATTTTTAGTCTTCCCCGCCTAAAGAATACAAGTGCCATCTTAGCTATCTTAAAAATGTTTTAATTACGATGTGTCCCAGTGGCCACTTACGGAGCTGAGATTTGGGGTACTGCGAACAGCACCTGCATTCAGCATGAAGAAAACAGATTCTGTAGGAAGCTGTTTGGTATCCCAATCTCTACTTCACATTACGTTTGCCACAAAGACTTACATTTAAATTATATAACCGATTGTATACGTGCTCGACCAGCCCTTTTTGGTTATTGGTATGGAAGAATGAGGCAGCGTCTCTCACAGAGATATTATTACCGGCTGTCTGAAGTGTGAGAAGAGGATGGATATCCCCTGGCTATATGGAGCCTTAACAAAGGCTGTATCTTTTTTAATTCTGGTAAAGCTGAAACCGTGCACAAAAAAAGACATCAGAAGTGCCCTTTATTTGTTATATAGCACTGAAAGAACTGCACTAGAATCAAAGAAACCTTTTGTCTCTAGTTATATGTCTCTGGAGCAATATTTCCATCCTCTACCAAAATATCTTGTTTTACCAATGAGTAACTGGGAAAGGAGCCTTCTGTTCCGCTTGAGAGCAGGGACACTTGAATTTGCTCTGTGTTTTCCTCTTGGCTATCAACTGAAACTTGATTCAGTACCCTATCCTTATGACGTTTTGAGTGGCAAATCCACTCTACATTTTCTGCTTCTTTGTAAATATTACATGAAATACAGCAAGGGGCTCCTTTATTCATTTTTCAACAGGAGTAGGCCTATTAGCTTGGAATCTGCCTATTTAAGTATGCTTGCCCTGACCAATGAAGAGCTGGTTTTTCGTCTAAGCACATTTTTGAGAATTGCTACTAGGGCACGCAAGACAATGCTCAACCCTTGAGTTTTTAAGCCATGAATGGTTAAGTCTAGTAGTGTGATAATGATTTCATCTTATTTGCAACCTTGAGCTTGTAATACTGTGTTTGGTAATTGTACATTTTTATTAACATTTATTGTTACTCTTCTCCTGTCATCTACACTGTTTGTATTGTTTTGTACTTTTATGGATACAATGTTTATCCGAATAAAGTTTTTGAACTGAACTGAACTGAACTATAGTTAATGGGCCTAAATGCTTTTTACATGTATGCCAATAATCCTAATATTAATACCTAACCAGTGGTCGCTTGATTGTTTAAACGCAGCCTGATGTAGCCCTTGGCACGGGTGCCATACTCCAGTATTAATCAGTTTTGAAATGTCTCAGTGATTGGCTTCACTTTCCGCTTCTGTATTCAAGGTTAAATGCCAGATAACCCCAGGTACAGACCTACTCTGGAAATCACTCTCTAGTTATCTATCAGAGGGAGATTGTATTAACTTGAATGGGAGTGCCGCTGCATACTGGAAAGTTGGCCGGCCCAGTTCCCCCCAGTGCATTTTAGTACATGTAGTAATCCTTACTCATAAGACTTAGTGGTCATTTGAATATTCAGCTCTGCAAGGCAAACAGTAAAAGGGACAATGAGGAATCTGTCATGAGTGCTTCCAGTAGTGTTACAGGATGCCTTAGAAATGAGTAACATCCTTGGCACTCGGAGCACCAAGCAACTCAACACACACCTGCTAGTAAGTAGAGTACTGGAAAAACGAAGACCCATGACCTATTTGAGTGCTCACGTTCTCTCTTGGTAGGCTAATACAATAAGCAGAACTCTGAATCGAACTATTGACAATTATCTGAATTGTTGAGAGATGGACATATTGCAGTTAGCATCATTATATTAGGAGCAACTGCAACACCCTAACAGAACCGAGTGAATGCGTTTTAGCCCCAATTAATAGTCTTAATAGCATCTTGACATATAATGATATCAGAAGTGAGGGGGAGGATATGCAGACAAAATATTAAAAATTGGTGTTCTTTCTCCTGCCATTGGGATATTAATTACCATTGTGTACAGTGGGGCAATGCTTCAAGTTTAGCACAAATAGATGTGCCTATTACTGGGAATTTAGGTCTATTCTAAACTATAAGATTATTTATTTAGTTTTCTTCAGAAAAACTCCCTGCACAAAGAGCATGAGCTTGGCCTTTAAAGCTTAAACTCTTGGATTGGTAGTTGGGTTTGCTCATGCTTTGTACACAACTTGGGGGCATATTACAAACGAAGTGACGTAGTGCGGTGTTAGCCTTGTTGGCTTAACACCGCGCTCCGACACTTCTGAAAGAATATGGTGTAGCACTGCGTTTCTCCCTGCGCTGGCACTACATTTAGCAGCCTAGTGCCAACACAGGCACCCTCGCACCAAAGTACAAGGGTGCCTATGTTGTGGGGAAGGATTGTTTATGTGCAGGAGGGTGCCCCTTCTTGCACATAAACAATCTGAAATGGCATTTTGTAACTTTTATGTGTGCTGCTTTGTGCAAAACACATAGAAGTTTCAACTCGTCATTTTTTTAATGATTGTTTATGTGCAGGAAGGGACACCTGCCTGTACATAACCAATCAATGGCGTTTTTTCTGTTTCTGCATGCTGCACAATGCAACACACATAGAAACAGAAAAAACAAGAAGAAATAAAGCATTTCTTCTTGTTTTGCCAGGGTAAAGATTTTGGCGCTTCCCAATATTTACAGCACCCTTGTAAATATGGGGCAGTGTCAAAATCAATGGGTGTCGCAGTGGAATGCCCACAACACCCATTGCCCACCCCTTTTAAAATACGTATAGTGTGAAAGGGTGCCTTTTTTACAAGGCAGCGTTAAGCCACTTGTAAATAAGGCGAAACCTATATTGCCAAAGGGACAACACAAAAAGTGACGTCCCTGTGGTGATAGAGGCTTGTAAATCTGCTACTTGGTGCCCTTATAGTCATCAGACAAATAATGTATAATAGACATTTCAAACTGTTTAATAAATGCATATTAAATTGTCATTGTGCTTCCTTTACACGCTTTTCAATGCAAATCATCAGCAACAAGTTAGAATCAAGAGCCATTTTCTCAGTGGAGATATAAGTACATTTATAACAACACATACACACACAAACACATACAAACACATACACACACATAAGAAAAGGCGGATGATCCGCTGACTCCACCGTATCCCCAGTAATTCAAAGGGGCAATGAAATAGCAAATGACAAAACACCATCTCCCCCAAAAATTTCAGGCCACACGAGACTAAAGACAGCCATTACCAACAACACCTAAGCCCGGCCATTCACTGCTTTATGCCTGAACAAGATGTTGGTGGAAGGAAGTGGACCTGGACAGACACACTGAAAATGTTTCATCTTCTCCTGTCGTCCTTGGATCTGCATATACACAATCAGGTGAAGGAATTGTGGGTGAGGCTATGGCTCAACTAAACAATATCTCTTTTACCTGATGCATGTCTGTCCTGGCACACATCAGTGGATTTGTCTTTATGCTTTGCAGTAACACTGCCAGCAAGGTTTCTAATCTCTGATTTCTCATATAAATAATGATTGCAATGAGTCTAGTAAATGTTTGGGGTTGGAGGGCTGGATTTAACGGTATTTCTTGGAAAAATGTAGAGGATTCAGTGGAATTATTTCCCTACCAATTTTCAAACCCTCATCATGTTCTCGTTGAATTGCTGGCCTCTTCCTTCAGCCTACATTGAAATCTCCTGAGGAACCCCTGGTCTGTGGCTGCGTAGACAAATGGTTAGTCCTTGGTTTTAAATGTCATTCAACTCTGCAGGTGGGGAAAATCAGGCTACAGAAATGCCTGATAGAATTTCGCCTATCAGAGGACCCATGATCTGGAAATCTGTTTTGCTGTGCCAGGTGACGTCTTTTACAAGCAGAAGACATTCCCTTTCCATAACATAATCAGAAACTAGGTCAAGCTCTATTCTAGGAAGCAGACATATTTCAAACGGCTTCAAACTCAGAAACAGAGACAGGTAAAGTATTCCCTGCAACAGAAAGAGACATCTTTAAAAGGTCTCCTTGTCACTACACTCCCATAAAGCAATAAACACAAATGTCCAAAGCGTACCAACTAATTACATTTATAGAAAATACACATTGTCCTACCACCACCACACCATCCCTAGTCTACAATCCACACCTATAATCTGTAACCACCCCAAACTAGCAAATAATACATTTACCCTCTCATTCAATTCCTTTTCACAGCAACGAGAGCAGTTAATACTGCTACACATCACTTTTATTTAATCAGCATATTTGAACATAAAAAACAGTACTTCTATTCATCAAAACTTTGTGAACAGTAGTCAACTGCAGCAATAAAAAGAGGGATGGTATGCTTGAATTATTTTTAAACCCTAATCGCTATTCTGGACTACATTTTATTCCACTGTCTTACATCATTTGTGTCATTAGAGCTAGGAACCAACTGTATGTAAATCAGTCTTGACCCCCAACCTAAAAGGAATGGTCCAGCTGTAACTGGTGTGCCACACTCACACTGAACAGGAACTCCAGCAACCTAGGCTTCTTTGAACCGTATTGCCCTCACAAGAGAGGGCATCTTAAGAACCATGGAGCAGCCGCTCAAAAACCACATCTGGAAATACCTTTTCCACTTGGGGAGACTCGTTTGCACAGCACACAATGCATTGGGTGGGGTTTTTCATTAATCTCTGCGTCTGATAATTAATCATAATAATAATGAAATTACTCAATGCATTAGAGTTTAGTTTGTCTTGTCCGTTACAGGCAACAACAAACCAAATGCAAATCAGCTTTGACCCGGCCCAACACCAATAGCTCAGGGTGAACTCCTTCCGTGGAATGCAGTCAATGTCGAACTTCTAGGAACATGGTTCAAGCAATCCAACAGTGTAATCTGTTAAACAGGTGTCTGATGTCAGCCAGCACTGCCTGCACCACCTCGCCTGTTTGAGGATTCCCTGCTCACATAGCACGGAGGAAAGGTTATTACAAGCTGAGATCTGTAGCCTTTCAAACTGCTGTAATTGCCAGTAGTGACGCAAGACGTACGAACCAAAAGGAGGGAGAGGAGCTATCAGAGGCAGGGGCGCGCGAGCTGCGGGTCATGAACCAAGAGCGACTTGCAGCGACTTGCCGCCTGATTCATGAAGCAAAATTGCGCCCGCGATCGCTGCGAAAATGCAATTGCGGGCGCAATATCCGAAATCGGCATTCAACATGAAAATAGCGAAATCGCAAACACATAATAGCGAATTCGCAATTATATTCGCAGAATCCCGGTAGGAGAGCATTAGCAAATCGGAAAATGCGACAATCCACGGATTCTGCAAAATAAATAGCAAATTCGCTATACAATCGCAATCGGCATTCATGAAAAATCGCAAATAGCGAAAAACCAAAAAATCGCAGTTGGTGCGGCGCTAATTAAGGACAACTCAAAGCAGGTGGTAACCATAAAAGCCATTAAAAACTTTCTTTTAAAAAACCGTTGGCCAATCAGTAACAGGTTCAGGCCTGACCAATCACACATAAGGACAATCAGCAGCAGCATTAGGAGTTCCACAATGCCAGGAAGGTACATGGTGGTCAGGCGTCGAAGGCTACAGCGAGCAGCACGGAGGAGACGCAGGATCCAGGACAGGATTTTCCGCCAGCGGGTCACCTTGCTGGGCCAAACCAGAGAGCAGATATATGCAAAAAACAGGCTGAATGGGGAAATGATAATGCAACTAATACAGGACCTTGACCCCCTGATGCAGCACCCAACAAGGCGTACCAATGCAGTGCCTACACATGTGCAGGTATTGTGTAGCCTGCACCTCCTGGCCTCCGGAAGCTTCCAGGGGATAGTAGCGGCTGCTGGGGGGATATCCCAGCCCACCATGTCACGCTGCCTCCAGACTTTTGTCGACGCTATGCTCACCCAGCTACACCGTCACATCAAATTTCCCACCAGCCAACAGGATTTGGACTTGACCAAGCTACAATTCTACAATGTAGCCCATTTTCCACATGTACTCGGATGCATAGACTGTACCCACATCGCCATCTGCCCACCAGCTGCCACAGAGTATATGTTCCGCAATCGCAAGTCCTACTACTCCCTCAACATACAGATGGTCTGCAATGCTAAGACATACATCACTGACATTGTGGCCCAGTACCCAGGGAGTAGCCATGACTCCTTCATATTCGGCACAGCGGCCTCCACACACGACTCGCCTGGGGAGACTTTGGGGAAGGACACCTACTTGGTAAGTACACTTTGTCGACAATGTCACATTGCTATTAGGTAGCAGCGCAGCACAGGCAATCACCCTCTGCTCCTCTCATTCAGGTGACAGTGGCTACGCCCTCCGTGAATACCTCCTCACCCCATACCTCAACCCTGCTACACCCCAGCAACGGCGCTACAATCTTGCACACATACGGACAAGGAATTGCATAGAAAGAACATTTGGGCTGCTCAAGAGCAGGTTCCGCATACTGCACAAGACAGGTGGGGCCATGTATTACAGTCCTGCAGTGTGCTGCTGCATTGTGGCTGTCTGCGCAATACTACATAACATTGCAACCAAGTGCCGGATACCTGTCGACATCTCTGGCAGTGAATCTGAAGGGGACGACCGGCCACCTGCACATGCGCGCCATGCACGCAGGGAGAACCCAGCTGAAGGCCACAGATGTGGCAACCACATCACAGTGAACAGTTTCTAGTGCACCCTCTTCCCTCACCCCACAAATCACAAATGCATGCAAAATGTAATAATGACACAACGCTAATGTGTGCTGCAAAAATAAATATAATTGTTTCATTCACAATAATGGTACCACTTTAACTTTCTTCATTGCTAACAGTATTAATGCATACTGCTGTGTGAAAGGACAGGGCAGGCTTATACTCAGCCTGTGCCTGTAATAGTCATATGTAGTCAATTGCGCCTCCTGCGCGTACCACCCAAGCGCCTCTGAGGCTCATCCTCTTCCAGGGCACGTGTACCTGCCGTGGGCCTGGTGCTGCGCCTGAGTGGCCCTACTTGTGAGGCAGAGTGGCTGCTCATGCTCGATGTCCCCTCACTGACATCATCACCCCCAACAGTGGCAGGTAGGGCAGGAGGGTGTAGTGCTGTCACGGCAGTGGTCAGGTGGTCGAGGACCCTGGCCACATCCTTGCAGCACTGGATGAGCTGCTGCTGCTGTGCAAGGGACCGCCGCGATAACTGTGCTGTTGCATTGCCCACAACATAATTGGACCTGGTGTAGGCCGTCAGCCAGGTCAATAGCTGACGGTGGCGCCGGCGTGCTGCGTTGCGTTGGGATGTGATAGCTGCAGTGTTGGCCTCCATGGCTGCAGTCATGCGGGCCATTCCCTCCCCCACACCTGCCATGGCCGCCGTCATGCGGTCCATGCGGTCCCCCACTCCGGGCACATTGCGCCCAATGTTGTACAGCTGTAGCTGTATGACACCTTGCTGCCGTGCCTGCCGCTGATGAATACGCAGCATGCGTCTTTTGACGCTCATTCGCGCCAGCCGCTGTCCATTGCCCCTCCTGCTGATTGCTGCATAGGTGTGCTGGCGAGACCTGCCACGCCTGCTCTGCTGGCCTGACACAGTGGCTGGCCGCTGTGTTGCCACTGTCGCGGGCCCTGATGTAGTAGCACCAGCTGCTGGTGGTGTCACAGCAGGCGTTGCTGGTGCGGCAGGGACTGGAGGCACACTAGTCTTGGGCCTGGCTGCGGCTGTAGTTAGTGCAGCTGAGGCTGGGGGCACACTAGTTGTGGGCCTGGCTGCGGCTGTAGTTGGTGCGGCTGAGGATGGGGGCACACTAGTTGTGGGCCTGGCTGCGGCTGTAGTTGGTGCACCAGACGCAGGGGGCACACTGCTGGTGGACCTGGCTGCTGGTGTTGTTGCTGCGGCAGGGGCTGGTGCCTGTGTTTGTGGCGGCACCTCCTCTCATCGTGGGCCTCCTCATCTATTAGCAGCCTTTCGCTGTTGCTGCTTTCAGCGCCACTTGTGAGGGTAAGTGGACGATCATTAGTTGCATGTTTCTGTCAGACGTGCAGTTGCTACATGCATGCTAGGTGACATTCCCTGACTGGCTATGGCTTAGCGTACTTTGGAACCTGTCTGGCTGCATTGTGGTACTACTACATTGTGGCCACACTACATGTCCCACAATGCTTCAGGGCATTACCTGATGTGCAACAATGGCATGACTATGGAACATTATGGGAGCCTATATGGTCATGGACATTCATAGGGGACAGGGTCGCAGTCACATGCCACTTACCTTGGGTGTCTTGGGTGGGGCGGGATGAGTCCAGACGCGTGAATCCAATGCACGCCTCCCTCTCAAGCGTGTCTTCCACTTGGTCCTCCAAGGCTGTGTTTGGAGGGACTGTAGGTCCTCCCCCTCCAGTGCCCGATGCCTCTCCAAGGCGCTCTGCCACCTTCTCTTTGGCACGACCTCGGGGGTCGTACCATCTTTTTTTAAGTTTGTCCAGTGACCTATCGGCCACACCCACGGAGTTCACGGTGGACGCTATTCCCTGCCAGATCCTCCTTTTTTCCTGCTCCGGCACCCTTCTGGAGTCCTTGCCAAACAGTTTTGAGTGGTTGGCCACCACCCCTTCTATCAAATGCTCCAGCTCCTGTTCCGAAAATTTCAGCTTCCTCTTCCGCCCTGTGGTGTTGCTGGGGCCAGGAACAGCTTCCTCAGACATGGCAGCACTGTTGTTGCAGAGTAGGAATCAAAAATAGAATAGCAGGAGCTCTCCCAGTAGCTGACTCGAGGTCTGCCTCACTGTGGTGAGTGGGGGTGGGAACTGGCTGCTTCCTGGTTGTGATGTCATCACTGTGCTCGAAATGCGACTTCCCATTTTCCTGATCTCGCGATTTTGCGATCTCGCAATTAGCGATATCGCTATTTGCGATATCGCAATCTCGACACGGATGTAGCCGGAAATAGCGATTTTTCTGCGATAATCGTAAATCGCAAACGGAATTTGCAGCCGCGTGCGATTCGCATTTTATTATCGCTAAACATCATGAATTCCGATTGCGATTTCTCAATAGCGAATCGCAATTTTTCGCTATTTGAGAATCGCAAATCCCCTTTTTCATGAATCAGGGAGCTCAGAGGCCGGGAGCTGAGAGCGGCGAGAGCGGCGGGAGGGTTGCCGGTTGAGCTTGCTTCATGTAATTCAGCCCCCGCTCAGACTCCCAATATGCCGCCACACACGGCCTATGGAAGCGTCTACTGAAGCGTCTCCCCATCTTCCCTCAACTTCTGGCAGCAGGCCGAGGACTGCCATAGAGAGTAGTCGGTGCAGTAGGTGTTGCAAGAGTAGAACGGAGGCCTGGCTTGCGGACTCAAGGATGCCAAACTCAAAAAGTCTGGAGTAGTGTGCATATACTTTGCGTGGGTGAGCGTAATCACCCTTAGACGGTGGTAGTGAAGAGTGTGTCTCAGGTGGGGGTGGAGACGGCTCGGTTTAGGGCTGGGTGCCGCCTGCTTCCGCCTGCAGAGTCTCATGCACTGGTTAAGAGTGCACTCCTGGCAAGTAATATGACTACCCAAAAATTACACTTGGGCGTGTACTCTCTTTTTTACCAAGTCGGTCATATAAATTAAAGAGATCATACAGTGGCACTAGACAAGTGCAGCAACTCTGCTCTAAAGCCCACCCAGTTATTTCAGGGTTTGTTCCGTACAGTGCCCCGGGTTGCATCTGAAGTGGTAGCAGTAATTCAAAATGGACAGTTCTCTCATTTCCATTCTACTCTACCCTCTTCCTCCTTCTCTATGGAGTCACTGGAAGACACTTGCATTGTAGCAGGGGTCCCGGCCCATTCCCATTCCCGTGAAGGGACACTGACCCAGATGACTGAAGCTGTCCAGGAAGGTCAAAGCGGGCAAACTTCTGCCGCTCTTCCACATGCAAATTTGGGTCTTGTCTCCTGTGCTAAGCAACAGAGCCAGATACAATCCTCTCAGAACAGGTCAAAGCTAGAATGGATGTACTTGCGAAACCTGTCACACCTGACGCTCTTTCTTGTACACATCTGTGCTCAGACTCTTCAGTCAACCTACAGAGTCAACAACATATCACTTTGGGTGGTCTTAAGCTTGAATGTATGTCTGTTGTATTACCACCTGTTTCATATGAGCAGGGGGAAATTTGTAAGCAAATAAGTGGGGAGAGTGTTTTGGATGGTAAATCAGATTACATTTCTCCTATGGTTGAGAAGTCAATCGTATGTGAAAGGTTAAATCTAGGGGAAGACTTTACACTCCCAGACATTGATATAGAAGCCCATAGAAGGGGCTGGGCAGTCCCTCACAAGGATGTTCATCTGATGAGTGGTCTTAGGCGAAATAATACCCCAAATGTAAGCTCCTCTCCTGGGCGCTCCTCTTTGCATCTCTTGAATTGCAGCACAAGTCATTTGATGGGCACCTCTCTGGAGTCTGCCCATGATGTTTTCTTACCCTGTACACAACAGAAGTTGGCAAATGAGAGGGACGTTGTACCTTTAGAATATCTTGTTTGTATTGAAAACACTTTAAATTCTATTCTGTCTTTACTAGAGAAGTCTGTAGTAAGTTCTGACCGCATTTTGGAAATAATCTCTGTAATGTTGTCTGAAGTACAAAAGGTAACTAAGTCAGATTTTATCTAACATATGTCTGGGTTATATCCCCACATGGAAGAACTGGTAAATGATAGGCTTCCTTTATCCGCCCCCTTGAGAGAGTTGAGGGCTGTCTCCACTCAAGCGGGAATACCACTTTTTCTGTTGACCCCTAGTGACCCCATGTGTAATCTTGATAAAGAAGATTGGGCTTAAGTACTCTATATGGGGAGGATGTATCGGGACCCCTGTCGGGGAAGTCTGCAATAAAAGATTTCCCTTTGTTTATAAATGGTAAAAAAGTGGGTATTAGAGAAAATGAAAAGACTGGGGGTTCCGAAAAACAGGTGGGTAGGGGAAAGGGGGAGGAGGAGGTTTTATTTACCTCTACCTCCCAGGCTTGCCCCTCAAGTCTGTCTGAGAAGGAAGGGTCAAAAGCAAGGAAGAGGGGATGCCCATGAACAACCCATAAGGTTGAAAATATGAAAAAGAAACATCAAAAGCTGAGGCGATATTCTGAACGAAAAGTGTCAAATTGCATTTCTCACAGATTCTCCGAAGCCAGAGTGACACTCAAGCTTTATTGGAGGAGGAGGTCCCCAAACCCCTGTTTGACGAGGGTGGTCCTAGCGAGCCCCATATAGCGCATATGTCATCGGCTGGGAGAGTGGGGGTTTCTGGAACAGGAGAACCTTTTCCAAATCCGATGTCATAGCCCCCTTTAGTATTTCATACACCTTTTATTAATGAGCTGGTTGATCACCCTCGGAGGAAAATGCAAAAGGGAGGTGGGGTTTCTATGCACCAGACTTGGTCTGGGGTTTCTGGGACTAGGGCAGATAATAATCTCGAGGAGCGGCACCAAACTCAGAGCATTAGGCAGGTGGGGTGGAAAAGAGCTCTTATTAGGGAATACATCTTTGCCTTATAGAAGTCTTTGGGCCCCAATTATCATTACTGCATCGTATTTTAATATTCAGTCCAATGATGGCTCACATGTTGTTAGTTGTTGTGATAGGGTTCCTTTATGGATCCCCCCCAAGGGATGCTACAAAGAATTCTAGTGTGGTGCAGAGTGCTCCATCTCCCATGGTGGATTTTACTTGGCTGTTTGATAATGAATCATATCCCGTAAATCGGGGATCCATTCTTTGCCTTTTTTCAGAAATAGAGTCAGGTTTTAATGTCTTTATTTCGATAAATGAAATCATAAAAGACAACTTTGACAAAACATTTACAACAATGTCAACAGCAATTCATGTTACAAAACAAAATCTTATATATGAGGGAAAAAAGTTAGTATAAAATCAACACTATGTATCAAACTTAAATCCAAGGTTAAAAAGTTATTAAACCATTATACAACAAAATCAAGACATTACGTGTTCCATATGTAGGATCATAATACTTAAAACTCTAAAATAGATTTGACAAGTATTGGCGGAGGGCACTATACAGCTTACTCTCTTTGTTTAATCAGATAGCGGTTGGATTCCTTCTTGCTCTGATTACCCAAGCCCAACCTAGGTATTTGGCCAAGCATATCACAATAAAATCAGTTGTGTTTGTTTTTAAAACCCATATTGCGTCTGAGGATTTATTACAGTTCATGCATTTAAAGATGGGTTTTAGCCATTTTGAACGGGGTTCGCTATATCGCGGGCAAACAAACAAAAAGTGACCCTCTGTTTCCTTACACCCAGGGCAGTGGCTACATTGATTACTAGTTTTGTTGTTCCACGTTGCTGTAAAGGAATTGAGGGGTAAAGTGCCCACCCGAAATTGGTGATACAATTTTTTGTCTAGAGACTTTGGGATAAGATCCCAATATAGCTCACGAACCGGATCCAATTTAAATCTTAAAAAACGCCCTGTCAGATCTTCAGAACTGGATGCCTTGGCCAAAGAATGGCGGGTAGAAGCCCAAAATAGACTCTTAAAATCCTTTTTTGAGGGGAAGTTGCTAATATCTGGCGTGGACCACAGGTGGCTAAGGCCCATATCTACTAGGGTCTTTCTCACCATCTGCAGCCACGGGATTCTTTCTGAGCCCCCAATAGCCTTCACCTCGGATACCTCCTTTGCAAAGAGTGACAACTCCTCCGTAGTCCATAGACGCCTCCAGGTAGACACTACTCTGTATCGAGCCATGTCCGTTATTGGACGGCAACCCATGTCGTGACAGAGGGGGATCAGTGGTGTTGATTGGGGAAGTCCCACCAAACTACGAAGGAACCTACACTGGATTTTGTACAGACTTGAAAGATCCATAAAACCCCATAGCTCCCCCCCGTACAATGTCGCAGCATTAATTTTAACATCATAAATTTGTAAAGCCGGGGCAACCCTTTTGGTAATCGATTTCTTTTGCTCCCGCAAAAGACAGCCAGTGAGTTGGGACAGTTTTAAATGCTGGGTCTCTATTTGTGGTTTCCAGGACAATCGGCAATCCAGAGTGACCCCCAGATACGTCATCGTGTCAACTTGTTCTAGGTTAACCCCATTAAGTTGTACACTACTACGTATCGTTTTTTTCCAGGAGAAAACCATAAATTTGGTTTTCCCCACATTTATCTGAAGGTCATTTCGGTTGCAGAATTCCTCAAAGTGATTTAGTGCCCTCTGCAGACCCCCTCTCGTCTTTGATAAGAGGAGGGTGTCGTCCGCAAAGATCAACAATGGGAATTTTGTCCCCGCCAGAGACGGAGCATCGGTGTTGATTGACCCAAAAAATTTCACTACCTGGTCTATAAAAAGAAAAAATAAGGTGGGTGCGAGAACGCACCCCTGGCGGACTCCTCGAGAGACTGGAAAAGAGTCCGTACATTGGCCTTGTGCCCCCCATCTGACCCTAGCGAAATTATCTTCATGTAGTCTAATGATAATTTCCACTAACTCCCCCGGCATTCCTAGGTCCCTTAGAACCTGCCATAGTTTTCCCCTCGGCACCAAGTCGAATGCTGATTTTAGGTCTATAAATGCAGCAAAGATGGTACCGCCGCCAAGTATAACAAATTTCCAAAAAATCATGCAAAACCTCAGGACCTGGTCTATGGTGCTTGTACCGGGTCTAAAGCCCGCCTGTAAAGGGGATAAAATTCCTTCTATTTCCATCCACCCATGAACCCTCACCAAAATCATGCGGGCAAAAACCTTTTGGAAGCAATCAATTAGGCTAATAGGGCGATAGTTTCCTGGGTTTGTTCTATCGCCCTTTTTGTGTATGGGGAGTATCTCCGCCCCTTTCCAAGTCTTAGGAATGTGGGCACCTCTCGCAATGATGTTAGCTATATAAGTTAAATAAGGTACCCAGAGACCTGTATTCGCTTTAAAAAGGTCTGCCGGGATTTGGTCCAAGCCAGGTGCCTTCCCCCTCTTTGTTAGCCCCAATGCATATTCTGTTTCTGCTTCGGTGAAGGACAGGGTCAAATTGCCAGACGATGTTACCTGTAGCATAGTCAGTCTGGACGGGGAGTCAACGGCTACCGGACAGAATTGGGTAGAGTAATGTTTGATCCAGTCTTCCGGGCAAACATGATTGGATGGAGTACGAAACTCACCATCCTTTCCACATTTGATAATGTCCCAGAATTTGACCTGGTCGTTCGATTTACTGGCTTCCAGAAGATCTGCCCAAAATTCGTCTTCCCATTCCTTTTTTGCCACCCATTGTACTTTTTTGTACCTTTTCCTAGCCTCTTTAACGGCACAAGTGTCTCTGGTTTTAACTTTTTCTATGAGGTGGCTATGTGCCTCTCTACATTCTCTGTTATACCATTTACTTCTTGGGGGGTTCAGATGCCCAGTATTATGATTACATGGCTTTGATAAAATAAATTTAAGTTCGGAAAAACATTTATCGTGAAAATCCATCAATTTATGTAAATCATCCTGACCTTTTTCAACAACAACAGACTTCATTTTGTTTAGAGCACATGTCACCACATTTTCAATGTTGGACTGAATTGTTACATCATTTGAAATTAGTGACCACTTCACTCTCCTCCTGTCATTTGATATAGTTATCACCCCTTGTCCCCTAGGATCAGGTTCCCTTAATCTTGTCTGATCACACGTTAAAAATTTCAAGGACAAGGGGTTATGGTCACTCTCAGGTCGTATTATAATTTCCATATCATTGATAACATTCCAATGTTCCATTTTTATAAAAATGTAATCGATGCGACTCTTCCTCACACCATTGTCAAAGGTAGGGTTTGCTCCGAAATCTGATTTTGTGCGACCGTTCACGGCCCTTAGTCCCCATGTGAGGCAGAAGGCTGTCCAGTTCAGGGCGGCCTCCGTTGTTTTGACTAAAGTTTTATTGGAGAGTTCAGGGATTTTCCACGTGGTCTCTTCTTCGAACCCCCAGTTGTCCTCTGGCTGATACAAAGGCTCAATCGTGCAGTTGATGTCACCTGCTAACATGATAAGGGAGACTTTGTCCCAGCCCGTTAACAGTGTATCTAATTCACCTATCAACTTGGGGCATCTACCGCCGGGGAGGCCTCTGGAATATATGTTAATAATGAGCAAATCCTGCCCCCCTGCTTTGCTCAACCTTACAGCCAGTATATCAGGGTTATCTACATACAGTTCAGAGGCTGAAAAGCCCCAGGCCTGTTTGACCCATGTGGTTAAGCCCCCGGACGCCCGGCCCTTTACACCCTTTACTGCCGGTTTGAAAAAATTTATATAGCCAGCCATGTAGAACGGGGCTGTAGCCCACGTTTCCTGCAGTAATACCACCTCGTAGTTACCTATAAACCCCGACCAGTCGTCAGATACCAAGCGTGACTTGGCTCCAGCGACGTTCCAAGACACCAAGTGTGAAAGTAACAGATCTGACTCTGCGTGGTTATCGCTAACAGAGAAGGGGGATTGGGGACTCGGTAAATGGGTGTTTGTTAGACCTGATTCTTCAGCATTGGGGAAGGTGCCTTTAACCCCCAAAGATCCCCTTACTGACCTGCTACTATAGGGCATGAGCTGTTGCTCTTCTACAGGTTCTGGGGTGTGGGTGAATGAGGTGTGGTCTCCTTCATCTTCCACTGGTGCTGGATTGGGTGACTGATTTGGTGTACATAGTCAGTCAACCCATTCTAGGTCAGACAGTGCATCAAAATGGTTGTAGAGGGGGGGATAATATGGGGGGTGATGAATTATGGGCTCTCGGGGTCTTCCCCCTATGACTTTCCATGGATTATATCCCATATGGTTTGTTTGATGTGTGTGGGGATAAAAGTAGCCAAGATGTAAAGTCTGGACATCTCCCAAACGGGCAAATCTAGCTTTCCTTTGTATTCTATCCACTACCCATGGGTCTCTAAATGATATTAGAATGCAGTCCCCTTCTAGGTCTTTTTCGCCCTTTCCAACCCAATCTACTCTCCTTACGTATAAGATTTCGGTGGGGGACGACGGAGGGAGTGGGCGATGTTTATTCAACCAGAATGTAACCTTGTTCCGCAGGTCCACCTGGGATTCTCTAATACCCTCTTTAAGTGGAGCCACTCCGGTTAGCACGATAGTATATTGAGCCGCTTCTGGTGGTAGGTTGACCCTCTGAGGCTTTCGTGTGTTTCTATTATCTAACCTCTTGTTCCTATCTGTGTATGGGGTTTTACTCAAAGCAGGGGCGCTTGCTGGGGTGTTTTTTGGTTGATTAGGTGCAGCATTGGCTTGATGTTTTACCCCATGAGCGTTATTGGCTACCGATGCAAGTTTGACCTTCGGTGTGTCTTTAATGGTAGCTCTGCTTGTAGATGTTGTTTTTGCCCCTGTTAATGGTTTCTTGTTAGTGTTTGTAGATAATGTCACTACGGGAATAGTTGTGGTTGTCCCTGTACTTTGGGTAGGACCCCCTTTTAGAGTAGGGCCCCTTGGCTTAGTGCCGGATAGATTTTGTAAGAGGTCCATATTAATATTAATTGCCGCTTCTAGAACATCTATTTTGGCTGACATTATCCTTATGTTTTCTAGAGCCGGAAGCAGTAAATTTTTAACTATTGTTTCCATTTTTCCCAACAGGATGTCATCACTACTGAAGCAGGTTGGGCAAGGGTTAGAGGACCCTGTATGGGCCAATGATGGACAATACACTATCGAGGGTATTTGGATGGACTGAGAGTGGGAGGGACTATTCACGGAATCTATTTTAGGTTGTTTCTGTGTCTTTCCTCCCTGGGGGCTAGATACATGTTTTCTTTTCCGTGGTGCCTGTTTGGTAGTTTCTAATGGCGAGGCAGGGGTACCAGGTAAAGCAGTGGCATTTAATTGAGAAGCTTCAAGCACAATAGACCCATCATCTTTCCCAATGGATTGGCTATTCTCATCTATGCTGGTCGCATTACTATTGGAGACCAAATCCATGTTTTCATGTATCCTAGGTGTAGTGGCTTCGATCCCATCTTCATGGACAATTATATCAGTATCTGATGTTGTAATACAATTAAAAGCTGCGTTAGTTAAAGGGCTTTTAACACGTGCTAGATCACCTATTGAGGAGCGTTTCCCAGTGACTAAGTCCAGGGACAGTCTATGTTCAACCAGTTCAATTTCTTTTTCCAATATACCGGTTGCTCTGGTAATAAAAGCATCTAGGGGGCCTGAAACAACCCCCTTCGAAGTTTGAATGTGCACTAGGCGCTGTTTTCCAGATCTAAGGGCCATTTTTAGGGGTGGATGTTTAAGCCTCTAGATACGTATTCGCAAGAATATTAAAACAAAATTTCAACAATTCTGGACCCAACCCAACCTCGCCCAACCACGGACGGCCACAGACGGTCCCGCCCTTGTCCCGGGCTTCTCCCGGCGCCCTCCCGCGCGCTCCCGCGCAGCGGGGAAGTCACTTTGTTTTTATAACTGGGAGAGTGAGGGATGGAGGCGGAGCCGGCAGGGAGAGCAGCCCAGGTGGTAACGGGCGCGCGGGGGCTCCTGGTCCTTGGAGTCCCCCGCTGGAAGCTCGCAGCCCTGCCGGTCTAAGGAAACGCCCAAACCTTTGCTCAGTGATGGAGAGTCAGCAGGGCTGTCAACCGCGCAGCGGGACCCGCGAAGCGGGTCCGGCCAGTCGTTGCGGTGACAGCAGCACCAGCGGCAACAGGGAGCAGGGAGCCAAGTTCTTCTTCGAAATCCAGGAGGTGAGGCTTGTGTAGGAAGGAATCCACTTGACCGGTATCCGGCCGCCGATTAAAACAGGGATGGGGGCGGAGCCGGCAGGGAGAGCAGCCCAGGTGGTAACGGGCGCGCGGGGGCTCCTGGTCCTTGGAGTCCCCCGCTGGAAGCTCGCAGCCCTGCCGGTCTAAGGAAACGCCCAAACCTTTGCTCAGTGATGGAGAGTCAGCAGGGCTGTCAACCGCGCAGCGGGACCCGCGAAGCGGGTCCGGCCAGTCGTTGCGGTGACAGCAGCACCAGCGGCAACAGGGAGCAGGGAGCCAAGTTCTTCTTCGAAATCCAGGAGGTGAGGCTTGTGTAGGAAGGAATCCACTTGACCGGTATCCGGACGCCGATTAAAACAGGGATGGGGGCGGAGCCGGCAGGGAGAGCAGCCCAGGTGGTAACGGGCGCGCGGGGGCTCCTGGTCCTTGGAGTCCCCCGCTGGAAGTTCGCAGCCCTGCCGGTCTAAGGAAACGCCCAAACCTTTGCTCAGTGATGGAGGGTCAGCAGGGCTGTCAACCGCGCAGCGGGACCCGCGAAGCGGGTCCGGCCAAGTCGTTGCGGTGACAGCAGCACCAGCGGCAACAGGGAGCAGGGAGCCAAGTTCTTCTTCGAAATCCAGGAGGTGAGGCTTGTGTAGGAAGGAATCCAGAAATAGAGTCATTAAAAAAAGTAGGGACATTTTAAACGTGAAGATCAAGTTACATGACACTTTCTCCTACTCTAGAGTCACCTTTAGCACTTTGACCATTGCCAACTTGGTTATGCAGAATTGTGAGCATCTCCCGAAATGAGGGCTTGATATAACATTGGTTTCCGAATATGAGGGATATCCCCCTATGTGTTTCCCAAAGTGGTACCCGACAGCTTCTAGAGCCTTTAAATCTGTGGCGATAGATGCATTGGGCCCCAATTTTGAGTACTCTGTGGAGAACACTAAAAACATAGTGGTTTCCCTGGACAGAAGGGGCCGCTCAATAAATCTGGTGTTCCATTAGATCTTGAACTTAAGTTCTGTATCTATTCCATTTGGGACTCGAAGTGCATGTAGAACAGGAGGGCCATGCAGATGCGAATATTATACAGCACTTCGAGTCCCAAATAGAATAGATACAGAACTTAAGTTCAAGATCTAAGGGTCCCCGTTTGGTTAAACAGGGTATGTCCTCATTGAAATTGTTATACCAGGAAATTAGTCGACTACTTCGTAATCAATATATACAGTTTTCAATAGGTCAATAGTAGGAAATTAATTGTCTTAAGAGAATAATAAGCCGTCGTAAACTAAGCGAAAATAGAAGGGAGTTCGATGCTAAGTGGATTGGGCTGAGGGACGCTGCAAGGGCCAAAGACTCAAGAAAGTACTGGCATATGATTACGGAATATTGGACTTAAGGCAGAGGGCTTTACCTATACCGATTCCAGAAAAGGTGTGGGTGGTTTATATTTCTTAATATATAATATCAATAGTTCAGACGTTTTAACAATCATATGTATGGAGGAGTCTTCTCTCCTTGAATATGTCCCCCGTCAGGGGATGAGGTAGTAGGTTTTATAAAGAATGCCAGAACCACCGGTGCACAAGGGCCAGATGGAATTCCGATCGTGCTAATCAAAAAGTAGTCAGTCACATGAGGAACTCTTTTGACCTCACTGTTCAAACATTGCTTTCGAATGAATAACATCCTGCCTTCTTGGAAAGGGAGTATCATTGTCCCTTTTTATAAAAAGGGTCCAAAAACTTCACCAGCTAGTTTTAGACAGATTGCTTTGTTGGATGCCCCGGGCAAGTTATTAGCAAAGAGTGTTCTATGTCATCTAGAGCAATGGGTCTATGATCAGAACATCTTACCTCCAGATCAAGCTGGCTTCAGAAGGAACCATGGTACTTTCGACAACATTGCAGGTGTCCAGACCATTGTTGAGAAATATTATTTCTTGCGAAATATGTCAGTTTACACGGCATGTGTAGATTTCTCTACAAGCTTTTGACAAAGTCGATCGGCAAACTCTGTGGAGAAAACTCGCTCAATTTGGTACACCACAGCACCTCTTAGGTCTTATAATAAAATTGCACACAGATACCTGGTGTCAAGTCCTTATGGGAGGTGCACAGGGCCTATTCCATAGGATTAAAATGCACAATGGGCTGCTTGTTGGCCGCACTACTGTTTTCTTTATACAGATCTAATCTCCCCGCTGTTTTGAAATCTGTATGGGGGAATGCCCCTAAGATTGGTATAATGTCTGTTGGATCTTTGTTATAAGCAGATGACGTTGCAGTTTTTGATTTAACCCCTTCCATGCTCATGACGAGCTCAGCTCGTCATGAGGCACAGTGGAGCTGTGCTGATGACGAGCTGAGCTCGTCATGAAACTATGAAAATCTGAAGCCTTCAGCACCGGAGGGGAAAATGTGCAGCAGCGATGTGGTTAATGCCCATCAGTCTGCAACTTCGCCTGCATGCCCTAACTAAATTCGCAGAGCCCACTTTTTGAAAATTAATATTGCTAAAAGCAAAATTCTGGTCTTCTGCAAAGGAGGTCATAGAATAAAAAGATGTTTTAAGTGGTCTCTGGGTCTGAAGAATTGGAATTGGTTGATTCCTACTTATATCTGGGGAATGTCTTTTCAAAAACAGGGCAAGATCTAGAGCACATTATTCTCTGTGTTAGCAAGGCTGCCTCACAGGCTGGAGCTTTAAACGGATTCTACACAATTTGTGGGAAACGCCAATTCAGTCATGTTTTGTCAGTTTTAAAAGTAAAAATTCCCCCCTCATTAATAAACGCTGCTGATGTACTGGATATGAAATATTAGCTTTCTTTTGACAAAGCTGAAGGCCGAATTCTTCGCCAAATTTGCAATCTAAATTCTCAGTCTGCTGTACATGTCTTACATTTGAAATTTGATTTAGATTCCTCTTACATTTTATCCTTGGCTGCGGTTTTAAGGTGGGGTAACTCTTTGTGTAGGGGCTGAAGGCACCCTTAGGGCTGATTTGAGAATAGAATTTTTTGACAAATTGAAAGACCGCCCGACATTTTTTAGATTCTTTTTACATACAAATTACACATTTGGGTTTACCCTGGATACTGATTTCCCCATGCCAAAAACTGAATTAAAGCTGTTCATAAAGAAGTTTGTTTCCTCTATCAGCTTGGCTAGAGACACTGGTTTAAGTCAGACTAAGTCTAGCAATGAGGTAGTCTGTGGGAGCTCTGTGGGGAATAGACCACAGCTTTATTTAACCTGGAACCTCCCTCATGGTATTAGAAGGCTATTTATTGTATTAAGAATGAATTTGTTGCCCTTAAGAGATGTCACTGGTATAAGGGACAAAATTCCCATTGAGAAGAGAATCAGTGAAATGTGTCATTCGCAAATTCAAGATTTTAACCATGTGTTATTTGTTTGTACGAAGTTACAAAGGGCCAGGCATATATTTTACGACCTGTATTTATCAAATATAATATTCATTCCAAACCAAATCGTATGTTTTAGAATCTATCAATTTTTAAAAACTTTTCTGGATATGTATTTGATGATTTTAGTGCCATTTTTATATTTTGTAATATTTGACATTTGAATATGGAAGAATTTTGTACTGTACATAAAGTATTTCTTTTTTACTCTATTTGTGTACTTTTGTGGACCTCCGTTGGATTTCCATATCAAAATAAATCAAAATTGAATTGCTATAATTGAATTGTTGTAGCCTTTCAATAATTCATCAGATGTTAATAAAAGAAAGCACACCTGGGAGAACAAGGGCAGCAACAGCCAGTGTACATCATTGCTGAAGAGTCTGACCCACACGATTGTCAGTGTCTTACCTGAGTCCTCCCAGGTAGAGGTGAGGAACAGGGCATGTAGCATTGGTATTCCAAAATTGAGGAACCATTATCTGGGACACTGATATTGAAAAACTGGATCATTTATTAAAAATGAAAAGATAACATTTAGTTAAGAAAATATAGTGGTTGCTGCTCGACTGTACATGGACAATTCTACCCTCTTTGCACATACAGCTAATGGTTTACAGCTTTTATTAGACCTATTCTATGATTTCATGGAAAACTTGGATCTTAACATTACTTATCCCATGACACCAAAATAAGGCCATAACTAAAACATATTTAATTTAGGATCATTATATTGGAAATATGGACACATTTTGTTATCTGTGCATCTTGTTGGATCATAGAATGAGTTGGGAGCCCTTGATGAGATCACATGTCCAATCTTTCAACAAGGTAGCCCACAGTATTGATGCTTTCTCTAGGCGCCTAAGTTATTGCCACACAAAGTCTTCGTTAATATTTCTATAATGTGAAATGTGTATTAACTGCATTTTTTGGGGCGGAGGTCTGGGAATATAAGCCTTGCCTTCTGATACAAGTGGCAGAAAATACATTTTTTAGCAGAATGTTGCGGATCCCCCTGAATGTGTTCCTCAGCTATTAGTGCAGTGGCACAAGCCGTCAGACCCCTTTCTTGTTCATGTGCTATGACCTCTGCACTAGACACTTTACATCAGGGCTTAATTTGTAAAAAAACTCAAGTGCAGGTGCTCAAATGTTTGTCAGAGGCCACACCTACTTTTCTATGGCTCCACCCACTTCACCCACTGGCTACGCCCACTTCCTATATTAGCTCCACCCACCACGTCAACTGGCACTGCTAAACATCAGATGTAATATAAGGTGTGTCAGGGCACTAGGTTGCTCACAGACACATTGCATAGATACAATCCTATATGTGTAAATCAGTATAAAGGGAATGTTACATCAGACAGGATTACAAGGCGTAGGAGTCCCATGTCATCCATGATTGCATTGTAGGCAAAATAGTTTAAGAGTTCTAAGTCTGGAAAAGTGCAAATTCAGAATTTAAAACATAACAGCATTGTTAGGGGTTCTCCCCAATAAGAATGTATTTCTACCCAAGGAACCATTTTTACAAGATTAGGTTAATGAAAGATTGGGTAAAAAAACATATAGCTCTAATATATAATTTGCAGTTTGCATGCAGCTCTTTGATGACAGACTAGTTAATAGCTTGCTGTTCTATGTCAGGATTTTAACTTACAAACTGCAAGTAACAAAAGGATCTCTCTGACAGAAGCAGTAACACACTGACCTACTTTACATGATTACATGCACTTTTTTCATCGGCCTGGAAAACGTTTTTTTGCAGCAGGTATATTACCCATTTGTACTACCTTACAACAAGCTGTCACAACTTCCCTTAGACAATACTCCTGTGAATGTCTCTCTCCAGGAAAACGATTAATCACCAGATTTATCTTGACATTTTAATGTATGCCTGAATATTACTGGAGGCCAGGAAGGAACTCGGCAGCAGGTGCTTTTAAAACAAGAATATACTGGCTGCGCTGGGGGTTAACCCTCTGCTTACATTTGGGACTTGGCCCACCCGGTTCAGTCCCAAGTCCAAGCCCCACCAAGGTTGCAGAGTTAGAATGCATGCAGTATAATGGTGACTCACTGGACCCTGCTCAGCCTGCTGACACCTTCACTGTCCTCTCAGTCTGTGTGTTTTGTCTGATGAGGATTCCGAGGGTGGATGGGAGGCACGCATGACTGTGCGCACCCTAACAAAAAGCAGTGGGTATTGGTTGGTTTGGAAAGCAACAGGCAGCAAGCAATTGGCAAGGCCAGGGCCACGTCACCACCACCACGTCACCACCACCCACGGGCGGCATGATCATGGTGGCACTGGCATCACATGGCGGCTACAGCCACTACCTTACTTTACAGTAACATTGCAGTCACAGTGTATGTGTGTCATGTGTCAATTAAAACTTAAGTTACAGGTCGGTTCAGGTCGGGCGGCCCGGCTGGGTCAGGGACACACGCACACACACTGATTGCAGTAGTGTACTGCACAGCCTGCAGGTTGCCGCTGCAACCTTACTTAGGCTAACTGATTAGGCCTGCTGCTGCCACACTTTACACAGTCCCTGCCTCATCTGTTGGCTGGTGCGGTTACTTGCGGGCGGCACTGGCCAGAATCAGACCGGCCAGTACTAGTAATACTCACTCACTGCTGGCGCCTACACTAGCCTACGACGGACTACTCCTCAGGCTAAAAGTCAACAACAAGTCGCCAATGCAGCACGTCGCCTGGCCGTTTGCGCTTCTTGCTGCTGGCTTACTTTCAGTTTCACACTTACTTTCACTTAGCGACGCTGATGAACGGTTCTTAGAATCTTGAACTGAATGGCCATGTTCATGACTCGGTGGTGAGAGGTGAGAGGCCGTGCGTCCGGATATGCTGGGGTGTTTGGGGTGTACGGTGTGCCAAAGCAGCGAATGCGCGTGCATTGCAATCCTTCTGAAAAAAAACCTGCTCATGCTGCTTGGCGTGCACAGCCCGAACCCTCCCCCCCCCACAGATTTGTAAAAGCAAAACTGAATCCAGCCGCAACATCGATCAAACTAAGGACCCACGGCCACCGGTCCACGCCATCATCATCAATCAACATATAATCAGTGATCAGACACTCAATGGAATCGAATAATCATAATTGCCAAGCCAACATCAATAATCGACATATAATAATCAGTAGAATCGAATAAATTAAACAGTCGGACTCTCTTAGCTCACAGGCATGGGCAGCAACACACTGTCTTCTTGACTGTGGGAGTGGGCCCTGACCCTGGACCCCCGGACCAGTAAGTTCAGTGAGAGTGGGACTGTGGGAGTCTAGGGGAACTCACTCGGGACTCGACTGTCACTAAACTGCTGTGGAGCTTCATTAACTGATCAGGCCCTGCCTCGCCTTCACCTGGAGGTGCTTAGTCTGCGCTGCGCACCTTTATTTAACTGATGAATGCTGATGATAGTCCTAGGCTCAAAATACAAATAATGTCACCGGGTCTAAAGAAAGAAAGTGGTACTATCGTCGATGTAGTAGAGAAATTACATCTATGTGTTTGTCAAGTTAAGTGGGCACCTCGTGATCTATAACAGGGTTCCCATCAGTCACCACTCGGAACCGCCCTTCATCATTTGGGATTCCTGTATAGCCATTCACCAGGAACCGGCATAGTGGAGGAGATATTAAACCTCTGTTGTTACCGATGCCGTCCTTGATGGACTGAGTCTCACAGGCTATTTTGAAGCTGGAAACAAAGATGAGAGTGACTGATTGTGCAGTGCATATGGTGAGAGTAAAAGTGAAGAGTGAAACTAAAATTGGGTGAGGGGGCAAACAAATTACTTTATTCCGTGTTTTGCCTACTCCACCAATGTTAAAAAGCAGTGGGGTAAATTAAACAAATATTCACCCAGAAATTTCGGTCAACATGTTTCTGCAACTAGAGGACCAAAGAGTCCAATGCATTCATCAGGACCTATCTTTTCTTAAGCTACTGCAATAGTGAGGAATAGTAAAAAGTGACTACAAAAGTAAATCTGCGACCTTAATGGAGATAACCTGGATCCTTTGGGTGTCATCTGGTTCCGCAGTTTGTTGTATGTCACTACTGAAAAGACAAACATAAACAATAGTGACCACATAAATTTACATGCAGTTAAAATGAGTACACATATAACTACATAGCCTCATCCTCTTTCAAGGGAATATGATTAGGTTTTGCAGTTTTTCTGACACATAAAGACTTCTGCTGATCTTTTATGGCAGGTTACTTCATCTTACCATTATAGACAAAGTAGAAGGCTGCGCCTCGCCTGGCAACGGCTCAGGACTCGAGGGAAGCACCGCTCTGGAGGGGGAAAGGAAGCAGAGAACAGGAAATGTCACTGCTCCTTTAAATAGTCCAATATTAGTAACTGTAAGGCTTTGTCAAGTATTTGCAAAAAGAAAAGCGGCCGACCGTTATATCCATCAGCCATATGCAAAACTATCCAGTTGGTTCTTTTGGTTATTTACTGAGTGCTGTGAAAGAAACACATAGCGTGTCTTTGCAACTCGCGCTGCCAGTCTGCTACAAGCGAAATGAGAGTTGCTCAGTAGAGCATAGTGAAAGCGCCAAGACTCAAACAAACCATGGGGATTAAGCACCCGAAAAGATAAAGTGTCTGTGGGCATGTGTAGCGCTCACCTGTCCGTCGGTACCTCGCCGCCTTCCTCTGAGCCGATGGGGAGGTAGCGAGGTACTGCGGGCGCATTGTTTAAGAGCGCATCACTGATTGGACACGCGGCGGTCACGTGGTGTTCAAAGACCAATAGGCGTGCTGCTAATATTTCCGTGTAAGATACGGAGCTATCTGCACTGCAATTCGCTGACGCCCGGTCACGCGGTCCGGCTTTAGAACGAGTGGCTCATTTGGCTAAAACCTTCGTTCCTATGGGAACGGGGAGTAAACAAAAACACGAAGTGTTCCTAATCAGTTGTCAGGACGAGAGAGGTTATTCTGTGACCGGTAGTCACTGTTAAGAGTGAAAACGGGCCAAGGAGACAAATATCTTAGTGTGGTTTAATTCATATAGTGATGTTCTTTTGGAACATTGCTATTGGATATTGTCCTGTGATAGTATTGGATAGAGACACTTTTCTGTGATGACTTTCCATATGGGGTGTATGCTAGCGAGATTAGTATAGAGAACCTGGCTTGACCATTTGTTCAGGGGGATAAATGATAATATGTGTTTTCTCTCATGATGAGTCTCTCGCTGGTATATAGATGTAAAGATTACATGCACCAATGGTCTTATTGATTAAAGAGAGGACCAAGGGATCTCGTCGTTGAGGCCACCTTTATTCGTGCCCAGCCTGAACACCCATTTTTGTTCTCTCCGTATAAGAAAAGTGGTTCGATCTGTTACATGTGGTGGTATGTATGGCTGTTCAAGAACAGTCCACATAAATGCAGTGGGATCATGATTTCTCTCTATGAAGTGATTAGTCAGTTTGGTGGCTTGCCTTTTTCGTCGGATAGTACTTTTATGTTCAGAGATTCGAATCTTCACCTTACGGGTGGTCATTCCGACATATTTTAGCCCGCATGGGCATGTGATCAGATAAATTAAATTGTCACTGTTGCAATTCGTGAATTTATCTTGTCTCCAAGGTTTGTTGGTGCCAATGTCTATCTCCGTTGATTTTGTAGTTTGGGGACAGGCTTGACATGTGCCACACGGATGGTGGCCTCTTACTGGTGGCAAATCCCAGATCGTTCCTAGAGCCCTAGGTGTATTGCCCCGTGGTCTGGTATGGACAATATGATCTTTTAAATTCGGACCTCTCTTGAAGGAGAATAGGGGTTTCTCAATGTGGTCCCTCCCAGAATTGAGAATAGACCAATGATTCCGAATTATCTTTTGGAGGTCATTTGAGAGAGTCCCAAACGTGGTGACACACGTGAGTCTGTTCAGTGTGGTTTTTTCTGCAGGTGGTTCTAGCAGGGCCAATCTGTTGTTGTTACTGGCACGCTTCATAGACTTTTTGACCAATTTGGGAGGGTATTTGCGGTTTATTAGTTGTTGTTGTAAGGCTTTGGCATGTGTTGTGTAGCCTTCTTTGGTAGAACAGTTCTTTTGAACTCTCAAAAATTGGCCATATGGCAGATTCTCTTTAAGCGATTTCGGGTGGTGACTGTCAAAACAGAGTAAAGAGTTTTTGGCCATTGGTTTTTTGTAGAGCTCAGACTGTAAGCCTGCCGGGGTGGAGAAAATTTTTAGGTCTAAAAATGCGATGGCTGTCTTACTTGTTTCAACCGTGAAGCGTAGAAAGTTGTTTCTGCTATTGAGCCAATGATGGAAGGTCATAAGATCCTCTTGTGTCCCTCTCCAGATCACCAGTATGTCATCAATATACCGCTTCCATATGATTATGGAAGCGATATACGGATTGGTGTCTTTCAGGATGAACTCCTGTTCAAAATGATGAACATAAAGGTTCGCCAGGCTGGGGGCAAAAACGCTCCCCATGCTGGTACCAGACGTTTGGAGATACACTGTTTCCTCGAATCTAAAGAAATTTCTCTTCATGGCTATGGTGGCACAGTCCATGATGAAGCTTATAGGTGTTATGCTGTTTAGATCCCTTTGCCCCAGGAGAGAAGAGATGACTTCTAATGTCTCATCCTGGGGTATGGACGTATACAGTGACTCCACGTCAAATGAGACAAGATGGTCAGTGTCTACATTAAATTCAATCTCTGGAAGGAGGCGCAGCACATCAGTTGTGTCTCTGAGATAGGTGGGCATCTCTAGGACCATAGGGCGCAAAAAATGGTCCACGAAAGTGGACAGTGGCTCAAGGACAGACCCAATGCCTGATATTATTGGCCGTCCGGGCGGGGGTCTTTGTTCCTTATGCACCTTGGGAAGGCAATAGAAATAGGGCATCACCGGATGTTCCGTGCATAGAAAAGATGCTTCATTCCGAGTTATCCAGCCTTCAGCCAGTGCTTCCTCCACCATTATTTTAATCTGCCCTTGTATTTCTTGAGTTGGGTCTTGTTCGAGAGGGCAATAGGCGTCTCTGTTGTGCAATTGTCTCAAACACTCTGTGCGGTAGTCGCTGGTGTTCATAACGACTATTGCACCGCCTTTATCAGCTGGTTTGATGGTTAACTCATTGTTGGCAGTCAAAGTTTTGATAGCTTGTTGTTCAAGCTTTGAAAAATTGTTGTAGGTCTCCTTCTTGGTTGAGAACAACCTCTCAATATCTTTCTCAACGGCTTGTTCAAATGCCAGCACTTGCACAGGGACCATCTGAGGTCCTGGATTGAATTTCGATTTGTTCTTCAGACCTGTATTAGTTTCTTCTTGTATTGAATCACCTTGGTTGTTTTTGGAGAAGAGGAAGTGTAGCCGGATTTTCCGGAAGAATTTTGCCATCTCGATGTTTGTTGCAAAGTGGTCGTTCTTTGTTGTAGGTACAAAGCCTAACCCTCTGTTTAAGACTTGTTCTTCAATCGGGGTAATAGAATGGGCACTCAGATTGATGACGAGCCCGCTTCCATGTTCGATTGTGCCGTTGTTTTGGTCTTCGTTGTTGCACTCCTCAGGTTCCTCGTTGCTGGTGGTGGACTGAAGTGGACCTGTGGCTGTGCACCTCTTCTTCGTCCTCGAGATCTCCCTCGGCCAAACCCTAAAAAAGGCGGTTGGCCTGCAAACCCATTTCCAAATTGTTGTGCAGGGAATGGTCCCATTTGTTGGGGATAAGGACCCATTGGAGGAAACATTGGCCCCCCGAATTGCCAGGGAGCTGGTTGCCACCATGTTTGATTCTGGTGTTGATTACCTCGCCAGTTCCTCTGTGATCGATTGCCTCGGGTCTTTTGTTGAAAATTACCTTGGTTAGATGAGTCTGAATCTGTGGAGTTTCCATCCAAGGAGCTGGACCCATACGAGGATCCAGTTTTTCTTCCTCTATTGTTTGAGTCGGGAGGTACATATGAGCTACTTGTATAGGGATATACTTTCTCGAAGCTGAATCTCTCAAGATCTTTTTTGAATTTTTCCATTTTCGTGAATAGAGTGAACTCTTTGAATTCCTGGTTGTTCTTATTGGACTCATCTTGACCCTGTTTGAAGAGTTTGGATGTTAGAGTAGTTTTAATCTGAGACTCAAGAACCTGTATCTCTATGAGAATGGTGTCTGCTATTCGCTGTGATGTTTGAATGATCAACACCAACCAGTCTCTCGTACACCTCCATGCTATCAAGGACCAGTTTTTTAGGAATTCTTTATCGGTGAGAAATAGCCTCGGAGTGTTAGTGACTATCAAACCTGATGGTGCGCAGTTTTTCCTTAGGTACTGGGCCATGACTACCCCATGCAAAGTCGTGCGAGTTTGAGATTTTTTCAATGCAAGGATTTTACCCCAGTCGTCTGTATTGTTGCTGGGGGCTACGGGTACAGAATCCAATAGGTTAGGATGTTTATCTAAAGCATCCTGTACATCCTCCTCGCCAAAAGCCAGTCCGTGATTCTCCGCCATTTCGTGAGAGTGGCAGGAGATTCGTGTGTAATTATTTATAGGTAAGGAAAGTGTCAGCCAAAGTCACCGAACTGTATTGGACTACCCCTGTCACGAGCGAATCAATCTCTCTTTTCGGGGGATTGAAAGAAACAAAGGATGTGTTTCTTTGAATGGCAGGCCCGCAGCTAAAAAGCTGCTCTTAACATAAACAAAAATAGGGTGGGGAAGGGGCCTACAGGGAGTTTAAAGACCTAGCGATGACATGTTCCCTAATAGACTCAAAATACAAATAATGTCACCGGGTCTAAAGAAAGAAAGTGGTACTATCGTCGATGTATTAGAGAAATTACATCTATGTGTTTGTCAAGTTAAGTGGGCACCTCGTGATCTATAACAGGGTTCCCATCAGTCACCACTCGGAACCGCCCTTCATCATTTGGGATTCCTGTATAGCCATTCACCAGGAACCGGCATAGTGGAGGAGATATTAAACCTCTGTTGTTACCGATGCCGTCCTTGATGGACTGAGTCTCACAGGCTATTTTGAAGCTGGAAACAAAGATGAGAGTGACTGATTGTGCAGTGCATATGGTGAGAGTAAAAGTGAAGAGTGAAACTAAAATTTGGTGAGGGGGCAAACAAATTACTTTATTCCGTGTTTTGCCTACTCCACCAATGTTAAAAAGCAGTGGGGTAAATTAAACAAATATTCACCCAGAAATTTCGGTCAACATGTTTCTGCAACTAGAGGACCAAAGAGTCCAATGCATTCATCAGGACCTATCTTTTCTTAAGCTACTGCAATAGTGAGGAATAGTAAAAAGTGACTACAAAAGTAAATCTGCGACCTTAATGGAGATAACCTGGATCCTTTGGGTGTCATCTGGTTCCGCAGTTTGTTGTATGTCACTACTGAAAAGACAAACATAACAGACAATAGTGACCACATAAATTTACATGCAGTTAAAATGAGTACACATATAACTACATAGCCTCATCCTCTTTCAAGGGAATATGATTAGGTTTTGCAGTTTTTCTGACACATAAAGACTTCTGCTGATCTTTTATGGCAGGTTACTTCATCTTACCATTATAGACAAAGTAGAAGGCTGCGCCTCGCCTGGCAACGGCTCAGGACTCGAGGGAAGCACCGCTCTGGAGGGGGAAAGGAAGCAGAGAACAGGAAATGTCACTGCTCCTTTAAATAGTCCAATATTAGTAACTGTAAGGCTTTGTCAAGTATTTGCAAAAAGAAAAGCGGCCGACCGTTATATCCATCAGCCATATGCAAAACTATCCAGTTGGTTCTTTTGGTTATTTACTGAGTGCTGTGAAAGAAACACATAGCGTGTCTTTGCAACTCGCGCTGCCAGTCTGTTACAAGCGAAATGAGAGTTGCTCAGTAGAGCATAGTGAAAGCGCCAAGACTCAAGCAAACCATGGGGATTAAGCACCCGAAAAGATAAAGTGTCTGTGGGCATGTGTAGCGCTCACCTGTCCGTCGGTACCTCGCCGCCTTCCTCTGAGCCGATGGGGAGGTAGCGAGGTACTGCGGGCGCATTGTTTAAGAGCGCATCACTGATTGGACACGCGGCGGTCACGTGGTGTTCAAAGACCAATAGGCGTGCTGCTAATATTTCCGTGTAAGATACGGAGCTATCTGCACTGCAATTCGCTGACGCCCGGTCACGCGGTCCGGCTTTAGAACGAGTGGCTCATTTGGCTAAAACCTTCGTTCCCATGGGAACGGGGAGTAAACAAAAACACGAAGTGTTCCTAATCAGTTGTCAGGACGAGAGAGGTTATTCTGTGACCGGTAGTCACTGTTAAGAGTGAAAACGGGCCAAGGAGACAAATATCTTAGTGTGGTTTAATTCATATAGTGATGTTCTTTTGGAACATTGCTATTGGATATTGTCCTGTGATAGTATTGGATAGAGACACTTTTCTGTGATGACTTTCCATATGGGGTGTATGCTAGCGAGATTAGTATAGAGAACCTGGCTTGACCATTTGTTCAGGGGGATAAATGATAATATGTGTTTTCTCTCATGATGAGTCTCTCGCTGGTATATAGATGTAAAGATTACATGCACCAATGGTCTTATTGATTAAAGAGAGGACCAAGGGATCTCGTCGTTGAGGCCACCTTTATTCGTGCCCAGCCTGAACACCCATTTTTGTTCTCTCCGTATAAGAAAAGTGGTTCGATCTGTTACATGTGGTGGTATGTATGGCTGTTCAAGAACAGTCCACATAAATGCAGTGGGATCATGATTTCTCTCTATGAAGTGATTAGTCAGTTTGGTGGCTTGCCTTTTTCGTCGGATAGTGCTTTTATGTTCAGAGATTCGAATCTTCACCTTACGGGTGGTCATTCCGACATATTTTAGCCCGCATGGGCATGTGATCAGATAAATTAAATTGTCACTGTTGCAATTCGTGAATTTATCTTGTCTCCAAGGTTTGTTGGTGCCAATGTCTATCTCCGTTGATTTTGTAGTTTGGGGACAGGCTTGACATGTGCCACACGGATGGTGGCCTCTTACTGGTGGCAAATCCCAGATCGTTCCTAGAGCCCTAGGTGTATTGCCCCGTGGTCTGGTATGGACAATATGATCTTTTAAATTCGGACCTCTCTTGAAGGAGAATAGGGGTTTCTCAATGTGGTCCCTCCCAGAATTGAGAATAGACCAATGATTCCGAATTATCTTTTGGAGGTCATTTGAGAGAGTCCCAAACGTGGTGACACACGTGAGTCTGTTCAGTGTGGTTTTTTCTGCAGGTGGTTCTAGCAGGGCCAATCTGTTGTTGTTACTGGCACACTTCATAGACTTTTTGACCAATTTGGGAGGGTATTTGCGGTTTATTAGTTGTTGTTGTAAGGCTTTGGCATGTGTTGTGTAGCCTTCTTTGGTAGAACAGTTCTTTTGAACTCTCAGAAATTGGCCATATGGCAGATTCTCTTTAAGCGATTTCGTCCTAGGCTACCAGGCAGTGCCTCCCTCACCTGGTTCTGCTGTGCTGTTGTAAGTTGTACTTTCTACTCCTCAACGTGGCTAAGTTGGCCAACCAACGTCGATCGCGCTCGCCTCTCTTTAGTCAGTCAGAGACTTTGAATGGCGGCAGCGGCTGGTTGAACCCAGTTGGTGAGGTCCCGCTGTGCGGTTTGCTGGGGTTTGGTCGCAAAAAGCCGCGAATGTGCGCGCATTGATTGATAGCAATCTAAAAAATATCTGACTGCGCACGCTGCTTGCTGACGCGCATAGCTCCAAACCCCCGCAGAACACCAAAGCCCTGCCCAACTCAGTGTCCCGCCCACTGGGCCGGCAACACTGAGCCGCTGCACTTACAGATCGTAATGAAATGAGAAGAACTAGTGTGTGACTCGTGTGGTGTGACTGAGTCGTAAAGAAACGGAGTCAACAAGTACATCTTCAACAACACAAGTTACAACAGCCAACCCAGTACGTAACACAACATTCTAACAGCAGCACTTACGCGGTAGAGCAGAGCAGAGCAGCAGTGTGCAGCCGTGGCACTGAGCAAATAATAACTAAACGTGTGTAGACCCGGCCCTGACATTTAAGTGCTGGTGCTAAGCACCGGCAAGCACCGGCACAAATTAGGCACTGCTTTACATATTATCCTTATCCGCCCTAAATGAGCGGGCCTGTGATATAAGTATGCTCGTCCTCTTCTTTTACCTTTGAATAATAAGCAAGCAAAATCAGCCTTTTGTGTCTGCAACTTTTAGACAATTTCACTGTATGTTGCTATTTAGCTTGTTTTTTATCGGGGTGTTTCATGCTCATTTATGACATTGTATTTTAATAACTCAAAATGAATGTATTGATGATACCATATTGTTTTTTTATTGTACTTTTATGGCTTGATTTGTCAAATCGAATAGAGATATTTTTACTTGACTTGACCTCAGGGAGGTATTTTCCAAAAGTAAAAAATTGTCTAGATTTTTAGAAAAATGCGAGCTGGTTTTTGAATGTAGAATTGGGTTATTTCCAGAAAATATTAAGCTGTGGAAATGTTTGTGTGCATCCCACCAAATGAGAAAGTTGTGCTGCATTTAAGTGGAAAAGTTTACTTACTTTAGAAAGTTGCTACAGCCCAGGTGTGTGTGATCAGAGGCTGTTCTTGGACATTGCACATACTGGAAGTTCTACAGAAGTTAAATCAATGGGATATAGAAAACTGTCCCGTGTCAGGTCAATTGCCCTGAGCAACAAGAACAGGTCCAGCGAAAATATTGGAGATATTTTATGCAACAAACTAACCAAACATCAATATCGTTAAGAAATGATCAAACTAACTTTAAGGAAAAAGAAGAAGAAATGGAAAATTGAGATTAAAACTTAAACACATAAGTAAAACATAATATTCTAAATTGTTACACAAGACATTGCATTGAAAGTCAATGTAAAATGGACCATATATCAACTTATGAAAACCACAAGGTATCTTTTCAGAAATCCAACTGGTATCTGGGTACCTCAAGGGACAAGTGATTGGCTTCCTAGTGTGTATGATCTGATTAAAATGGATGGTTGTGCCCTATCACGACATTATTCTTTCCAATATTTTGGATCAAAAAGTATTTTAAAGTAAGAAACTGTATCCTAGTAGACCTATTTAGTTTACATGCACACCTCACAGGTTTAAACATTTAAAAGTTAATCTCCCTTGGCCTCTTTATGTGTCCAGGATATGTGTAAATAGTTACGTGACTGCCACAGAGGAATGGAAGGAATTTTATATACATCAAATAGAGGTTGCGCACCCATATCCATTAATGTCATAGAATTCTGACTTAAAAATCTTGGGTATGAAGATTCAATTTAAAATAGCACCAGTTTGTCCTCATAAATCTCAGTCCTTTTAATTATTTTTGCTCCAATCTGATGGTCAAATGTAGCAGCTTGGACAGTGAACTCATAAATAGAATCAGAAGCCTTCAGCAGATGAATTGCAAAACACTCCTCCAAGGATCTGACATCCTATGGTAAATAGCTATCCAGTGTACAACCCTGAATTGATTTCTTGCCACGCAGGCTTCTTTAGGTATCTTAGAATATAGTGGTACTTGCACAGACAGTGGCCATAAAGACTTTAAACCAGACTCCTAGTCATGTGGACATAACTTTTTTTTGGAAGCATGAGTGATATGAAAATTGATATCATTAATAAAGTAATATTTGATTTCATAATATGGCCTTATAGCCCGCCGTAGAGGACTCTCCAGCGTTAAAGGCCTGAGCCAAAGGCGAGGGCCTTAAACAAGGGAGAGGGACTTTAATAGCCGGTATAGCCCAGCTACGAAGGGCTATAAGGCTATTAGAACATTCTGCCACTAGAGGGAGGGCAGAATGTTCTAACAAATAAAACAAAGCCTTAACGGAGCGCGAGGGGATTAGAATCCCCTCAGGCTCCCTGAAGCCTTTGTTCACAGCCAGAGCTGTGAACCAAGAAACATTGAAATGTTCGAGCTCCAGGCTTATACCAGCCATTATAAGCCCATAGCTACTCCATTGTTTTCAATGGAGCTCCCAACATTCCAATTTTCTAATATGTGACACATTTTCTGCTATGACTAAGGTACGAGTTTATGTTAAGGTTTCCTGTTCCCTTAACATTTGGATATTAAAACTTTTTTTATTTTAATTGTAAGTCATTCTTTATTATGAACGTATGAAGAGCTCTTTCAATATTGATTTGGGGTAGGAATCACAGCTTCTAATATTTTTATATGAATTCTCCAGTCCCATGGAAGTAAGTGTCTGTCTTACATACGTTAACCAAGGGAGTGTTACAGCAAGATCAAGTTTCATAATATCGCTTATGATGTGCTGGTTGAGGTGAACCGTATCCCTTTTCCAGATTGAATGCTGCACCAGTAGCGGGCCCATTTTGATTGCATCGCTAATGTAAGGCAGGCCCAATTCTTTATGAGCAGTATAATTGCTAATGGTAACTGGGATTGACAAAAACCTTTTAGCGAACTTATCCTCGATGCCTTGTAATTCTTCTATGTGCGAGATTCCCCATATGGTGGACCCATAAAAGGCTGTGGTGATTGTTTTTGCTGTGTAAACTTTAACCAGTTCTTCAATTGGACAACTACCCAAATTTTTAGCAAATTTAAATAAAGCACCTATGTTTTTTGTCATAAGATTTGCCTTGTTTGACACCATCTCAGTCCACTTTAGTTTTGCAAGTCATTATTTACATTCAAGTGTTCCTTAGTCTTCAACCCAACTATTTCTAAAATATATTTTGAAGATTATTTTCTATTTATTTGTTGATTTGTATTTCGTAAAGTGAGTGCCATGTGGCTTAAAAGAGAGATTGAGACAAAGGGCCAAATTCACTGAGAAAAATGTGTCATTTAAATATTATGCATACGTGATATTACGACCTTGCTCATGCACAACACTCTTAAAATTACAAATTCATAAAATGTCTATGTGCTAAATTACAAACATGAGGCCCATGCCAACCGATCTAAAATTGAATTTGCAAATGATGGGTGGGAATGTTTAATTTTTCTGCCCATAAATTGCGGCTGAACACAGTATTGACCTTGCTTCGCAGAACCACGTATTGCATTTTGCAAACACGAATAGCACAATATCATGAATGAAAGAAACGGGGAAACATCCACAGCTGATACCAATGAGGCTTCCTAGAAAGACATTTTAAATAATATATAGGTGTTTTTGGCAAAGCTATGCTATCTTCCACATTAGCTGCACATTCTAGCAAAATCACACTCACAAGAAAGAGCAGTACCTGTTACGTTTAGAGAGAAGGCAGACATTGTGATCACCTATATTTTTGCCCACTATGGGGAATGTATCTTTATTGCTTCAGCACCCTTAACGTGGTAGACGAGCAAGCCTTGGGACAGAAGCTCACTGACATTGTGAATGGCTTTGGGGAGGAGTCATGCACCATATTGAACATCTAGTATTCCAGTATAAGTTGCAGAATGAGAAGAGGAATGTGAAGGAGAAGAACGGCAGCATATGAAGGAAGTTGCAAAGTCTGGTGACGTGCCAGGTAGGGGATCTGGATGACATTACCTTCATAATTAATCTTGTCAGCAATAATGATGCTGGGATTCACAACAAGAGATTGTAATTCTTCTATGTGCGCAATTCCCCATATGGCGGTCCCATATGAGGTTGTGGTGATTGTTTTTGCTGTGTAAGCGTTAATAAATTCTTCAATTGGTTTACTACCCACATTTTTAGCAAATTTAAATAAAGCACCTATGCTTTTTGTATAAGATTTGCCCTGTTTGACACCATCTCAGGCCACTTTTGTTTTGAATCGAATAGAATTCAGAGATAGGCAAATTTTTCCATCCGATCTATGCGTTGGCCCTCTATATATAGTTTTTCAGTTTTTGCTTGTCCTCGCCAACTGACAGAATAAAAGTCTTTGTTTTGTACTAATTCTGCCATAAAAGATGCATATGTTGTGATACTATTTTGCAAAGTTATTGATGTTCTAGCCAACAATACCACATCATCTGCATACAGGAGAATGGGAAGCATTATGTGGGTGGTATGGGAAACATCCTTACTTTTCTCGACCATCACCTTATTTTTTTATTCTTTTTATTAAACAAAGGAATCAACATTACAAGGCACCATTTTTCATGACATTCTTTAGACTTAATACAGTTCTTACAATACAGTTAAGGTCCAATGTATTGGTTGGTATCATTATTATGGTGATGGGAGATCTTCCTGGGGTACCGTTACAGAGGAGTACAGATATTGCCAGATATACATTCCAATCAGTCCTGATATGGGATCACTTTTTAGGGCACCCCTTAGACACATACACGTCTTCTCCCGGTACATACACCAATCCATGTCTCTTTTCCAAGCTGACACCTGTATAGAGCCCCACATTTGGGCGATATTTTGCTTTGCCACCATCAATCTCAAAGTGACCTATGTAAATCGTTTGTTGTGGACATCCGTTGGCTCCCACACATTCAGGAGACAGCGCTTGGCCTCCATGGGAACAGTAAGTGCAAGGACCTCACTAAGGTTGTCATGTTTTTTCTTCCAATATTTCTGAGTATGTGAACATTCCCAGAGTATTTGTAGGAATGTGCCTTCACTTCCACTGCCCCTTCTACAGCTGCTATCCCCCGCCCTCCCCATTCTCAGTAGACAGGGTCCGGTTATATAGATACAGTGCAATATTTTAAGTTGGGCCAGTCGAAATCTGGCTGATATAGCCACTTCTCACGGGGAAGCAATCGCCTCCACCCTGTCTTCGTCATCCAGAATAATGCCATCCCGCTCCCATTTTTCCTGTAGCTGCTGTAGGGGTTCAGCTGAGTTATTTACTAACTTTTTATAGGTTAGTAAAATGGCTTTCGTAAGCAAGTAGACCATCACCCTATTTAATCTGTGTGTATACAGTGAGAAGTAAAATGGGGCTAGGACACATCCCTGCCTTAACCTTTCTGAATATTCAAAGTTCTGGTGCACTCCCAATGCTTTCTGAAGCGTACCATTGTTACTACCTGCATATATGAATGTCTAATAAATAAGATTAGCACTGTGTCAACTCCCATGGCCTCCATGATGGACCATCATTTAGTGGGCCACACTGTAGAAAGCCGCTGAGAGGTCACGAAGGCCATGTAGAGCTGAACTTCTTTTGCAGTTACATATTTTGACGCTATCAGGGTTAAATTTAGGCACAGGTCTAGAATCCCCCTGCTCTTTTGGAAGCCATATTGAACCGCAGCTAGGATGTTATAATCCTCTGCCAACTCCTCTAATCGATTTGACAAAAGTCTTCCCATTCATTTTATCGAACTATCTATTAGGGAGATAGAGCGATAGTTAGCTGGGTTCGACCCATCCCCCTTCTTGTATATCGGGATGATGACTGATTGCTTCCAAGAGGGCAGGGGGCCTATTTTACTAATTGCATTCAATACAATTGTTAGAAGGGGGGCCTATAAAGTTCTGTTAGCGAGAAAGAGATCTACTGGGACCCCCTCTGGTCCAGTCGTCTCCATGGCAGAGAACTGAGAGAGGGCCAATTTTATTTCTTTGATTTCAAAAGACAACTTGGGTATTTCCCCCTGCTCTAGACTGGTTACTCCCTCACACGACTTTCCCCTATTTTTAAAGATTGACTGAAAGTGAGTTACCCAGGAATCTTCATCTATATATGTATCTAGTGATGGACCGCCATCCTCTTGCAGGAAGGGGGAATTAACTACCTTACAAAAGGCTTTACTATCCCTGGTAATTGGTGCTTGAATTAGATTCTCCCAGGCTTCTGTCTTAAGTTCATTAGGGCTTTTTTTGCTGGCTAGTTATATGCAATCCTGCAATCCCTAAATAAATTCCAGTTTCTTGGTATGGTGCTGAGAGCTTTTCTAAGATTTCTGCTGTGAGGAAGCAATTCTTATCGAACCATCTATTCGAAGCGCAAAAGATTTTTGGGGGGAGACCATTAAATAGGGTTTGCGTGCATTCCAGAATCTTTCCAAATACTTCAATCACCTGTTGTTCGTTTGCGAGGGGATCTAGACATACCAAAACCTAGTTATTCTTTTTCATTACAATCTCTTTTAGCAGAGTGTTTACATCCGCTTTATCCCATCTTAGTGTGTGCCCATTCTTACTTTGTAATATTGGTTTCGGACATATTTTTCCTCTCAAGGCCCCCAAAAAAAACATAGCTCAAACAAATCATGGTCACTAACGCAAGATATCTTAACCTTAGAGTTTTTTTAGGTACCCCAAAAGTGTCGGAGATGATTATGTAATCAATAGTGGAACATACACCAGCCCAGTAGAAAGCAGGGTCCGGCTCACCTGTCCATACGTTCAGATAATTTCTCATTTCAAGCTGCCATGAGATCAATAGTTTGTTAAGGGCATTACCAGAATCTAATGGTTGAAATGGCAGATTGCTCTGCCATTGTGGTCCATTACCCTGCATATTCGTGGCTCGTCTTTAGGCCAGCTACTGGCGTTGAAGGCACCTACCCAGAAGATTAATAAGGGTTTATGATGATTATATATCAGCTCCTCCGTAATTCTACCAAGTTCATCTACGACAGAAACTGAGTTAATTTTTTTTTAAAACACATTTTTATTGCCTTTTACACATCATGTAACACACCGCTTTAGGGTGTCGATGTACAATAGACAGGAAGAAAGAAACATAACAGAGTCGCTGTATTCGTCGTAACCTTGCTTGGTCCCATTTGTACATGTTAACTATAATGGTCACATTGCTGTCTCCAAGTAGTACACCATATAAGCAAGATGTTCCCCCTTCTCTTTCCCCCAACAATAAAACAATAAACCAAAACTTCCCCCATCCCCTCCCTCCCGCACTGCTGTCTCCCCTCGACTTCTATGCAGCTTGCTTAGTAGGCTCTGTTGCGCTCGAGGTGTGAGTAATGTTACTGTGCCGGGACCTTCTGTTGCGACCCCCTTCCTCTCCTGTGTGTGTGAATGCTGTGAAACGCTCCCATTCTCCTGACTCTACTGAGTTGTTCCGCCCTAATCGGTCCCTGGGGGTTCTCTACATTTGGAAGCCTCTCTGGGGTGGAAGCCTCCAATTCCCTGCCAACTCTTGTTAAGTCCGCCATCAGCCCCTCCCATGCTTGGGCTCGTTCCAGCTTGCCCACTCCCCACTGTGCATTCCTAAGTAGGACCCTGCACTTACAACCCGCCCATTTCACCAGCTCTCATTTCCATCTGAGCACGTTGGGGCCACCCAGTTTCTTTCAGCTACTGGTTATTTCTCGTTTCACCAGAATAAATGCCAGGTCCTGGAACCTAGCTGTTTTGGTTTTAGCAGTGTGTGGGAATAAGTGGAGCTGTACGTGGGCAGGCATTCAGGATACCACCCTCTCCGTCACACTCGCTGTCACTTGTGTCACTTCCTGCCAGTAATGTGTTAAGGAGGCACAGCTCCACACAATATGTATAAAAGGCCACCCCTGCTCTTGACACCTCGGACATCGAGCATCTGCGCCATCAAAATAGTGGTTGATACGTTCTGCATTTAAATAAGCTTGATGGAGTATATAGAAGCGAATCAGGCTAAATCCGTCATTTCGAGATACTTTATCAGTTTGTTCTAAAATATTGTCCCAGTCCTTGTCATCTAGTGGCCTGACAATATCGTCCCCCCATGTGCGTCTTAGTCTGTCCAGCGGTTGTATGGAGTTCCGTCCTATGGCTCTATAGAGGCAAGCCACCGCCTTAATGGTTCCACCTGCCAAGCTTATGTATTTGCATGTGTGGTGTTGCAGTGGTTCTGTTGTCCCTGCACCCCAATGTTGTCTCATTGCTCCCATGACTGCCCCATATAGTACAAAATGCCCCTGTGGTATGTCCCAGTCGGCACTGCAGTCGTCAAAGGAGAGAAGCTCCCCGTCCCGGAAAAGATTCCCAACCTTCGTCGCTCCTGCTTCAACCCAATCATCCAGGCCCGCCACTGTCCTCCATGGAGAAGGGCTTCTGACGGCGGCAGTGCCATCTCTGGAGAATATGGGCGCCTTGTTCTGGTTTTCTGTTGGCATCTGCCCCAGCAACGATTTATCACTCTGTGTTCGTTGCTGCTGATTTGTTGAGGCCTGACTGCCTTTAGCAGGGTTTGGAACACAGCGCTCCCCTCCGGAGCGAAAGGAGGCACTTCCGTGTCCGATTCCCTGCTTCCCGCCACCCATTGTGTAAACCTCTGCAGTTGTCCTGCTAAGTAGTAGGCCTCCATGTCAGGCATCGCCATGCCTCCCCCCAATCTGGGACGCTTAAACGTATTAAGGGCTACCCGTCTGCGTCCCGCCCCATATGAAAGCCGACAAGCAGGAGTCCAGCTTTTGGAACCAGGCCACTGATATCCAAATCAGGAGTGTTATAAAGAAATAAAGCAGCCGAGGGAGAGACAACATTTTAAGTAGTGAGATGGTACCCATCACCGAGAGGGGGAGTCTCCCCCAGAGAGCCATAGTGTCTTTAAGCGAGCGGAGTGCCCTCCCTATATGGCCCCCTTCACGTCTTCCATAGAGTGGAAAATGTGGACCCCCACATAGCAGAAGTAGCTGGGTTCCCACTGCAGGATCCCCAAGTTCAGGGGGGCCTCGCATCCCTCACGAAGGGGAATAGTTTGGACTTCAGCTAGTTCACTCGTAGCCCTGATAAAAGGAGCCGAAGTGCTCCATCATAGCCTTTGCTCCCGGCAGGTCGTCCTCTGCATCGTTTACGAATAGTAGGAGGTCATCCACATACAACACCATTTGGTGCTGTATCTCCCCCACCTGGATCACCCAATACGCTCCTCCAGATCTCGCTATGCAGGCTAGCGGCTCTACTGCCAAGGCAAACAGCAGTGGGGACAGTGGACACCCCTGGCGTGTCCCCCTCTCCACCCGATACTGTTCCGATATTGTGCATCCAGTGCTGACCCTCGCTACTGGGTCAGTATATAGTAACTGCACCCAGCGTATACATCCCATCCCTAGGCCCATTTTGTTTAGTATTGCATGCAAGAACCCCCATTCAAGGCTATCATATGCCTTTTCCATGTCAATGGCGAACACCGCCCCTCTCTGCTCCGCCGTCGTCCCTAGTTCGATGATGGACAATATTCGGAGAATATTTAGGGTTGTATTCAGGCAAGGTATAAAGCCTGCCTCGTCTTCGAGCACGAGAGGTATCATGTAGGGGTGTAGGCGCATCACCAGTATTTTACTTAGAACTTTAAAGTCGAGATTGAGCATCGACAGTGGCCTATATGCTTCACACTCCAAGGAAGACTTGTCCGGTTTCAACAGTGGTATTACCACCACTTCCCTAGCCATGTCCGGCAAGTGGCCCTTCTCCTTTGCCTCTGCGTACATCTCAACATGCCTAGGGGTCAGTTCATCCGCATATGCAGCATAGAACTCCTTAGGGAGCCCATCCATGCACAGTGTTTTCCCTCTCGCCAGTGCCTTAATAGCTACCCAAAGTTTGTGTTCAGAGATTTCGGCTCCTAGAAGTTCTGCGTCTTTGCCTGTCAGGGAGGTCTGCCAGTTATTCTTCCATGTCCCCCTCCCCACAGGGCCCAGCACTCCTATAAAGTCTCTCATAGTAGCCGCGCAAACTGTCATTTATGTCGTCCTGCCTGTATAGATGTCGTCCTTCCAGTCCCGTCAGTTCTAGGATTGTGTTCTCCCTACTGGTGGGGTTAGCGAGCCATGCCAGCAATCCACCCACCTTATCTCTCTCCACGTGCGTTCTGTCAATGTATGCCCGGTAGTCAAAACACCTCAATCTCTGTCAGTCGTGTATGTCGCACCCCTATGGATAATGCCATCCAGCACCCCCTAATCACTGCCCTGAAGGCCTACCATTCAGTCACCCAGGAGTCTGTGGAGTGTGCATTGTCCATAAAATATGTGGTGATTTGCTCTTTGATCTTGTGGTGAAACACCTGGCCTTCAAGCGACTCCGGCCTGAGGCGCCAGGTGGGGATGGGCTATCATTTGTGTCCCCACTGTAGTCGAGTTAACAAAGGATTGTGGTCTGACATTATTTGGGTGAGGTACTCTGCATTGTGGAGTCGGGTGTGCATGTCTGGGGAGCATAGGAAGGTGCCCAGGCGGACGTGTAAGTCGTGTACTTGGGAAAGGTGGGAGTACTCCCTGTCCATTGGGTGCATCCATCACCACGTGTCCACCAGCCCCCTATGGGATTGCCATTCCATAAACATCCTAGCTGTCCTATGAACTGGGGCATCTTGAAACGGTGGGTGTGAGCGGTCCAGGGTTGGGTCTGCTATACAGTTGAAGTTACCCTCTATGATAATCGACCCCGTCATATATGGAGCCAGTGACCCTGATAAGGTCTCAAAAATGTTCCTTGTTCTGTATTCGGGCAATTGATATTGATAAGTGTGATTTCCTGCCCATCTAGACACCCAGTGACCACCACATATCGACCCTCTGGGTCTACCTTGTGGGCGGTGTGTTGGAAGGGGACACCTGCCCTGACCAAAACAAGGCAGGTGTCTTGGCGTGTGATGGCAAATGCGGACGTGGTTTAATATGCTTGGCCTCTCCACTTACGGTGTAATGCCTCCCCCTCTGAAGCTAATGTATGCGTCTCTTGCAGCATTGCTATGTGAACCCCCGTCTATTCAGCTGTGAGAAGATTTTGTATCATTTATGCATGGAGTGCATCCCCCGAATATTCCATGAGAGAATATTATAATCTGTCTGAGTGGGCATTGTAAATTAGCCTCTCCACCTCCGTCTGGCCTCCCCTGCCCCTCTTGGTCCCTGCGCCCAGTACCGTAGGATGAGAGCTTTCATGCAATGACCTGTAGCACCACATAGAGGAAGTCAGCAGTGCCCCAACTAAAACTAATGAAACCATCCCAACTCCACCTCCCCAGGACAAGTGAGAACGTCTCCCCCATCCAAACCTTGCACTCTAGTGCCTTAACCCCTTCGATGCTTGTGACGGAACGGTTCCGTCACGAGCGCCGGTTGGACTGTGCTTATGACCGAACCGTTCCATCACGGCCACGCCCATTTCTTAGAACCTTCAGCACAGCGCAAAAATTCGCGCCACGCTGAAGGTGTTAACAGTCAGAGTCCATGAGTGTTGACTAGGTAATTGTCCACCTGTACGACAGCCTTCCTCCCACCCCCACGGATCCCCCATCCCCATTGTGGAGGTCTCATAGGGACCCCTTTACAGTGTGTGGGGCGACACTAGTGCCACTTCCCATCTGCCCAAAATATAGTCCTGGCTGTACTTGCTTGCTCGATCTGCCTCACAACAGGTTGTCTGCTGATCTAGGTGTTACATGCGGAAGGGCTTGACTGGTGCCTCCCACGAGCTCGAGCTGGTCGTGAAGTGATAACTCTCCATGGGGTGTCTCCCCTTGATTTCTGGTCCCCGTGTGTGAGCACGGCTCACCATTTTCCTCACTCACCGACTCCAGATGCTCCGAGTCGCGTTTCTTGGTGATCAGGCCCATGATGCCGTGGGTTGGTGGTCAGCCCTATATTCTGTGCACCTCTCCTACTGCCCCTGGCTCCCAAGTTCATTACTGTGTGCTCTGCTGCTATGTATGTATCAGGTAGGTGCCAGCTCCGCACCCTCACCTCTCTCACGCCACCAGCAGCGCCCCGCCAACCTGTTGATGTCTCCTACTCAGTACCTCTGGCCCAAAGTGCTCTCAGTGTTGTGTTGTTCGGACTCCGCTTTCTCCTCAATAGCAACAGCTGCTAGGGCCTGTCGCCTCCTCATGCTCAGCTGCCATCCTCCCCCTCCACAATGCAGCAGTCCTCGGGCTCTGTAAGCTGACTATCAGTGTGGCGAAGCCCCTAGTGGCTAAGGGGCTTTGGGTGCACCGGGACCCCCCAGGGCCACCTCCAACTACTGTTAGAAGTTCGTGGGCACCATTTTGAGAAATTTCACAGGTCCGCGGACCGGCGCCCAATTCAAGGGCGCCTCAGTCCTTCGGAGCAGAAGCCACGCCCTCCCCGCTTTCTCCAAGGATGCAGATCTGCGTGGAGGGCTGCCGTGCGGTAGTCTATGTGCCGCAGTCTTGCGGTCCCAAGGGCAGATCCAACTCCAATCTAACTGCTAAAGGGCTTATGCGCCTATTTCTCCCTCCTCAGTCTCAGTACAGAGCAGGGAGCGGTGCCGCTTCAAATTTAGTCCCCGTGCAGGGCCCTCTGCCCGCACAGACTGGCGCATTCCTGCTCCCAGCCCCGACTAGTTCACTCTGCTCGGCGTGTGCCGCTGCTTCCTCAATCTGGCTCCGCAGCCCGGTCTGGCAGGATTCTCCACTCGCCGTCTGTGCGTGTCCCGCTGTACCTGTTGAGCACAGCCGCAGTCCTCAGCTAGTGCGGAGCGCTCTGAGCGCTCCCTGTGGTTCCCGGTCGCCATTTTGTGCAGGCTCACCGCTCTGATGCCCAATTCTCCTTCGGGAGCCTTTAGGGCGTTTTCTGCTAAAATCCAGTCTGTGCCGTTGCCCCAGTGGTCCCAACACTACGTGCACCAGTTTTAGTGTTTGTGATCCCCCTATATCAGGCAGGATGGTGCTGGAGTGAGGATCACCAGCGGGAGCTCCGATTCAGGCTCCCGTCCCTATCGGCGTCAGGCCACGCCAAAGAGACTGGGTTCATAAAGTTATTATTATAGAAATGTATTAGCAAAAGGTCTCTGTTGTTGTACCCCATTGCAATTAGTATAAGGAAATAATGGGAGTTATTCCAGAAAGACAGTACTTTAAATTCTATAATATTTGAAATCAAGGTTAGATGCATCCCTTTGCTCTATCCCTTATTGATGGCAAAGCTGGAGTATGAAGGAGTGATAGCCATTTATGTGTATATTATCCTCCACCCATGTTTCCTGCAAACATATTACATCTATGTTTTTCAGCTCCCATTGTCCCTTTTATTATTATAATCAGCTATATTCCACGTTATGAGGATAAGTTCAGTTTCATCTGTTCTTATTCCATTTCCTCTATTTGATTAGGACCTATATCGCTCACATGTAGGTCAAAACTCTTTTCTACCATTTCTGTGTCATTATGTCTTATGAAATCTGTTCTAGAGTGTCTTCTTTTGTCATCACCTTGATTTACCTTATTTATGTAAAACAAGGTCTGAGCAGTGGGTACGAGTCAATCTCAAGTATCCATACTCTCTAGTACGGAGAATATGTTTCTGGTTGGAACACATAGGCTCTTATTTACTGGTGGCCTAAATGGATTTCGCACAACCCTACCCGATAGCCTATACGATCTCAGTAAATCTGAATAGGCGGTTTATACAAATTGCCTATTGGGACAACATAATTCTGAGACTTTAGGGAGGGAGCTGATGGTCATTGGTTTAACAGGTCACCCACTATCAAGGATTATCAAAATAAACGACTATGCAATCGCCCTCGATTATTTTTAATGATTGCCCCACCCATGGGATTCCCCTGGCCATGATCAAGTGGTCCTGTATAAAGTGGCCGGCTCGAGTAAACTTAGTTATCCAGTGCTGTGCCTTAGCTATGAGTTTACCTATGGTTCCTTCATGATTTTCTCTTAGGACCAGGGTGCTAAGCATTTTTAAAACATATGGACATGCAAGAGGGGGTACATTTATGTAATTCTTTTTATCTTCTGTCCACATGGTATCCGTATGCTGAATCCACCTCCCAGGTCCCAGGAGGCTTCTGCCCAAAAAATATCACTCTTTCCCATACGTAAATTAGAGCCATGTGGAGCTACCATAGCAAAATCCTCAGTTACTCTTCCCCTTGTTGGTATCTACATTTTGAGTATTTTATGGCCTGTGACATGTGTTAATTGTGCCGGAGGAAACTTATGAGTCTAGCACACTTCTCCCTGGTAGGGCATATTTTGCACACCAGTGACCTGCTGGTTTTCAGAGAGGTTTTCAAATGGGGTAGCATTTGATTGTGTCATAGCAACTTCTTTTCCCATTCTAACTGGTTTGTTAGATGCTAGATCCTGCAACATGAGCTCTATGGAAGCCAAGCGTAGTGTTATTTGTTGCAGTAGCAAAGACAGTTTATCGCAGAGTTTTCACAAAGTTTCTCCCACTTTTCACGCCCATTTTTAGAGGGCAATGCTACATTAATTGATAGATCTCGAAGATCAAAGTTAGGCTTCGCCGCAAGGCACTGCTGTGGCCACTTCAAATATTAGGGGGATGTTATTTATTAAGACCTCTTTTCCTTTTCACAGTGTCTTTAATAATGGGATCCCAATGTGTTCTTTGCTTGGGGTGGAACAGGAATTAAGACAGCTCAACGACTTGGGAAGCATAGGTTTTGGGGTTGGCTCTCGTGGTGTCAGTGGTTGAGTTACACTCTTAGATGTTAAAGAAATTCCAGGGTCACTACTCCCGCCCCCCCATTGAGAGACTTTTCTCCATCATGTCAATCTCTTTCGCAATGGCTGTTGTTGCTTTTGTTAGAAAAGAGTCCAAAGCAGAAATGGTTACCTCTTCTGGTGCTGACAGGTTTGTCTTCTTTCCCATTTCCCTTCAAAGTCTTCCACTGGAGAGCCAGATGTCCGAGGGGGAGCCCAGCATTTACCATGGGTCTGACGGGCGCAGATGGCTGCTGGAATCAGAGCGCACCTTTGAAGGTGCCAGGTGGCTCCTCAATCAATCAATCATGGGAAATGTAAGCCCGCTACTCTCCTATGGGGGTCTCGAGGCGCTGGGGGGGTCCGCTGGTTTGCTTAGCCAAAGAGCTAGATCTTAAAGGTCTTTGTGAAGGTCCCTCGGGGTGGGGGAGTGTCTGAGGTCTGCCAGTAGCTTGTTCCATGTCTTGGCTGAAATGTGGGAGGAAGATATTCTGCCTGTCCTGGCTCTGTGGATGTGCGGGGTCTCTGCTAGTGCGAGGTTGGAGGAATGGAGGTTTATTTTGGTTACGTGCAAGTTGACTCTGTCTTGAGATATTCGGGTCCGTTTTTGTTTAGGGATTTGTAGGCATTGGTGAGGATTTTGAAGGTGATTCTTTTCTCTACGGGGAGCCAGTGGAGTCCTCGTAGATGTTGGTGGATGTGTTCTTGTCGACGATGCCAAGGACGAGTCTGGCTGCGGTGTTCTGTATGGTCTGAAGTTTGTGGAGTAGGGACTTGTTGATGCCGGCATAGAATGCGTTTCCATAGTCCAGTCTGCTGGTGATGAGAGCATGGGTGACTGTCTTTCTTGACTCAGGGGATCCATTTGAAGGTCTTACGGAGTATACGGAGGATGTTGAAACAGCTGGATGTGAGTGCATTGACCTGTCGGTTCATGGTGAGTGAGGTGTCGAGGATGATGCCCAGGTTCTTGGCGTGGTCTGTGAGGGTATGTGGGCTCCTGAGGGCAGTTGCCCGCCAGGTGTTGTCCCATGCTGAAGGAGTTGTTCAAAGGAGGAGGACATCTGCCTTCTCTGCATTGAGTTTCAGGCCGCTGTTGCTCATCCAGTCAGCGACTTCTTGCATTACTTTCTGGAAATTGAGTTTGGTGGTGGTATGATCTGAGGTGAGGGAGAAGATGAGTTGGGTGTCATCTGCATAGGATACGATGCTGAGGCCATGTTTTCATACCATGGTTGCAAGAGGGGCCATGTAGATATTGAAGAGGGTGGGGCTCAGTGATGATCCTTGTGGGACTCCACAGGAGATTTCTGTGGGATCGGAGAGGAAGGGAGGTAGCCTGATTCTCTGGCTTCTTCCGGTGAGGAAGGATCGGATCCAGTCCAGGGCTGTTCTTTGTATGCCGGAGTCATGTAGTCTGGTGACTAGTGTGCAGTGAGAGACTGTGTCGAACACCGCAGATAGGTCAAGTAGAATCAGGGCTGCTGAGTGTCCTTGATCGAGGAGGGTGTGGATGTTGTCTGTAGTGGCGAGTAGGGCAGTCTCCGTGCTGTGGTTGCTTTGGAATCCGGATTGGGATGGGTCGAGGACGGAGCGCTGTTCAATGACCTGTGTCAGTTCTCTGTTGACCAGTTACTCTGCAACTTTGGCTGTGAAGGGGAGGAGCGAGATGTGCCGGTAGTCTTTGAGGTCAGTGGGGTCCTCTGTTGGCTTCTTGAGTAGAGGCCTGACTTCTGCACTTTGGAAGGTGCCTGTTTTGATGGTGGTGTTGATGGTGCATTTCAGTTCGGGTGCAAGGGCAGCCGCGGCTCTGTGGTAGATGTGTGGAGGGTAGGGATCGGTGGGAGCCCCCGACTGGATAGCTTTCGTGGTTGAGGCGGTGTCTTCAGTTGTGAGGGGTGTCCAGCTGGAGATGGTTGGTTGGCTGTTGTCCTTTGTGGGTGGGGAAAGGCTCTGGTGTCTGAAGAATGGTCCGCAAAATTGTCGTAGAGACTTTTGATCTTGTGGTGGAAGAATGTTCGGAGCTTGTTGCAGAGATCTTGGGAAGGGGTGATGTTGGTGGCATAGTTGCATGGGTTGGTGAATTCCTCGAGGATGCTGAAGAGTTCCTTGGAATTGGTGGAGTTGTCGAGGATTTTGTTGTGGATGAAGTTCCTTTTGGTGGTTCTGATTTGGTTGTGGTAGTCCGTCATGGCTTTCTTGTAGGTGGCATAGTTTTCAGCTGTCTTGGTGTTTCTCCAGTTCTTCTCCAGGTGTCTGCAGGTATGCCTGGTGTCCTGGAGGGCGGTGGTGAACTAGGCGGCTTTCCTGGGGTGTTGCTTGTCGGGGTTGCTTAGTGGGGCGAGCTCGTCTGCGCAGTTGGAGATCCAGGTGTGCAGTTCTCTGGCAGCGCTGTTGGTGTCTACAGTCCAGGTGTGGCTGTCCCGGGTGAGGGTGGAGTTAAGTTGCTCATCAGTGACTTTGCTCCAGTTTTTTCTAGGTGGGGGTGGCGTTGGTTTGTGTGCCCTAGGTTTGTCTATGGTGAAGTGTACGCAGTGGTGGTCGGCCCATGGTGGTTGCATTGTGTGGCTGAACTGAATGCTGTTTCCTGTGGTGAAGATGGGGTTGAGGGTGTGGCCTGCTTGATGGGTCAGTGTGGGGACAAGTTGTTTGAGTCCAATGCTGGCGAGGTTGTCACGGAGGGTGGCCGAGTTGGGGTCATTGGGGTAGTCGAGGTCGAAGTTCAGGTCTCTGATGAGTATGTAGTTTGTTGATGCAATGGCTTGGGGTGCGATGAAGTCGGTGATGGCAAAGGGTGCCAGGGGGGTCTGTAGACAAGGGTTCCTTGGAGTGTGGTGTTGGGGGTGATCTGGATCTTGAAATGCAGGTGTTCGGCAGCGGGGAACATTTCGCTGGTGGTAGTGAGGCGGAAGGTGCTTTTATGGAAGATGGCTAGGCCCCCTCCTGGGTGATTGGGGTGGTCCTTCCTTTGGATCTTGTTTCCGCCTGGGATGGCGATGTAGATATAGGGGGCGGAGGAGGAATTGATCCAGGTCTCTGTGAAGAAGGCGATGTCGGGTGAGAGGGAGTCGAGAAGGTTTCAGATTTCCGTGGCATGCTTATGTGCGGAGCTCACGTTTTAGAGGATGCATCTCAGGTTGTCTTTGTTGTTGGCGTCAGTGGCATCGGCGTTGTTCGGGGCCGGTGTGGTGGTGAGGGACTGGTGGCATTGGAGGCAGGAGAACTGACCGTGTGTTGTTTATTGCGAGGCCTATGTGCATGATCCGAGTCTTCGGCGATCAGTGCGTGGATGTCGGCAGAGTCATAGTGATGGCAGGTCGTAGATCCAGGGTTCCTGGTGCTGGGTGCGGTTGGGATGCGGACGTGCACAGATGTGCTAGCCTTAGGCGCACCAGCTGCGTGCGATTGCGCAGCGGTCACCATAACTAGGGGAGGGGGAGGGACAAGCAGCTGGGAGGTTGGGGTAGTAAACAGCGGGAAAAGCAGAACGAGGGCACCGTAAGGGGACTGAGAGGGTAGATGGACAAGCAAGCAGGACTATTAGCAACAATAATCAACAACGAAACAAATCAGCATAATAATCAACCTGAGCATGGTTAAAGAAAAATACACAGAGCAGAGACACAAGATACTGGCTGTGAGGCAGAGAGCAGTCTCGAACCCTACCAGGGTGGGGCTCGTGGCGCAGTAAAGTACAGCAGAGCTGTTGGGGAGTGAGCAGGCCTCGGACTGAGGGTCTGGAGTCCAGCTCCCTCTCCCCACAGCGGTCACCATAAGTAGGGGAGAGGGGAGGGATGAGCAGTTGAGAGGCGGGAGCCCGAAACAGCAGGAAAAGCAGAATGAGGGCACCGTAAGGGGGCTGAGAGGGGATATTGTGGTAGGAAACAGAAGAATTAGCAACAATAATCAACAACAAAACAAAACAGCACAATAATCAGCCTGAGCAAGGTTAAAGAAAAATGCACAGAGAAAACACACAAGATACCGGCTGTGAGGCAGAGAGCGGTCTCGCAGCGCAGCAGAGTACAGTGGAGCTGTTGGGGATGTAGCAGGCCTCGGACCAAGGGTCTGGGGTCTCACTTGCGCTCCCGGCAGCGGTTGCCATAAGTAGGGGATGGACGAGCAGCTGGGAGGCGGGAGCGAAGGGTGGGAAATGGCGGGAAATGGCGGGAAAAGCAGAACGAGGGCACCGTAAGGGAGCTGAGAGGGGAATGGAAAAGCAAGCAGTGAGAATTAGCAACAATAATCAACAATGAAACAAAACAGCAAAATAATCAACCTGAGGAAGGTCAAAGGAAAATACACAGAGCAGAGACACGAGATACCAGCTGTGAGGCAGAGAGCAGTCTCGAACCCTACCAGGGTGGGGCTCTCAGCACAGCAGAGTACAGCAGAGCTGTTGGGGAGAGAGCAGGCCTTTGACCGAGAGTCGGGGTCTGTGCGCGAAGAGGTTCATGCATAAGGAATGCACCACAACACCAGGACCTGATGCTCAGTGGAGGTGTGTCAGGTGGAGATAATGGCCAGGAGTAACTCATTAAAAGTAAGTTAACGCCGTTCCAGGTGGGTGGTACTGCGTGCGCGGGGCATATGTCCCACTGCTCAGCGTTCCTTTAAAGCTTACTGTGCCCTTCCTTGCTCGTCAGCAGTTCGTAGCGTGGATACAGTCTGAATCAAGGTCTTTGGAGGCCCAGCCTCATTAGTCACAGTAATGAACATAAATATTTATCTTATCGCGATTATTTGATAGGAAAAAATAAGCGTGCGCTGAAGCGCACGCTGCTCCAGTCTGCCCACAACGCAGCACAACTAAAGACGTCCTCCCACCTCCCTCAGGTGAGTGATGCCCAGTGTTTCCTGGGTGACCGAATCCTACCCCAGCACGAAGCGGTGGCTCAAGATGCAGCAGACTCAGAGCAGGAAAATGGCAGGAAAATAGAAGAAAGGTATCTTGCGCTGCTCGAACCAGAACGTGCCTTTGAAGGTGCCAGGTGGATCCTCCCACCTCCCTCAGGTGAGTGATGAACAGTGTTTGCTGGGGGACCGAGGCCCATCCCAGCATGAAGCAGACACACAGCAGCAAAATGGCAGGAAAACAGAAGAAAGGTGTCTTCTTCTTATATCAACTTTACATACATGTAATGTAAAGAGTAGAAATATTGACTAGCAAAATATTCTGGTCTAAAATATCAATATTGTATTGGTAAAGTAAATTTAGAACATATCACTTTAGTGAGAAGGGGCAAATCTACTTTGCAAACAGCAGTCTAACAAATATTGGGCAAGTGCCTAAATTGTTGGAGGGGGTTACTATTCTAACTCCAGTGTGAATGGTATTGGCAAACGTACACCATTGAGTGGGTGTCAGGGTTAGTATTTTAAATCCAGTCTAACAAAAATTAAGAAAAATCTATATGGGGGGGGGGGGTAGTATTTTAACAAAAGTTCAACAGATATTGAGGAAAGTCCATACAATGGAGAAGAGGTCACATTTACTCTGAAAACTCGAGCGTTGCAAACATAGGAGAAAGTTTATACAATTGGGAGGGAATGACATTACTATTCCTATTTCAATGCAACAAAGAAAATAGCATGAATTATGCATTAATTGATCATTCTAAATTAATATCTGTGATTATGTGTTTGTGTGTATTTATAGCCAATCTCAACAAAACTCCATATCTCAAAAATAAAACGATAACATTAAATGTATAATGGTAAAATTCTAAAACATATAAACAAGTAAATTACACTTTCTAATATTACAATTGTAACATATTAATCAATCACCAATTACTAATACCCACTTTAAAAATTATTATATACCCACCAAAACACAAATACACCCCAAGACCAATAAAACAGTTTGTAACATTCTATCTCTAAGACAGGAAAACAAGCAGTTTTATAATTGAAAAGTACACATATAAAAAAAATTCCAATCAATAATTGAATAATTAACGGACTAACATTTAATATATATGGATATGTCTTTTATTTAAACCAGTACCCAAACAATAACTTAGTCACCATTAAAACTCAAACACCCACATGCATCAAGCGATTTTGGAGTCGCAAATTGTGCGAATAGCAAAATTCGGCGGTTTGCGATTCCAAAATCACTTTTTGGGATGCATTAAACAATTGTGTAGAAATCCCAATTTTTTGCAATTTCTAAAAATGCGATTGCATTTAAGGAATCACATTTTTGCGATTCCTTAAATGCAATGCACGAATGTTTTAAAAAATGCGAATTCGCAAATAGGGTGAACCTCGTGTTAATTTGGGAAATCTTTCAAAAATGCACAAAAATGCATTTTTGAAAGTGACATGTGTGTGTGAAACTTGCACTTACAAAAACATTTCAAGGGTGCAGGGGGGGGTCCTTTGGGCCCCCCTCAGCACCCTTGAAATGCATTAACAAATTGCGATTTGCAAAATGAAAATCGCAAAATGTTAATGCCTTCCCATTGATTCCTATGGGCCATTTGGCCCATAGGAATCAATGGGAAGGTTTTCCTTAATTGCGATTCACAAAATGTGAATCGCAATTAAGGAAAATTAAGAATTAGCAAAAATATTTGCGAATTATTCATGCATTGCCGTTTGCGATTTCTAAATTGCGATTCCCTAATTTTCGCAATTTAGGAATCGCAAACAGGTGCAATGATGCATGTGGGTGTAAATGATAATTAATTACATATTAAAATAAAGTTAAACATATGAACACATAAATAACAAATAACAAATAATAAACACATATATCAATTAACATTGTGTAAGATGTACTTCAAGTAAAACACCACACACCCAATCTTCCAATAAAAACAACAGTTCGAAAAACAATCATACATTACTATACTGATGTTTAAAATAGTTAAAATACGTTTCACAATAACTGAAAAAAATACATAAAAACCTTAAAACAACATAAACATAGATGTGACAGCAAGCAGTCTTATAAACGTTAATACTATTGTAAAAAACATAAAATGATATACTTACCTGTGATAATTTTGGATGTAAGATTTTAACCCCACAATATTGTGACCAAGATATTATGGTAAGATCAGTGCTGGAAATAGAAAGAAATTACGCTGGAATTCTGTGCATGGGAATAAGAGGTGGAAACAGAGAGTGGGAGGAGTCAAAAGGGGTAGAGTGATGCACTTGAAGGGATCTGTGTGTCTAGCCAGAGATTTAACTCCTCATGAAATAGTATAGATTAGTATGTGTGTGTCCCTAGCACAGCCCCCATGGCCCAATACAATTCAAGGGAGGGCATCCCTCACTGCGCTCCTGGTAAGCTTGTGTTTATCAATATCTGCAAAAGACAGGCACAGCGTCATTCTACAAGGAGACCCTATTACTGTGCCTCACACTAGTGATAATGTGCCTGCGGCAAGCATAGGATTTAAGATGTAGGTCACACAATTATATGTAGATGGCTTAATGGAATAGTGGTTGTGTTATGTTACAATTGCTTGTAATATAACATAGTGAGCATGATGAATTATGAATTGGTATCAAGGACTTGCATGCACGCTGCATAAGTTAAGTTCACAAACCTCCTGTTGTTTTTCTTAATTTTTCTTTATGCAAAGGTTACTAAAATTATTATTTTCGGTCTAGCCAGAGATTTAACTCCTCATGAAATAGTATAGAGGGTTATTGTGTGTGTCCCTAGCACAGCCCCCATGGCCCAATACAATTCAAGGGAGGGCATCCCTCACTGCGCTCCTGGTAAGCTTGTGTTTATCAATATCTGCAAAAGACAGGCACAGCGTCATTCTACAAGGAGACCCTATTACTGTGCCTCACACTAGTGATAATGTGCCTGCGGCAAGCATAGGATTTAAGATGTAGGTCACACAATTATATGTAGATGGCTTAATGGAATAATGGTTGTGTTATGTTACAATTGCTTGTAATATAACATAGTGAGCATGATGAATTATGAATTGGTATCAAGGACTTGCATGCACGCTGCATAAGTTAAGTTCACAAACCTCCTGTTGTTTTTCTTAATTTTTCTTTATGCAATGGTTACTAAAATTATTATTTTCGGTGATAATGAATAAATATTGTAGGGATAGGTAAATGGTTAGATACATCTGATATGTTCTCATTGTATGCATATCATTTTCCTGTAAAGCTTTGCAAAGTAAAATACATACCTCAAAATGACACTTTGTTTCTTAAGCACTTGTGAAATGGCAACACGAAGAGTGACTTTAAGCTCCAGGCTTTTCCCTGCCGGGATGAGACTCAAACAAAAAGGAGCACTGATAGCTGTTTAGGCTGCTCGGCCAAGCTGGGAGATACATATCTTTTTTGGTAAACAGGTAAAAAGAAACGCCACATTGTTTGCCAAATCATTCCATTATGTTCTGGAATACTGATAATAAAGCTTTCATGAACATCTTAGCTAAACAAAAGTTGTTGGAGGTGTGGCAGGCAATGATCAAACTGGTTTTATTCTTGGATGTAAGCTGGCAGCCGAATCTCGGGGCATATTACCAAGCAATAGCGATAATTATCGCTAGCTTGGTTAGCGTGAAAAAATTAACGCTGAGCTGCGGCGATTTTTATCGCAGATAAACCTTGGTATTACCAAGGTTTATCGCAAATGCGATAAAAATCGGCCCCAATGCATGAATATCGCTGAAAGTCCGCGATATTCATGCATTAGCGAGCTAATGCTCTTAGCCATGTTATCCACCTCCCATTGGATAACATGGCTAAGAACTGCTCAGGGCAGGTGTTAGTTTTTGGAGATATTCGCGCTTAGCGTGAATATCTCCGAATGTTGCTAATAGGAGATAGCGATGTTAGCGACTGTTTTCAGTCGCTAACATCTTCGCACGCCCACTTTGCATGTCATTAGTGATAAATATCACTGACATGCAAAGTGGGGCCCAAGATGGTCGCTATCTCCTACTAGCTTTCGCTAACTGGTGTTAGCGACAGCTAGGTAATAGGGAGATAATTTTGTCTCCGCTTTCTTGGCTTTAAAGCCAAAAAAGCAGAGATAAACCCCCTTGATAATATGCCCCCTCATTTTTAAATTGAACATACCTTGTTTCTATGTCAGGAAGGAAAAAACTGGGCAACTATTTTTTCGTTTCTGAAAAGCATTTGACCTGGTGAAATTGCATTTCCTATGGACTGTGTTAAATAAAACGAGTATACCAGAACAGCACATCAAGTCTGTTCCTCAATTATGTAGTCCTGCATTTGCTGATTTAATAATGAATAGCAACATTAGTGAAACAAAATCCAGGGTGGTATGCAGCCCCCCCTTAATGTTCGCACTCTATATTGAACATTTGGGTATTATGATATATAAGGAAAAATAATTAGATAATTGCCAATACGAGGTACAAAAATCACGTTTTACACAGATGATTTTGATTTAAATTAGATAATGGTAACAATAACATTAACAGAATATTCAAAATTATTGGGGACTTTTGGGCCCTCTTGGGTTATACGATTAATGTGGTAAGATAAATGCTTACTTTTGGAATCTCTACAGAGGACACACTAGTTTGAATATGCCCAAACATGGCTAATAATAAATCTGCTAGGTACCTTTGAATGTATGTTTATAACAATTTCTCCACATTACATGAATCAGATTGCATTGCACTAGTAAGACAAATTAAACAACAGAAATTCTTAGATCAGATACCGATCACATTGATTTGAAGAATGAACCTAATCAAAATGACCCTTCTATGTTAGGTCTTGTTTTTATTTCAAACCACTCCCTGTTACTTTGCAAAAGTTTTTTCCAACTAAATGCTAGGGTAATGTTTGAAATGCTTTGGTATATTTGGCCAGTAAAAAGAGTCAAATAAAGCACCCAAAGCTATGAAATACATTGTTGCCAGGTGCTGTCCTCTACCACATATCAATAAATGTTTTATTTCTGCAAATTTAAGAAATCTTAGCCAGCTAATCAACTCAGAATATGTAAGAGGCATGAAAAATACCATTCCAATTGATTTAGGGACTCCTCACTATCTTAAGGCTTACGTATTGAATTTTGAAATCCCAAATATTCAAGAAAATCAGATGTAAGATATTGTCCATTATGTTGTTTCCTAATTCTTTAATGTCATGACATTTTGTGTTCTGGCCCCAGTTTGGGATAATGATGTATTACTAAAGGAAATTCAGGTGGGTAGAAATATTTGGCCGGAGAAGGATATGCTAAGAAAGATCTATGAAGAGCCATGCTCAGTATTTCTAACACAATATTACTTGTACTCTAGAAGGATTTACTTTAACTACTTACAACTCAAAGATTAGCTAGTGTCCAATGTGGGAAACATCCTTTACGACACAACTTTTACCACGCAGTACCTTTACAATGCAGGTTTTTCAATGCAAGTCATTACAACGGCTTGCGCTGGGGGGCGCTCTAGGATAGGTAATAGTTTAATTTACTATCCAACACCTTCCCTACTATCCACGGGGACTGGAGTTGGAATAGTAAATTAAACTATTCACTATCCAGCACCCCCCAACGCAAGTCGTTGTAACCTGTGTTGCAAAGGCATGCGTGGTAAAAGCATGCGTTGTAACAACGTACATCCGTCCAATGTACTCTCATACTAAGGACGCTGATTTCACTACCTTGACTATCGGTCCTGGGAGGACCGCAACACCCTTCCACAGCTCCCTGCTGCTCCTGCTGGTACCCTGCTGCTCCCGCCGACCGCAGGACGAAGGACATCAAGTCCCGGCATCCCCTCTGCGGCGCCTGCTTGGTACGACATCAGCAAGCGCCAGGAGGCACTTGAAAAGCGGAGTGGGACACGAGCACTTTGGGAAACTAAGGACGCTGATTTCCCCACCTTGACTATCGGTCTTGGGAGGACCGCAACGCCCTTCCACGGCTCCCTGCTGCTCCCGCTGGTACCCTGCTTCTCCCGCCGACCGCAGGATGAAGGACATCAAGTACCGGCATCCCCTCTGCGGCGCCTCCTTGCTACAACATCAGCAAGCGCCAGGTCTCTGTGAAAAAAGCAGAGTGGGGCTCTCGCGTCACGGGACGCGCACGCGCCGGGCGAAGACCTGGCCAAGGGAGGGCCCGTCGGAGACCGGACGAGGCCGGGCCAGGCCTCCCCTCTAAATCCACCAATCCAGAAAGGGGACGTGCCACGTATTAGGAACTTATCGGGTGAAGGCAACCTGTAATACTCAGTTGATTAGATTTGCCAGTTTCAAGCCAGGAAAGGTACTTTGAAGTTGGAGCTTTAATCCTTGTAGCTGCGGATTTACACTGACACTCTCCTGAGTAGTGTGACTGAAGATAGTACCTGGGAGCTCCCTACGCCAGGAAGGACTCTAGTGCAGCTACTGTCAGTTTTGAAATGTATCCGGTATCGGCTTTGTGTTAATGTTAGGGACTATCTGGACATTTTAGGACTTGCTTCCGGCAGTGGATGAATACATTTTAATGCCTAGAACGATTTTGATGGCGTAGCAAGAACCTACTTTCGCCAGATATAGGCATTGGAGTATTTTAATGTGCTTGATTGCTCAGAAGATGAGCTAGTTGTAAAATAATTTGTTTATAGCATACATTTTTAGGTAGGGGGAACATTTTAATATGTGGCTCATATAGATTTATGCACTCATGTTTAATCTTTAATGTACATGCTCATTATATTCTAGTTGGTTTTTTTTTATTTTTTACCTGCAATTCTGCAATTCTGCTTAGCTGCAGGGTGCTGTTGAACGATTACCGAAAGTTATACATTGGGCTGAGAAAATTGTCCCAGGAAAAAGCGTGGTAGGAACCCTATATGCCTTCTTAACGAGGGCTGAATCAGTTCTTAACAATGAAATGTTGATGACAGAACGCAGGCTATCTCTGGAGCCTTTTGTTGCACAAGGTAGGCTCTCTCTTACCCCTGCGTTTCCTGCAGCTTCACCAACCATAAATCAGGCTTTACATCAAGATCAGCTAAGACAATCTCTTGTGGGAATTTCTGTAACACCAAATATTTCTGTCTCTCCCATGTCTGCGGAGCAGGAATCTAGTCCAATTAAATCTAAAGTGAGAACTAGAGGGCAGAAAGCAACGAGAAAAACTAACCACCCAAATAACTCGCCCGAGGTAGTGAGAAAAATCCGAGCTGTTTTGAAATCAAAGAAACCTGTGATAAATCCTACGAAGAGAACTAAGGATGCAGACTCTTTAGCAGGTATCAGTAGCAAGGCTAATCCTTCTATTCTATACCAAGATAAGGTAGGGCCAGCATCTGGAATTAGATTAGATGGTGATTTCTGGGGTAAGTTAGAATCTATGTTACATATAATAATAGATCCCATTATGCAGAAAATAAGCTCTGTTGAAAACAGATTGTCTAGTCTAGAGAAGATGGTGGTATCTGCCCCCACAGTGAAACCAATGGCAATCTCGAATATGCCTACAGCTTCAGCTCCTATGGAAGGGGGAAGAGCAGGGCAAGATAGGGATGGAAGAGATCCTGGGGTAAGGCTATCTGCTACCAGTAGGGTGCCTGTTATGAACGGTTCCACCAACCCAAAGCCCGTTAGTTTAGTTCCTGTAGCCGCTAGACAGCCCCCATCTATAACAACAGAGTTCCCTACTATGCAGAGAGATAAGATACAAGAAGATAAGACCCTGCATGTGGTAGCTCTTCCTACTATTGACCTCCCACCATAATCTACCCCGTATGTAGTTATTCTGGGGAATGTTGCTGCTCTACTACAGGGGAAGAGGGAAGATTATAGCCAGCTACTGAATACAATAAATCACTGGTTTACACAAAATACCAAGATTGGCCCACGTATACTTAATAATATACTTATGGCACGTAGGGTTAATTGGATTGGGGCTCATGTAAACAAGGGATTGGTGACTGTATTATTATAAATTTCGACAATCGCAACATAGCTGGTAGGTTACTTTCCAGGGAATTCAGCCTGACCCCCTTGGTGGACTCTGCCATTAAGACACTACCTTTTTCTATAGGCCACCCACCAGCAGGAATGAGATAATGGCTGGCATGGGGGAATCAATAGATGTGGGGGGTGGCTGAGTAAGGCCATATCCTAGCTTCCTTCTATTCCCCAAGTTCATCCACTGATACCTGTAGATAGGCCGATTGACACTATCCGTAGTATAGCCCTACGGAACAGGTTTGATACCTTGACTGGCATGAAAGAATGTGATTGACCAGGGGGATCCTAATTTAATAGGGCCCGAGCAGGTGGTATTGACCCTGGAACAAGGGCACGCAGTTGTAAGACCATTAAGGGAGTCCCCTAATAACTTCATATCATGGAATATAGCGGGGTTAGCAGCGAAACTACAGGATCCTAGATGGGTAGTTTTCGTTGAACAATATCAGGTACTCTGCCTACAGGAAATGTGGTTGTCAGATGATGACCTACTCCTGGAGGGTTATAAGGCTTTTTTTGTTCCAACCAGACCATGCAGGAGTGGGAGACATAAAGGCTGATTAGTTACATATATTTCTGTGGCTAATAACTGTAAATTGCAATTAATGCAAATTTTTCATCCTGGCATTCAGGCGACAACGGCCCGTAAAGGAGTCATGAACTGGGGAATTGTTAATTTCTATAACTCTTGTTTGTCCTCAACAGAGTGCAGTAATCTATTTGCTCTGGGAGAAGCTATAAAACAATCATTGAGTGCTAATCTTTACAGTCTCCTGGTAGCTGGTGATTTTAATATACATCCTTGTGGCGAGATATTCACGGCTTGTATGTCTGGACTATGTTGCCCACAAATACACAGGTTTCAGTTTGAACACTCTGCCCAAGGTGAGATGTTAAATGACATGATTAATGAATTAGATTTGGAGGCCACAATGTCTTTATCTGCCCCATGTACTAATTTTCCTGTGCCCACATTTAAGGGTCAGGGGAAAGGGTCTTTTATAGATATTATTTTGATTTCGTCCTCACTACAGTTCTCTGTTAATAACTTTAAAATCTCAGGGAGCGAATTTAGTGACCATAATCCCCTAACGCTCTATCTGTCAGGCTTACTGACAGATATGGGTATGGAGGAAGTGAATCAGGGCCTACTAACACCAACTGATGGTAGGCATAGATTGAAATGGTTGCAAGTAACTCCAGAAATATTTTATGTTGAGGTTAAAATAGCATGTACCAATGAAGTTGTTTGGCGCCAGCGCCAGCGCACTGAAACCGGAGGCCACGCCCCCTTTCGAGGCCACGCCCCCTCCCACAAACTATACTTAAGACGCCGATCTAAGGCGCCAGGTAACTTCTGTTTGTTGTGCTCCTGAGGCGGAAGCCGGGAGCGAGGCTCTGTGCTAATTTTAATTTTTGTGTCACCCTGAATACTGTGTAACTTTTAAAAACACACTTACACTTTGTTGAAAAGCCTGTGGTTGAAAGCAGCCGATCTACTGCTGCTGTAAGACCACCAGTGATCGTTGTTTGGCGCCAGCGTGCTGAAACCGGAGGCCACGCCCCCTTTCGAGGCCACGCCCCCTCCCACAAACTATACTTAAGGCGCCAGGTAACTTCTGTTTGTTGTGCTCCTGAGGTGGAAGCCGGGAGCAAGGCTCTGTGCTAATTTTAATTTTTGTGTCACCCTGAATACTGTGTAACTTTTAAAAACACACTTACGCTTTGTTGAAAAGCCTGTGGTTGAAAGCAGCCGATCTATTGCTGCTGTAAGATCGCCAGTGATCGTTGTTTGGCGCCAGTGCCAGCGCGCTGAAACCAGAGGCCACGCCCCCTTTCGAGGCCACGCCCCCTCGCTCCTCACCGGAAGTAGCATAAATTATGTGCATGCCCAGGACGCGCAGCGGGCGCTTCGATTGCGCGCCGAAGGCGCGCCTAAGGCAAGCCCGTCTGGGCCTGTCCACGCACGACCGGGCTCAGGGCCAGAACCTATGCCAGACATGCACACCAAGAGGGTGAGTTACTCGAGACGTGACTTACTTAGTCTCAGACATACAAAAAACATACACTGTAACTATGTTTATGACTCAGGTGGAAATTTCACAAATTGTGCCATCTGCCCCCCGGTCAAACTACAACTGACTCAAGGGCCATTTACACACTCTGGCCTGAAACTAGCAGGACTGAACTGTAGGTCGCTCCCCATGCACGCCCTGCTCATTAACCATCTGCTTGTTGACCATGAGCTAGACATCCTGTTTTTAACAGAAACGTGGCTTACACCACACTCTGACTCGGATGTGGTCATGGCTCTGCCCCCGGGCTTCCTTATCCAATCCCAGGTATTCCCCTGTGGCAAAGGAGGCGGACTGGCAATTCTGCATAGAGACCATTTTCCGTGCAGAATTAGCGATGCTCTCATCAAGGACTCAGAGAGCAGCCATTTCACCATCCGTCTATCTACGATAACCTCGTTGACAGGTATTCTGGTGTATCGCCCCCCGGCCATTATGGCCCCTTTGCAAGCGCCCTACTAGATTCCATATCAGCTCTTGCCCACTCCACTCCCAACTTCACTGTGCTAGGGGACCTCAATATCCATTTTGACGATCCCCTAGACACAGGGGCTGCTGACCTGGCACTAGATCTAGCTGTCTACGATCTCCAACTAGCAAATACTGGAGCTACCCATATCAAGGGTCATTTGCTAGACCCAGTCTTCACAAATGTCCGCACCCTCCAGGCCAGACCCACATGCCCCCTCCCCTGGACTGACCATTTTTTGGTTCCTCTCTTCTTACCAGGAGAATTTGGGAAGCCTCCTAAGCCCACCACGTATACCCGGATAGGGCATGGTCCAAGGACTGGGCCAATGCTCTAGAATCAGCGACCCCCGACCCTACCGGGAACCCGGTTATAGCTGACAATAACTTCAGGAAGTGGATTTCCGACTCACTTGACTCTATCATTCCTATAAAAACTCGCGAAGATAAGAGCGGAAAGTTAGGCTCAGCCCCCTGGTTCAACTTAGAAATTAGAGCCCTCCGCAAGGAATGTAAAAAAGCTGAGCGATTGTGGAGGAAGGATTGGCTTCACTCCAATAAAGACGCATACCGGAGGACTGTGAGAGCATATAAAGCTGCTCTGAAAACCTCTAAAGCCTCCTACTATGACGACAGGATAAAAAATGCCACTAATTCCGCGAGAGAATTTTATCTCATCGTCAAAGAACTCCTAAAGATTCCTGAACCCCCATCATTGTCCAGGGCCACTCCAGACAGGAGTAAAGAACTAGCTAAATTCTTTGACTCTAAAATCGCCAACATCCTGGACTCACTTCCACAGCCTAGTCAGCCAATGTGCTGGGACACAGTAGCACCTGACACCGGTTCGGTAAGCACCCCTGGCCCGCTGCTTAATGCCTTTAGAGCGGTTACATCGGATGAAGTCAAAAAGACCCTGGCCAAAATGAAAAGTGCCTCCCCCCTAGATCCCGCACCCATGAGGTTTCTCAAAGCAGCCGCTCCGGTGATTGTTCCCCCAGTTATGGAGCTGATCAATGCCTCTCTGTCTCAAGGCATCATCCCTCCTAGCTGTAAGGGAGCGGTAGTCAAAGCCCTGCTTAAAAAACCCCAACTGGACCCTTCCGACCTAGCCAATTATAGACCAATTTCGCTCCTTCCTGGCATCAGCAAAATTGCCGAAAAACTGGTCAACGCTCAGTTGTCCCAGTTTTTGGAATCGAATAATCTGCTGCGTCGGTCCCAAACGGGGTTTCGCCCTGGCCAGGGCACGGACACCGCCCTCCCCGCCCTCATCGAGGAGGCAAGGTGCATTTTGGATTCGGGGGGATCAGTGGCAGTGATCCTCCTGGACCTTAGTGCAGCCTTTGACACGGTGAACCACCGTGTCCTGCTCCATCGGCTGGCTAGGGCGGGACTCGGGGGCACAGCGCTGGCCTGGTTAGAGTCTTTCCTCTTGGGCCGCTCATTTCAGGTCTGGGATGGCTGCTCCCGTTCTGACTCTCTTCCTCTGATAAATGGGGTTCCCCAGGGCTCCTCACTGAGCCCCACCCTTTTTAATGCCTACATGGCCCCTTTGGAAGATGTAGTTGCCCCCTTTGACATCAAGATTGCGAGTTACGCGGACGACACGCAACTGGTCGTCTCGCTTTCACATCTAGACCAGCGCCCAGATAGTCTTCTGCACTGCCTCCAGAAGATCCACCACTGGATGTGCGAATCTTCGCTCAAGCTCAATGGGTCCAAAACAGAGGTTATGCTGATGGGCAAGAAATGGACAACAATTCCACCATCTGTTTGGCCTGACTCAATGGGTGAGGTGCCCACCCCCAGAGAAGAAATTAAGAGTCTGGGGGTCTGGCTTGAACCTGACCTATCCATGAAAACCCAGGCTACCAAAACAGCCGGTACCTGCTTTGGACTCATGCGGTCAGTCCGCAAGATCCTTCCCCTACTCCCCCCTCTCTCCAGGAAATTACTGATTCAAGGACTGGTTCTTGCACGACTGGATTACAGCAATGCTGTCTATTTAGGAGCCCCCGAATCCACCCTGGGTAAGCTGCAACGAACCCAAAATGCAGCTGCTCGGATGCTGTTTGGCCTCCCTTCCAGATCTTCCGCAAGACCTGCCCTCAAAGCACTCCACTGGTTGCCAGTACGAGAGAGGATCGAGTTCAAGGCAATGTGCATCGCCCACAAGCTCCTAAATGGACAAGGCCCCTCTATCCTAGGAGAAATGGTTACCCCGTACAAAGCCCCGAGATCCCTGCGATCGGACAGTGAGCGACTGGCAAATGTCCCCAAGTTTAGGAGGGCACGCACCGGAGGTCGTCGCTTCTCAGTAAAGGCAGCCTCCCGCTGGAACTTGCTCCCCCGCAGTTTGCGATTGGAACCCTGCTACCTTCGCTTTCGCAAGCAACTCAAAACGCTGCTCTTCCCTAAATAAATAGTTTCGCTCCCCTCTCTCCCCTCTTAGCCAACCTTACAGGTTTTATAGCGCGGGGATGCCTTCGGGTCACCAGGCGCTCTACAAATCCTTAAATAAATAAATAAATAAACTGTCCCTCTGCTTAGAGGAGCAGTCCACGCCAATAGAGATCTTAGATGCTTATAAGTCTATTTCGCATAAGGTGTCCATGCTTCTACCCGCTCATACAAAAGGACACGTTAGGTCTGGACACAGATGGTTTGATTCCCATTGTTCCAAAGCTGCAAAAAGGTTGAGGGAAGCCTTGTTAAAAAAAAAACAGAAATCGAACTGACGTTATAAATTGTCACATGGGGTATAAGGTGGCCCTTATCATACAAAAGGGAATGCTAAAAGATGAAGCATGGAGGGAACTCCTAGAATCCAGTACCCTTAGAAACAGTTCAAAGTTTTGGGGCATTGGGAACAGCCCTATGTTTACCCAGGAATCGGGGAAGGGCCTTGAATCCTATATAACCGAGGAGGAGTGGGTAGTACACTTTGAATCTATGTTTGATAGCTGGCATGGGTACAGTGACAGGGAGCCTCGTGGTATACATGAGGCAGCAATAAAATTCTAGAAGGTATAATGGGTTTAACGGCAGGTAAAGCACCTGGGCCCGATGGGATCCCCCCAGACCTTTTCAAATCAGATACCTCCTTTTGGGCGCCAATATTAGAACCTGTTTTTAATGCGGCAGCACAACGCGGCTGTCCTGAGTCGTGGGCAACATCTACAATAGTTCCTGTTTTTAAAAAAAGCGACAGAAATAGTATTCTGTGTTACATACCTATCTCTCTGATTGATTCAGTGGTAAAGGTGGTAGGTAGGGTCCTTCTTCAGAGATTGACATCTTTGGCTGAAGAACATATGGTCTTCTCGGAAGTTCAATATGGCTTTGTGCATGGTCGGTCTACTATAGCTCAATATCTTAACTTATTTTTGATATTGAGCAAGTATACAGTTGCACGTTCTGGGACCATCCACCTGGCCTTCATGGATCTGTCATCGGCCTTCGACTGTGTCCACAGGAGTAGGCTATGGCAGTCCATGAGGGCTATGGGGGTGGATGATAGTATTGTCAACTTCCTGGAGGACATGCACAAGTCCACCAAAGCCAATGTTAGTATTTCACAGGAGTTGGGGTTACGAGGGATTTTGATATTAAAAATGGAGTCCAGCAAGGCTGTAGATTGGCCCCTTTCTTATTTAACTTTTACATTAACGACCTGGATAACGTATTAAGGGCAACAGGTGCTGATTATCCTAGTGTAGGACGGCGCGGGATTCCTGTCCTGCTATATGCGGAAAACGCCGTTCTTATTTCCAGGACTGAAAAAGGGCATCAAATGCTTTTATCTGCTTTTGCAAGCTTTATATCAGACAGGGATTTGTTAATTAACAACTCTAAATCATACGTTATGCAGGTGGGGCAGAGTGGTTAGAGTAATTATCAATTTTGAGTGGGAGATTCAAAGATTCCCTGTACCAATGAGTTCTCTTATCTAGGGGTCCTCTTCGATGATAAGATAAATTGGGGCCCCCCATTGCAGAAAACAAAAGGGAACGTGGTGAGGTCGAATTTGTCAATCTTCAATTTTGTGTCCAAAATAGGGAAGAAGCCTACTGGAGCTATGTTGCAAGTGTACCAGGCGAAAAGCCTGTCCATAGCCTCGTATGACAGCGAATTATGGGGATACAACGCTGGACAGACCCTCCAAATAACGGAAAATGACTTTTTCAAGCGTTTATTATGTGTCCCTCGGGGTGCTTCTAACATGGTGGTTCATGAGGAATTAGGGGTCCCATACTTCAATGATGTATTATCTCTGCGATCCCTGACCTGCTGATTAAAAAGTTGGCCGAACAAAGATATCCCTCTTACCCATCTGATCTTAAGAGATTGTATGGCCCTTGATAACTCTGCACGTATTCTGTGGTTGAGTTATGTGAATAGAAGTCTAGAAAGGTTGGCATGGGGGAAGCTATTTATTAACCCTGACTGTATTGAAAAGAAGGATGTGGAGGCAATCAAGGTAGCCTTTTTGTTAGAGACGAATATGGAAAGGGAAGCCAAGGAGGTTGAGAAATCCAGTGTGCGTACGTACATTATACTTAAAGCAACTCCTAGGACAGAGCGATACCTTATGGGGTCCCTGTCTACGTATGAAAAATTTCTGTTAACCAGGTTCCGGTTGAACCTCTTTCACCTACTTGCCAGACCCAAATGTTTTACCAGAGGCAAGGTGGCAGCTCCCTGCGGCTGTGACGATCAGTCTCCGCAGGACATGCTGTATTTTATGTTTCTATGCAATTTGTATGATTTCCCTCGTAAACGATTCCAGGTCCCAATTTTAAAAAGAATTAATTTTAGACAGGTTCATCCCGCATTAGTGTACCTGCAATTACTGAAAGATGACTGTCTACCTTTTATACGAGGTTTTTTAAAAGCTTGTGTTAACTACAGGAACTATATGGATTGATAATGTATGTTTTCTTCAGGTTGTTTTTTAAGTATTTATTATTTTTTATTGTAATAATGGCGCTCTTTTTTGTACAAGCACAGATTTTTTTAAACTGTATTAATGTTGTGTAACTTTTATGGTTTTGAATATAAAACTGAATAAAGTTTATGAATCTGAATCTACTCTGATTTATTGTTTTTACCAAAGCAAGGGGCGTAGTGCATCCAAAAGACAAACGATTTTCCTTCTATATACACGCCTTAAGTATTACAAAACAGTAGTCTATTAAATAGCATGCAACTGAAATGACATAGAGCAACAATAGAACTCACTGACCAGAAATAGTAGAGTAATGAAGCTGCTTGGTGCAGACATGCTATAATACCTATATTACACCTTTTCCCATTTATATTACGCACTGTCTAACCCATACTTGGTATATAAATGCTATTCCGCATTGCCAGAAGTGTAAGCTAGAGTAAGAATAAGAATACATATTTTCGTAGAATGTTCACTATTACTGAAATTCATGGCTCACTTCCAAAATCAGTTGGAATATGTTATTGTGACAAATGCTGAAATAAGGGCATGAAAACTCTCAGGTGACTACTTTAAAGCAATTGAATAAAATGGACACAAAACCGGATCCACCACTCAAGAAAACGTTACAATAATGTGCCACAGGACCAGAAATCATGCAACAGGACTCGTGAATCATGAAACGTTACAAAAATCTACATACAGAGCCAGGCCTGAAGCAGGGCTCTGACAGGCAATCCCATATGCAGTGTAGGATGGACACCCACAGAGGGCTAGGTGCAGCGCCTGGGCTGCAGGAAAACTGGCAGTACATGATAGCCTTGAGCTGCCTGTGGTGTGTTGATTGCTCAAAGAGGGTTTAAAACAGGGTCTAGCGAGAGCAGTCTGGCTGGGTGCAACAGCGACTTGCCACCAGCAGCATACTAGGAATAGAGTTTAGCTAGAGCCCATGACCTGGGTTTGGGCACCCCCGTATAGGGTCAGGCATATGTTCTAGCCAGGAGGACCCCAGGCCTTATGGCCAACCCTGCTATGCAAGGCATGCAGATGGCCAAATTCCTCTGCATTCATTCTCATTCTTTTCCTCGATCACTCTCCTCCTCGCACACCCTTTGTCTCTCTCACTCAGTTGCCATCACATCTTCTGGTACAACCTTCTTCACTTTCACTCAATCTCTCTGTTACATGGTCTATTGCAGCTTTGCAAGGCGTTTAGCTGTAGGCAACAGTGGCTGCATGTATGGCCTAACCCACAGATGGGTCCTGAGTACCATCCTCCACAGGTGTCCTACTCCCTACTGTACACAACCTTTAGCCAAGTTCAACAAGGGTTTTCTGCAGGTCCTGGCTTTTAGCCAGGCCCTGCAACAAATTATTCATATGTGGCAAACCCCGACTACTCTCTGCCTTCAGCTGTGTACGGGAAGGGTTGTCAGCAGGGCCTGACTAAACCCCAAGGCCATGCAAATAAGCCTCCATGAGTGGCCACCAGCAAATAACCTTTTTGTGCAGTTTTAGGTGGCTACAGAACCTGATCTTCAACCAGGACCTGAATTAAATGAACGGCCAACTCCTATTGCACTTGGTCTTCAGGGCTGAAAGAGGGGATTAGGTATATAGTCCTCCACTCAACTATCTGATGGCAGGCAGCCAACCTCCACTGGGCATGACCTACTCCCAGGCCTGGGCGTAGTTCACAGAGTTTTTCTATGCGGAACTCTGCGAAGTAACAACAAAACTCTGCAAAGTTCTGCAAGTGGTGGAGTGCAGTGCAAACTGCTGTTCATGCTGGTCTTCCTGCCGCTCGGGTAGAAATTCTACCCAAGAGGCAGCTCGAGCTCGCGAATTTACCGTTCATGAGGGGGAAAAAGACTCCACTGCACTACACGAAGTAAAGTTTTCTGCACTCCACGATCTCCGCAGAGTGAGCACAGGAAAACGGTTAGGAAAGGTAAAGAGGTTGTTTTCACTTTGGGTGAACCAGGACTATGTAGGGTGGGGTTTCAGTAGTAATACTGATTACTTCATGCCTCGGAGAAGCAGCGCGAGACCTAAAAAGGTGAAGACCAGTTGGGCATCCCGTCCACAAACCACAAACTGCCTTGTTCATGCAGGGCAGGATGTGGAGTTCTCCTTTGCAAAACAAGGACCAAAGAAAACCACACAAACTGCCTGGTAAGTAGGCAGATGGGGAAAATTGGTAGTCCAACTTGGAACTCTTTCAGAGGGAAGAACACAAACTAAAAATTTCCAAAGTCCTCTCCTTTCTTACGATCACCTACCTAGTGAATATGAGTTATTTCTTTAGTTACATTTTGTTACTCAGACAAATGTAAAATCACCGGATTTCACAGTTTTTGCTAATCACTTTCATGCCCCGATAATCCTGGCAATAATAACGTATGAACCACCTATGCTCTAATGATCCTCTGGAAACAATTTAAACATGATCTCTCTGCTTGGTGATTTCTCCATCAAAAGTAGAAACACGGCATTGAACATGCGCCTTGAAATGGAGATCAGCCCTTTGAGCATATTTTAAATTAACCATTATATAGTTTACATATTTTACTGTTCTGTGACAATATTTTGTTATTGATGCTGATAATCAGTATTTTCCTAGGGAGGTGCATTGGTAGTGAACAGCAATGTTGAATGAGTACTTTTATTTAAAGGTTTGGTACATACCCTCGATTTCATCTGCCTTTAAAATTGGTAACCTTCTCAGCTATGAACACTTTGGTCAGATACGGAGCTGGGTGTAGTCTCTAGCGGTCAGCAACTTCGTCCAGAGATTCTTGTACGATGTTTCCTTCTTGGGTCCTCATTATGATTTTTGAGAAGTGAAATCTCTGCAGGAGAAACTACCTTAGACAATTTCTAGTTTTATCGGGTGTGAACACACAGGTGGCAAAATCGGTTTGCACCAAGCACAGCCTTATTTACCACTAAAGATGTAATAAAGCCAAACAAGAATGTTATGTGATCTGCCCCTTATTTTTTTGGATGATTTTAAAGTATTTTTATTAATTTTATAAGCAAAGACATTAGCATTTCTGTTACAAGATGTATAGACATGTTTAATTTTCAAAGAATGTTGGTGTAATCTCACTTGAATCCTTTATGCCTCAGAGACGACAATAAGACAAAGACTAACTTGTAGCGTGCTTGACCCCAATTTATAGATTTGCATTCCCAATGTGTATTCTGACTAGACACAGTGTTGGCTTCTCTTCAAAACAACACTAATTAAAAGAATTTAAAATCTCTTATCACTCTACTGAAGAATACGATGTGTCTATTATTTATGCGAAAGTGAATCTCACAGTGCAATGAGAATACCTTGTCTTCTGACATCCTTTCTACAATTTATCAAGCAGAAAATTGACCAAACTTTTAAAAGGAAACACATTTGAGAAATTGATTGTTAGTCCCCGAGGGGATCTTTTCCAAATCAATTTTTGGTGTCACATAACTCGACTTTTGGGGGCTCTGTGAAGTGGAACCTGCCGCCTCTTTCCTGAGCTCGCCGCTGACTGCTGCAGTGCCTGCTCTCCCCCGCCGACGCATCCCTGCACCAACTGACCGCGGCCGCAGTGTGGGGGGGGGGGGTACTTTTGTGCTGGAACTACACCTCCCAGCCTGCAACGCGGGCGGAAGATGCATACTGGTAATTCGCGCCAGGAGGCGCTTAAATAACGCTGTTATTCCCGGCGGAGCGGGGATCTTTTCCTAATCAATTTTTGGTGTCACATACCTCGACTGTTGGGGGCTCTGTGAAGCGGAACCTGCCGCCTCTTTCCTGGACTTGCCGCTGATTGCTGCAGTGCCTGCTCTCCCCCCGCCGCCGCATCCCTGCACCAACTGACCGCGGCCGCAGTGTGGGGGGGGGGGACTTTCGTGCTGGAAGTACACCTCCCAGTCTGCAACGCGGCCGGAAGCCGCATACTGGTAATTTGCGCCAGGAGGCGCCTAAATAACGCTGTTATTCCCGGCAGAGCGGGGATCTTTTCCAAATCAATTTTTGGTGTCACATACCTCGTCTGTTGGGGGCTCTGTGAAGCGGAACCTGCCGCCTTTTTCCTGAACTCGCCGCTGATTGCTGCAGTGCCTGCTCTCTCCCCGCCACCGCATCCCTGCACCAACTGACCGCTGCCGCAGTTTGGGGGGACGACTTTCGTGCTGGAACTACACCTCCCAGCCTGCAACGCGGCCGGAAGCCGCATACTGGTAATTCGCGCCAGGAGGCGCTTAAATAACGCTGCTATACCCCGCTACGCGGGAGTGTGCAGGAGCGTCCCGGGAGAAGCCTGGGACAAGGGCGGGACCGTCTGTGGCCGTCCGGGGCTGACCGAGGCTGGGCTGGGCCACACCTCTAGGCCTATCCTTCTTTCCTGCTTCAGCCTGCGGACTGAATACTAGTAAATATTGTCTTTTTATATACCATATAGTTATAGGCGTACTATTTCTATTTTTAATTTTTTGATGCAATCATTGTGATATGTATATATTTTTACTGTGTTAATACTGTGAAGATTCCAGTGTGCTGTCACTTTAATATACTTAAGTCTATTGCTAAAAAACATGGGGAAGAATACTCCCATTCATCCTAATGGGAAACCAAGAGTAGTTGTTAATACCCCCTTACCTACTATGACAGCAATAGACCGAGTGTTGCAGCAGACGATTGGGGTGGTCGCCTCTGCTATTGAAAGCACAGAAAGGCGTTTATCTCTGCCACCTGGCTTACTCCCTCCCCTAGCTAACACAAACATCTCAATGCTAACCACTAACTCTCAGGATTCCAAACTAGCCCCCTCTTTTGTTGCTTTGCCTGGGACACCTAGTACTACACCAATAAATAAGAGGTCATTTAGGGCCCCCACGGATGTAATTGATTCATCGCCCCCAACTGCAAGGTTATCCGTGACCCCCTCTCTATGTGTTAGTAATCAGACTGGTGATCCTATTCCTCTAAATGAGGATGTCTCAGGCAAAGAGGGACAAGACATTTCGGGGAGCTCAATCCCCATTTTAAATATTAGTGATAGCCCCTGTGTGAGAACTAGAGGGCAGAAGGCTAGATTTAAGCAAAAACATATTGCTAGGGAAAGGCAACCTAGTAAAATAAGTAAAACTAGTAAAAGGAATACTACATCTAAACAAAATTAAATGTTATGGAAAAGTTAAATGGGAGTAGAGGGAGCGAGGAGAATGATCAAATAGAAATTGTCCCTCTACCAACTACCAATAGAGACCTAAAAGATGACTCATTCTGGGAGAGAATGGAAACTCTTTTAATGACTTTTTTAGAACCTATTACTCTCAAAGTTAAAAACATAGAATTAAGGCTAACTAACATCGAGTGAAAGCTTGACAAGAAGCCAACCCCAACTGAGGTTAAGTCTTTACCTCACATTAGTGCCACAAGTTCAAAAATTATCTCATCAGCCCCCGCTAAAGTGACAGCTCCAGCTAAAGTGGCAGTTCCTGTTAAAACACCAGCTCCAACTAAAGCACCAGCTACATCTAAACATCTTAATCCAAAGCTTACTGACCGGTCTGATCACAAAGGTTTAAGAGGAGATACTATAATTAATGATAATGGGCCAACTGATTCACCCATGGTAGCCCCGAGTGTGTCTTCGCATGTACCATCCCAACAAAACAGAAGATCAGAGGATGAATTTGAGGTAGGGGTAACGCCGAACCACTTTAACTTAAATCTACCGCCAGAAGCAACACCTTACACTGTGGTCTTGGGAAATGTACCTCCACTCTCCCCTAATACTGTTGAAGACTGGTCAACCCTGAGAAATAAATCTCTTTATTTCCTGTCATCTACGGTTGGACTTAAAAATCATCTTTTCTCAGAGTTCAAAATGGCTAGAAGAGCAAGATGGGTAGGCACCTCGACTAAAACGCTGAGGGGTGACTGCGTAGTTCTATCATTTCGGTCCCCCCAACTGGTTAATACAGTTTTGGAAAGAGTGGCCATGGGGATTTATAACTCATATCTTGTTAACATTCTCCCCCTTGGTTACTTCTATTCTCCTCCTCGACCAATTAGACGCACAGCCCCCCGTGGCCCGCCCATGAACTTGGAAGAACCATGGGTCAGAAGATATGGAATTCCAACATTTAATTACTATGAAAGTCTTAGTGGTTTGGAAAACATCGACTGGCTGCAGTCGGATACCATTAACCCCATTGCACTAGGCTTAGAGGAAGTCCTTCATCCCGATTTTCGTATAAGTGAACATTTAGTTCCAATTGGGGAGAAATTACCACCTGTAGTCCTAGCCATGTGTGAGAATGTGGAGCTCGGGGGGGGGGTCTGACAGCAGATGAGGGCACGGGGGGTGGTGAGCGATTGGCCCCCTTTTTACATATTGACCCCACCCTTATGTCCACTGCTGTCTTGCCTATTCCCCTGACAAGTCCATCGGTGCTTAAAATTTCATCTTGGAATATAGCTGGCATTAGATCCAAAATTGAAAACCCAATTTGGAGGGATTTTATTCAATCCCAAGACTTGCTTTGTTTTCAAGAAACATGGAGCCTTGAACCATTACATTTGAATGGTTATAGAACTTTCCATACTCCAGCTGTAGCTGTTCCTCATGGAAGACCTAAGGGTGGCTTGAGTGTCTATTTGTCTAACAAATTAGAGCTTGAGATAATTATTGAACCTGTTAAAGACATTTATTTTCAAATGTTGGTACTTGGTCTGGCTTGTGATATCCCAATTGTAATTGTCAATCTATATAATAATATTCCCTGTGATGATGTTACGAATGTCTAAAGGAAATTGACTAAAGCTCTGTTTGCACAGGAAAATATTTTAAGCACAAATTGATGATAATCATGCTGGGGGATTTTAATTGTAATTTGTGTGAATTAATTAAGGACAATAGGTGCGGTCTAACACGGGATGATTGTGAGGGACGTTTCCATTTTAAACACACTATTTTAGGGGAACAATTTAATATCTTGCTAGCTAATTTCGATCTAGGGTTTGCAAATGAAAAGTGTATCTCTACCCCTACACCAGCCCCAACATTTATTGGTAGAGGTTGCTCTACAACTATAGACTATGTCACTGTCTCTAATAATTGTGGGAACAGAATCCATTCCTTTAGTGTTCCTGATATAGTATTGAGCGACCACTTTCCGCTTTGCGTGACTATCATGTTACCCACTGTATCCACGCTGATCAACGATAAAGGTGACGGCTTGGATACTAATTTAGCTATGGGTACCATTAACGGATATACATTAAAATGGGCTATGGTAAATGAGGCAGAGATAATTAAAACAGCGGTTGATAAATGCCTTTTAGAAATAACAACGTGTTTAGAGGTAGATTCACCACCTGAAATTTGTCTAGCATCCTTTTCTGAAATATCGAACGAAATTAAAAACTCCCTCAGAAGGCAGTTTAAGAACCGAAAGAAAGAGGGAGGCTGGTTTGACTCCAGATGCACCAGGGCCTATGCAGCCCTAAAAAAAGGTGCTGCACAATAAACCTAGATCTACTGAGGTAATCCTCAGTTGTAGGAAAGATTATAAAATGGCAATCAAAGATAGGAAAAACACTCTTAGGTCTAAAGCTTGGGAGGCTCTTCACTCAACTTCCATAACAAACGATAGCGCAAGCTTTTGGAAAATCGTGAGAACTCCCTTTCTTAGTGAAGATGCCTGTCCGAAAATAGAAATAGCAATATGCGACTCAGATTGGGTCAGAACCTTCTCGAGAGTATATGAAGGTGAGGAACAAGTGGGGTCTCTGATCCCCACTTTTGATTACCCCCCTAGTAGAAACTTGCATTTCACTCTCGAGGAGATTGAAAAAGCTCTGATTAGAAGCAAGAGCGCTAAGGCGCCTGGCCCAGACGGGGTTCCCATAGATATATTTAAGAGCATTCCTTTTCGGTGGGTGCCCCTCCTGGTTCAGGTGCTCGAGGCTAGTTGCGTTGCTGATTTCCTGCCCACTTGGGTGGAATCTGTTATAGTTCCGATCTAATAAGAAGGGAAATAGACAGGACCCAGCCTGTTACAGGCCTATTTCCCTATTGGATTCCTTCACTAAGATAGTGGGCAGAGTTATTCTGGACCGGCTTCTGGAGTGGGCGAAGGAAAACTCTGTTCTGTCTGATCTTCAGTATGGTTTTCGTTCCGGCCTGGGGACAGTAGAACAGGGTCTGAACTTGCTGATGTTGGTCGGGAAATACACGAGGGCAAAACAGGGTAACTTGTTTTTGGCCTTCGTGGATCTCTCGGCCGCCTTTGATTGTGTGGTCCATTCTAAAGTGTGGTTAATATTAGAACAACTTGGGGTTGAATCTAACATTATTTATTATCTTAAACGTTTTTATAGCAACGCTTCAGCCCGCGTTCGCTTTGGCCTAAAAGGAGAACGCACCGACAAAATTCCAATCAGGAGTGGGGTCAGGCAGGGCTGTGTCCTGGCCCCTTTCCTTTTTAATTTGTACATAAATGGATTGGAAGATGTTTTGTGCAAAGATAGCTTGGATCCCCCATTTGTAGGAGGCCGCCCAATACCAGCACTTTTGTACGCTGACGATGCTGTACTTATGTCACGTACTCAAGTGGGCTTACAGCAGGTGGTTGACAGCTTTTCCAGCTTTATAAATGAGCTGGGCCTGAAAGTCAATACATCAAAGACTTTCACTATGTATTGTGGTAGGCAAAGGAAACCTAAGAGGCCTATTTTTATAGCAGGACAGAAGCTCGCATCTGCCAAGCATTTTTCCTATCTTGGGATACTTTTTGCCCAAAACGAGACGTGGACTCAAGCTGTTTCTGTCAAAAAGCTTGAGCTTTTTCGATCGACTGCTGCTCTTAAAATCTTTTCAAATAAACTAGGGACTAGACCCCCTACAGAACTAATTAAAATTTATAAAGCTAAGTGTGTAGCTGGTGTTACCTAAGGTAGTGGGGTTTGGGGTTTTGCAAACTCCTCACCTATCCAGATTGCTGAAAATTATTTCTTAAAACACATTTTGGCCCTCCCCCAAAGCTCCTCTAATTATTATTGTCACTCAGAATTGGGTCTTTCTTATATAACGGACCTGATTAAACTAGAGCCAGTGCTGTTATGGCACAGACTCTGGACACAAGAAGCAACTCGTCTAAATAGAGATGTCCTGATAGACATTTTAAAATTGGAGGGTGCCACAAAAATACCATGGGTGAAGTATGTCTTTAATTTTTTTAAAGATATTGGGAGAGAAGAATATTTTTTGAATCCTATTGATATTTCAGCAATCTCGCGGAAAGATCTGAAGAAGGAGTGTCTAGCTCTTTTGGATTCTCATAGAATTGCAGCGGAGGTCTTAAAACCTTCTGTCCAGCAGCATCAAATGGTTTTAGCAACTTTTAATATTCAGCCTTACTTAATATATGCATCTAACAAATATGAGCGCTTTTTACTTTCGCGCTTTAGATTTGATATCTTCCACAGATTGGTTAGTTTTCCAATGATTAATAATTGGACGCACGTTCTACCTCCTTGCCCTTGTAATAATATCTCACCCCAGAGTACTATTCATGTTTTCCTATTTTGTAAATTCTATGATGCATTGAGGAAAAATGTCTTATTGCCATTTTTAAGAGAATTAGGACTTTGTCAGTGCCGTGTGGCGATGATTAATATTCAAGCCCTTGAGAATCATTTATGTGTAGCAATAACAACTTTGTATTTAAAAAATGTGATGAATATTAGGAAACTTATGGCCATATAACTGTATCTTAAAATTGTAATTGTTTTTCCTTCCTGTGCTTGATTCCCATGAATTTAATGAATTCCTGTATGTTTATACATGTACTCTTTTAATATTGTAATTATGTATTTTTTTATCTGTACTTTTATGATTGCATCCAACAATTGAATAAAGATATTTTGATTGATTGATAGTCCCCAAGAGATGGACATCCCAGAGTGGGCAAACGCACACTGTGTGGATACACCCCCATTGGTGTAATGTGCTTCATTGAAAAAGAAAATGTTGATTTCATTACAAGAGCGGAGGCTGCATTATGCGTTATTCCTTTAATGCAGTCCAAGCAGCTGCTTACATCACAATATTAAAAGGTTCCAGAATAGAACAATAGCAACACATGAAAGGCATGAGCCATCAACAATCTGCCTCTTTTAAATGCGGCTCCAAGGAGATAAGTTCATGTTCCTTCATTACCATTATTTATTTTTATCTCTATTTTGAAGTTCCCTTGTGTGTGGCTTAACCCCATCCCCCCTTCCTACTGCCTCTATACCGATCTCTAATTTACGGAGATCTCCCTTTACCCCCTTCCCTAGTCCCATCCTTGCGTGACTGACCAGATTAACCTGCCTTTTCTTTCAGCTTATATACAATTTCTAATGTTTGAATGTATTCAAAGATTTTTAGATGTTTAATCGAACCTTAATATTTTGTATTTTGTGTAAACGATTATTCTTTAATTTCATCCTTGTTCTACTTCCTCGTGCCATAATGAGCTTACCTAATGTCTTCGTTTAACTCCTGTTTTACACCTCTTTCCACCGATGCAGGCCGCGCACTCCAATGCGGCCCTGCATCGCTACCTTTTATTATTTCGGATTTCATCCGCAAGTTTTTATTGTTTTACAAACTTATTCACAGAAAAGGGGTTTTAGAAGGAATTCCTCATTTAACTGGCCTTTTCAACATTCTACAACAAAATTATTTATAATGAGAGGAATTGTTCTCTTGACATTCCTTCATCTATAAACATTGTCACTATTATTAAGGGAAATCCTCCCTAATTATCTGTCCTTAAAGGGCTTTACCACTTTTTACACGTTAAAATTTTCTGACTCAGACAAGGCTTTTGCCCCTACTCCTAACATAGATAAGTATGGGTGAATTTTGGGAATTCGCGGTACGCAAATTCGTGCGAATGCGCACTTGTGGTCCGCAAAATCCGCAAACTTTTGCGAGATTGCGGATTTTTGCGTGTTTGCAAGATTTTTGTCAACACAGCTACCGCGAAGTTACCCATGCGGTCGTACATGGGCGCGGCCACCTTGTTTTCATGTTCGCGTAGCGTATTTCCGTTTCCGTTTCCGCTCTGTAAAGCCGTTTTAAACCCACGCAGCAATTCGGGCCGCGGTGGTGCTTGATTAGGTGCAGAGAGGGGAGCCGCTTGCAGAAATATTGCAGCGTGAAGATTACCCCACACCGCGTTATGTGCCTATGAGGTTCTATGTTGACGTACCTCCTGTACACGACTCCAGCAAAATTGCTGCGTGGGTTTAAAACGGCTTTACAGCCGTAAGTATAAACATACTTTTTTGGAATAAGAGAATATTTCCAATTTTTTACACAATTTCTTCACGGCAGGGTGCACCTTAGGGCGTGTACACCACCGGAGGATTACACTATTAAGGTCCTGAAGAAAGCTGAGCGACTCGGGCTCGTCATAAGCAGAAACATGTTGACCAAATTCACTGATATGGACTAGGGGTCTACCATAACTGAGGCCACACCTATGGTCCATTCACTCTTGTTTTTAACCAGTGCAAACCGGACAAGTAATAAAATATTTGAAAGACACGTACTTGCACTTTTAAATTTTTTCTAATTCTTTCTTTGCACTCACTTAGCTTGATTTGGCTTCACAAAACACCCTCAACACACACAAAACCAGCTCCGTTGTAAACAGGCGTTGAAGCACACTGGAAAGACATTAGGTCTTTCCAGTGGGAACCCAGTGATGAAGCATGTCACCACTAGGTTGGTGAGTGAGGGTTCTTAAAAACTTCTTTTGTATTGTCCCTACCCTTGGGGTTTTTCCTCTCTTTTTTCTAGACACTTTGTTTTTCCACAAGGTTGTCCTTTATTGTTTTGTCACTCTTCTGTTGTTTAAAAATAGTAAGAAAAGGGGTGTGAGAGTGTACATCTAAACCCTTTCTCTCCTGTTGTTCTTGGTTTATATTGCAAATATACATTTTTTCCAAAGAGCAAGAATGCTGCTGATTACATTGCAGGTAAATTATGTTTCAAAAGCTTCTGTGATTGCAGGTCCTCACCTGCTCAGTCAGTGGCGGTGCTACTATGCTTACTTGTTTTCAATTTTGTGTTCATTTGGCTTGAGTGATTATGTATGAGTGTACTTTACAGAACTGCATAATGCTAGCGAGACTAAAGACTCAAGTCCAGTCCTTCCTTTGAACTCCGGCCACTAAGAAGAGATAGTGGTGGTGGATTGATAGGTTGAGTATATTGTGACTTGTTATTTAGTAGGACATTTTTTAGTGGTCTGCAATCATGACGGACTGTGTCTGTCACTTTGCGTGCTGCTGAGTGCTGCCAGTCCTAGTAGATCTTTTTGTAGTTGGTTTAGTGAGTTACATAACTTACCAAGTAGACGGTCCGCGAATCCAGCAATAATAATATCCTAGTAGACTACATCAGATAGGTCAATAAATTTAGTGGAATTGTTGTTTATTTCCCAGAAATAATTTGTTATTGTTTTTTTTTAAATGTTTGGATTTCGATGACAACAATCATCCATGTTTGTGTCTTTCTTTCATGTACATCAGCTCCTCCCAGGGACAAGAGGTCAGAGGTGGCAGTGGCGGCACCGGCGGGCAGGAAGGGCAGGATCGGTCCGCCGAGGGCTCTTCTGCTGGCCCCAGTAAGTTTTCCTGTTAATATTAATAATTATACTTCTTTAACTCACCTGGTTGGAACTTAAAGTCTTGGTGGTGATGATGACGACTATGAGTAACATATTGCTCTTGTTTGTAGAAGGGAAGCTTCTGTCTGTTATGAGAAAAATGGTGCGTGTTAAAAAGCAAGCATTCATCAGTTGTGCCAAAAAGTGTAGCATGTTATGGCTAAGCATAAATGAAAAACACCCTCCCCTTTCCGAAAGGGGATTTTTAGTTTAGTCACAAATAATTACATTTGTTTATGTAGTAACATATTTTTTCATTCCTAGACAAAATAGGGAGTGGTGTATATGGCATCTAAAAATATTAAATGTATTTTCTAGGTGTAACACCATCAGCACAGCCCACCACCAGCGCGGAGGTGGTCGCTCCAGGGGCGGATGCGGTGCTAGCAGGAACTGCTGTGGGGGATGCCACGGTAGTGGCGAGCAGTGGTAAGCTATTATATTCCTTACTTATTGAGATTGCAGAGTAGGCTCGCTGCAGGGGTGTATATGTTGTAAAGTACAAGTACACTTTACTGTTAAGAAGACTTACAAATTTAGAACTAAGTTTTTGTCAACCAGGTAGAAGACAGTCACCCTTGACTTCGCATTAGCAATAGCATTAGTGGCAGGAGTTGACGAGTAACCACTGGCCTCCTCTAAATTTGACTTCAACTCAGCTGTGAAAGTTTTATCGAGAAGCCAAGTCAGATCAGAGATGAACTTGATGGATGGGATGAACGAAAAGGGAAAGAAGGGTGTAAGGAAGGACGAGCAAGTTAAATTAATGACTGGCAAAGAATGATATGCGTTTTTGAATGCAGGCACAGGTGGCTGGGAATCTGATGCATGGCCGGTTGAAGGCTGAAGCAAGGATGGGTGGAAGGAGAAAGAAAATAGGACTGCCTGGGTGGGTAAAACAGAAACTGTATGTGTGCGCAATATATCCTTTGGTTCAAATTCAAATGCAAGTCAAGCACGGATGCATGGCTGGCGGTTTACAAAATAAAATGAAAAGGGTGTTTTTCGGTGAGAAAAAGTAAGGTTTGTCCAGTTGAGACATTAAGAAGAATGATTGACATTTACTTTGGATGGATGGATGCCTGGATGGTATCTTCCTCATAGATAGCATAGGTGTTTGTAGAGTAGACAGAGTAGACAGTCACTGGATGAAGACTGTTACTTTGAAGAGCATGTAAAACCACACGTCCATGCCAGAGTAGCAAAGCAGAGGAAAGTAGAAGTTGTTATTTTTCAGAATACTCCCTTGACTAACAGTAGTTTGCAAGCACAGCATATATTGTGTATCTATATTATATAGTTCACATTATCAAGTCAAGTCACAACTCACAAGTGCCTTCCTCCGGCGATTACAGGGACCACTCACTACCTCTGTTAATACGTTTTTTTCAACTCTGTCATTCATGAGTGGCCTATCGGTGTTCACTCAATCAATAAAAACAAAGCACCTAAAGTCATCCCTTATATAAGCAAATATCCTGTGAAGGGATAGATGATCATATTATCTTCTTCATTTTCCTTTTGTAGTAGTCAGGGGCAGGGTAGGGTGAAAGTTAAATTAATTGAGCAGTAGCCCTTGTAATAGAGTATGGCCAGTGCCACCCGTAATAGAAAAGTAAGAGCTTCACCACCTGCATGTACTGGACTGGTAACAGTAACGCAAGTCAGAGTCAATTCAATTCAATAATAACTTTATTCGGTAGTTTAAAAAAACACCATAAAAGTTCACATTTAAGCAAATTACAGAGTTTACAAGGATTAAAACCAATATAAAAATACAATTGTTAAAAAGCGGTTAAAAGAAGGCGTCTTTTCAACCATACCATAACGTACAGTTTTCCTTTTATCTAGCAATCTTTCATTTAAGCAGGGCTTATATATAGTTCATGATCAGAGGTTCGAACGGTGACGGATACAAAATTTAAGAAAACGTACAATCACTTTGGCATAATTTTCATTTTCAAGATACTGAAGTGCCAAGTATGCAGGACGACACTGTCGGAGCCCCCAGATTTTGAAAATGGGCAGTATCCAGCGTTTGCGAGGTTCAATAAAAAATTTACAAAATAGCATTATATGTATAGTTGTTTGTGGGGACACCAGGTCACACGGACACATAGAAAGTGTAGATGACCAAACATTTTGTATTGGGAATGCGACCAATAGATGAAACATGTCAAATCTAAAACGGGTAAGCAACATTTTTTCATATTGCGTTAAGCTAAACATCAAATAGGGTTCAACGGAAAACACAATCTGCGCTAGTAAAGAGTGTTGAACAGATGGTTTATGAATCTCAGATAGTAATCTTAGCTGGCGCAAGTGTACAAGACACTCTTTTTTTAGGTCCTTTTTAGAGATTTCATTTATCGTTAACGGATGGTCAAAAAACTTCCTGTAACCCAAATCTGTTAGTAGCGCTTTGACATAACATAACCATTTAATTTTCTTACACCGATCAAGTGTCAAGATATCTTGAATGATCGCCCTAGTTAGTTGGCATTGTTCGGTGACCCATATTCGACGCCACAACATTACTGGTTGTAATTTTATGATATCTGCAATGTAATCAATACCCAACTCTGTGTGGCAGGCATACGTGGAACAGCTTTTAGGTACCACAAGCAGGTATCTCAAAAAGGAATTCTCAACTTTTTGTATTGTGTCCACATTCGCGAAGCCCCATATCCCCGCCCCATATGTGGCCGTGCTTACACATTTTGCATTATATATTTTTAACAGTTCTTTTGGTGGTCGCTGCCCCAGTCTTTGTGAAAACATTTTTACCGAAACTGTCTCTCGCAAGAATGAAAGCTTCCTTGCGTTAATAGCTGAGTTCCATTTAAATTTTTCATCAATAACAATCCCTAGGTAGGGATAGGTTGTAGTCCTGTCCAGTGGTTCACCTTGTACAAACAATCTCCGATTTTTTACTTTTTTATTTTTCCCCGCGTGCATAGTGTATGTTTTCTTTGCATTTAATTTCAGGTTTAAACTTGCCATGAAGGCACAGTATCTGTCTAAAGCCCGTTGGAGTTCAATCGATGTTCTTGCTAAAATGACAGCATCATCAGCATATAGAAGCGCTGGTATCTGCCGACGAGCAATTAGAGGAAGGTCTTTACTGCCTTGAAGCATGGCGGCCTCTAAGCCATTGGTGTAGAGGGTGAATAAAAAGGGGGCCAGTACACATCCCTGTCTGACCCCCTTTTCCACCCTGAAAGTGTCCGTGAGCTCACCTTTCACCCCAAATCTTACCCTGCCTGTAGTCCCTGTATACAATTCTCGAAGGAAGTCCGCAATTGGGGGAGCAACCCCCATTTTCAAGATAATACTCCACAGCGTTGAGTGTGTCACACAATCAAACGCTGCAGAGAGGTCAACGTAGACCATGTGAAGCGTGGACCCCTTAGCCTCCACGTATTTACCCGCCAATAGGGACAGATTTAGGGCCTGGTCAACTGTTCCTAGCCCCTCCCGAAAACCATATTGTATATTTGAGATGATGCTATGATCAGTGGCCCACTCCTGGAGTCGATCGAGAAGTATCCGCCCTGCCATCTTCCCGAGCGAATCCAGGAGGGAGATTGACCTATAGCAAGACGGACTATTTCGGTTCTCTTTTTTAAATATGGGGACCAACGTCAATGTTCTCCAGGAATCTAGTAAACCCACTTCAGTAGTGGCATTCAAGACGTTGGTCAGCAAGGGAGACCAAAGGTCCGGGAGGTATTTGAAGATATCAACAGGAACGCCATCCGGGCCAGGAGCTTTGGCTATTTTTGAAGATTTTAAGGCTTTTTGGACCTCTTCATGGGAAAACTGGAGGTTTATTGGAAAAAATGACCTGTATCAGGGGGTCTGGTTGGTCCATGTCTACTGTGGCGTCTTTGCTAAAAACTTTTGTAAAATGTCTCACCCACTCCCGTTCACTTATGGCGACATCAATAGAGGGAGAGTCATCTTTATCTGTTAGGAAGGGGGAGCGAACTACCTGCCAGAACATAGTACTATCTTTTAGTTCTGAGCGTCGATTAAGGCGTTCCCACAGTTCAGCTTTCAATTCTTTTTTCCTATTGATTAGGGCAACCGCATACTCCTTTCTGAGTCTGCTAACTTCAGCTCTGTCCCTATGATCTCTGTTTAGAGCTTCCTTTAAACTTGAGTATGCCTTTGTGCATGCTGAGTTAAACCAGCCTTTTTTCATTTGGGACTTTTGTTTGTGCTTCCTGGTTAATTCTTTTTGTATATTCTTTGTAACAGCCAGAAAACTCATTATGACTTCCTTAGGTTGTATCTTGGGGCCAAGACAGTTTATGATGTCAGCTTGATTATATTTAACTATTTTTCTAGTTGTTGCTTCCTTATCAATACTACCCCATTTCAATGTATAACCGTTCAGAGAGCCTAATACTAGCTCACGTTGGTGTAAGATAGTCATAATATCATGTGGTTTGTGTGTTTTTGTTTCAGAAATAACCATAGTATTTGGAAAGTGGTCGCTCAAAGGATTTTTAGCAACCTCAAATACTTCTATGGTAGATCCCATAGAGACTGAAATTAATATATAGTCTATCAGACTTGTTAGACCTCTACCATTGAATGTGGGCTGGAAAGGCACTGATGGGATCTTTATTTCGTTAGCGAAGCTTAGCTCTAGTTCTGTCATGACCTCGGTCATTTTCTCTCCTTTATTGGAATGTGTAAAGTGTGCTACGTTATTATCATCCTCGTCACTGATACCACACTTATTGTTATTATTATTCCTACATAGGTGGAGATTAAAATCTCCCCCCCAAATTATCGTACACGACTTTTTGATATATTTTAGGCGTTGTTCTTGTAGTACTACATCGGAGTCATCATGGCTTGCCTCTGTTTTTCTTGGGTGCAAGCTGACTGCGCTGGCATTATGCCGGCTTCCACAAGTTTACGTACTAATTTCGCTAAACAAGAGAGAAGAAGAAGACTGGAGTACTGTCTGAGTATAATGTGTTGAGTCCATATAGTGCTAGTAGAATTCCTGAAACTCCCACTAATGTTAGAGCAAAGGCCGACAAAGTGGGAGGTTAGATAGATACATGCCACAAATGTTATGTACTGTGCTTGCAAGTTGCTAGTGCTACTGTGACACAACTTTCTATTGAAATATTTTGTGTTAGTCTTAAAGAGTATTCGTTACAGTATTTTTTTCTTTCTTCATATAGATACTCCTTCTAAACTATCAAGGAAGGAGTTGGCTATCCGGGCCAGGCAACGGTAGCTGGAGGCAATTGTTGCCGAATATCGGCGGCTGGTGGCTCAGGAGGATGAGGATGACTCGCAGTCAACATCCACAATAGCTGCATCCTCTTCTGCTGCCCCTGGGTCATACATCCAGTGCAGTACTCCAGCGGTACGGCGCCATGGTCCGGCAGCCACCCGCCGCTGCTGAGCAGCGAAAACAACAGCTGCCCCCCACAGTACTTGCACGGCTCGTATGCACCGATTGACCCTGCGAGTGGCCTACCTTGAGCAGGAGGTGGCAAGTCAGAAAGCCCTGCTCAAGGCCTTCGAGAGAGAGCTGCGTGACCACCTGGCCACAGGACACAGCCGGCGAAAGTAGAGAGAGAGAGACTGTCCCTTACCCCTTTTTTAAAGACTTTTGGGGGGGGTGGGAATTAGGCGTTGGGGTTTTTGGACTTTTGGGGACATTTCATGGACATTGGTTGGGGTTAGGGAGGGGGGTTGGTCGGGTCTTGCGGGACAGTTTATTTTTGTTAGGGTCTAAATAATTATTTATTTTCTACTTAAACATAGCATACACGTTTTTATGTTTTGTGGGAGAGGCGGGGGGGGTTAACTGTACGTTTGTTTTCCTGAAACTTAACTGGCTGGTTGATTCAAATTGTCTAAGTAATCGCCCAAATTTGTACAAAAGTGCCACTGACAGAGTTAGTGAATTCAATTGTCCTACTACTTTACTAGTACTACCTTCAGTCTCTCCTCTCCTCCTACTCCATTATTCTTCCTCCCCCAAAATGCTTATCTTAACTGTGATTCGTGTTTGAGAATAGGGCTAGGCACAGGGATGACTGTAGCAAATGTGGATTAAGGTTGGCTATGGAATCCTGGATGGATGAAATGGCATTCTTGTGGTTGTAGTGTAGTGGTACACACTGGGAATAGCAGCATATGAAAAAAAAGGAAATGAGACATTGAGTGGCCTGAGAGGAGCATTAGAACAGTACGATAGTACAGTACACAAGAACAGTGCCATAAATTGTAGCCTAAGCAATGCTAAAGTATTCAATCAAAAGTTAACTAGTAGTTGCACGGATTATGGCTCTACAAGAACTAGTACTGAAGGATGCAGCAGCGTAAGCTTTCGTCATGTGTAGGAGGACGTTGTTGTTGATGAATCCACTCGATGGCGGAGTCGGACATGAAATTCTCAATTGATTTGCAAATACTCATAGGTGTGTCTCTAGCACAATAGGAATATCTCCTCGGATTCCTTGACCTGCCTTGAAATTGATTTTCTGTTGCTTTTGACTTTATCCTCCCCAGCAAGCGTGTGGAATTATTGGTGTCATTTAGTCACACCCACAGCCCGGGGGAAGAGGGTTAGGGTTTGAAAAATGGATAGAAATGGGGGTTTTCAGGAAAGTTTTTTGGAGATAGAAAAAAAAAACACAGCATGGACACACAACAAATGAAGAAAAACAAATCTTTGGATACGAAGATATCCATCAATCTTTTAAGGGATATAAAGGAAGTGCATGCATGAAGTTGTTTGCTAAATGGATGGTTAGGTTACTGAAAAGTAGTTCTTACTACAACTACTAGTACTAAACAATTAGACAGTACAGGGCTGCATTAATTACGCAATTTTACTTGCCTATCTGCCCTCAGAGAAATAAACACTTATTAGTACATTACATTAGTTTTAAAAATAGCAAAGAAACTTATCAAATAGCTGTAGGGATGAATTTGAAGTAGAGAGCAAACTCACACTGTCGCACTCATAAAAGTTCACAACAATAACATTATTTAAAAGATAAGTGAAGTGGATTCTGTAACTGTATGTTGTAGTTGTCCTGGTCAAATTTGGGAAGTTACATGCATCCAGCCATTCCTCTTATTCGCGGTACTCCTCCATTCCATCGGGCGCTCCGTCGATCAATCTTGGTGACCACACTGTCCACTGCCTGCCTGGCGGATTCGGAATTGCGAATTGCTATGTTAAGCCTGAGTTAATGTTTTTCCCATCTCACAGGGCCTGTAATTGTCGATGGAAAAACAGAAAGGGATATTAAAACACCCCGGGGGGAGAAAATATAGGGTACGGTGTGTAGTGCAAAAATAACACTTTCACTTTCAGAGGCGACAGTATAATATGCATCATTTCTAAAGTGCCTACTCTGGGTCTCTGTTTCCAGGATAATAATTAGCACACAGCAGGCCAGGGCCATGCAGACAGTCAAGGCATGCAGCACTGAGTGAACCAACCTCCATGTAGCATACCTCTTTGACACAGACAGACAAAGCAGATCTAATTTTATACAACAAGCCACATAGCAACAATTTTACATGAACATCTGTCTGGACTCTGGCATAACTCTACACTGGCTCGACCACTCCATACCACGACTAGACAGACATGTTGTTCTGCTATGGTTGTTGTTGACTTGTTTACCTGTTTGCCACTCACAAAATGGCCATAGTTCTTCCGTAAATCGACGATGATGATCCATCCATCCCAGTGAGTGATTGAAAAGATATTATGTAACTTTGGTCATCATGACTCATCTTCATCATGGTGTTCGCAAACTCAATGTTGTTCATGCAGTCACAGTCTACACACAGTGAGTCCAAGGACATTTTCCATATTAAAAAATGCAACATAGTGGCCCCTGCAGTAGAAGGAAAATTTGCATTAAACAAGGTAAACAGAGTAGACTTGAGTTACATTTAGTGTGTAAAAGATTAAATAATAACATTACACATAGGATTCATTTCATGCACAACAAACAAACAGCAATTGCTTTCATCAGAGCCAAACAGCCAGTGTTGTCCACTGCATGCCATCTCATCATTCATTACCTGTTCCACTTTTTGTCAGCATCTTATTCTTAAGTGAAGGGCCACAGGGCAGCCTCTCGTGTCAATTTCAGAAGTAACAGTCAGCATAGCGACAGTTTCTTGATTCAGCGTAATCCGGCCATCTGCCTTGAGGGAAACAAATGGATAGGGGGGAGTATGGAGGAGGGGGATAGAGGAGCATGACTGAGTTGTGAACTTGTGAACTTCAGGAATGCAGACAGCGTCACCTTCAATATGGAAATGAGACGAAGACAGTGCTGCTGATTGATTTGTTGTGATAAGAATTTTGTTGTGCTAAAAGTTGCAAAACAAAGAAAGACACACAGAAATAAAAGTGAATAAGGATGAAAAAAAAGTAAGTATTTCAAGCCTAGGTGTCAAGGAAGTAGAGCTCGTCCTCAAACTCTGTGAATTGAACCTGGAGTAGGTCAGCTAGCAGAGAAGAACTTCCGTCACCTAAGTAGGTGTCCTCTTCTTCCTGCGTGGATTCACGTATTTTGTAATCTGGTGGTATGAAGTGCTGATTCATCTTGATCCTTATTAACCTCTCCATATTTTTGGGCGAGAGGCAGGTCCTTTTTGAAGTTACAATGGCAGCAGCAGCACTGAAAACACGTTCAGAAGACACACTTGCAAGTGGGCAACCCAAATCATTTTTAGCCATTTTTAGCCAGCTTGGTGATCAGTGGCCATTGAGGCCTTTTTCCATACCAATACACCAATGGGTTCAGATCAAAGAAGACCTCTGTTGGGTCATCCAGATAGGCCAGCACCATACACTCAAGGTCCTCGTTGGGTGCTCCACTTAGCGTACCATCTGTTGCCTTTGCATCAACACTGGAACGAGCAAACCCATGATGAGTTATCCAATCCGCTTCCGACAATATTATGGCTGGGCCTGGTGCAGGTGATGATGATGATACGGTTGCTGCTGTCGGTAACGGTGGTGAGGGAAAGTGACTGCCTTCGCCCAAAGAAGTGGACCTTGACGCCGGATAGCCTGCTTCTTCAGTAGTACTTTTGATGGTTCCTTCAATTTCCTGCCGCTCTTTTTCGAACCGAGTGGCTGACAGAGCTAGCTAATGTTTGTACTTGGAAACATCTTCTTCAGAAAAAGGAATTAATGTATTGCTGGTCAGTGCCTTTTTGTACCATGGATCCAGAATAGTGGCACAAATGTAATGTTGTTCTGAATGTATGCCTTTAAGCCTTGCATTGTCAACTAGGCAGCTTAATAAGCTCTCCGCCAACCGATATGCGTCTTGTTTTTCACCATCAACTTAGAGCGTTGAAGACACCACCTTCAGTTGGTGCTCTAGCATGCACATCGATAGGATAGCTTTGCCCAAAGTACAGACCTCCCTGCTGACTTCACGGGTGAAGACCTCAAAAGGACAAAGCATGTCTGTCAGGCTTTTAACTATGTCCCATTTCTCCACCTCTAGCCTCATATCTTTCATAGAAGCAGCCAGTGCGTTAAAGACATACTCACTAATTACCAAGTACTGCTCAAACAGACGCTCAAGCATGTAGAAGGTTGAGTTCAAACGTATTGCCACCTCCTGGATGAGTCCTCCGACTGGCACTCTACGGTCACTTTGAATGATCCTCAGCTGGTTCCGGGCCTTAAAAGAATGGCTGAAATGTGCGCAGATGCTTTAGCAGGTAGTCAGTAACTTGCTGACCGTGTTTTCTTTTTTCAAGAAATCTTGAACAATATGTTAATGCTGTGCGCCAAACACGGCACTCTGAAATAGACACCATCAGCCATGGCCTTAAGTATATTACTGCCATTATCCGTGTAACATAACCAATCATGCTCCTTCTTGGATGCAGCCATTGAAAGACCTTACTGTTAAACTCCTCCAAAATGTTTACTGCAGTATGAGATTTCTCCCTGGCAAACATGGCTACTGTTGCATGTTTCCGAGTAGTTTGAAAAACTGTGATCAACACTTGCAGCTATCTTCTCTCTAACCCCCGCAAAAGAGACCGAGTGTGCAGTGATGCACATGTAATCGACGGCTTGGCAACTGGTCCACATGTCTGTTGTCAGGTGGATAGTGTGAACAGCACTTTTCTGCAAAGCTGCCCCAATCATGTCCAGCACATCTTGATGTAGTGCTGGAACCGCAACTCTGGCAAAATAGGACCGGCTAGGAACCTTCCATTTAGGGCAGACTGTTGCCACAAATTCTAGAAAACCCACCCCTTCCATGAAAGAAAAAAAGGGAGAACGTCTAGCGCTAACATTTCAGCCAGCATTGCATTATACAGATGTGCTGCGTTCAAATGGCGCCTCCGACCAAAACATGCTTTTAATGGTGGTCTGAACCGTTTGAATATGTATTGATGATCCAGACTTCTTCAACCCAGTTAGGTTCATTGATGTACTTCTTCGCATTGGTGTCTCTACCAGACTCTAACTGTGCCTCCTAGATGTTGCTGGTGTAGAGGGTGTGGGCTCTACCACTGCAGTGCTACAGCCAGGGGTACTGCATGTACCAGAAAAAATGTTTCTCACTGCTTCACCTCCCCCCTGCACAATCAGCTCCTCGTCATCAGATTCAATATCAATGGCTACATTTGGATTTGTACTTTTGGCTTTCCGGATGTTACTTAGGTGTGCCTCCCACTGGATGCTGTGGTGTTTTTTGAGATGACCTCTCTGGCCTCCGTACCATAGTTGGTACCAAGCTTACCCCGACTAACTACTTGTTTACAAATCAAACAAATAACATGGTTTTCCGCCTTTTTGCTAATACTAAAGAAGTCCCAACTGGGGAGTTGATATTTCTGGTGGTGGTGGAGGTGCCACTTTCAATGCCAGATGAAGTGGAGGATGGGCGTGGCGGAATTTGACTCTGTTGTGCACTTACAGCACCAATACTTGAGGTAATGGAGATCGAGCTGGATGTAGGTCCCTGCCGGCCCTTCTGAAGAGAAAATATGGAAGCTGTAGGTCGTGTTGGTGTATTAGTTACCTGTGTTGGTGGTGGTACCAGTGCCACGCCACCCACATCCAGCACAGCATTTCGGGATATGGTAAAAATGTCTGTCTGCTGCATGCCCGCTGGGGCTGGAGTGACGACTGTGATGACTGGGTTGTCATCGTCAGACTCTTCATCAGCAGCATAATACACCACTTCTACTTCTTCTTCGTCATCACCCATAAGTGAAAGCCTTGCAGGAACCTTCCTTTTACCTAGCTTTGTCAGCTCATGGCGTGCCTCCCTCTCAGACTGAATTGGCGGGTGACAATCAAGATCTAGATCATCATAAGGAAGGGGGCTTGAAGAAGAATTTGTACTAGCCCTCCTTTTCCTTGATGGGGATCTGGAAACAATGGATCATCAGGAGTGGCTTGCTCGGCTGATACCTCCGCATGAATCTCGATTTCCTCATGTGCCGCTACTTCTAGAGGAACAAGCATTGTGAGCAGCTGTGCCTCTCCTTGCGCCTCTCCTTGCGCCTCTCCTTGTTGCACCTGTGACTGTCGATACGGCTGTGGTTGAACACTCGTCAGATAAGTTACACCCTGCGTTTATTGAATGCTACTTTGCGATGCGTCAACGCCAACATCACTGGTCGATGGCGAAAGAGTAATTAAAGTGGCTGCCTCTGCGGCACTCATGGGCTTCGGCCTAACTTGGCGTGGTGGCACTGAGACCAATGAAACGGAGGTGCTGCTCCCAGCTTCGTCTCCGGCGGACACCGCCGCTGCAGGCGTAGTTTTTTTTTCTCCCAAAAAAGTGTCAGTCGGCACACCAGTCTCCTTGATAAGTGGAGCCACTTGCTACTTCTGCTCCTTCTTACTGGCTGTGGCAATGGCAACGTTCTTGGTAGAGAAGCTATGGCCACATTTCTTTGGGCCCATCTTTTTCAGATGTCAGAACAGCAGGACGCAGTTGCACGAGTTGCAGAGTTGTCTGTAGCCAGTGGCCACAGGTGACGTCATGTGACATTGTGCAAACACAGCAGCAGGACTTCTTCCTGGCACTACACCCAGTGATGATGATGAGGTTGATTCCTGGTTCTCAGTCTTTGTGCACCTAAAAGCAAAGAAGCCAGAGGAACATCAGTTAAAATGTTGCATATGTAGTGCTTCAATTAATACTATTGCAACTAGGCATTTTTATTATTATTAAGTTAACACAACACACCCAAAAACGGAAAGACACAAAATAAAAATTGCAATTCTAATCAAAAATGGATGTTTAAATTAATAGAAGAGAGACCACACAGAGAGAGTTGTTTCATGCAGCCATTCATAACCCTAGGCCTACTGGCCCGCAAGCTTGCCGGCCAATGGCAAAAACTGCCTGGTCTCAATGTGCCCCCCACCCACATGGCCAGGCCCTGGACCAAGCCGCAACAACACCCAAAAAATCGAAATACACACAAATATCACCCCAATCCAACGCCATCCATGCCCTAAATTATGTTTAAATTCAAGAGACCCCACAGAAAGACTTTGTCCATGCACCACTGAGTACCCCTGGGCATAATGGATGAAAGAAAGACAGAATGGGTACAGGCCTAAGGGCACAAAGCACACCGCCTAGCTTCAAAATGGCCCCTAGACCCCCACCCACATGGCCAGGCCCTGGTCCAGGCCTCAAAATGGCCCCCACCCACATGGCCAGGCCCTGGACCAGGCCCCAACAACACCCCAAAAATTGAAATACACACCAAAATCACCCCAATCCTTTGCCATCCATGCCCTAAATTATGTTTAAATTCAAGAGACCCCACATAAAGACTTTGTCCATGCGCCACTGAAGTACCCCTGGGCAAATTGGATCAAAGCAAGACAGACTGGGTGCAGGCCTATGGCACAAAGCACACTGCCTGGCTTCAAAATGGCCCCTAGACCCCCACCCACATGGCCAGGCCCTGGACCAGGCATCAAAAAGGCCCCCAGCCACATGGCCAGGCCCTGACCAGGCCCCAGCAACACCCAAAAAATCGAAATACACACCAAAATCACCCCAATCCAATGCCATCCATGCCCTAAATGATGTTTAAATTCAAGAGACCCCACAGAAACACTTTGTCCATGCACCACTGAGTACCCCTGGGCATAATGGATGAAAGCAAGACAGAATGGGTGCAGGCCTATGGTAAAAAGCACACAACCTGGCTTTCAAAATGGGCCCTAGACCCCTACCCACATGGCCAGGCCCTGGACCAGGCATCACAATGACCCCCACCCACATGGCCAGGCCCTGGACCAGGCCCCAACAACACCCAAAAAATCTATATATACACATAAATCACCTCAATCTAATGCCATCCATGCCCTAAATGATGTTTAAATTCAAGAGACCCCAGAGAAAGACTTGGTCCATGCACCACTGACTACCTATGGGCCTACTGGCTAGTGTGGCTTTAACACACACCCCACAATTTAAAAAAACTTTCACATATAACAGTGAGCTATTCAATTCCATGCCATCCATGCCGTAAATGATATTTAACTTCAACAAAACTGACAGAAACAGTTGTATCATGCACCCATGACTAACCCTGGGCCTACTGGATACTGTGGCTACCCACAATATATTTTTTTTAAAGTTGTGAAAAAGTTTATAAATTGTAGTTGCAGCAACTGCAACGCCCCACACAAACAACACCAACTTACTTGTAAAATCTCAAATCCAAAAGTAATCCAAAAAAAGTCCTCAAATACAAATATCCAGCAGCAGCCACAAAGAGTAATCCTTCCTGCTCCAGATCCAAATGATCTGGACAAGGACAAAGCAATGGGAGGAGCCTGCTGGACTGGGACAGAAAGTTGGAGACTCTGGGGCACTTCCTTCATCCCACCCCCCAAAAATAAGCTCTTTGCACAAAAAAAGTGCAGCCAAGTGTCAATCTGAGGAGTTATTCTGATCCAAATCATCATTTTCAAAAGGGTTATGCTGCCAGCGATAGATTTCTTGTGCAGAATTGAATTTATTGCAATTTCGGGAAAGCGAGCTGTTCAAATCTCCCGCCGGATGTCAGCTGCGCGTCGCATCTACGTATTCGCTATGGTTTACTCTCGCAATGCGTGATCGCGGACCCTTATGACGTATTTGCATTAAGCATGAGCGAATTTTGCGGATCTCGCGTTCGCGAATTTTGCGGATTTGCGGATTCGCAATCCGCAAAATCCGCGGATTCCCGCGAATTTGCGGATTTTTTTTTTTTGTGTTCGCCCGTGTTTCTGCCAGTTCGCGAGGGTTTTTACAATTTCGCAATTTGCGAACTTACCTGTCGGGTCGCAAGTTTTGCGAACTTGTTGTTTCTACGTGTCCAGCCTGTTTGGGACACTCTTCTTCATCACTGCCACTCTCTGTCACCACTGCCACTCTCTGACTACTCATGCCACCCTCTGGCCCACCCATGCCACCCTCTGTTTCATCACCACACCCTCTGGTTGTCCAGTGTACATTATTTTCGGCAAAGCAAAGCACACCTTCCCTGCCTCAAGTGACCTGAATTAATTGGGGGCTGATTAATGTGTCACAGAATATTTTTTTAGCTGGCACCTGCTTCCTTAGTGCGCCCTGATTAGTGATCTTTTGCACTTGCTAAGTGCTTTCATTGTTGCAAAATTAGTTACAACACCTGCCCTGCCCCAACTGACAATAATGAATTAGGGGCTGATTAATGGATTTTAACTTCCAGCCTGGCTCCTGCTTGTCTCCCTTAGCTGTAATTCAGGACCTTTGTGGCATATGTGTAACTATTCTGAGGTTCAGAGCAGGGTCACATAATAGTTTCAACTGGCAACTGAACTCTGGAGGGGCCCCTCAGGAAGCACTACAGGAAATGGCTACTAATGATGAGCCTGAACTTTTGAACCTGGTAAGTAGTTACTTTCAGTTTTGCTAAGATCGTATTTCTGCAATTTTGCACTTATTCGCGGGGCGCTAACTCACGCGAACAGTGCGAGCAGTGCGAGCAAAATCCGCTGCTCGCGGATTTGCGGATTTTGCGGGAGATCCGCGAATCTCGCGGATTGCGGATTTCCCGAAAATCCGCAAAATCCGCGAGCGGAACGGATTTTCCGCCCATGCCTAATTTGCATTCTCAAAGTCTCGCAGTGCAAGATGGCGGGACTCGATGACATACTCGCGGTTGAAAAGTTTCGCGCGATCACGCAACCAGATCCAAAATGGCGCAGCGCACGCAAACCGGGAGGAAAATAACTCGGCGAACTCAGAATCACGGTAAGTCAACGCCGCGCACATGATATTGTATTTTTGAAGCGCGACCAAGCAAAAAAAATTCACCAACTCGCGAGTTGAGGATTTGTGGGCAATTTCGCGCGATTCGCGGATTGCGAAATTGCCAAAAATCTGCAAATACCACCAGCGGAACTAATTTTCAGCCCATGCTTAAAAATAGACAATGTAGCCCTGCACTAAATCCTTCAGGAATTGAGGTCTTGTATGTTTGAGACCTTAAGTCTGATCATGTCCTCTAAAAGGTCACTCCATGATGAGGACGAAATCTCAGAAATTCCAAACCTATACTCTGACAAGATCACTGAATTAGGGATAAAAGACTTATGAAAAGTAAAAACATTGATAAGAGCAATATAGGAGGTCCAAGCACCTTATCAATTCAGGGAGGTCTTAGCACCTCAAGCGGCAGAACTTATCTGGGTTTCCCTAGCGGCACAACTTATCTGGGTGTCCTTAGCGGCACAACTTATCTGGGTGTCCTTAGCGACATAACTTATCTGGGTATCCTTAGCGGCACAACTTATCTGGGTGTCCTTAGTGGCACAACTTATCTGGGTGTCCTTAGTGGCACAACACCTCTGGGTGTCTGTAGCGGCACAAAGCATCTGGGTGTTGAGGAACTAGAATTCGATTTAGGTCTAGTAAAACATATAGTCACTATTAGTAATTAGCGTGATGCACCTATTAGGCCAATATAGGGATTCAAACACTAATAAGCACGTATAGTAATAATTTAGGGATTAGTATACGCCATATTACACGTTTTTCGCATCTAATCATAAACAATACAGCTTGACCCGACCGGCGCCATTTTGTGGCCTAGTCTGCTTACAGCATTAGTGAAAACCTACCATTACACTTAGCTCAAGCCGTTCTCCTGAGAAATAGTACAACTGTAGCAAACTGCTGATTCTGCACGTTAGGCCTGTCAAGGTTGTAGGTGGGGGTAGGCTGGATAGACGTATTCCAGGAGGCGCTGTGGGGACTCTCTCAGAGCTTGCAGAAGGGAGTCACCCTCTCGACCTTGCTATAATGAGCTGAGCTAAACTATGGAAGCTTTGTGTTCCATATATGGTCTTTTCCCTGCACCAACCTGTACCAACTTGTATTTTTCCTTTCTAGGTAATGGTTTCGAAATGTAACAGTATATATGTGATCTGTTGATAATGTGCCAGCAGTCTTCTCGGCGGACCTCGTGGGGTTAGGTCGCGAGAAGCTCCTCTGGCAGAGTTTGTTTGTATTAATAAATGATTGGACCTTCTACACTGCCAACTGACTGATTCTTGGTAATTGGTATTAGGGCTATTTGTATGGATAGCTCTATTTGGGTTTAATGTATTTTTCGGTACTTCAGTTGGCGACTCGGCCGGGACTCCGCGTTGGGGTCGGCCCTCTGTAATCAGAAAGGAACGGGACATTGGGAAGGGTGATCGGGGGGATCGACCAAAGAATTTGGGGGTTGCTCAGCTCTCCCAATCGAGAGAGCCCCAGTTGCTAGTGACCCCACGCCGGAGTCCTACGGGTGTAACCCGAGAACGGACCACCCTGGTCTACAGGAGTTGGCAGTGGAGAACGCACAATCGAACCTGAGTGCACCAGGTGAGTGATTTGTCTTGTTTTGTGTTGCATATCCTTTGGATTTGAATTTGGAATTTGGTGGCTTCAGGCCATGGAGAACTCAAAAGGGGGTCTGACGGGGCAGTATTGAGACTGCACGGGCGGATGCCCCTGTTGTGAATTTTGGAGAAAACTAGAGATTAAAACCAAACTCCTTGGTGTAACTTATGGTAAAAGTTCACACCCGGCCGGACTGCTCTCGGAAATGCTAGTAGCTGAGATTGGGTAGCACTCGACAAATCTGGAGCGGTGCTTGAAAGAGCGGGCTTAGCCAGAATAGTCCGGGAGGTGAACCATGAATGTTGCCAGATGGTCCGTAGGTCGGTCTGTGGTTTAAAGAAACCTGTGTGGCTATCTCTAGGCAGTCTAAGGACAAGACTGTTTGATTTTGTTTCTTGGGTCCTCCTATTTTCGGAGGTTTTGGATAAGAGTTCTCCATAGGTGGGAGTCGACGGGCTCCACCTTTTGCTTGGAAAAAGTTTGTTTGTCTTTTATGTCAATCTAAAATTGTGGTTGATTTGTTTGTGCGAAATTTAATATGATGGTAAACATGGCCATGTGTATGAGAGTGTTGTAAATAACCCTTTTCTTTTCAGCCAGAAGTAGTTAGATTCTAGAAAAGGGGCAATGCCGTGTCTTAGTAAGGTATGCTTCGGCTGTATTGGCCAGGGAGGTACAAGACTGGACGAAAGCCAACCAGCCCCTCCGTAGAGAACCCCCAGCCATGATATATATTGTAAACATGGTATTGGCCCACTCCTTTTTAATACCTTATGGAATAAGTACAGCAAATATAATGTAGAACTACAATGGGCGAAGACCGGATCTTTCGACGAGAAAACAAGATTGTCTGTTCGCTAAACGCAGCAGACAAGCACTGTCTGATACTCTTAATAAGTGGTAGAAAGAGGCAAAGCGGAGATATACACGGGCAGAGAAAATAATAAAGATACAGCAAGGGCAGACCGTAAGTCAGAAAGCCATTGCTCATGATAAAAATCAGACAGAGCAAAATATTGAGTGTTTAGATAGACAGTTTAGGTTACAGGTAGACAAAAGGTATGTGACTCTAAATGAAGCGGAAGATGAGATAGAAGATTTATTGAATGTGCGGCCTCCCCCACCGTATGCGCCTCAACTCATATATCCCGCTGTGCCTCTCTAACCAGTTACTGCTTCCCAAGCCTCCGTCCCGGAGGCAGACGTGTCTCTCATTCCCCTAGGTACTACTACTTATACCACCAAACTGAAATATTTGACACTTACTTTGCCACCTGACAAACAGTTTTATTTGCCAATATTTTAAAAAGTGTTTTATGTCCTATGATGATCTAGATGCATTTTGTAATGATTTTTAATAATTTTATACAATAAAATTGACTTGACTTGACATTCCCCTAGGTACTACTCGTGCCACTCCTACCTCATCGAGAGACACGGCTACCCTTATCCCTGACACACAGCAACCCCCGGGAACTTCCTGTATAGTTTTGGCAGCCCCAAGTCCTATATGGATGTCTCAATCAGCTAGTGCATCCCCCAAGGACGGAGAGCGTAATCCATTAGGGGATCCTGGAGGACTAAATGCTAGACGATTATTTACAAGAGCCTCTTTGGGCTATAGTGAGAAAGAAGCTATAGCGGATCAGGCAGTTAAATGGATGCGGAAAGATGTATATACAATAACTGACTTGTGGAGTACCATGAGGGATCTCAAACCGATTATGCAGCAACATGCTTTGCATCAAATGTCCCGCTTTCTTATTGATGAATGGGAACAATGCTTTCAGGATGGAGCCGCACCTCAAATATTGTACGACATCTTGGACCGAGCTCACAAGTTCGATCTCAGTCCGGTGGAAGTTGGTTACATGCACACACTGATTCCCCCCGTAAAGTCGATTGGGATAAATTGACAGCTTGTAGACAGAAGAAAGATGAAAGTGTTTCTGATTTTTTCACACGGTTTGAAGGAACTTTCATTGATTTTAGCGGACAGGACCTAGCCACAGAAGGCGGGGTCTGGTATTTTGTAAATCGGCTTGCGACCAATTTGATACCTGAAATTTCTGCTCGGTTACAAGCTGCTGAGAGTACCTGGACTACCTCTACTCTTCCGTGATATTAAGCATGGCCCAATATTATGATCACAGGGAAAATTAGAGCAAGGATAAGGTGGAGAAAAAGGCCAAGGATCTTAAAACCAGAGTATTGTTACAGCAAGTCGTTCGAGGACAAGGAGGAGGGAGAGGAGTCTGAGGGCCCGTATCTAGAGGGGTGGGGACAGGCAGAGGCGCAGGCGCAGTCCAGCCGTTAGGGTTAAATCAGTGTGCTTATTGTAAACAGGAAGGACATTTGAAAGCTCAGTGTCCGTTACTGCTTGCCCAGAACGGAGCGGTTCAGGGACGAGGACGTGGGCGAGGTGTCCCAGACCGGAGTGATATGTATAGGGAAGAGGCGGCTCAAGGCAAGTCTGAACTGAACTATTTTGATAACCCCCAAGGTAGGCAATACTATAATGAGGATTACGCATTTGGAGATCAGGATGGGTATGTTCACCCATAGGACAGCCAGGGACAGAGTAGGGGCCAGGTGTCGATCCCAGTCAATCAACAAGGACCCTATGTGAGAGGGGAACGGATTGGGACTTCTGAGAATTTTCTAATTGACACTGGAGCAATGAATAGTTCTGTTGCTTGATCATTGGTTCCAGGGGCTGCTCTGTCCGGCCAAAATAATGTATCTGTGGGATTTTCAGGAGTTCCGGTGGTAAGCCCCATCTCTAAACCCCTCCCTTTCACTATTGGTCCTTCTACTATTGATTCGCCTTTTCTATTGACTTCATATTGTGGTGAGAATTTATTGGGTCTGGATATGTTGAAAAAGCTGAATGCAAAAATATATTGCTCCCCAGACGGTGTTTATTTAACAATACAACCCCACACTGACAGTATGAAACAATGTTTTGCTAAAAATGAACCCCTTCCACCTGAGTTTGATACCATCCCTACCACAATATGGGCAACAGGGGATGCGGATGTTGGTAAATTAGATATCCCGCACGTCCATATTACGCTGAAAACTGGTGTGAAATTACCCTGTATACCTCAGTACAAAATTTCGCCGGCTGGCGATGAGCCTTGATCTCAATCATTCAGGACTTAATTGATAAAGGGGTGGTTGAGGAGACAGCTGCCAATATGTGTAACAGTCCGATTCTCCCGATTTCGAAGAAATCGCGTGATTCTGGATCCCAGGGGAATATTGATGCATATCGTTTTGCAATAGACCTGCGGGAGATTAATAAGATTGTAGTACCACAGTACCCCGTAGTGACTGATATCACTACTATACTTACGATGATCCCACCTACTGCCCAATATTTTTCGGTCATTGATCTGAAGAACGCATTCTTCAGTATCCATATCCCTCCTGATAGCAGGCAGATCTTCAGCTTCTCGTTATCTGGCCGAAGCTTCAGATTCTGTCAAGCACCTCAAGGCTATACTGAAAGTCTGAGCATCTATACTCAGGCCCTTAAGGCCCTGTTAGACGATTTAGTCTTGCCCGCAGGCAACGTGCTCTTGCAATATGTGGACGACTTGTTGATAGCGTCCGACACTAAGGAAGGCTGTAAGGATGCCACTGTTAAATTACTGCACCATCTGGCGGCGAAGGGTAATAAGGTGTCCCTGTCTAATTTCCAATACTGTTGACAGGAGGTGACCTACTTAGGTCACCTACTGTCGAAGGAGGGTAGGTGTTTGACTCCTGAGCGTATTACTACCATCTCTAACATGTCTGTCGCTTGTACCCAACGTGAAGTTCGTGCTTTTCTTGGCATCACATCTTACTGTCGCCAATGGATATCTAATTTTTCTCTTCTTGCTAAACCTTTGTTGCATTTAACCACTAAAGATGTGCATGAACCCCTCCCTTGGACAGATGAATGTCTGCATTCTTTTGACTCTTTGAAATCTACTCTTTGTTCTGCACCAGTCTTGGGTACTCCTGATTACCGTAAACCCTTTGTACTATACGTGCATGAGGTCGACGGTTGCTCGCTTTCAGTGTTAACGCAAGGATTTGGTGGTAAGCAAAGACCTTGCGCTTATTTTTCGGCCACATTGGATAATGTTGCCAGAGCACTCCCTAGCTGTCTAAGGGCCACTGCGGCTGTTGCGGTGTCCATCCGGCAGTCGGAGGGGCTCGTCCTAAATTCCAACCTAACAGTGATGGTGCCACATGCGGTGGATGCTTTGTTAAATAAAACTAAGACACAGCATCTTACGAGTGCACGCCTCACTGGTTATGAATTAACACTATTTGCTCCACATATCACGATTAGGCGATGTGCCATGTTAAACCCTGCCACATTGCTACCACTCCCTTCGAGTGAAATTGCAAATGATGTACATGATTGCATATTCCGAACTGAAGAAGAAACGAAGGGTAGGATTGACCTCACTGACATTCCTCTATCTGACCCTCAAGGGGAGTTATATGTGGATGGGTCTTGCTTCAAGTTAGCAAATGGCACAACAACAGCTGCATATGCAATCACCACACTAAAAACGGTAGTTAAAACATCTCGAGTTCCCCATCGATCAGCCCAGGCTGCTGAACTGGTGGCATTATTACGAGCCTGTGAATTAAGCAAAGGACTCAAGGTTAACATCTACACAGACAGCCAATACGCCTTTGGCGTAGCCCATAGCTTTGGGCGGCTGTGGAGTGAGCGGGGTTTCCTCACCTCTCATGGCCAGAAAATACAGAATGGTCCCTTGGTGTTACGATTACTTGATGCCCTAACCTTGCCCAAAAAGCATAATAAAATTCAGCGCCCATAAGACAGTAGTGGACGAAGTGTGCGAGGGGAATGATTTTGCTGATCAGGTCGCTAAGCAAACGGCTCAGTCCACAATATCGACTATGTTTGTAACGTCTTCTGCAAGATGGATGGAGGAATCTGATTTGTTTGATAATACCATAGAGAGCGTGAAAGAACTAAAGAAAGAAGCCACTCCAGTCGAATTGGAGCGATGGGAGCAGGAAGTGGGGAGATTAATATGAAAATAACTGTTGGGTTGATTTGACAGAAAAGCAAAGATGGCTGTTACCCAATGCTTTGGTACAAGCTATTGTAGCTATAGCCCATGGTCCAGCCCATGTTGGAGCTAAAGGAATTTGTGCTTTGTTAGACCCAGTATGAAAATAACTGTTGGATTGATTTGACAGAAAATCAAAGATGGCTGTTACCCAATGCTTTGGTACAAGCTGTTGTAACTATGGCTCACGGTCCAGCCCATGTTGGAGCTAAAGGAATTTGTGCTTTGTTATACCCAGTATGGAATAACCCTAACATACAAAGGACGGCTGTCCGTTTGGTTCAATATTGTATGGTCTGTTAGCAACACAATCCGGGGAAGGCAGAAAGTTTTGCACCCCCAAGTTTACAGTTTGAAGTACTCCAGATGGATTATATCCACATGGAGCGCGTCAACAACTTAAAGTATGTTTTGGTAGTGGTTTGTTCCTTTAGTAAATCGGTTGAGGCTTACCCAACTAAGAAGAACACTGCCTTGGCTACAGCAAAGGCTCTTATCAAGGAATTTATCCCTAGATATGGATTGCCTCGTTTGATTTGGTCAGATAACAGTGGGCACTTTCATGGGGCCCTTGTTAGACATATCTGTGATGGATTCCAAATAAGACAAAAATTCCATGCCGCCCGGCACCCCCAGTCAGCAGGATTAGTGGAGAAGTATAACGGAATATTGAAGCTCAAAATGGCTAAAATTCAAGAGAGTACTGGTTTAAAGTAGCCTGACACACTACCCTTGGCCCTCATGTCATTACGAGTTACCCCTCATTCACGATCTGGTCTCTCCCCCTATGAGGTCATCTTGGGGGGATACCTAGACCACGGTCTTTCACTGATGTTGAATATCCTATGTTGATCGATTACCTGTATACCTTGACTAAAGACCTCTGTTCTATTCATCAGCAGGTAGCATCTGTACTGCAGCCTCCGCCAGAGGACCCTGGACATCGATTGGAACCTGGCCAGTGGGTGCTGGTCAAGAAGTACGAGCGGGACACCAGCCTGGCCCCGAGGTGGTCTAAACCTCACCAAGTCCTGCTTGGTACGCGGACGGCTGTAAAGGTGGATGGGAAGAAACACTGGATCCATGTGTCCCATCTTAAACGACTGCCACTCCCGCTTCCTTATGATCAGCAGCACTCTGGTGGAATTTTGACCCAGGAAACTGAGAGAGCCACTGCATTTGTCCCTTTTTCCGACGCCTGCCAAACAGAGAAAAGGCAAGAAGAAGGAGTGACGGGATCGGGCGAACCGGTCTCAGTTGAATCCGCAATTACCCTAAATCCTGTCATTGATATTCCGGTAAGCAGCAGCCCCGATGAAGGAGAAGTACCTTCTTTGCTATTTTCTGATCAGGAAGTTCCGGGTCATGTGCGATACAACCTAGGGCCAAGAAAACATCACAGTGCCTCAGACGCCACGGCTAGGAGATAAGGAAAGACTTGAATAGAAGGGGTTTGCTAGATTCTGGTTCTGAGGTACTGAGCGAGACACTAGACTGAACCCGTTGAGAGCTGGAACTTTGTTGTTGTGCTCTGTTCAGAAAGAAAGACTGACACAGTTAAACGGCCAGGTTGTACATCGGATTCCCTTGATAACAGCGTTTTGTTTTCTTGAGATGAACAATAGGAGTCTGCCTGTAAGACTCTGACGGACACAGGGAGAAGAACCCTCTGGCAGGACGGACTGCTGTGCCCGAGTTTAGTTTTGGACTTTTAGTTAGGAATGTACCCTTTTGGTCGTATTGTACCTGAAGAAGAGCGTCCTATTGCACCACGATATTTGCCATTTTATGAGCCAATGTTTTCTGCTTGTACCATGCGTGTAAAAGTAGCCTTTGTGTTAGTGATAACAGTTATATTAGCCATCTTTATGGGTATATTCATATATTTAGAGTATAAGTATCCTATGCAAGCTATGATGCCCTCTACCATTGCCCCGCCTGAGCACTTGATGTTAACCTTAGCACCAAATAAAGGAAGACACCGCCAGACTTATGCAAAGAATGTATTTGTAGAAATGCTCCACCAAACCCATAGTACCACTAATATGACCGATTGTTGGGTTTTGGGCTTTTGCCATCAGTTATGCATAAACACGACTTATTTCTCTCTCTGCCCTTATCCTACTTAGGTAGCTGTGAAGCATGGTTTCAAATGTTCTCTGCTATGTATAACCATTATGTGGAAAACCCCAAACAGTATTCAGAAAAAGACTATAATATAATTCTAGCTTACATTGAAACACACCAGGGATTCGATCCAGCAGGAAATGGGGTGAGGGATCATTGGACCCAGATGCTTGTATGAATTTGTATACTGTTAATGAAAACAGTACTTGGTTGAAAGATGAACTTTATGATTTTGCCAGTTTTAATCATTCTCAGTATTTTCAGCAGTTTGTCACCAGGAATGTCACTAGTGAGCGCATTATGCCCGTCCCTATTTTGAATACCTCCTCCGATTTTTGTGTGCAGGGAATTGGACACATTCAAGTTGGAAATAGTTTTTGCAATTATACTTATAGAATGAAAATCTTCAGCAGCCCTCCACTGTTGACACCACCAAATTTATACTTTGTTTGTGGGGAAAATGCTTATGCTTGGTTACCGCGGGGATGGGCGGGGCAGTGCTACCTGTCTTTCTTGTACCCCCCTGTATACATAGCACCAACAGACTATCATAAAACCCACCGACTTCATAGCTCAAAAGTGGTTTCCACTAGACAGCGAAGACAGCTCGGAATGACTGAGGTTGACCAAACTGACACCTCCTTGCAACAGTTTATAGATTTTAGTAAAGGATTGGTCACTTTCTGGGGGCCAATATTCAATAGCAGAGAAATAAGACGATTGTCCAGAATAGTAGAGAATGTCATTAATATCACCACCGAGATTATGACCAATATCACTGTAGAGCTTCAGGATACAAGTCTTGTTTCACTGCAGAACCGGATGGTTCTTGACGTTATCCTGGCTGATCGAGGAGGAGCATGCGGAGTGATCGGCAGCTCCTGCTGTGTGTATATTCCAGACTCCGCCCCCACGGTTCATTTAGCTATTCAGAAATTGCACCGCATCGTGGCAGAAATGCACATTGAGAATGGGTCCTGGTCACTCTCTAACTGGTTCTGGGGGCTTCTATCGACTTGGGGTTGGAAACTATTGATGATAGTAGCTGGAGCAGCCGGTATCCTCTTTACCTGCTGCCTTTGTATGCAATGTGGTCCGGCTTGTTGCTCCTACTGTGCTACCAAAGTGACAGCCATGTTCGCCCCTTCTCCTGTTCCTTCTAAAACTCAGATGCTCCAACAGGAGATTTCTGAGTTAATGGTCATTGATGAGGAAGTTTTTCAGGATTAGTACTTCCTTTAGTTAGCTACATCACGCTAAAAGGAGGGTTTGAGGAACCAGAATTCGATTTAGGCCTAGCAAAACATGTAGTCACTATTAGTAACTAGTGTGATGCACCTATTAGGCCAATATAGGGATTCACACACTAATAAGCACGTATAGTAATAACTTAGCGATTAGTATACGTCATATTACACATTTTTTGCATCTAATCATAGGCAATACAGCTTGACCCGACCGGTGCCATTTTGTGGCCTAGTCTGCTTACAGCATTAGTGAAAACCTACCATTACACTTAGCTAAAGACGTTCTCCTGAGAAATAGTACAACTGTAGCAAACTGCTGCTTCTGCACGTTAGGCCTGTCAAGGTTGTAGGTGGGGGTAGGCTGGATAAGCGCATTTCAGGAGGCGCTGTGCGGACTCTCTCGGAGCTAGCAGAAGGGAGTCACCCTCTCGACCTTGCTATAACGAGCTGAGCTAAACTAAGGAAGCTTTGTGTTCCATATATGGTCTTTTCCCTGCACCAACCTGTACCAACTTATATTTTTCCTTCTTAGGTAACGGTTTCGAAATGTAACAGTATATATGTGATCTGTTGATAATGTGCCAGCAGTCTTCTCGGCGGACCTCGTGGGGTTAGGTCACGAGAAGCTCCTCTGGCAGAGTTTGTTTGCATTAATAAACTATTGGACCTTCTACACTGCCAACTGACTGATTATTGGTAATTGGTATTAGGGTTATTTTTAAGCATAGCTCTATTTGGGTGTAATTTATTTTTCGGTACTTCAGTGTCCCTAGTGGCGCAACACATCTGGGTGTCCCTAGCGGCACAAAACATCTGGATGTCCCTAGCGGCACAAAATATAATGCTCTTTACAATATGGGAGATAAAGAATTTAATGATATAGAATCCTCAGACACACCTGATGAGTATGTCCTTGATCTTAATGAAGATGATCAAGAATTTTACAATCCATAAGAAGAACTCCCATCATCCTCTAAGGACATTATCCTTGACCCGTTAGGGAAAGAAATGTTTCCCCATTAAATCTGAAACACCCGAGAAGTCTCAAAATGAATTAGAAATTGGATAAGAAACCTCTTAGAAAGGGACACTTGTAACATCCTTAGAGCTGAATGCTCTAGACCTTCTGCTGAGGATAACAATTGGTATACCTCCAATTTGGACCCTGAACTCATTAAAATCCTATTCAAACTTGGACGTGATCCAAGAAAAGAGATGGAAAAATCCCCAAAAGGGTGCCAAGGCCGTCTTCTCGATGTACTTGGACCTTTGGCCAGAATCCTAGATTCCGCAGAAGATAGCCACATCAATGGCACCCCTCTCAACACCAATCTCATCATGGGATGGAGCCAGAGAACATTAATTCTACTGGGTAATGCCAGCGCTAGCATTAATGTAGAAAGACAAAGTCGCTTTGACTAAAATAAATCCCAAACTAACTGACATAGCAGATAAAGAACTCTTGCAAAACCCAAAAGGCCTCATTAAACCCTTGGGGAAATACGTCTCCACTTTCACCGCCCTGGACCAGGCACAGCAAAATATGCGCAGAGTTTTCAATCCTAACATTTTATGGCGGGCCAGAAGGCGGGTCCACTCTTTCGGCCGCTTCACTCAAAGGCCATTTCCAAGATCCTCTGGTTTCGGAAGAGGCCAACGCATCAGAGGATTTAGATCCTGTGGAACCTTCATCTCAAACAACCCTGCAAGTGAGAACTCTCTCCCCTCTCCCTTCTCCTTCTTCCCCCCCAAAAGTGGGTGGCAGACTTAAATACTTCCTTCACAATTAGAGATTGATCACTCAAGATCCTTGGTTCTTAAACACTGTCAATGAGTTTATGATAGATTTTACTCACCTACCTTTACAAAATGATTTCCCAAGAGACATGCATCTCTCTCCACAGCAACAACAAAAAATAGAGGAGTAGATCTCCTCTATGCTTCAGAAAGGAGACATAATAGAGGTCCCATTAGAAACTTTAAGATTTATAAGCACACTCTTTCTTGTAAAAAAGAAAGACAAAGGTTGGAGACCTGTCATAAACTTAAGAGAACTAAACAAATATTTGGTGTATAGATACTTCAAGAAGGAGGGCATCCATCTCTTTAGGGATTTTTCTCTAGAGGAAGACTGGCTAGTCAAACTAAACCTAAAGGATGCTTAATTCACCATTCCTATGGCCGAATCCCACCAACCCTTTCTTCAATTTGTCTGGAAAAATCACCTTTACCAATTTCAAGCACTCCCCTTCGGACTCTCCTCTGCCCCTTGGCTGGTACGGAGATCAAATCTGTCTGGATGAAGAAGCCAAATCGTAACTAGCCTGGTGGCTCAAGAACCTAGACTCTTGGAACGGAAAGCAATCTTCGGTTCAAAACCAGAGTTTGTTTTAGAATCAGATGCAAGCCCTCAGGGCTAGGGAGCTTGCCTTCTCAATCAGAACACTGGTGAAATTTGGTCACAAGAGTAATCATCTCACCACATAAATTATTTAGGACTAACAGCTGGTCTTTACGCCCTCATGAGCGCACCAAATCTGTGGACCTCTCAAATCTAGCAAAGAAACTTTGTATGTTCTGTCTGGAACATAAGATCGCTCTCAAAGTGGAAAACCTTCCGGGGAAATCGAACATCTCTGCAGACTGGAACTAAAGATTCCTGTTAGATCAGCAATTGGAAACTGAATGTGTCTGTGTTCAGTACACTAAACAAGATCTGGGGCCCTCTAGAGATAGACTTATTTGCGAGCAGACTAACCTTTCAACTGGGGAACAACTTCAGCTGGATGCACGACCCGGGTGCTCTAGCAATCAACGCCTTACTACAATCTTGGAAAGGAGCCAAGGTGTACGCATTCCCTCCCTTTGCCATGAGTCAGAGAGTTCTTCAGATAGTGAGACAGGATCAGTGCTTCCTTGTCCTAAAAACTTCCTTTTGGCCATCCCAAGCATGGTTCCCCACCACTCTAGAACTAGCTGCAAACCCTCCCTTCTTTATTCCCACCCTAGAGAACCTTCTTGCAGACGTAGACGGAGGAGTTCACCCCCTAATTCAGAACAGGAGTCTAACCCTTCTTGCCTGGAGAGTGTCAGGAGATCCAATGGAATCTCAGGACATCCGGTGACGGCTGCAACTCTCCTCGGAGAGTCATGGGCCCAAGGCACTCACTACAGATATAACAAAATATGGAGAATCTGGGTACATTGGTGCCTGGAAAGTAACCTGGTTTCCTTGGAAGCACCTATTGTTGACATAGTTAACTTCATTGTTAAACAATTTGATAAAGGCCTCAGCTATAGAACTATCAACTGCTATAGATAGGCTATTTCTGCTCGTCATGTCCTTGTCTATGGTAAAACGGTAGGTAAAAATGTCATTGTTTTTAGAGTGATGAAAAACATTTGCTTAAGAAGACCTCCTAAACCTAAATATGAGAGTCTTTGGGATGTCAAACTAATCCTTGATCTTTTCAATAACTGGCCTGTTAATACTCTCCTCAATAAAAAAAAAATTAAAAAACCTTTCTATTAAGCTGGCTACTCTACAATGCCTAATCTCAAGCAGAAGGGTCTCTGATGTCAAAGCCCTGCAGATTACGAATAGATCTTTTGACATGTTCGGAATAAAATTTGAGATTTATAGACGATCAAAGACAATGTCTGATTCAATCTCTTACCCACGTTTTGATTTATGTCTAAAACTTTGCGTTGTGGAGTGCATGAGAGAGTATGATCGCATAATGTTTTCTCTTTGCCCTCAGGATGTTAACCAATTACTTATATCCTTTGTTAAACCCCACAAAGGCATAACTTCAACCTCTATTGCTAGATGGGGTAAGACTGTTATGAGTTTAGCAGGTATTGACTAAGCGAAATTTCAAGCTCACTCCCTTAGAGGGGTACTATGGCCAGTAAATCTTTCTGGTCTGGAGGTAAGTTGGATGACTTTCTCAAAGCTGCTTACTGGTCAAATGAAAGCACCTTTGCATGTCAATATTTCAAGACTATCGAACATATGTCTGATGTTGTTTTTCAAAGCTCCCAACATGCATAATGTAGCCTCCGTTCTTGTAATGAATTTGCAATTCTCATATTAACATGACTAGAGAATCTGGATTTCATTAAAGACACGGAGGCTGACATTATCCCTCCCATCTCACCATTGGTGATCTTACAATGATTTAATGCTGTTTTTGTTACAGTTTTTGTTACAGTTTATCACTGTACTTTTTATTAACAGTACTTGTTTCATCTCTCGTCCTTTTAGCTTGATAAACTTGACACTATTTTTTACATTCAAGAGATATTTACTTCTTTCTCTTTTCAGGTAATGCTCCTTAACTGTGTGTCGTCTGGCCTTTGGTTTTACCTTCGTTCTTCCTTCTCCTTCATCCTGCTCATCAGAAGATCGTTTTGATGTTTCAAGTTTCATTAACTTATTTTCCTCCACATTTAAAAGAGGCATATTGTTGATGGCTCATGCCTTTCATGTGTTGCTAATGTTCTATTCTGGAACCTTTTAATATTGTGATGTAAGCGGCTGCTTGGACTGCATTAAAGGAATAATGCATAATGTCAGCCTCCGTGTCTTTAATGAAATCCAGATTCTCTAGTCATGTTAATATGAGAATCGCAATTTCCCTCTGCAAATAAGCAAACAAAATGTGAGTGCCTGGCCAGTAAAAATGTAGCAGGGGGGCGCACTGCCTGAGTGTGTGCTGCTATCTTCCATTACACTTAAGATGGGCTCTCAAGATCCCATGGATTGAGAAACAGTCCCATAAAGTGTAAACTGCACAATATACACTTCCTGTTAGGGTAGGACGTGTGAATGTGCACCTGCAGTGTTGTATGAAATCCTATTGGCAGAAACGGCACAAACAATTGGCATCGAGACTTTAAAGAGGCAAATTAAACATTCCCTAAATGTATACTTGTGTCACACTTACGGAGCTATGTCTAAGTTTCATACTTATCTCAAACGTCTGCGGGACGGGCCAATCCAGGAGAATAATGAGGGAAAATAGACCAGGATGTTTGTGAACCTTTTCCATTGCTCAATAGACCAAGATTGGTTGCCTAAAAATTGAATACAGTATTTTATTTGTCATGTAGGTTTGTTCATATGAGCAAAGCTACTATAGCCCTTAGGGCTTGATTTAAAGTTTGGTGTGCCCATTACTCCGTCACAAATGTGACATATATACCGTCCACTGTATTTTAAGTGCCAATGGATATGTTGCACTAGTAATAGGGCGTATAGGATACCCGTCCTTTTTGTGATGGAGTAACCTGTCCATAGAACTCTAAATAAGGTCTTAACTGTTTTTACCAGTGGAATCAAACACAAGACTTCACCAACAAGTACTTCACAAGTTCGAATACTCTGGTCGGGAACTATCAGTAAAGAAAAATCAATGTTCTGTGCTTGAGGCAATGCCATCTGATGTTCTAGGTGACTTCTCAGTTGATTTGTCAGTGAGTGGGTGCCAGACAGTTAGGCAGATGCAGTGCTTTATTTGTAAAATAATAGGTGCCAGTGCTCAAAGCACTGCTCAGATGAGGCTGGCGCTATGAAATGTCAGTGCACGAACAGCAAGGTTGCACAGTCCCGAATCCACCTCAGACCTCTTTATTCCACTGCCAGTCATTCCCTGCCACTTTATCTCACTCTTAAAAGTTTCTGCTGTTTCCTATGGATTTTCTGTATTTTTTTTTCTCCATCTTTTCGTTTACTTTGTTTTCCCCTCTGTTGGCCCTCAGAAAATGTCTAATGGAAAAATAGGTACAGGTCCTCAAAAGTAAGTGCCAGTGACCACCCTGGCAACCACCAACTCAAAATAGACACTAGGAGATTCAAAATCCTCATCCTAGGGCAAGGTGCTGGTGGAAACACATTTTTAAAAAATAGATCTTATAAATGTTCTTCACTTTTCCGCAGAAATTAAGTTTTAGCCTGGAAATCTGATAGGTAACTTTCCAGAATTTGATTCCATTAAACCAGATAGGAAGGATCTGGACCAGCCCCTCACTCATTCTGTATACAACTAAGACTGGGGGAGAAGACAAAACAGACATTTAGCTTCAAAGGTGTGGATGACAAATATTTGAGTGATCGATTTTACACAGGTGACTGGCCAATAGTGCTCTCACAAATTCTTTGGCAGATTGGTGCATAACTTTCAGTTACTGTAAGTTCAGTTTTTACATTAATCAGCCAGTATAAAAGTAACATTACACTAATTGATCATTGCAAAGGCTCCTTCAAATATTCCTGGCTAGCAGTGCAGAATTGTCAAGTTGCAAGGGCAATGCTTGTGATCTCCACTCAATATCCATTTAATTGATATATTATCTGTCTTTCCTGGACTCTCTGCTGAGCTGACCAACATTAGCTGGAGGACAGCGAGCTCAACACCCCTTCCATTGCCAGCAGCAAAAAACCATGACAGAACACTGTCATTGGAAAACGTGGAAAATCTAACAATATGCCACGCTACCCCCTCAAACAAAGCACCATAAAGGAAAAACGAACGTCCTACAAACCACTTTACCTACCCTTGCAGAGAAAGGCAAAGCCCTTTGACCTGCACACACTCAATTAATCCTCTCCAGCGTGTAAATCCAAGATTAAAGACAGAAGCCTGTTTGAGAACCTGGAGTGGCCTCGTAATATATTAACACTGCACTGCATAATATATGAACATGCCATTACATGTAGGTTATCTTGCTCTTTGTTCTTGATAGGCTGGCATAGCACCAATAGTGCAAACACAAGATGATGGACAGAGTGCTGAAACTTTTCAACCAATCACCCCCAGTAACAGATCTGGTTTTAATCCATTGTTCTTTTGCTCACTATGTCCCCCCAGTTTGGATCCAGCCATATGCAAATAAGTCTTGACCCTGTGCCTCATGAGAACAGTCCAGCCCCAAATGCCAGACCAGGTCCTCCCTGGACCAGAAACAAGCATCCTGGGACCAGTTTCAGGGTTTCACCCCTCATCAGCCAGCTAGCTTGAATCCAGTGGCGCAGCAAGCAAGGGACCCACGTCTGGGTATTCATTTGGCCACTTAGGGTGCATTTAGCAAACACAGCAAAATGATGGACGGAGTGCTGAAAGTTTTCAACCACTCACCCGCAGTCACAGATCTGAGTTTAATTCATTGTTCTTTTGCTCACTATGCCACCCCAGTTTGGTCCCAGTTGATGAGGCGTGACACTCCAAAACCGGTCCTAGGCTACTTGTTTCTGGTCCAGGGAGGACCTGGCTTGGCAGTTCGAGCTGGACTGTTCCGTTGGGAAGAAGGGTCAAGACTGATTTGCATATGGCTGGGTCCAAACTGGGGTGGCATGGTGAGTAAAAGAATAATGGATTAAACCTAGATCTGTGACTAGGGATGAGTGTTTTAAAAGTTCCAGCACTCCGTTTATGAGCTTGTTGTGTTGCAATGTTTGCCCTAAGTGGCCAGGGTATGCTCAGATATGGGCCCCTTGCTCATTGTGCCACTGAATTAAAGCTAGCCTGCCTGATGAGGGGTAATACCTCGATGCCAGTCCTGGGATGCTTGTGTCCATTCCAGGGCCTACCTGGCTTGGCAGTCGACCTAGACTGTTTGAATGGGAGCAGGGTAATGAATTATTTGCATATGGCTGGGTCCAAGTTGGGGTGGCATGATGAGCAAAAGAATGATGGATTAAACCCAGATCTGTGACTGGGGTGAGTGTTTGAAAGTTTCATCACTCCATCCATCATCTTGTGTCGCTATGTTTGCCCTAAGTGGCCATGGTATGCTCAGATATGGGTCCCTTGCTCATTGTGCCACTGGATTCAAGCTGGCCTGCCTGATGACGGGTAATACCTCGATACCAGTCCTGGGATGCTTGTGTCCAGTCCAGGGCCTACCTGGCTTGGCAGTCGGTTTGGACTGTTTGAATGGGGAGCAGGGTCATGAATTATTTGCATATGGCTGGGTCGAAGTTGGGGTGGCGTGATGAGCAAAAGAATGATGGATTAAACCCAGATCTGTGACTGGGGTGAGTGTTTGAAAGTTTCAGCACTCCATTCATCATCTTGTGTCGCTATGTTTGCCGTAAGTGGCCATGGTATGCCCAGAAATTGGTCCCTTGCTCACTGTGCCACTGGATTCAAGCTAGCCTGGCTGATGAGGGGTGACACCTCGAAACCAGTCCTAGAATGATTATTTCCCCACCTGGGAATACCTGACTTGGCTGTTTGGGCTGGACTATTCCCATGTGGAACAGGGTCAAAATTGATTTGGATATGCCTGGGTCCAAACGGGGGTAGCATGGTGAGCAAAAACACGATGGATTAAACCCATATCTGTGTCTGGGGGTGAGTGTTTGCAAAGATTCAGCATTCCATTCATCTTCTTGCTGTGTTGCTATGGTCACCCTAAGTGGCCAGGGTATGCCCAGATAAGGGTCCCTTGCTCACTGTGCCACTAGATGCAAGCTAGTGTGGCTGATGAGGGGTGATATCCCGAAACCAGTCCTAGGAGGCTTGTTTCCAGTACAGGAAGGACCAGGATTGGCAGTTCGGGCAGGACTGTTCCCATAGGAAGCAGGGTCAAGACTGATTTGCATATGGCTGTGTCCAAACTGGGGTGGCATGGTGAGCAAAGGAATGATGAATTAAACCAAGATCTGTGACTCTGATTTAATTTCTGAAAAGTTCCGGCACTCCATCCATCATCTTGTTGTGTTGCTATATGGCATCAATAGTGACCTGGGTATACCTAGAACGTGTTGAGACTGTGACCTCTTCCATCCTCCTGGGAAATTCATTCAAACAGGGACTCTGGGGCCAATTTTGAAAGTACTTTTATTCTTTAGGGTTTCTTAATCCACAACTGCTACAAAAATAGCAGTTCAGAAATGTGCCATATAAAATAGGTGCAGGAGTAACTCACGCAGTTTCCATGTTGTGTAATCACACATATTTACCTAAAAATTTCAAAAGATTACACAGAATTATTTGAGGAGAGCAATTTTGCATTTATCGCTATTCTCTTAACACAAATATGCCCCCTTGTGTCCAAAATGGACTAGACAATGAATTTTGCAGTAAGAAATAGAGATAAATGCAACAGAACGAGTGGCAGTGTGAGCAGCCACACACATATGACATATGATGTTGGTCGGAGGCTTTTCAGCCGACAACGTTGGTTTCAATTCCGACTGGCTGATTGCAATACAGCTGGTCAGAATTGAAACCGAACAGTCATTCTGGCTGGATTTTGATGGGCTCAGTCGGAACCGGTGCATAATCCATAAGGATGGCATTTTACGCCATCTGCATTACAATGCACGGTTTCCAGAAGGCTTTTTATTGAAAAGTGAGACTGGGGGGCCCTAGCAGGGCCCCCTTATGTTTTTGGACTCCATATGAGGGCCGATCCTGCATCCTGTGGCAGCCTGAGGTGTCTGCCACATGGTGCAGGGATTAACATAATCTCCCATTTCTCCATGGGAGTTTGTATTACGGCTGGTTTATGGCCATAACACAAGCTTTCGTAGAGAAATGTGGAAATGCGACCACACCATGTGTATTCGCATCATAATTAGGTGGTTGAGACCGCCGGACGGAGGTTGGTTGGTCCCATTTCTGCTATGGAGTCGGTCAGAGGAAACTCCAACTGACATTGTAATAAGCCCCTAAATGTGCACTTGGGGTAGGATTTTACCCCAGCTAGCTCACAACATTCAGTGCTAGTAATATACACCAGATTGCATTTTGTACTAAGAACACAGGGGCCGATTTACAGAACTAATCTGAGATAAATCCTAAACGTGCTACTTTTGGTGTTCACAGAAGACATTTAGTAGTAGTAAAGTTAAGACTCCTAACTTTACTACTATTAACGTTACTACAACTTAATGCCTTCAGTGAATCCCAAAAGTAGTAAGTTTAGGATTTGATCTCAGTTTAGTAGTAGTAAAGTTAGGAGTACTAACTTTACTACTACTAAATGCTTTCTGTGACTACCAAAATTAGTACGTTTAGGGTTTATCTCAGATTAGTTCTCTGAATCGGCCTCATAGTGCTAAATGCAAGAGAATATAAACAACAGTGAAAGCGGCTGCTTGCGCGGACTAAATGTGCTCTTGCAATAGACTTTTTTCCTCCAAATTACTCGTAACTATTCAAGCAGGCATAATCACATTGTTACCGGAAATTCCGTGTCAAAGAGTAACACAAAATTACTGGAATTACTCCAGCGCAACTAAAGGTACTCCCATACCATAAAACAAACTCCTCATGTTGGCACACTCTTCAAGCTTAAAATCCTTGAGCCTATCTTTCCTTTAGGAAACCAACCAGTTTTAAGATAGCACAGTCTCGCCAAATTCCAACAAAGTTGGTTATGAGGAATTCACTCTACGGGGCGTATTTACAAGGGGATTGCCCCACTGGAACATCACTTTTTATGACGTTCCGGTAGTGCAATGCCCTGCACGATATTTACAAATTGCCATTAAGCCACTTTGCATGGCTTAGCGCGGATTTTGTAAATATGGTACCCTTTCATGCATTTTTCTGCGTGAAAGGGGAGTGCAATGGGTGTTTTTGTGGGCATTCCACCTCAACACCCATTGCTTTTTGATGCTGCCCCAGATATACACGTATCTATAAATCTGAGCTACAAAAATGAACAACAAGCAAAAGATTTTAAAATGACAAAGCGTGGTGCTGCAAAATTTGCTGCAACGCCGCGGCATTTCCTTGAAGATAGGACCCAAAATTTTACATCACATTCCTTTGAATTTGAAGATGGGATAGGAGTCTGTAGCTAGCAAGACCTCTGTGTACCTTTGCCTCGTCTACTTGGATTGTAAACAGGGATCCAGTAATTGAGGCAGATTTGAAAGAGGCTTCTATTTGCTAGTCCTGGGTACAGCAGCGTTTCTTTCCCAGGTTAATGACTACAGTGCTCGTCCTTGAAGGAGTTGTGGTATGACATTTTAGTCAGACCTTTCCCCAAAGGTTAATGAACTGTCTCTCAAATCTAACACGTAGTTATTACACATTTTTCCGCCAGATGAGTGTAATTATACGTTTGCTTCTGTGATAAAAATGGGATTTAGAAGCAGGAGGTGTCCAGACAGATTTCGAAGTAGACGTTTCATCAAAATTTTATAAAAACCTGAACATTTTCATATTATCTGATTTAGATTTTTTGAAGATAGAATACGCTGAGGATATCTTGTGTGCATCTCTGCGAGCACATTCTGCATAGCGCACCGGTAGACAAAGCACATGAGGATAAAAACACATTTTATTCCTGTGTGCTTTTAAAAGAGGCACTATACCGGCAGAGGATTATTGAGCCTGTGTGCAGAAAACACATTTAAAGATGCAGTCTATGCCAAAAGGGGAGCTTTTCTTACATGCAGTTGCCTCCACTAGTGTGGCCTCACTCTACAGATGATTGATTGGTCCATTTAAAAGAAGCACATGAGGCAGGAGGAAGGTATCAGCAGGGGCGGCTCCTCAACTAGGGCTGGGGAGCGTCGCCCCACTGCTTTTTCGCCTTGCGAGAAATCCAATATATAAAATTGTAATACATTTTGGCTATTACCATTTTATGTTTCTTTCCGCATTGTGGGCTGGTGGGAGGGTGGAGCTGTCCCGGTAGGGCAGGAGTGGTTTGCGAACTCCTGAGTACGCATGACTGGTTTGGTCGGCCTTCTAGGGCAGCTCAATCCAGTTATGCATACTCTGCACTTCTCCATGCAGGCTGCATTGCAGCCTACATGGAGAACATGCACCCCCCTACAGCCCCTGGCTGGGCGGCATCCTGACCAATCACAATGCTCCACTGGAGTGTTGTGATTGGCTTAGGAGAGGGGAGAGAGGCTGCCTCCTTCCGGTTCTGGAAGGCAGGAGCAGACCAAGCAGCGAAGACGTGGGACCCAGGAAAAGTAAGTTTGAATTTTTTTTAAATATGTGAACTCTACCCTCCCCACGTAACCCCCTTCCCTTGCACCCCCTGACCCGTCCCACCCACCCCACGCGATCCCTCTCCATCCCCCTGACCAAGCGCGACCCTGCCCCCCCCCCCACGTGTGCGCCATGCCAGCCGCGACTGGGTACCAGCACACGAAGAGGTCTGTCATGATTCAGGCGTATCCAAATTAACACATGCTTTTGATCCATCTTGGTACAAGTTGCTAGGTTTGTTAGGTCTAAAATAAACTGAGTTGTCTTCGTTCAGCTGGCATAATGGGCATTCATTTGATAGTACAGAAGTGTCATTCTGCAATAACAATACGAACATGGTATGGACAAATTTGCCAGAGGGCTGCTGATTACAGGGTTCCGTAAGGGTTGTTGCATAGGCTATGCTTGCAACAAGAAGGAAGCTACACCCTTGTATTCTGAAACAATATTATAAGGCATACAATACCCTGTATTCACAGCATAACATAGTATAACATAAAATAACGTAATTTAAGGCATGGTTCTCTTAGGTCATTCTCTTCTCTGTGCCACTTCAGGCCGGTAGCCAGGAGTATATTTTTAGGCGGACATGGCCCTCAGCTATGAACAAATAAGCTCTAGAGGTACATTCTTTACTGAATACTCGTAGGGACAAAGGTACAGTTTGCAAGGTTTTAAATTACACAATGACCTTTGGTGTTATTTATTTTATCACTGGTTTGATCGGTTCTACCACTAAATATCAACACATACAATATCGTGCTATAAGAGTTTAACTATTCTGAACACCAATTTTATGTTCCTTGTAGATGTATATATCGGGTTGGTACATATTAGTGTAGTAATTTATAGAGAAAATTGTACCTATTTCATGTTGGTATTTTGGAATTGGTAATATTCTGTGCCATTGAAATTCTGGATTCCAGTTTCTAGTTTAAATACTTTATTTCGGTCATAGACCATTAAAGTCAAGAAACAAAAAAATGCAATACATAGACCCAACTATTTGGACAGTTATAAAAAAAGTTTGTAATTAAAATGTAATTTGAGAATACAAATGGAAAACAATATTACAAATATCACAGTAATCATTAAAACCATGTGATAACATTTTGATTAAAATTATTTTGTATAGGATAAAAAGCATTTGCAACTTCAAAATGACAAAAAAGATTTACACAAATCTAAATGGCTCATGCTTCTGGAACAGAGAATATTGAATGCCCCGATCCAATACAGGGAAAACTACAAGAGCATATAACTGAAATGCCTCAATCAGAACTTATAATTTCCATAGGCTTAACCTTGGATTAGGCGTAACTAGTGTCTAACAGGCCCAGGTCTTGGAGCATCAGTGAGTTAGCAATGACCTTATTCTGGTTTCAATATTCACGGTGTATACACTATGGGCCCAACTCACAAGGGCAATCTGAGATCCCCACCCAAACTGATTTTCATGACCTCCTCTACCATTTATCACAAGTTCCTAATGTTCTTTTTTGTAAAAATTGCATTCTGGTCAATTGACTACACTTCATGCAACCCGAGCCAAAGAGCACGATCCGAGCCGGAGAATACGGCCCAAGTCAGAGATTTCGCCCCGACTGTGGATGTAAAGATACGACTCATAAATAACATCTGTGAATACCAAAAGTCGTAAAGTTCGTTTTTAGTCTCGGATTGCCTTTGTGAATCGAGCCACATGTGATTATACATGAAAGAATACATGGATCTTTCAAGGTACATACAATAGCACACTTAATCAATGCTTGACAACTTTCCACAATCCAACTTTAAATTCTATCAATTAGAAAGGATTAAAATTAAAGGGGGTCTGCCTGGGGATCCTTTATTGATTTTCCTACTAGCTGGCTCTTTTTGGTTAGAGCCATATTCCATGCATTTGTTTGAAGCATTGCGATAGTATTTGATTTTGAATCTAAGCTAGGGTATAAATGTGTACCTGCAATGCTAAAAATGTATCAAGTTAAGTGATTAGCTGTTGCATCCTACAAAGCTGAGATTTGGGGGTGTTCGAATTTGTTGCATTTACAATCTGTTGGGAACAGGTTCCTTAAACTTAATTGCAGCATGTCCATATTCAACATTCATGAAGAACTAGATTTTATCTATGCTTCCGATTCAATCCAACTTCGTCCTCTCATCTTGTGGTTTGCTGTTGGCTCAAGAAGGAATTTGAGCTTAACAGAATAATCATTAAAGATTGCTTAAGCCTTGACTATGCCAACAGAATCTTATTGCTTAATTATGGTAAGAGATTGTTTATTTTAAACTAGGCCATCTGATCTGTTCCTCCGTTCAGAAATCATAGTCAAGAGTGACACGGCCTGGGTCAGGATGCATTCATGTCATCTAGGTCTGAGGAAAGGGAATCTAGAGTTCTGTCCTTGACCTCTGTGAGATCTTATGTTTTGGTTCAAACTACCCTTTAGCTGAAATCTTATTTAAATGGCGAGTTGAGAAACACTCATTTTTTTTGTTAACCCTTTTCTGGTTTAATTTAATACATCATTTGTTGCATGTATCAAAGCTCTGGATGACAGAGGAAGTTAATATTCCCTGTCAATGTGACAACTGTTTAGTTCAAGAAACCATGGACTTTGTTTTTGTATGTTCTTTTTATTCTCACATGCAAAGAACATTTTAAAACCACTTTTCGATAGGCAGAATTTTAGGCAAGCTGGGCCTGCTGGTATTTTTGCTGGCTTTGACTCCCATTTAAATGTGGTTTTATGGTGCCTGTTTTGAAATAGTGCTGATGAAATGAGGAGCTCAATGGTCTTAGACTGGTGCAATGCTTTAAGTCCTTTTATAGTACTTTGAGTGTTCTTAATTGTAGCTTGGATTGACCATTACAGTGGTCTAAGGTTCACTTGGATTTTTGCTTCATGTTTCTGGATTTTATTGTACTGCATTGCTTTGCTTTTCTGATTTACTTGTATTAACCTGAATAAAGAATTATTTATTGATTGATTGAAGTAGAGGGGTGTAAAGTTGTAAAGATATCTGACTCCTGACTTTGTGTATTTTATAAACTGTTCAATCTTTGTGAAATGCAAAGCTTATAAAGTTCATATAAAAAAGAAATATACCTGGCCTCAGCTCAGTGGTCTCTCTCCCACACATCTTACCAGAGGCGGCAGATGTCCATCATCCACCCTAAACATATTTTTCTGGAAGTCCTCCTACCTGGGGTATTCTGCATCATGAAATAATCACACCTAGATAACCGAAAGGGATAAACCTTACTTCAAGTTTAGGAAACCTAATTTATTTCATAAAATGTGGAGTTGCCTAGTTCTGCCCTTACTTCATCTATAAAGGTTTCATTTAACTTACCACACATTAAAAATAACTTTACAGAGAGCTGTGAGTATATCCATCAATGATGGGTGACACAATAGAGTCCTGGTGCTCACTGAAAAGTCACACAAAAGCTAATCTAATGTGGTCTCTCACTTGCAGTAATCTTGAGGGGGAAAGATCCCTCCAACTCCCCCAAACTAATTCATAGGATTAAAAGACACATCATAATGCCATGAGCACAAGGCAACAATTTAAATGATAGTCCATTATTTATTTTCAAAGTTCTTTGTACAAATGTGTAAACAGCCAACCTTTTTTCACCCTTCAAAAGGGCTTCTTCAGGGCTGTAATGTCATATAACATGAAACATATTTAGAAACTACGATTTTTTTTACAGAGTTTTATATAGAGCAAACTTGACCCAAATCGACATCAGAGTGCTTTACATAGCACCAGTTTTGTTACATGAGGACACATTCATTTTTGTTAGGCACAGGGAGATTAAGTGATTTGCCCAGAATCACAGGATGTTCAGCTCCATTGCCGAGACTGGAACCTGGTTCCCCAGATTCCACGTTGACCCCCCTAGCCATTAGGCCAACTCCTCTCCTCTAATTAAAGAAATGTTATTTTACAGGGGTGAGAGAAGAACATTTGAAAGAAAGATGAAGTGAACTTGGACTACCAGAGTCCAACATGAAGAAAAGCACGGAGTAGAAACCTCTTCAGAGTAGTAATCTATACTAAGTGTGACCTTAAGGAAGTCAGACAGTTGTGATGTGAAAAATGTTCAGCTTAAAATGTTTGTGACCATGGGGTCTTTGTTAAAAAAGCAAAGAAGATCTAAGAAATACTGATAAGTCGTATCCCCAAATGAAAGTAAACACCCTAAGTGCAACTCAGTGTTAAAAACAAGAATCGCTCAAAACCAGCTGCTTACCAAGGATAGAGTACCAAAAATGCAGATATCAGTGTAACAAATCCAGCGGCAAACGTAATTATGAGGAGTCTCTATTGATGGACAATGTTTCCAGTGTTCAAAGGCCTAGATAGAAATAAAGAGGGTTTGGGCTTTGCAAGGTACTCACTACCACATACAATGTGCCCTATTAAAAAGGACACAAGTATTAAACCAGGTGGATCAGAAAACAGATAAGTTCCAGGAGCTAAGCTCTCAGTGGTTTGTTCAATTGTAATGTGATAAAGGCTGAAAAACGTGCTCTGCCATCAACCCTGTCATCCATAATGTGGGTGGTACGAACCAAGGAAGGCGTACCTTATGCCGGTAGGTAGTCCCCTTAAATCCTGGTCCAAATTCAAGTTTTCTTGCCTCCAAATGATAGAAAAGTAAATCAAATAGAACTATAAGGCCTCCTGTGTAGTCAGTAAGTGTACCTATGGGTGAAGTAAAGGGAAACAGTTGAAATGGAGCTATTATCAAGCTGGCAACATTGCTTGGGCGCAATGGTGTGGTCCAATCCAGGCCACAAGCTTCGATAATATTAAAGAATCTCTCAGAGAACATTAAACTACCATTAGTGTTTTAAACTGGATGTTTCGGAATAGCTGCTAAAGAGCATTCATAGTAGATCAATGCTTAAGCTAAGTCTTAAAGGAAATGGGATGTTAATAAGCTGATCTGCTAACCAGGTTTAAAAGATCAAAAACTAATAAAAGGCCCATCAGGCATTCATGTGTCATTGTGGAGTATTAGATATGTTAGGTGTACCCAGTCTGGCACTGTGGCTGGCAAACCGCGATAGAAAGACACCCAACCATCCGGTAAGGGATCAAGGATAGTTTCATTTAGTCCCTGACACGTGTAAGCGTCGCCCATTCACACATGGTGTGCCTCAAAGAACACACAGGCCCCTTGCACAGTGTAAGCATAACCCAGTCTTGGATAATATGCTACAAAGACAAAAGGCGTCAAATACATGCGTATGCCCCCAGCGACCCACAATCAAGATCAATGTTCAGCTCGTCACTTACTCCGAGTGTCCATGAGTCAAAGCCTCCTGGCGAGCCCACGACCCCAGTAACTATCACGGAAGCGTTCGAGGCAAAGCTCCTAAATACCAGCTGGCGTTCACACAGTAACCAACGTCCACACTAGAGTGCACACCACATCCGGTTGTCAATAGACCGCTCGCTCCTAGTTAAACAGTCCAGCATGTGCAACACTTCCGGTGTCTTAAAAACTATGCCATGAAATTCCAATAAAAGGTCCTTAGGCAACCTACACATGAACATAAAAGCCGTGAGAAGTGAAACAGATAAAAACTCTTTTTATTTTTGACCTGTTAGACCCTTTTCTTGCCTTCCTTTTAGACAACACGTGTTTCGTCATCTTGGGGTGTAACCCTATAACATTATCAGGGCTGTCCAGCTATATGTGTATGTCATAGGCTTCTCCTTGACTCCTGTTACCAAATCAGACCCAGAGTAATTTGTATCACTATCCACTTTGCCAATCGATCCCACATATGGTTTTAACTAAAGAGGTTTACTTTTACGGTCATGGTTCAGTCACAGTCCACAGCCTCTCTGACCTTTTTCCATAAAACCGTTTGGTGCTGCATGTGTCTATCTTCCCTTTCCCTGTGGTTTCTCTCTTGCTTTTCCTATTTACTCTCTTTTCTCTTTCTCCTTCGACTCTATTTCTTAAACCACCTCCCTCCATCTTGTCTGCACTTCTCAGTATTTGTTAGCTCTCTTCTTTATAGACCATGCATAACAAGTGAAACTTTTTCTTGGCTGTGCATGGCCATAAGCAGGAACTGCCACTTTTCCATGGTCACTGTACTTTTTGTTGTTCCTCAGTCTCAGAAGCCTACCTTCCTGGGGGCCCTCTGGAAATAGAGAAGTCCTATAGGGCCATGGAATGAAGAAGTTAGCTCAATGTGGGCATCATATTACAGCGGAATTTTGTCTGTTCTCGTTGAAAATGCATCAGGCTGCATAGATGTATTGGGTTTTAACTGCTTTAGGGCAGAGGATAACACATTGGCATCCACTGCATTACCTTCAATGTGTGGTGTAAATAAATGGGTCATCCACAGTACAAAAGAGAAAATGTATCTGGTAAAAACATCAGCAACATTTTCTTTTCAAATAGTCAAAATTGGAACATGAAGGAAATGCTTCCCTTGAGTCCAGAGTTGGATTTTATTTTTGTTTTCCCATATAATATAGTGCTCGTTGCATGATAATGTCACAGCAAAACTAATGTGAAAACAAACCATACCAATGGAATCTGTGTGGATCCACAAATGTCCTACCATACAACGTTTCTACTCTGCCCCAAATAACAATAGTACATCACTTGTTCGGCTGGGCTATCACCTGTGAGAGAAAAGAGCTCAAACGCAGCAAGCAAACATCAAAGTTTTACCTTGGAGTTGATGCATTCTGGCTATACGGGTTGCTGTGATATTTACTCCAGGGCTCGGTAGGCACCCAGGAAAACATGGCAGGCCCAGATATTTCGGAAAACAAAGCACCTAGGTTGTCTGGGGTGTTGTGGCTTGCATTGATTCAAATACCTATTCCTACCTAGAATGCCATTGAAGCCCCACACTTTGGCTAAATCACAGATTTTCCTTTTATACCTGTGTGAAAAATTCTGGAATCTGTGACGATCCGTAAAATTCCTAGCCCCTCCCTCATTTCCACAGTTTTCTCAATAAAAACGGTACCTCAAATATTCACCAAACATTATGCATTTAGTACATTTAAATACATAGGACCTCACAATAGCAATTTATCTGCTATGACCATCAATAAAATAAAGATAAAACATAATTTCAAAGGACTCAATACGGTTAAAAAAAATCTTACAACACAGATCTAAGATTACAATACATAAAACTCAGGAAATGTTTGTCAATGTTGTGCGGAGCTATTTAGTGAGCTCAATTATAACACAAATGCTTTCAGACTCAGATACCCTGATTATAGTTTATGTAAAATTTGATTAAAGGAGATGAATCATCAGCGTGTTGGCCCTTGCAAGGTTATCTGGGTGTTGACAGCCCTGGGTGTAACTTGGGGAGTTTCACTCTGTGGAATTCCCTGAAGTGCAGATATAGGCCCGTTGTGCTGCTCTCGCTGTGATTTAGCTGCAGGAGCTTGCTCCACGCTGACAAATCAGTGCAAATGACTCAACGTAGATCTCAAGTTGATATTGCGTCGACTACCAGTGCTGGAAAAATTGTTCCGGGCGCTCTCCAAGCAACCTAAAATCGCATTATGGGACACCAAATCTCCCTCGCCAACTTACCGCTTTCAAGTTGCACGTGAGAAAAAACTCTACCACTTGGTGGTTTGAGGAATTTGTCTGGAAGCAGTGGCTGAAATTTCACCAATTCTGCCAGCGGAGCAGAGCATATCACCCACCCTTATATAATAAATGATTTTTGAAAGATAGATAGTCCATTAAAGCACATACTTGTGACATGGCAGGCTATATTGGGTCATTTCAGAATTGCAATACTGATAGCTAGAATATTTACAATTGTCTGCAGCAGGCACATTAGCCTAACATTTTATCTGTATACTTCCTCATTTTATATTGCTTCAGAAAGGCTGGTAGGTTTAGGCAGTGAAAACCATTTATGTATCAGAAATTAGAAAGGTCATAAAAATTGCTAGCTAAAGAACAGCCTGAATCAATGTTATGCACAGTTGTGCAATCTTTTCATGCAGCAAATTCGTATTTGACATACCATAAGTGAATGGTGAGAAGGGAGTTCAACTAATGCCTGTTGAATTCTTGAGCCTCTCAGCTTTGACTCAAACTAGTGGTGTGCCACCTTTCACATCAGCTCCTTGCATACAACACAGTGACATCCCTCAATGGTCTGTCATATCTTATATATTATTCAACATCTACCTAAACTCCTTACCAAATTGGACTAAATCATTCAACCTTACCTGTTACAGCAATGCAGATGCCCCCCCCCCCCAATAATTTATTTAATGGATTGTCTGGTAGAACTTTACTATTTTAAACTTGAGGCACATGGATCCTGAATAATGATCTAAAACTGAATACAGCATATACATATATTATTGTCTGCAAAAAATAGCAAAAATACCAGCCTACAGCCATATGGTCTACAAAAAATGAGTCCCATCCAACATTATGAGAAGTCAGAAACCTACACAATGCAACACTGTCACATCTTTCCATACTTTGTGTACTATCAGAAACGGTAAGCCATTTTCACACTCAAAATCCCCCAGCTTGACTATGTAAACAACTTATGTCTTGATACACCAGCATTCATGAAGCGCAAAATACAACTCGCCGAAAATGCTTCAGCAAGACTTCATCCCCACATGACTCCAGTCTTGCAATCACTACTCTGGCTACCTATAGCTAGAAGAACAGTGCTCAAGGCAATTTTCATTGTCTACAGAGCCTCTCAAGGAAAAGAAGCACTATACCTTCAAGCTAATTCAAGGAACGCAAACATAACAGGTCACTGTGCATTGTGCTCTAGGCTTGTACCACTTGTAGTCATACCATCTTACCATGAGAAATCTGTAGGAGGCACTGCTTACTCTGTACAAGCTGCCTAGCTCTGTAACCCACTACCAGCCTGTATTAAAAACTACAGGAACATAAACACCTCAGAAGACAATTGAAAACATGGCTATTTCTAAGATGGCTACACCACTCCAAATCCCAACAACAGAACCCGGAACAAAAGACGGACCCTAAAGCTCAATCTTCAGCTTATTATTCACAGAATGGAAACAACCCAACCAGCAAACTACTTTCAATAGGCAGTAAGTTAAGGAGGGCTGATCTATGGTTCTTCAGGCTATTATACAGTTATGTAATTTCCGATATAGCATTTCTGGCCCACATTAATACTAACACCATAATGCTCAGTGGTTGGTAGTCAACTTTAGTTTTCTTGCTCTATTATCTCCGCAGCCACAGTTTCTGGCTGCGGAGATAATAGAGCAAGAAAGCTCTGGCCTTTGTGATGGAACTTATCATGGCTCCAGCGAAACATTAAAGGAAGCCAACCGTTACTCGGGTTTAGCTATGGATAGATAGAATTATACGTTGGGTGCGTTACAGTTCAAGGGTTATTGAACTTTGCGAGGTTTGATAGACACAGTGCTTATCATATTGGAATTCTGCCTTGAGGAAGCCCGCAGAGTGAGAAACACGCATCGGCTGTGAAGCACTTTAATTTTTAAAAAAAGAAATAACATCTTAAATTTGTCTACACCACAAGACTCAATTGGACTGAAAAGGAGTGTCTGTGCAAAAACTGACATTGAAGAAGAGTGGGAAATGCACAGGGATTACAGTGACTAGATGTGATGTGCCCTGGTGTTTTTGTTTTTCAACAAAATGTGCTTTGTTTGTGCTTTCATAGCTGCTGATATATGTTGAAATATGTGTACACGTTATTTAAAGGTATTTAAAATATCATGTGTGTTTGAAGAAAATTGATATCCTATAGTCTTTCTTTTCGCACTCCCTGTACAGTCAAAGGAATGTCAAGTAGTTCACTTTGCAAATTTCACTTACTTTGTAGTCAGAGGAAGAAAAGTAAACAACATCATCATGAAAGAATAAGCAGCAAAAGGGCAGAAGACATAGTCTGGCATTTGATATCTGTCTTTGAACACACAACAGATGTGACAAGATTTAAAAAAAAATGAAAGGCATTTTTATTGCTCAGTCAACTTCTGAAATTCTGTATGGTTTTTTCTGGGGTGCTGCAGCACCCATCCCCGTATTTTAATTAGATTGTATCAATTCTGATGTGAATGTAATTTGTTTATCTAGTTTTCAGTAAATGCTACTCCGGCTGCCTGGATCTTTTTGGGAGGGGGCAAAGTCTAATATGGGATGGCCTGCCCTTCAAATGCCACCCGTGGCTATGGCCCTGTGCCCCTTTCCAGCCACGCGGAAAAAAATATTAAATACAATGAATATTTATATGTATGTGCTGCAGGCCTCCCACAGGCAAAGAGCAAAATGAGATAACAGTGGCAGAGTGGAAATAGTCACCTCAGGGAAATGGTGGAGTAGATGTGAAATGGGTAAACAAGGTCCCATGGAATATTTATTCAAAGGGCTGATGGAACATGTATAATACACTGGAGCCTGTATAAAATCCTGTCTCTGATTTTATTATTACAAGTGACTTGTGATGAACCTAGTTGCCATAATAAAGAAATGATGTAGGTGCTCAAGTGTAATAACACCCAGTAAGATAACGTAAAGTAAAAAGCATACTGTAGGTGTGTTTAAAAACTGTAAGTAACATAATGCAGGCCGAACATGAGTAAAATTCAATGGTTTTAAAAGTGGCTGTAAAATCTTGTGTCATAAATTATTATGTTTCGCACAGGTCATGACAATATGTAATGTATCATTATTGAGACATTGTCACAATCACATAGGGGCATTTTCGAGTCCTTAAAGCAACCATGTTTAAAAGAAACTGATTGAGTGAATACGCTTCACCTAAAATATATCAATCAAAGTAGCTGTTGGTGGGACAGGTTAAAGTCAAGTAGGGCTCCAGATCGCTCACAGTTTTTACTAATATCACTTGATGCACCATGAGTTTCAATAATACAGTGTACTCGCGATCTGCTGCCATCTTGTCCCTGAACACTTCTACAACCCATCTGTGATCAGATCTATCTATGTATCTAGGATTGGAAAATGAGTCGGGCCTCCCTAAAGATATCATATTATGGGAAATGTAAGCCAACCGCGGAATCAGAGAAGGCTTATCTATTTCAGACAGTCTTGTGAGATTAATCTATTGAGATCAAGTTCCTCCTGTGTCCAGATTGAAAGCCAGAGTTTTAAAGGACAGAGTCGAAGCTTGTCAATGATACAGCCTAAGCCCAACTCTTCATAAACAATTTCATAGGGTACACTCTGTGGTACTCTCAGAAGGCCAATTACAAATTTATTTTCTGCTTTTTGAATAGAGGCGTACGGGCCATAGCCCCATATTCCAATGCCATAACTGGCTATTAGGACGCACTTAGCCTTGAAAGTTTCCAGGACAGATTTTATGTGGGTGCGCTCAAGCCGGCATGAGAAGACCCCTATGCTGAACATATTAAAAGACATCACATTCTTAGTTGTAAGTGGATGCCAGTTAAGGCCAGAATCCTGCTGGACTCCTAAATATCTAAACTCATCTATGTTGCTGAGTTGGTGTCCGTCTATTGTACATTTCATAGTTTTCGTTCTGTGCAGGCGAAACTTCATTACATGTAATTCCATAATGTTGGTGGAGAAGTCAAGGCTGCCAATAACATTAATAAAAAGGATAGGAAGTTTTTGTAATACCTTGGCCGTCCCGGCAATTAAAACATTACAACTGTGTCATCTATATTGAGCAGGGTTGCATTGAACAGCCTCCAGCTTTGGGAACATCCACACATGAGTCTGCCAGAGTTTGATTTAACTGATTAATATAAAAAATAAATAGAAAAGGTGCTAAAATATGACCCTGACAAACCCTACGCTTCAATTTTACGTGTTCTGTCCTTTTCTCTTTGGGCCCATATCTTATATTAGCTGAGAGGTCTTTGTGTAGATCATACAGAAAGATAATTAATGCAGATTCTACTCCCATCTGAGCCATCAAAGCCCACAGTTTAGAACGATTAACTCTGTCGAAGGCGGAGCTAAGGTCCATGAAGGCCAAATGAATTGCCCCCTTCTTGACCTTCGTATACTTGCAAATCAGTAGGTAGAGGATCAGATTTTGCTGGCCTGAACCCGTACTGAAGATTAGATAAAATACCTTTCTCCTTCGCCCAGGATGAGAGACGATCTAACAGAACCTGACCAATAGTTTTCACCTCTGAATCAATCAGAGATATGGGCCTGAAACAGGCAGGGTCTGACCTGTTGCCCTTTTTAAAAACAGGAACTATTATTGATTGGCACCAGGTTAATGGGAGGGGGCTATTGGCTGCTAAGTTTAAATACAACGTTCATAAGGGGGCCCTCTGGTCTATAAGGTATTTTAAAAGGTCCCCTGGTACCCCATCAGGCCCAGGGGCTTTGTTTGGTGGGAGGTGAGCAATAGCTGCATTGGCCTCAGGCAACTGAAAAACGATTGAGGGATCATTCCTCATATCCTTTAATTCACTATCTCTTCCTCCTGACTTTAGATGGCCTTAGAGTTACCAACCCAAGCTTGAGGTGTAATAGTACATGCTTGATTCTAAAGGTGGTCATTGCCAAAATGGAGACAATTTACCACTCTTCAGAAAGCAGGACTGTCACGCTGCTGACTAGCGATCCATAAATTATCCCTGGAATCAACTTCAAGCTTGGCCTTACGATCCTTACAGGCCAATCTATAGGCAACCCTACCTACTTTAACCTTCTGGCACCGAGGAGTATCATGCAGGAGGTTCCATAGATCATTATGAGCTTTGGTGCATCTTTTATCAAACCATCTTTCTCTTTAGGTCACAGAGGGTATCCCTACTTTAAAGAGCAGTGTTTTAATACACCTACAGATGTTTAGGAAAGACTTCATGATACCCGGACTGACTTTGAAAGACAGGAATGAAAACCACCTTGGCACGTGTAAACAAAGTTATCAACAAAAGCTAAGGGGAAAGTAGAGGCCCACCACATCCTTCGTCCCTGATCAGTCAGCGAAGTTTATCCTTATATAAAGATACTATGCCACTGGGGTTTTTGTCTCATTGGAAAACAGTCATCAGGGGACTATAATAGCTTAAATCGTGCCTTAATACTCGAAATTCTAAAAAAACTGAGCATAAGCAACAAGAAAAAATATAATCAATTATAGAACTGTGCCCCCCTTGAACGTAGGTATTCTCTCAACTGAGTTCGCCTAATTAGGGTCCATTAAATTAATTAGGTTGAGGTCAGAAATTAAACTGTTAACAAAATCACTGTGGGTGTGTTATCAAAATGCACCTGGTCAATAATTAAGTGCTCAAAGTCTGAGTCATTATTTTTGGGAAATGAATAGCAAGGATGTAAAATAAAATCCCTGGCTAACAGGATCACAGTAAATGGAGGTTCTGACTGATTAGTGTCTTCTATAAATGCTTTAAGACTATTAACAGCTCATTCAGCTTATTCCGTTCCTTCTTAGATATGACTGCATTATAAAAGTTATTAAGAAGCAATCTACACTGGTTAGTAAAAGATGAAAGGGCACCTGATACAGTCTTCAAATTAGACTTCGAAACAATTACTTTACAACTGAGATGCACGTTTACTAAGGTTGTAAGGCCACCACTAGCACGTCCGCTGGATGAACGGGGTGCTGGAAATATGTGTGAAGTAAAACCATCCAAATGTAAACAACCCTTTACATCCCATGTTTCCTGCAAGCAGGTAATGTCAAAGTGTGCGATAATGCTCAGCCATTCAGCATCTGTTAGTTTGTTCTGAGTCCCAGCTGTATTCCAACTGAGAACTCTAAGAGTTCTAAGTCTAAAGACCTCCAACCCTCTATCTAGGTCCACTCTCTCCCCGCAGCCCCACTGTGCCGTCTCTTGCCTCCAGACCCTGACCTTCTCCTTGGGAGGTTCGAGGCTGCTGCCCGCTCCTGCGCCTGCTGTCCACTCCAACTGGGACCAGACTGCCTGCAACCATGTAACCTTTCTCAGACATGTTTTCCCTGTTGTGCCACTGTTATTGTGTCCATCTGTATCTTGCTCTAATTCCACCATTGTTTTTGTTTTCTCGTGCCTGCCTGTTCCTTTCCCTACTGCTGCCCTTGTGGCCCCTCCCTGTGGAATTCCCCCCCGAAATTCCCCCTCCCCCATCTCCCAACCTCTCCTCCTTCCCACCTCTTCTACTTAATGGCAGCCGCTGCTCGGTTGCACCGCCAGTGTGCCGATGGCGTGCCAAAGGCAAGCCCGTCTGCGACCTGACCATGACCAGCACCAGGAACCGTGTACCTCCCACTACCTATCGCTACGACACCACCACCCTCCCCCTACTCAACCCTGGAAGACTTAGAGAATGCCAACAGGCCTCGCCGAACTTGACCCACTGCCAGTTCTCCTGCCTCCACTGCCACCAGACCCTCACCGCCAACCCGGCCTCCGACACCACCGATGCCAGCACTGGCGACACCCTAAAATGCATCCTCCTCATGTACGCTCCGTACACAAACACGCCATGGGAATCTGGAACCTACTCGACTCACTCCCCACATCGCCTTCTTCACAGAGACCTGGAGCAAGGATTCCTCCTCCATGACATCAGCACGCCATCCCAGACAGATAAAAGTTCCAGAGGAAAGACCGACCCAACCACCCAGGAGGGGGCCTCGCTATCACCCATAAGAGCACCCTCCTCCTTACCACCTCCAGCGAGACCTTCCCCTCCACCAAACACCTGCACTTCCAAATCCAGACCACCCCAAAAGCCACACTCTGAGAAACCTTCGTCTAAAGACCCCCGGCACCCGAACACCCTTCGACTTCATTGCACCCCACGCCATTGCCTCAAAAAACAACATATTCATTGCAGACCTGACCGTCCACCTTGACGACCCCAGCGATCCCAACTCCAGTATCCCTCGTGACAACCTTGCCAGCATCAGACTTAAACAACAACCCCATCTTCGCAGCAGGAAACAGCATCCAATTCAGCCACCTAACGCAGCCGCCATGGACGGACCACCACTGCGTACACTTCTCTATCAACAAACCCAAGGCACATAAAGCAGCCCCACGCCCATCATGAAGGAACTGGAGCAAGGTTACAAACAAGCAACTTAACTCCACCCTCACCTGAGACAACCACACCTGGGCACCCAACGCAAACGACGCAGCCAGAGAACTCCAAACCTGGATCTCCAACTGCACAGACAAGCTCACCCTGATACACAACCCCGATAGACAACGCCCCAGGAAAGCCGCCTGGTTCACCACTGCTCTCCAAAAAGCCCCCGGAAGCCCACCTACCCCCTCAGACCACACCAAGAACCACTGCATCGTACTCAACTCATCACTCACCTAGAAACGACAGGTCAACGCCATCACCTCCAGCTGCTTCAACACTCTCGGCATCCTTCACAAAACCTTCAATTGGATCCCCTGAGTCAAGGAAGACAGTCACCCATGCACTCATCTCCAGCAGTCTGGACAATGGAAACGCACTCTACGCCGGCATTAACATGTCCCTACTACGCAAACTCCAGACAATACAGAACACCGCTACCAGACTCGTCCTCGGCATCTCCCAACACAAACACATCAGCCAACACATACGAAGTCTCTACTGGCTCCCGAAGGAGAAAAGAGCAAAAATCCTTATTCACGCATACAAATGCCTACACAACAATGGACCCAAATGCTTCAAAGGCAGAATCAACTTCCACATACCCAAAAGAAACCTCCGATCTTCCAACCTTACATGTATCCACAGAGCCAGAGCAAGCGGAAGAAATTCTCTCACATTGCAGCCAAGACCTGGAGCAAGCTACCAGTTGACATCAGATGCGCCCCCTCCCTGAACACCTTTAGGAAGACCCTCAAGACCTGGCTCTTCAGCTAAACAGAGTTGCGGACACCGCCCCCCCCCCCTCATCGCCTTGAGTCCCTCATGGGTGAGTAGCGAGCTTACAATTCCCTGATTGATTGATTGATTGAAAGCTCTCAGGTGCCATACTTGGTTCCTCAACATTACGGGCTGGGTTAAATCAATCAGGATCTTCTAGCTCGCTCAAAAGTGAAAAAACTTACTAAGTTGGATAGGTGCAAAGCTATTGTGGCATCGGGTATTGGTCAATTCATCATGTGGATTATTCTGATATGAGCTCAGGCCTCTCCTATCAAATACCCCAGGGTTATGGGGTGGATAGAAAAAAACCCAGAGGGAGTACAGATATGCGGTCCGTTAAAGCATCTATTCCCCCATGTGCTTAAAATAGTTGTAAAATAGAGCTAGCTCATGTGGCATTATTAAAATGGACTGTTATACAGTCATCCAAAAACATCCTCTGAGACGGCCAAATTCAGCACACCCTACGAACCATTGTATTCTTCCCTGCCAGGGTCTGAAATAGAGGCTGGTATGCGTTCACCATAGTCGCCAGCTAATGGACTACTTTGTTCTTGACTTGTTCGTAGTTTTCCTGCACATTCTTCCTTAAAAGAGGCCCATCTGCCATTTTAAGGATGCAAGGGATGACTGCAGGAGGCAACTGAATAGTGAAATTACATGGGTGATCTTCCGAGGAAACCTTTGGAGTTGTGTGGGGAGCTGCCTTTGTAGGGTTAAAATGGTTATTCAGACAAGACGGCCAAGCAGAAGCAAAGGCTGAGCGATGTGTAACATCGCTGTTTTTGGGGGATGAATTAGCTGTTTGGTAGAGGCAGGCATCAGAATGTAGAGCTAATGGGGCCTTACATGTTTCCTTCGACAGAGAGTGTACACTGCGATCTAAGGGGCCCCTACGATCACTTGTAGAGATGTCACCTCCTACTGTAGACGTAGTACACGAGAATAGTTTACTGGGCCGGTTTTTTATGTATATTTGGATGTTATCGGCAGACCCTGTGAGAGATCCCACAATCTGCTCCAGTGCAGAAATACAGGTTCTGAAAGCATTTAAGGCTGAAATAATCTTGTGTGACAGATTACCAAAAAGTTCAGCAAGGTGGTTGTCAGTTTTATCCTGCCCTCAGACTGCATTTATTTTGTGTGTGGATTTTACTGGGGCCTTCCTAGAACCAATTGTCGACTTCCTGGTTGAATTATTGAAATGTAACTATCCTGAGTTTGTCATTTTGCGTCTCGCTCCGATTTTTTGGATGCCTTCAGAACACTTGTTGGCAGTATCATTATCATAAGTGGGGTTTGCCATAGTGTTTGGAAAATGAGAGGTTAGGGCTTGACAGGAAGATGAAGGCATAGGGGGAGGTCAGTAGAGATAGTGTTAGGATCAACCGCCCCCTCACTTTCTATGTCTCGAATTAAATCAGTAGCTTGATAATTAACTGGAAGCTCTATCTCGGCACAAGAAATCTAATCTGATAATACCCCTACTTCTGATTTAAAAAGGACAGTATGGTCTTTCTAGCTCTTGGTCTTTTCTAAGTCCCATTGGAGGTTTCTGCTTTTCTTATCACCATTCTGATAAAATTAGATTTCACAAAAATACTGGCCATGCTTAAAAGATCAGTTGAATATTGATAAGAGTAGGGAACTTTCAATGGAGACCACTTCAAAAGGCCAAATAGTTAAATTAAAAAGGCCCACTCACCACCTCCATGACGAAACTATAGTAGCGATGTAAAGGGGGGGGGGCTGGAGTCCAGTCTCCTCTGGGCGCTGAAGGTGCAGGACGGGCCCACCCGCATCGTGGGACCCGCAACTATAATTTAAGCACCCCCGGCCATGGCTATGAGTCAGGCACAGGACCGGGGAGTCTGAGTATTAGAGTCCTCTCCCCAGCATGGTCCACTGCAGGATTCCAATAGTCATCACTGTCAGGGCAAGATCTCCGGGACATGCTGTCACAGTGGCCACAGTGCACTCTTATAGTGACATAGTTTAAATGCTAAATTTGAGCGCCAAAAATTACAATTTTGCAACAGAAATGGACATCACCAAACATTTCAAGTCTCTCAACGTATATATGAGCGGACAGCATATGCTTAAATTAAAGGAGGTGCGTTGATTGAGTCTAGGCACAGTACTACATCATTGTCACAGATGCAATATATCAGGGGTGTGAAAGTTATAAAGCATCAATTGTCCAAGTAATGGGATGCTTCTGACATGTACTTGTCTTGCGAAAATATCCATTCATCCCTTTTCGTGCCGGGCAGTCAGTGGGCACATTCTGGAAGCATTAGTAATATAGCAGACCTCTGATAATAATCTCCCTGATTACCGTATGGCTCCTATTACTCAAGAGTTCAGATTCTGGAAAGGACTTGATTTTGCCACCTTTAGGTAAATCTCCATGCAGTGGCCAGAAGAAGGTTGGAAGGGGTAATTCCAGGGTTGGGATGCCCCCCCCCCGAGTCTATCAACACCCACAACCTAACATGTTTAAGGGTGTTTACCAATTTGTCTTCTATCTCTTCCTACTTTGGAAAAAGATTGAAAATTTACTCCTGACAAGGGGAGGAGAATTTTTTGGTTTCATGGGTGGGAAAAATGGGCTGTAGGGAAAGTGAATTTAGCTCAGAGAATATTCTAATGCACTATAATATATACATGTATATTTGCTCATGCAAAAGTGTAATGTAATGTAATCGTGATATTTATTGATTGATTAATTTAAATCTTTACAAAAACACAAATTCTCCATTAAATACATCCGAATTATAATACATCATAAAAATTGCAATTTAAATAACAGTACAACTTTAAACTTAGATACATTCGTTATTAAAACTGCTTCTAAAAAAATACAAATTCATATGTTAAGAGTTAATTCCAACGTCGTGCTGTTCTAATTTTTTCCATACTATTGTTCAAAATGTTGGCAAAGCAGAGTTAATGGGTACATCATCTGAACAAAGACATTGAATCAATGCTTGTCTGCATGTCCTTATCCCTCTTTCATTAAATAGCCTTTTTAGTAGAGACACAAGAGATGTATAATATTTTCCTCCCCAATTTTGCACAGCCTACACAATATGTTATTTTCAAGTTTTTTCCATGGTAGTGCATGGGATTCTCCCGGCCATATACCAAATCGTGCGTGCTTTGATGAAGATCTGTTTGCTTCTCAATGACCATGCCGTGTCCAAATTTTGCTGAGGCCTCTTTTTTGTGTAACCATTTATTATGGACCATGCATGTTTCCTTTTAACAAGGGTAGCTTTATCACTTATCAATGATAGGTCATCTATTGTTTCATTCACAACTTTTTAAAATAATTCCTGGGTTATGGTAGAGGTCCAGATCCCCCTAACCTCAAATTCATCCAGAGCCTTGTCCAGGTATTTCCAGGCAGATGATTTGTTATTTCCTTTGATTTCTTTCCACAAAAGCTGCGAGATTAAGTTCTTCTTATCATTTTTCACTCTGTTCCATACTTCGATTATATGACCCTTTCGCGCGAACAGCTGTTTATTCAAGCCGAATTCCAGCCTGACTTGGGCTTGTGATGCATTTTTTGGAAGGAGGAACAGAGATCTAAAAGTTTTTGAAATAACCTTATTAATAATCATTGTATCCTTTCCGTTTAGGGCCTCACTGCCATACATTATTGTTAGTAATAATTTATCCGATATCGCCTTAAGAAGTGGTTGATAGGATAGGTTACTCATTTACTTTTTGATGATCCAAAATGCAGCTGTTAGAGCATTTGCTTTCCTAGCGATATCCAGTTTCTGGGGAATAAAGTTGCCATTGTCGTTAAATTTAACTCCCAGTTTCAACTTCTTCCAGGTTCTCCTTTCCCAGAAACCATTTGAAATTATACTTCCTTTTGAGGTTTTTGGCGACAATCATAACTTTAGATTTAGTTTCATTTATTACCATATTGTTGTCTGTGGCGTATTCAAATGTGTGTGTTATTAAGCGTTGTAAGCCCACCTTTGTGTTGCTTAGAAGGATGACATCATCTGCATAGAGTAGATTTGATATATGTGTATCGGCGAGCTTAGGCGGGTGAGCATTTATGTCATTCAAGGCCTCTGTCAAATCGTCTAAAAACAGATTAAATAATAAAGGAGCCAATACACACCCTTGCTTTAGTCCACATAGCGTTGGTATTTCCTTGGTTAGTGACTGACCATTACCAAAACGTACTCTGGCCCAAGTATGTGTATGTAGAAGACGGATCAGGTTTAGCAACAAAGGAACTTCGGATGGATCCCTTGTATACGTAATTTTTCCCATAAACGTTTTCTATCCACACAATCAAATGCTGATTTATAAACGACAAAGCATAAATATAAAGGTTGTCTTTTTGTAATTGCTTTGTCGATTAAAACAGATAGAGCTAATATATTAGTAGATGTTCCTAGGCCTTTAATGAAACCGGTTTGGTTAGGCGGGAGAAGGCAGTTGTCCTTTGCCAAGTCAGTTAGAATTGTTAGTAGGATCCCTGCAAACAATTTTGCATCGGTGTCCTGTAGGGTTTTTAATCAATAGATTCTAGGCAATGCCCAATCTCCTTTAGTATAAATGGGAGCTATTAAAAAACCTCTCCAGGTTTCAGGTATCACCCCTTTCCGGACTACTTCTTCAAAAACCCTGGCAAGGTGTTCTGCCCATGTGTCAGGATCCTCCTTTTATAGGGCAAAGGGAATACCATTTGGCCCCGGTGCTCAAGCTTTCTGTTTTTTATTAGCTTGGCAACTTGAACATGAGTAATTTCAAAATCACTTTCTTGCTTCAGATTCGAAGTTACCTTCCAACTGCTGTGCGTTTCGATTCCAGTTTTTGTAGTATCTGGGTTTAAATGGTGCCCCAGAAATTTCACCCATTCCGTTTCTGCTAGCACTGATGAAACTACAGCTTTATCTGGTCTAATTAAGCTGTTTATTATTTTCCAAAACTCCCATGAGGGTCCTAGATTGCTGGTATAAAAGATTTGAGTCCAACGGTCCTTGTTAGCTGCAGTTTTTTCATCCCAGATCGATTTCCATAGGTTTTGATTTAACTCCTTTAAAACAGCTTTCGTTACTTCTTTATTGAGGAACTTTGTAAGCTCTTTCGTCAGTCTATTTTGAGTCAGTTTCATTTTCTGTACGGCATAAGGAAGGTTAATATGGGTTTCCTTTTTTTCTTTCCAAGTTACAAATCTCTCTTTAGGGTCACTCTGATTGCGATTATGATCAGGTAATTTGGATATAAAACTTGCCCATTGATCAATTATTGATGTAGCTGGTTTTTCTAGGATGCATTCAGTAGCCAGATTTAAGGCTATTTCACTGTTTGATCGTTTATTGTTCGAATTCCAGTTTAGTTTCCGGTAATTGGTGGTTCCAATTTGACCTTGTGTTGTTAAATAAATTTGATGTTTTATATTTTTAACCCCTTCCGTGCTGATGATGAGCCTAGGCTCGTCATGCAGCACGGTGCTCGTGTGCTGGTGACGAGCCTAGGCTCGTCATGAGCCGTGGAACGCTCACACGCGGGGCTAATTTCCCCGCTGTGCTGAGCTTTCCATTGCGCGGGCGTGGTCATGACGAGCCCAGGCTCGTCACCAGCACACGAGTACCGTGCTGCATGACGAGCCTGGGCTCGTCATGAGCACAGCGGCGCCGCGCGCGGCCCCCCTCCCCCCGCGCTGTGGGGAAATTAGCCCCGCAGCGAAGGGGTTAAATGAAGTGGTGATTACTTGCTGGCTATGATCACTCTCTAGGACCTTCTTTAAGTAATACTCGGTACAGTTGTTAAAAATATTTAGCAATACCATAGTATAGTCAATTCGAGATTTTGCATTATCGGTATAGCAGGACCATGCCGGAGGCAAATCAGTTGGAAATCTACCATTGAGTATTCGTAACCCCAAAGCTTACATATCCTTCACTAAGTTTAGGCCTATTTGGTTTTGTCTAGGTTTAGATGAAGTCTCTATTGCTTGTGCTGGAATTAGCCATTGGTGATCTTGTGAGTTTGTCACATCACCTCTTGTGAAAGAAATTAGTAGATTTAAGTTAAAGTCTCCTGTAATAATGAAATCCATGAGGGGGTCCTCTATCCTTTGCTCTACCAAATAGGTGTAGAGAGCATAACACATGGTCTTCCTAGAGGTAGATGTTGGCGAAATGTATGTTAACCTGCTTTAGTGATTTTTCTTGTTCATAAATCTTATATTTTATCTGTACTGACTGAATATTGCTGTTGTTTGTAACCAATTGCCTATGTTCTGTGTTTAGATCAATTGGAATTAATATAGCCAGACCGCCGGAAGGGCGACCATAGTTGCTTTGCTTAATAGCAGGTTCACAATATCCTTTATAACCATGAATAATAAACAGAGCTGTTGCCCAGGTCTCATGTAATAAGAATATCTGATAATTCTTAAGCAATTGAGTTATATTGTCCAGATTTTTGCCTATACCATTTATATTCCATGAGAAAATTGTTATAATATCATTTCCTTCTTTTGGGTTTTCAAATATTATATTCTGGTTTTCTTGTCATTGTTTGTCATTTCCATGTAGGGCTATTTTAATCCATGACTCATTTAGCCCATTTTCCTTCTCTATCTTTTTGTCGCCTGGTGGATTTTCGACTACTCTATCTATTTGTTGTATTGGATTTTTAGTACAGAGAAGGTTGCTGGCCCCTTTTTTTCTTTTTCAATACTTAGCATATTTTCTGCTTTTATGAACGGTGTGGGATATTCCTTTGGCACAACTTTGCTGATCATTATTCCCCAACTACGAAAAATATCTTCTTCCTTCATAATTTGTTCCACTACAGAAAGGGATATTAATGTTATTACTGTAAGTGGCAATAAACCTTCTGGGTTTTGTAAGAAGCCAACACATTCAATTGCTTTCGTTGTCAGATTTTCAAATGAAGGAACCGATTTAAAAAGGCGCAAAAGATTGACTCTATTTAACGTACCTTGTTGCCCTCTGGATTCATATACTGGTTTAAAAATTAGTTGTTCCGTCCTTTGATTTACCTGGTCCCTTTCATTTCCCTTGTTTAATTCTAGTTTTACTATATTTATACATTGTTTGTTGTTACCACTTCTGACTATTACTAGGTGATCTCCTTTTATTGAATGGGTTGTATCCTCTATTAACTCATCTGGGTCGAATGGTTTCGCCTGCTCATTAATTGGATGTTGCAAGGCATTTATTTCTTCATTAAGATTCCAAGATGATATTTGTTGCTCCATAGTCCCAGCATTCAATAGGCCTGGATTCTTTTTTTCTACCACAATCTTATCTATTTCTGGTTTTACTGAACTAATTGTATGGTCACTTTTCGATTGTATTCCACTGAGCGTATCCTTTTTGGGCATTTTTTCCACAGGGTTAGTTCTGGATTTGTACTCCAGAGGCTCCTTTAGTATGACGTTTTTCCAGGCTTTGGAAGATTTATCAGGTGAAATATTGACAGTGGCACTTTCAGATTTTTTATCTATTGCAGTCTTCTTTTTTGCGTGTTCCTATGATTTCCATGTTGTACAAAAATATCAAAATACTTAGTTTTAGTTGTGATGAGTTTTGATGGCTGGTCACTACCTATATACCTTTGTTTTCCCGTTGATTCCATCGAAGGTAGTTTCCCCTTATTAATTTTATTTTTGGTTGATCCCTCATATGAGTCTGGGTCTATTTGATCCTGCACCTTTGCTTTGTTTCGTGCTTTGCGTAGTTTTTTCCTATGCCTTTTTGTCATTATAGAGGGATTCGGGACCAGATCTATTTCATCCTCCTCAACATTATCGTCAATTTTCCTTTCCATCACTTGATTACTTGATTTCTCATTTTTGTTTTTTTTATATCCTGTTGAATATTTAGGAATATAGGAGCGATATCTAACTCACTTTTATATTGTAAGTAATCCTTTTTAGTATGCTTGGTTTCCGTTGTACAACATACACCTTCTTTATGAGCTTTTTTCCTGCTTCTGTCCCATAGGAGACTTGCCTTAACATCCTCCAATATAGTACCAATAACTTCCGGTATTGATATTAGTTTGTCAATTATTGGTGCACAGGAGCATTCTATATGAGAGGTTGATGGATACGCTAGGGCTCTAGTTATTAAGCAATTAAGGTCATCTAGTTTAATATCTATTCCTTTGGCCATTGTTCCCAATATTTCAATTTGTACATCCATTTTGTTCGACTGAAGTGTCAATGCTTCAAGAGTAAGTGATGATGTTTGATACAAAATATCCCAAATGGAACCCAAATCTTGATTATCAATGGATTTGATGCTTTTATTCAACAGTGGTTCCTGTTTGGTACTAGGGGACTTTTTTAAGTGGCTCCTATTATAGCCATCAGGTTGTACTAATTGTACTGGTTCAGAATTCCGTCTTATTTTTATTCCTACAGATTGTGTTATTTCCGTGCCCATACTTGATTTATCAGGTTGTTTGACTAAGTCAGTTGGCAACAGTTTTAATGGTTCATTTTCCAGAATGCTCTTATCATTTCGTAGTGTTTGCAGGCCTCTAGCTTCCTCATTGTCTGAAAGCATGGCTGTCTCACTTTATATAATCAAATGTATTTTCCCTAAATTGAGTTTCCTGCAAAAAATCATCCGATATATTATGATTATCAGTTGTCGGGACCAAACCTTGAGTAGTATTTTTCCTTATTTCAACATTAACCTCTATAGGCATCCTAGATGACATGGTTACTATACCAGATTTCATGGACTGTTCAACATGTGAGGTATGAAGGATGAACGGCTGACGTGGACCCACCCACGCCGCCTCTGTGCTTCCTGTTTCCTCGTCCCGCGTAGCCACGCCCAAGCAAGCAGCAACGCCGATCCCTCGCTAGATGCCGGAGCCAAGCACTGGGGCTTCGGAGCTTCGTGCTGAATGTTAAAACAAGTGAGCGAGTTTAGCAGGATCTAACGGGGTCTCTCGGAGTGTTTCTGCCGTCTTTGGAGGTTACCGCTAAGGCTGGGAGCCTGTGTTTCTGCTCGGCGCCCTGCCCCGTCCTGCTGACATACGGAGTGACTGAAGTGCCTGCAACGCTGCAACGCTGACCCCAGCACTTTCGACTTTCGACGGCGAATTACTGGGAAAACCGGGGGCACTGGACGTTGGGCGCTGGTCTGCTTTGCAAGGTAAGGCCCGCTGGGCAGGGTTCTACCCAGTTCACGCTCGCTTTGCTTGCACCGCGCCCTCCTCTACGCCTCCTCACTTACCGGTGCGCTGACTGTGAAGCTGATTGTGAAGCTCTGGAAACTGTGAAGGGGTAAAGCTGACTTTTACTCATTCCCCATGAACCTTGCTTGAACCGAGCCCTCCTCTATGCCTCCTCACTTATTGGCGTGGTGATTGTGAAGCTGATTGTGAAGCTCTGAAAACTGTGAAGGGGTAAAGCGGACTTTTATTCATACCCCAAGAACCTTGTTATCCCGTACTGCCCTTGCATTGCATTGGGGAAAGCTGGACGTTAGCAGGCACAGTCTGGTGAGAGAAAAGTCCTCTTGTACAATTACGGGGGGAGGAAAAAATTTCAGAGCATAGTCTCGTGTGCCTTATAAGTCCACGTTTGTAATTTTCGAATTTTCAGATGGTGGCAAGAGCGAGGGGCAAACAGTCTAAGCCAGAGCTGGGAAAGGAGATAACACTCCCAATTCCGATCAGATCTCCATCCACCACAAAAGGAGGGAGAAAAAACTGAAAGAAAAATCAACAAAAGGAAGCCCTAAAACAGAAGGCAATGGAATCTACTGATTCATATAGAAAAAATAAGTATAATGTATTAAGGAAACAGGTCGAGGAAGACAATGACGACAACAAGGAAAATGATCAAGAGGAGGGCGAAGAAGATGAAGAAGTGGAGAGCCTGACCTTGTTTTGAACTATCAGCAGAATTGAGCTTACTTGCTGTTGACGACAAAGGAGAGGAAGGTGGGAAAGATAAGGGAACAAGAACGGACCAGGGGGGGTAAAAATATGGATAAAACGGACAAAACGGTCAAGGCTGCTAACATGTCCCCTACTATTTGCCCTGAGAGTCGATCTACCCCCAAACAATACCCTCTCTTTTCAAAACCCGTTCTACAGCAGGGACAATTTTCGAGCACTCCTACACGGGGGGAGTTAAAGCAGGGGAGCACAAGTGTCGCTTTAGAACATGATGTCTCCAACACTGGAGGGAAAGCAAGTAGCCCTACAACGCAAAAGACGCCGACGCCAAGTCCCACAGGGACAACAAGGCTAGAAGACGTAGCACTACACACACCAACGATTTTAACTACGATCTCTCCCAATACTGCCCTTCCCTCCCACCCTCTGCTGCCACTGGCTATAAGCCCAAGCTCAAGCCCAGGCCAGAGCAACAAGCAAACCACAACAGTTCCAAGTCAAGCCCTAAGTCTAGAAGCCTCCCTGATCTCCCAGGAGGATGGTTTGCTCGCTCTTCCGAGCGCTACAAAAGCAAATACGATGGAAGATATCCTAGTTACTATACTCCAGGAACTAAGAGACTTTAAATTCTCTCAGGCGCAGGAAATTTCACTCTTGCACAGCAGGCTCATGAAGATGGAGGAGTGCCTTGGCAATATTCCCCTGAGGGTCTCTGAGGCCGAAGTCCGGATATCATCTCTAGAGGACTCTTTGACTGCAATTCAGAAAAATCTCGTGGAGGCTAATAGAGAGAAATCCCACTTAAAGGAAAAGCTGCAGGACCTTGAGAATTATAATAGGAGATCTAATCTACGACTAGTAGGCATACCAGAGGGCCTTGAGGATAAGGATGTAGTCAGGTGGTCAGATTCTCTATTACAAAAAGCTATCCCTGAGCTCCAAGGTGACCTGACTATTACAAGGGCGCACAGAGTCCCTGCACATAAACCTAATAATTTGAAATACCCCGTACTATCCTGCTCAATTTTTCAGACTTTAGGGTAAAAGAAAACATTTTAAATACCGCATTTTCTAAAAGAACTTTCAACGTGGAGGGGTGAATAATTTTCGGATCTTTGGTGATATGTCGGTAGTATCTGCTCACAGATGCAGGGACTTTGTGAAGCTCATCGACTCCTTTAAGAGCAAGGGAGCCCAAGCCATGATACTGCAGCAATCGAAACTCAAAGTCTTGGCTAAAGGAACATTTTTTATATTCTCAGTCCTACACGAAGCCCAGACATTCCTCGACGGCCTCGGGGCGTAATAATTAAGCTGCTGAATTTACTATTACTTCACGGCGGACACTTGATGGAAACAGGAAGCACATAAGGATGCAATGAGATGGCATCCAAAAAGAAGATACACCAGAGAAGGACGGAAGTGGGACACTGGGGTCTCCGTCCACTCAAGTGGGGAGGGAAGGGGGGGTGAAGGGGGGTGTTGCAATGGGGGGGGGGAAGAGAGTTCAAATGCAAAAAGGGGAGAAAAAATATGTTTTTTCACACTTTCATGATTACGGTACGAGCAATGTTATTCTTCTATTTTCTTTTTTCTTTTTCTCTTTATCTTGCACAAATAATATCTTGCACTCGTCACTTTAGCTCACATGGATCATGATAAGATGACAAGATTCTATAAGTATACTTGTGTATTTCGCACTAGGGGGGACTTAATCCTTCAAGTTTTTGCTACTATTTGTACAATCTTGCTGCTTACTTGCATATTTGCACAGAGAACGGCAGTCTCTTTATCTGCTGATATTATATATTATATATTTATGCTCTCTATTTCTATTCTTTTTTATAAGATAAAATTTTACAATGCGTTGACTATCTGCATGTTTTGCATAATGAATGGTATGACTCTTCAAATAACGCCACTTTTCACTCTTGCAGCTCGCTTGCATATTTGCACATTGAAATGTAGCCTCTCTATGAATATCTCTATGAATATCCGCTGTTATTTTACTATATTATTATATATATATATATATATTATTTATCATTTATATGTGCTGCTGCCGATTGTACAATTGCACATTTGCACACTTGCACATTTGCACAAGTTGAGGGTTGCGCCCAATGTCTTGAACATCAAATAATATGGTGACGTTTATCTCTTTAAACGTAAATGGCCTGAATAACGTTCGCAAAAGGAACGCTATTGAGTGCTGGTTGAAAAACCTTATACCAGACGTCATCTATTTGCAAAAAAGCCATCACAAAGATCAGGCAGAGTCAGCTAAACTCTTCAAAAGCTGGGCAGGCTATAATATATCTGCTCCTGCCGGGACGGTTCAGAGAGGAGTTTCCATATTAATAGGGAGACATGTAGGTTTTTACCTTGAAGGGACGTTCATAGACCCCAGAGGTAGATGGGCAGTTGTACATGGTAAATTAAATAACGTTAATGTTATCCTTGCCACAATCTATGCACCAATTTTGGACGACCCTCAACCTATCCTACAGGTAAAGCAGGCATTAACTGGTCTCTCTGGGCCAATATTCTGGGGGGGAGATTTTAATCTATTACAAAACCCTCGATTGAACTCCTCCAAGAAAGACCGCCGACAGAACAAACCCCAAGTTGCTTTAGCTGTCCAAAGTTGTAAATTAGACCTTGATGTTATTGACCATTGGCGAATTTTAAATCCTATTAAGCGCGATTATACTTACCACTCGGCAAAATATAATTATGCATCAAGGCTAGATTTTTTTTTATCATCCCATGATCTAGAACCTTACAACTACGCCCATCACCTAACGCTTTTTCAGATCACACAGCTCTTTGCATGGAGGTACACTTGGAGCATTATGAAGCAAGACCTTCAAGAAGATGTTTTTTTAATAAACTTAACGTCCTCGACCAACAATGGTGTACAGATATTGATGAAAAGATAGAGCAATTTTTTACACAGAATAGAGGTACAGCCCCATTAAATATAATCTGGGATGCATTTAAAGCCACTCTGCGTGGAATAATTACATCTAAAGAAATCCCCAAGCAGAAGGCAAGAAGGGAGGAGAAAACCAAACTCCAAACTGAACTCTCTCAGGCAACCCAAGAACATTATAGGGTCAGATCTACGATCTCTGGGCATAAACTCTCCGAGGCGAAGTGCAAGATGAAGGATTTTTATTATGATTTAGGTGAGATAAATAGTAACCTTTATGCACAAAAGATACATGAGAAAATTGAGTATACAGGAAAGCTCCTGGCCTGGCAATCTAAACAAAAGCAGGTCCGCAATAGAATAGATCAGTTAACAGACCCCATCACTAAAATACAATCTAAGACCACCACTTCCATCGGTGAGCTGTTCCTTAAACACTATGAGGGGATATATCAAGCGACTGAGGGGACTACACCTGACTATCATGGAATTCCTACAGCCACCTGAAATACCTAAAATAGATGCAGAGGGTAAGAATTATCTTATACTGGATTTCAAACTACTAGAATTAGATGAGGTGATAGAGTCCTTCCCCAATGGCAAGGCCAATGGTAAGGATGGCCTTCCTATTGAATTTTTTAAAAAATGTGGGGGAACTCTACGTAAAGAACTTTTGATATTAGTTTATTACTTACTCCAAGGAAGTCCCCCACCGGATTCCTTTCATACAGCGGTGGTGGTTAGTATTTTAAAAAAAGGAAAGGACAAGGAAAATATAAATTCATACCGACCGATTAGCCTCCTGAATACAGATTATACAATTTTTACAAAACTTTTAGCAAACTGATTAAATAAAATAGTAGGATTAATGGTAGCCCACGATCAGTGTGGTTTTATTGCAGGCAGGCATCTCCATTCCAACACTACATTTTTATTGGAGGCACAAGATTATTTTAAAACTAATAAGGTGAAGGCTCAAATTTGTTTTTTAGATGCTGAGAAAGCCTTCGATCTAGTGTCTTGGGACTGCCTGTTTGCAATTCTACGTAGTTTTAATTTCCCGAATGTTTTTATTTCTCTTTTACGACAATTGTATATGAATTCTAGGGCACAAATTATCATCAATAATACTAATATTCGGTCTTGTCAGGTCACTAGAGGCACGCAACAAGGATGCCCTTTGTCGCCAATTTTATTCGCACTATTTATCAAACCTCTGGCAATCGCCATCAGGAATATCAAGACTGACACTGCCCGAGTATTAGGAATGACAAATATAAAATTATATGCGGATGATATCGCCCTTTTCATAGACTCCAAACCCTCAAGTCAACTGAAGATTTTAAAAATCTTCTCTGACTTTCAAAAGCTAGGGGGTTATAAAATTAATGTAAACAAAACGGAAATTATTCTAGCTAACTGCACTATAGACACTTTAGCTCCAGAATTCAGGCGGACATACAATACGAATCCAAAGAGATATCTTGGAATATTTATATCGGATAGTCTGGATGACCTTTTTTCACTTAATTTTTTACCTCTATTAAAAAAGGTGGGCTCACTTTTAGATCGCTGGAATTTACTACCCCTGTCTCTTATGGGACGGGCATCGCTAATTCGAATGTCGGTGTTACCCCTTTTTAATTTCCTTTTTAGTGCAATTCCCTGCGCAATCCAGGCCTCTTATTTTAAAAAAGTAGAAGCTTTGATCTCATCTTTATTATGGGCAAAAAAATCCCCCAGACTTGCACTGAGCACTTTATATTTATCATCCACACAAGGAGGGTTGTCCCTTCCAAATATCAGAGAATATTATTTTGCGTCTTTTGCACACTATAGTTACAGATTTTTTTTCTTAGATTCTCACGAGGCAGATAATTTTTTATGAAAAGGATGTTGTTGGAATTAAAAATCTTTGATCCGGTCAGAATCAGGAAAGATCCCAAAAAAGTACGATATAAATCCCTACAGTGGATTTTTAAGTTGAAAACTCAGTTTTTTAAATTCTATGACTTACCCAATTTAAGTAATAAGACAAATTTAATAAATTTTAGCTTGGGAGATGTCGGTTGTAAGGACAAAAATACATTAACTGTTTGGAAGAAGAATGGCTTTGAGAAAATTGAATACTTCCTGCTGGGAAATAGGTGGAAATCTTGGGATGAAATTTATAGCCAGTTAATCCACTCGCACTTAATTCTGAACTGGTCCTTCATCATGATAAATAAAAAACTTAGAGAACTCAATAAAGGAAATTTATTTAATAAAGAAAATATTTCCACTACCCTTAATAACAAAATACAAAAGAAAATGAGTATCTGGATTAAAATATTAAAAGAAAGTAAAGACCAGGACTTTTCCAGCAAGATTATTGAGAGATGGAAAAAGAGGCAAGATATTACAATTAATCAACAGGTATGGGATAAAATAAATAAATTCAGCAAAACCATTTTTCGAGGAGAAAATTTTAAACGTATGCAATTTTATAATAAATGGTTAATATATAGAACCCCGTCCTTTTTAAATAATATTTTCCCCCAAGTAGCCGACAAATGCTTCCGGTGCGAAGAAAAAGGCACTTGGAAACACATTGTCAGGGAGTGTTCGAAAATCCAGGTATTTTGGAAGGAAATATAAAAATATCTCTCAATCGTGCTTAAAACTTATATTGTATTCGATGACCTAATTCCCATCTTAGGCTGCTCTCCCAGCCACACCCAACATGATGAGTCCCTTTTCATAGCTTCTTTAATAGCTAAATCCCTTATACTACAGTCCTGGAAAACATACCTTGTACCATCCTTTCAGGCATGGAAGGCAAAATTACTCCGAATCCAGGGTAGGGAAAAAAAATATGCTTTAAGATCTGGGGCTCTCAAAAAATATGATAAATATTGGAGTGTGTTTGATTCTTAATTTCCCTGTTATCTCTCAACTCGACCCATACAACCCTGAAAATATTTATTAGTCTATTAGGACTGTCTCGACTCCGCACGTTGCACTTTACAACTTAGCTATGAAATATTAACTGAGAAGACGCCTATTGTATTTGAATGGTACGTACTGTTTTAATTCTAACAAAATCTTTTGAGTATCACTGTTAGCCTGATTGATTTATTGCTCTCTCACAAACTCTGCACTTTATAATTTAAATGTTAAAATGATAAATTGTGCAGATGCTTTTAATATTCTTTTGTCTCGTACTGTATTAATTGGATTTCAATTGTGTCCTGTTCCCTATATTGTTTTATTTGAACTCTCAATAAAAAAAATTAAAAAATGTAAGATCTCAGTTTTTTTTCCTCTATAATAATCCCCTCATGTAGATTCCTTGTGCACATTACATCCTGGTTAATAACTTTCGTAGGTGATACATTTATTGATTTAGCCAATTTATTGGGCTCGATGTCTCCATTAGCTATTTTCTCCTCAGAGTCTCGACTTAGACCAAATTGTTGAATCATAACTTTCTGATTACTAATGGGCATGATTGGTGTCTGTAAATGTCCTATTTCTGAGTCACTTTGTATAGACATCAAAGCCCCCTTTGGATCTTTTAGAAAATCAAATTTGTGAGGAATTTTTATACTTTTTTCAAACATCCTTGCAATTGGCGATATAAGCGTCTGGTTCAACTCCTTAGGTTGTGCCTTAGCTTTTTTTAATATGTTTGGTACTTTAGATTTACGTGATCTTCGTACTTTTGGACCAATTGTCCTTTCCTTTCCTGAACGCATTATTTTACTTTTTGAGGGTGTTTACAGGTTCAAATTAAGTAACAATCAACCCCCCGCGAGAGACCAACCAATATCACCTTATATGACCATGCACAGCCGCATGAGCAAATATTTATCCTAAGCAAAGTGTACCGCTCTCACCAGCAAGTATTTAATTTACACAAAGAGTGATTATACTACAGACTGGTAGCTAGTTTGGTAAGAAAAGTACAATATACCTGCGGTTTAATAGCTTTCCCAGGTTATCCCAATTTGATCATATATTCCATATATTTCATATGTTCCATGTAATCTTGTGTTCTATGTTCTATGATATTGAAAGGCCCCCCTTTTCATTCCAATAGTTAACAAGGGACTGCAACTGTGCCCCCTCTCCCTTTTCCTTCCACCCCGGTACCACTCACTCAGCTCTTCGCTCTTCGCTGCGGCCAGTAAAGTATTGTAACCAATTTTGGTGCAGATGTCCCCTTTCCCAGCTTCACAAAGTACTAGTACTGACACTAACACTGACAAGTCGCTTTCGAAATTGCCCGCAGCTTGTGCTCGTACTATATTTGTACTATATTTGTACTCGATAAAATTTGATTTAATTCCAGGCTCCAGGGCGCATTTTGTCAAAAAAACAAAAGCAAAAAAAAAATAATAATAATAATCTATAGGCTGTAGGCTCCTCACCACGTCCTCACCATGTTCTCACATCCTCACCACATCAGAGAAACACTGTGATTCCTTTTTTCCTTGTTTTCAGTTTCTTCAGGGGAATGCTCTTCGCCCACCCTCGCCTCGCATTAGCTGCAACCAGAGGAGAAAATCTGCAAGCCCTCACGCTTTAATGCGATTTGAATTGCCATATGTCTATATGCCCCTCTTGTGGTTTTGTCCCCCAACCCTCCCCCCCCCAAGTTTAGACATTAACGCTCCTACCACGAATATTCGGGCGGGACTGATTAATGCCAGATCTGCAGTTAGGCATGCTGCCGAGATCTTCGATCTTTAGGTGGATGACCAACTGGAGGTGCTGTTCCTTACGGAGACATGGCTGACCAGCACCTCCGCACCTAGCGTAGAACTCGCGGTCCCTAGGGGGTTTAAGATCGCCAGAGTGGACCGACCCCTGGGCAGAGGGGGCGGACTAGCGGTTGTGTTTAAGGAAGAGTGGTGCTTCGCTTCTGAGCCGCCGGCCGCGGATATAGGGGGTGAGGTTCTCCACTTTTCCATCACAACTTCTCCCCACTTTACTTTAGGAGGCTCTCTCATATACAGACCTCCGGGTCTGGCTACTCGTTTTTTGGACGCCTTCGAAGAATATCTGGTCCCACGGGCCCTAGGTTTTCCTAGGTTCCTACTGGTTGGGGACCTGAATATTCATATGGATGTCCCTGATCTGTCCGATGCCCACAGGCTTGGTGAAATTCTGGAGCTTGCTCAACTCAAGCAATGGGTGACAGCCCCGACGCATATGGGGGGCCACCTGCTTGACCTGGTATGTTCTAACTTCCCTATTCAGTCTGTGGCTGTTGAAAAAACGACCTGGTCTGACCATGACCTGGTCAGATTTAATTGGGAGATTGTGGAGCCTTGTTCCCCACCTTCTATCTCTCACTCCCAAAAGATCAACCTACCTGCATTCAGACAGGCTCTGAGTAATACTCGCCCTAATTTGAATTTGCCCCTGGGCGATGCGGTCTGTGAATTTAACGAGTGGCTACAGCAGGCGGCAACCGCCTCTATTAGGCAGACCACGCTTACCAGATCTAGACGTACCCCCTCCCAACCTTGGTTTTCCCCAGAATTGAGGGAATTAAAACTGGGATGTAAAAAGCTTGAACGAGCGTGGAGACGTGATTATAGCCCTGAGGCTAAATCCACTCTACGGCTGGCGCAAAAAGAATACCACACAGCCATCAAGGGTGCGAAGGGGAAATATTATGCTGGGCGTATCGCCAAGGCAGACAACAGTAGCAAAGAGATCTTTGCCATTGTGAAAAGCTTCGTGGCACCCGTCGCTGAGGCCGTTTCTCATCCATCCTCGATGCAATGGTGCGAGGAACTGTCCTCCTTTTTTATTAAGAAAATAAAGAGGATTCAGCAAGACCTTGCAGCAGCCCTCCCCACCGACTACGCAATAGAGGGCCCATGCCCTTCCCTTTGCCCTAGTTCGGAACAGCAGTTCACGATCTTCGAGCAGATTGTGGAGGACACTACTCTCCCTTTAATTCAGTCCCTGAAATCTGGCTCACCCGCCGACCCGTGTCCTGCCCGGGTGCTCTCGGAGGTGGCGGAATTAGTCTGTACTGAGATCACGCAGATTGTGAACCTCTCCCTGAGGACGGGTGTGGTTCCTACTGCTTGGAAACAGGCTAAGCTTCTGCCTCTCCTAAAGAAACCAGGTCTAGACTGGACGGCCCCCGGGAATTATCGACCAATTTCCCTTTTACCGGCACTCACAAAGATCTGTGAGAAGGTGGCATTTCGACAACTAGAGAGATTTGTTGAAACTTCCAATGCCCTCCACCCGGCCCAATCGGGCTTCAGGGCTGCTTACAGCACCGAGACAGCCCTCTTGGAGATGAGCGAGGCCATCCGGGACTGTTTAGACGGTGGCGGCAGAGCGGTCCTAATTCTTTTGGACCTCTCTGCCGCGTTCGATACCGTCCCCCATGAGCTTCTTCTTGGCCGGCTGGCGGATATAGGTATTGGAGGGGTTGTGTTAGACTGGCTGTCCTCCTTCTTGTCTGACAGGACCCAGCAGGTCTGGCTGCCTCCCTATGCCTCCGAGCCTGAACCTCTGCTTACAGGTGTCCCGCAAGGTTCCACCCTCAGCCCCTTACTGTTCAATGCCTACATTACACCTTTGGTTTATCTAGCTGAACAGTTCGGGGCTAAGATTATAGGGTACGCAGACGATACCCAATTGCTGTTTACCTGGCCTGATGATAACCTTGATACCTCTATAGTTCATCTATGTTTGTCCTCTGTATTTCGCTGGTTGACGAAGGCCCAGTTGAAGTGCAACGAGGACAAATCTGAGGTTCTTTTTTATGGCTCCTTTCCCCCCTCGTTCATGAGCACCCTATGGCCTTCTGACATCCCAGGCCCGAAAGAGATGGGGAGACCTGCCAAAAATCTGGGCATCTGGTTCGATGAGGACTTACGATTCGAACATCATATTAAAAAACTTACTGGCACCTGTTTTGCGACCTTAAAAATGCTTCGCAAATTCTTTCCCTTGCTTCCTAGAGAGGCAAAGGAGTCTGTTGCGCGAGCGCTTATACTGTCCAGGTTGGACTATGCCAATGCATTGTTCAGTGGAATCCCCTCTTACCTGGTAAAACGCCTGCAAATCATCCAGAACGCGACAGTCCGTCTTTTATTTAACATTCCTAGATGGAAGAGCGTTCGCGCGGAGATGCGCACACTCCACTGGCTCCCGGTTGCACAGCGCATCCGGTTTAAGTCATTGGTTTTGGCGTTTCGTGCTATTCATGATCAAGGCCCCCAGTACTTGAGAAAAAGATTCATTAGTTACGTTCCCACACGTACTCTGAGATCCTCCACTCTGTTTCAACTATCCCTCCCCCGTTTCAAACGTGCCAGACTTGGTGGTCAGTCGATTGCGGTGGTCGTGGCTCGCGCCTGGAATGCTCTTCCTTTTCACCTGCGCTCCACACCCACTGTAGCCGCATTCAAAAAACATCTGAAGACGTATCTGTTTAACAGCGCTATTTAAGAGTCCTTTTTTTGTGAGGGTCTGCTTTCTGCTTTTCTTTCTCTCGCGCCAGGCTACTCCTCAGTAGCAGAGCGCGCTATAAAATGGTTTATAATAATAATAATAATATAATAATGCGGTGGCCCGCAGCAAGCTGTCTCCTCTTCCCAGCCTGTCTGCTCCCAAACCTTGCTCAATGGCCGCCAAACTCAAACTCCGACCACCGCCGGCCGCCAAAACAACGACACAGCGTGGTGCGGCAGAAATACGGTGGCAACCCAGGCAGCCGGCAAGCACCGAGAAACAGCAGCCGTCGGGAAATAGCAGCGGCGGCAAAGTGATGGGGGTTACTCAGCAAATCCGACAAATCTGGCACGGCAACAACACGGTAGCACAGCAACAACAAGCATGGCTAAGGTACGTGGCTAAGGTACGTGGCTCCTCCTCATGCAAAAGTGCAATTCAGAAACAGTTGCTAGATGTACAGTCTCTATGCCTACTTCCGTTAAATCTTGTGCAGTTCTAAAACTCCTAAATTGGCACCAATACAAGGACATTTGACAGAGGGTGCACTTTCAGAACTTTCTTCAAGAACCAGATGATAGGTGGAGTGGTGTGGCTCACTGGTTAGAGGCGGCAGACCCGGAAGCAGAGAACGGCCCAGGACCCGGAAGCAGAGAACGGCCCGGGACCAGGGTTCAATTCCCGATGCGGCAGAGTCGTGGACCAGGGTCATCAGACTCGATAATTCTCGCCTCGGTGCCTACTCTAACCAGGGATAACACTCGGCAGCTCTCGGCATTAGCTTGCCTCATCTCTACAACGGTCCCCCACATTCGCCGGGGATGCCTGGTTTCACCTTGGAGATACCCATTAGGGACCATCTCACAGGGATAGCCAGGACGGGTTCCCCAGCGGTCTACAGCGCCACGATGCCTCAGGGCAGCAGTGCGCTTTACAAGACACATACATGTACATTAATTTACTTTCATTTTCTCATAATATCACCCAGTGGTATTAAACATATTCTCCATTACTGATTTTTCCAAAAATATAAGTTGCATTTTTTTGTGTGCATTTTATTTGGTAAGCAAACAATTTCGAAACTTGCTTTCTTACATATATATGTAACTGCATATAAACAGGCAGAATACTTGAAGCATTATAAATAGACTCATCTGGTTTTATTTTTGTAAACATGTGCAGACATTTTCATTCTTACAGGGAGCTCACAGCTCACTGCCTTTCCTTAAAATGCTCATTATATTTGAAGTTAATTTGATTCCAGAGAGCTATACTGTGATACTGTAAACAAGTAGCCAAATGGTTTTTGCTGCAAGTGGTTGGGCCTACTTACCCAGTAGACAATATTCAAATGAGAACCTGTTGTTTTTAACCAAAAGCAATATGTTTTTGACATCTGGTAATATGAATTCCACTTCCCTGATATAGTCATTTAATAGTACACAGCACTTTTAATAACATCTCATAGAAATTAACAGTTTGAAAAGTGTGAGAAAATAGTCTATTAGTTTGGGTGGATGGTAGTCCACCACATGTAATAATGTCCCTATCCCTGTTAGGTCCTGTAAAGGTTTCAGAAATGTAAACATGGCACAGAGCAGACGCAAAGCGCCGAACACTAGCAACTTGATAAACTAGTCTTGGTCAAGGGTAATGTTTTTTTTTAACATCTGTTTATTGAGTTATACATGTTTAGTACATTTTAGAGCCATGCATTCATCTGTCAAAGTCGTAAGTATTTCCAAATACTACGTTCGTACCTGTGAAAGTCAGGAAACGAGAGAAGAAATAAGAAAAAGGCGTCTTCTATTTACAACAGCATATCTGATAAAGATAGAGGTTAGGTCGGATTGGCTTTGTCGATGTGATATTCTCTAATAGCTTAATCGTGCATATAAAATAGTTATCTATGAAACTTTTCAAAGAACACGCGCATCTATAGGTAAGAGACAGGCTATGTGTACAGTAGGCAGGTCAGTCTGTTGGTAGGCAGGCAATATGTTCAGGCTATATTTATCGGTGCTATAGTAAAGGCCCTCTAGAGGTCGCCTTGGTGAGTTGGTGGTTTCGCTTTCTGGGCGGAGCTAGGCATTGAATCGGTGTCATTTATTGCTAAGATGGGGTTCGGGACGCCCTAGGGGAGTCAATGCCTTCTGCTGTGTCCTTAACTTGCCATTCCCGTACTACTTCAGACCACAAGTCCGCTATAGGGCGGCATCTTATTCCTCTACTCTCCTCCTCTATTAATGTTCTATCTTTGGACCAGACCCAAGCGGTAACATATATTTCCCATTGCAGTATGGCAGGGGCTTTCCATTGAGACCTATTCTCCTTCTAGTCAGCACCAGGGCTAAATCTATGAATCGGTTTCCTATTTTTGGGGCGTTTAGGCCTATGAAATACGCCCAGGACACATGCCTCCATCGTGCAGGGGATGGTACGTTTTAGGACTGTATGCAGTGATCAAAGGACATGATGCCAATACGTGGCTAGTGATGGGCGACTCCAGACCATGTGTTTGAAGTCGGCGTCTTGCTGTGCACAGAGTGGGCATTGTTTGACAGTACTGCCCCATATTATATTAAGTCTGTGCGGAGTGAGGTAAGTCATGTGAGGAGCATTGAATTGGAAATATTCAAAGATAGCATTTCTAGAGATAGTCTTGGGTGATCTCAGCACTCGTTTCCACTCTGCACCGGTAATAGTATGTTCTATGATGAGTTACCATTCTTGTCGCAATAGGGGTAGTTAATTCTCAACCATTCCTCTTAGGGCCCGGTAAAGCCATTTAATGAGGTGTCTTGCCGTCCCCAATGTGATCATGGCATGTAGTAACCCATGTGTTTTTGGTTCATCTGTTTCCCGCTCCCCACAGAGATTGGAACGTTTTCCACAGCCCATGATATGTCAAGAACTGCCCGCTTGGAAGATCAGACTCGGGAAGCAAGTACTCCAATGGGATCAGTGCTCCATCCAGATAAAGGTCCCTCACCCTTGTTATTCCCATGCTCTCCCATTCCATTAGTTGACTCACAGAAAAAAATGCGGTGTTGGCATCTCCTCTTGGCAGTCCAACCAATGAAAAGTCTGGTGAGTACAGTGTGACTCCTGGCACTCAAGCAAGGCCTCTTCATCAGCAGTGTAAGGCCACCGGGACCAGGGCACTCCTGTGTTGATCTCACTTCCTAGGGGGTATTAACTCGGTCAGTAGCTAATCTTTCAGTTCCGTGCCTGGCAAGTAGTCTAGTTTCCCCAGCCCAATCCCCTCGAACCATTGAGCCAGCCTTTGCAGCTGGGGAAGCAAAAAGTAAGCCTCAAAATCCGGAGCTCGCAAACCTCCATTTTCTGGAGATTTCTGGGCAATAGCCAGGGATACTCTGTTACGGTCCCATCCCAGATCAAATCTCTGACTAACATGTCTAATTCTGTAAACCAAGTCTTTGGGATGACCATCTGTAAATTTACAAAAAAATAAAGGAGACATGGTTGCATGACAATTTCAGAGAGCACTATTCTCGAGATGATGGGAAGCTTAAGGGAGTGCCAGAATGCCACTGCTGATTTAAGAGAGCGAAGTGCTGGGTTCAGGTTACCCTCCAAGAGGTTGTGCTGATTATGGAATATTTAGATACCTAAATATCTAAAAAACCGACAAGAGCACCTGGTGTCAGCCAGTAGCGTCAGTGGACAGGGGGTTGCAGGGTCCAGAGGGAAGACATGTGACTTATGTTGGTTCACTTTCAAACTGGTCAAAGTGGTGTAGTCATTTAAAATCTCTATTGCATCCATTATCCCCCCTCACCATTCCTTAGATACAAAAGAATGTCATCAGCGTAGAGGGATATTATATATTCCCTTCCATCGAGTGACATGCCAATATGACCACTCTCTGCCCTGAAGTGCACTGCCAATGGCTCCCTAGCCAGCATGAATAAGAGGGGCAACAGCGGACATGGTTCCTCTATGAATTTCATAGGAGGTTGAAATTATGTCACCCATCCTAACCCTAGCTGTTGGGAGAGTGTAGAGGAGCTCAACCCACCTGATCCACCCTTCACCCAACCCCATAGCATGCATTACTTTCAGCAGGAAGTCCCAGCGCAGGAAATCGAAAGCTTTTTCAAGGTCCACTGCCATTGCCACTGCATTCTGGTAACTTGAGGTGCCGCGGTGGAACAGTGCATAGTACAACCATCTGAGGCTGCCCTATGTGGATCTGGTAGGAATAAATACGTTCTGGTCAGTGTGGACCAGAGAACGCATGTGTGGGAGTAGCCTACTGGCCAATATTTTACATAGTTTTGTAAAGTCCAGGTTCAGCATGGACAGAGGCCTGAATTCTGTAACCTTAGGAGTGTCTATTTAAGTCTTAGGGATGGGCACTACCAAGACTTCCATGGTTGATGTAGGCAAACGTGGTCTAGCGAGTCAGAATAGAGCTTCGCGAGGTGGTCAAGTAAAATTAACACGGTGTCTCGCCTTTTGTCAATTCCTTAATTGTTGCTCTGATTTCATGTAGGTTTGTGGCGCTCCCTAGGACCTCCGGTCCTCAATATCAATGTTCTGAAAAGGAGTTCCCTCTAGGTAATCCTAAATCAGATTTTCCGGTAGAGCCAATGGGCTCTCATACAGGGACACATAGTAGTGTAGGGAGCTTGTATTTATAATTTTAAGGGAGTAAGTTGTGGTGCCATCACTAGCCTGCAATCTGGTTATCGGGAACCACCTAGTCCCCAGTTGGATAAGCTGGTCCAACAATCTGTCCGATTTCCTACCCTCAGTGTGTTTTTTCTTCTGGTATACCTTACCACCCAGAAGTCACAGTCTATCTAGTGTCTTGTTGTAGGCTCTCTTAACCTGGGATAATGGTATGTGGGTGTCGGCCAAAGGCCCCAACCCGCGCTCAAGCTCGTGCAGCTCCGGATCCAAAAGTCGTAGTTCACTCACAATCTCCCGCCTAGCCCCTACTGTCACCCGCTAGTAAGTGTCCTCTAATACCCACCTTAAAAGAATACTATTCCATCAGCGATGAGCTGGCTGTTCCCTGATTTTTGAAGAGATAGTCAGGTATAGAAGTTTGCAGCAATTGCCTAAAACATGCGTCTTCCAGCATAGTGATGTCCAGGTGCCAAGTCCGAATAGCTGGCATATCGGGTGCTAGGGAGAGCACAGGAGCAAGGGACAATGGTCCGACAACATGCATCCAGGATATTCTGAGTGAGTCATTTGCGTGCTAATATGGGATGAGCAGAGGAATATATCCAGCCTAGTGTGCAAATGATACAGAGGGGAGTAAAATTAGTAATCCCATACCTGGTCATGGTGTAGTCTCCATATATCATCTAAATCCCAGTGTTTTATCCATGTTCTGAGGGCTTTCGCATTGGAGTTAACTAGTGCAGCATGTAGTGGTGGTGTGGATCTGTCCATGGTGGTGTCCACTAAGCAATTATAGTCCCCACCCAACACAAAATCTTGTCTGGCCATCTCTGCAAGTGGGCTAATATATATAAGTATTTTGTGGTGTTTTGTTGGTGATCCCATGCCCCTAACGTTCCAGGTTTAGGAACTTTATCCCACTAGGGCCTACTCTTATATCTGCCATGAAAGCCTAAACTCATGTACAGTTTACCGTAGACTATCTCGGTTATGTCTTGTTACCTGAGTGTTCATACAAATTTGAAAACACCCAACACCCCAACCTGAGGGCAGCAGCACAAGTGCTAACCATCCAAAGTTAGGAACCAAACATTACATTCAGTCAGAACGCCGCCTCCGAACCACTAGGTGAAGCCTTCTGATGAGTACAGGGTTTGAGGGAGGCAGTGGAGCCTTGTCTCAGCTCCATCAGGTGCTGGTGCTCTCAGGCGGCAATGTTTAATCTCTTTTTCACACCAGTAGCTTGCGGCGCCCCCATTACTTCCGCCATGCGTCTCTCTTTGGAATGTTGCATATAAAAGCCACCTTGAAGACTGCCCTTAAAGTCCACCTCTGCTAGGCAATATCTGCAGATCATGGAGTGAGCATCAGCAGGGGAGGGTCAGTATCCATGAGTCCTCAGAATCATCGGACGCATCAGCAGAAAGAGAAGAAGTCCCCGGTGTCTTACTTCATTGCAAGGGCGAAATTATTTGTTCCACTGCTTGCAGCGCCGCCTGCCTGTCACGGTAAGTCTGCAAAGCTGTAGGCATGTGTGTTTGCATTACTTTATGGCTGAGTTTTTCTACGTGGCAGAAGAAATTGTTTCTGTGCTTATATGCCGTTTAGGTAGGGCTACATCTTTCTTGTAGGCCTCCATCCAAGCCCAGACTTCCCCTGGTGAGTCAAAAATGTGACATACCATACAGCATGATTTTGAGCTTGGCTGGGAATATTAAAGAGTATTGTACTCCTTCTTACCTAAGGTTTTTTTTGGCTGTGATGAAAAAAGCCCGCTGTGCCTGCACTTTAGCCGTAAAGTCCGGGAATATGGATACCTTACTGTTTTGGATAACATACGGGCCAAGAGTGCATTAGTGTCAGAGGAGCGTGTCTCGATCTCTGAAATGGAGGAGCCTGGCAATTACCGGTCTGGGGGAGCTCCCCGGAGCAGGAGGGTGCCGGCATACTATGTGCTCTGTCCAGAGCAAAGAACTGGGACAGAAGCTCCGAGGCCACCGCTGAGTACAACCATTTTTCCAGAAAGTCCACAATATTGGGTCCTTTCGCAAGTTCCAACCCCTATGAGCCTGACGTTGTTCCTGCAGTTGCAGCCTTCTGGGTCCTTCGCCTGCTATTCAAGGATTGCCACTCTGGTGGAGAGATCCTCCAGTTCTCCGGCTTGCGCTCTTTGTTTCGGTTGGACCTCAGCTAAGGCGGTTTCAGTTTCCTGGACCCTATCAGCCAACTTTTGGTGTTCTGCTTGTAAAAGCCCTAGGCCCACAGAGACCACCTCATTGTCTTGTTGGAGTGTGTTCTTGGTATCGATGATAGCCGCCAGAACCCTATCCGGGTGTGAGTATTGGAAATCATCCTTGCCAGCAGTTTCATTATCACCTCTCTCCTGCACCACTGGAGAGGGCTCCCTGGTGGGAGACTGTGCCCCCCCAACTTCTACTTTGGATTATGCATCCCATCCTCTGGTAGGTTACTCTGCAGCACCACTCACACCTGATAAGCAGCAAAAGACCCCAGTGAGGTTCAAGTGTCTCTGAGCTCCGCAGCTGGGCAACCCCTCAGCAGGCTTGTCTCTCCCTTTCCTCCGGCTATGTACTCTGGTGCACAATCCTCAACGTCTACTCCGGCCCGAATGGGTGCAAGGGGAGGGCGCTGCCGCCCCACATTTTGAGGTCACCCGTGGGTTCAGGCAAGCGCTATTATATCACCCTGATAAGCTCTCCAAGCTTCTGACAGCTATCAGGGTCAGCATGCAGCAGGCGCGGCTGCCAAAGCCAGGGGCTAATCCCTCTCCACTACAAGGACCCAGGCGCTCCTAAGAACCAGATGCACTCCTGGTTCCTTGCACGAAGGTGTGCCTCTGCTGCTGCCTCCAGGCAAGTCAAGGACATAGGCACGGTGCGCCGAGCCACAGCACTAGGTACGCTTATTTCACCACCAATGTCAACTCTCTTCAGCTGTGGCCCACCCTGACTGGGCCCTTAACTCTACACCCCTGACCCACGGCCGCCACCCAGCTGCCTCCTGTCTCTCACGCTGATCTGCCGCCACTTCACAGGGTCTCATAGCCCACACTGCAGCGCTCTTGTAGGGTACCTCTTGCTGCCCCAAGCACTGTCTCACTGCTTGTTTGGGGCTTGTTGCGAGCTGCAAGGCACCTCAGCTCTCCGCGAGCCCCTGTGCTTCTCTGTCGCAGCTGCTGGCAGGGATCGGCACCCTGCGGCTGGCAGTGCTCCGCCCCTTGATCCTCAGTTCCCACTTTAATACCCATAAGGTTAGTACACCAGCCCAGCTCCAAGTGGGGGTCAGAAACAATCACACAGCGTAGGCGGTGACGTACTGTCTCCAAGCCTCACCAGCTGCGGTCTCCAATTCTCCCGCAGGATTCCTTCTTAGGCGGGTGCCACGCCTATGCATCCAGCCCCGCACAGTGTCTCTGTGCTCCCGGCACCTCAGTCACAGTGCCGCGCCGCCATCACCTCCTCCTCCGTTTCAGAGCAGCTCCACTCAGTATAGCCCACTCTGGGAGGTCACGAAGGTCGCCACACAGGCAGGAGACCCCAAAGCCACCGCAGGCTGAATCAGCGATCCCCGTCCATGTACCGAGCATGTTCACAGGCTCGGCCTTGCCAGCGACGGCTCGTGGAGGGAGTTCGGTGGGGCAGGAGGGCGGGGAGGGGGAGGGGCAGGGCGGAGGTTGCTAAAAACCGGCATATGGATAATTGCAGGTAAGTAAACAATTTAATTAATAAAACGAATTTCGTAGTGCGCCTTGCATCGCAGAATGCAATGCAGTGCGAGCTACGAAATTCGTTTTATTAATTAAATTGTTTACTTACCTGCAATTATCCATATGCCGGTTTTTAGCAACCTCCGCCCTGCCCCTCCCCCTCCCCGCCCTCCTGCCCCACCGTAACTCCCTCCACGAGCCGTCGCTGGGCCTTGCCTTCTGTGCATCACGCTGCGGAGCCGCTCCGAGGCAGTCGTAAACTGCTCCACAGCCCCCACGGTATTGCATGGCTAGGGGGGCCTCTACAGCGCCTCTGTGTGTCTGGGTGCTGTGGTAGTATCAGGATGCTGTATGGGCCGGAACGGAGCTCTGGGCTCACACGTCCGCCATGCTGTGTATCTTGGCCACGCCCCCCTGGTCAAGGGTAATGTTTAATGCTGACTGTAATGTGGGTCTGATACAAAAACTAGGTTAGTCCCTCTCAGGCGTTTTACCTTCTGGCTTAGTTCCTGGAATTGAAGTAAAAAATCCTCAGCGGGCAATGCAGCAGGCTATAACTGAGATGGGTTTCACAAGGCCAGATAGCTGTTGGACGAGGTACCAGCAAAACCGCTTACTTTTCAAGAGAATGCTCTGACTAGGAGAAATTCCAAATGTGCACCCTAGGAGGGTCCTATGCAGGTCATAAACATTTGGCACCTTAACCTGCAATGATTTCTACCTTTGAATGTAGGCACTTGTTTGGAGCTTGGATTCCTCCAGTTGGGCAAGGTTGCAAGCTGTAGCTGAACAGTTCTCTGCGATGTCCTGCTGACTGAAACAGATTTGCTGCTGTAGAAAAGCTCAGAGTGGGAAAAACCTGAATCTTGGTCCCCCAGCAAAGCATCTTCACAGATTGTCTTGGCAGGTTTGTCCCTGTCTTCTGTCTGTTCTACCTACGAAACGTTTTGAAAAGATTCAAAGTCAGTGTATCCAATTTCAAAGGTCAGAGCATATCCACTGAGTAATACAGAGCACTATAAGTGCAGAGTTCAAAAACTAGGAATCACCTTCAGCAAAAAAAATGCGGATGATCACATAAAAGGGGCATTTTCCTAGAAAAAGTAACCTGAAAATAGAAAGCACACAAAATACTGTACGCAGACCCAACACACTAGGGATACATTGACCTAGTAAACTCAGTGAGAACATTAAGCACCTTTAGGAAGAAGCAACTAGTTAAAGTAGATGGTAATCCAATATGGAGGTATAAGAAAGGACGCATGGATAGAAATTCTAGTCATGTTTGCAAAGCTCCATTGTACTCAAACCTCAAATGATTGAGAGTCTCATGTGTTCATGAAACTTGTCACACTCTTTTATTAGAGAAACACAGACGAATCTCCATACAGTAATGCACTGGTTGCATGTTAACACAATGGGCCCTATTCACAAAGTCCATTTTGTAGTACCTTTAGCGGTATTATAAGAGTACTACTAAAGTAAAGCTCATCTTTCCTTTAAACACCGAGGACTCAGTGGTAGTGTTTCAAAACACCATGTCTCACATCCTGAGCTGGATGAGCTGCAGTCACCTGAAGCTCAACCCAGGCAAGACTGAGCAGAGTGTACTCAGCTGGAACCCTGGCTTTTGGCCAGCCAGCATGGGAGCCCCACCATCTAAATCGCTCTCAGTTAAGAGCCTTGGAATTTTTCTTAGCGAAGATCTTTCTCTGAAAAGGCAGGTCAGCGCAGTGGTGTCCTCCAGTTTATTTCAGCTGAAGAAAATTAAGAAAATCGCTCGTTTCTTCTCTCTGGAGGCGCTCACACAGATTGTCATCTCCCTGGTCCTGTCTAGACTGGATTTTTCCAATAGTCTTTACCTTGGGCTCCAGGCCGGCGAGTTAAAACACCTCCAGTTGATTCAGAATCAGGCAGCCAGACTTATTCTTAATCTACCTAAGAGGCAGTCTGTTAGAGCGGGCCTAAAACACCTACACTGGTTGCCTGTTGAGCAACGGGTGGCTTTTAAGACCGGATGTATTTTATTTAAGTCCTTACACCAATCTGGTCCCCTATTCATCAGAGACTTGTTCAAAAAATATGACCCTTTCAGGAATCTTCGCTCTATGCATAAACATCTTCTGACTGTCCCTACTTACAAAAGGAAGCGTCTTGGAGGTTGCTGCTTTGACCATCTTGCGGCCGCCTTCTGGAACTCCCTTCCTCTTCACCTTAAAACGTGTGGAAACATTCTCAGCTTCAGACACTCCCTCAAAACATGGCTCTTTTCCCAAGCGTTCTGTTGAGCTCCTCTATGCTTCCTCTGTTTGATGCGTTGTGTCCCTGTCTATAGCGCCATGAAGCCTCCGGGCGAACGAGCGCTCTACAAATACATTTCAATATCAATATCAATATCAATAAATCAAAATGCTATTCACAAATCTACAAAGTGTAAATCGCTACTTCCATCTCTTTTATGATTTCTAATGAGAGATCCTCTCACAAATATTGTACTACTTAGGTCCTCACTACAAGTTTTGTCGGAATAGGGTAAGGTATTTACCATGTATGGTAAATACCGCAATTTCCAATTTTTTAACAGGAAACCGAGACATAATATGTGAAATGGGCTTTTAACACACCAAATTCCATATTTTGCCTTTTTTAGGCTTTTTTCCCTAATAAATGTAGTAAAGTTTGACCTGTTGGAATTTATCAGGAGAAAACTGTGAGGGTATGATAATTATCCCACAACTTCTAATTCTGATTAACCCTGGGCAAAGCACTATGCTACGCTCGCGTAGTTTGTGAAGTTTGCGCAACTTTGAACTACGCCAACTGCACGTAGCACGGTGCAAACATGCGTAGCGTAGCGTAGTGCAGCAGTCACTTTTTGCTTGCTCGTGGTCCTCAACGTCAAGTTGCCGACCGCAAGCAAGCAAAATGACATCCTCGCAACACTTTTTACTTGCTCCCGATCAGCAACATCAAGTTGCCAATCGGGAGCATGAAAAATAAACCTCCCGGCAAGATTCTCAACGCGGGGAGGTCAGGTTTCTCATTGCGAGTGGCCGCGCATGCTTGTGACCGCTCGCAATGAGAAACTACCAGTGCGCATTGAGAAAGCTGCAGCTCGAGTAAAAATCTACTCGAGCGGCAGAAAAGAACAGCTCGCACTGTGCAAGATGCTGTTTTCAATGATTGCACAGTGCCGGATGCTTGTGCGCACTGTGCAATCATTGAAAACGACATCTTTCACAGTGCGAACATGCTACTACGCAGTTCGCGTAGTGCTACGCATAGCTCGCGTAGTGCAAAGTGCACTTCGCGTAGCTATGCATAGCGCTACTTCGCGAACTATGCCCACCCCTAATTCTGATACCTGCATAAACACGTTTGAACAGGGATTGGAATCTACCCTTAAACCAGTTATTAGAGCTTCAACAATAAATGTGGGAGGGACTGGTTGAACAATGGAGAGAACATACTACAACGCAGGTGGGGTTTAGAGAGGATTAGGGGGTTAATGAAAGGCTAGGGAGGTTTTTAGAAACTGGCATGCACCCATTCACAAAAGAGCAAGCCCATTGTTATTCACAGGCTGCACTTCTAACTCTACTATACCAAAAAATTCCTAAAACAGTAGCAAGTGGGATCCAGCTCAAATCTCCAAGAAGTTCATCACCACTAATTGCCAACCACCTATAAATTTCACTGACAAAATATCGACCCCCAAAAAAACCCATGCCAAAATATTGATGGAAAAAATATCATCTTTGTATACTTATAATGGTAAGTGCAAACATATTGAAAATAAATATCGATGTCATTAATATAGTTGTATGCAATATTGTTTTTGCAAAAATATATATATATAAAAGAAAAGAATGCATAATAAATATATTATATTGTAACATTATTTAAAGAAATAAAACATGTGATATATATCTTAACAAATATAACAAGCACACTTAATTTAAAAAGGTGAAACACACATATATAATACTTAATATATATATATTTACATATATCTACTTAAAACAGTTATCAAAAAATTCAAATTTATATTATAATTTAAAAATAATATTAAAATATAACGAAGAAATATTTAACATAATGTATTTTTTAATTAAGCCACATTTATTTTTAAATTAAAAAGCTCATTGAACTATTTTATCATTAAATAATATTAATTTTTAAAGTATATACATTTTTTCAAATATTCAATTTAATGTATATATATATATATATATATATATATATATATATATATATATTCTAGATTATTTTAATGTAACATTATGACCTATAGGGTTCTATTTTGTCTCTTACCCTGTTTTTCCATCAAAGGGTGTTGCTCGGTCAGTAGTCAGCCATGAGTTGTGATGGACCTACTATAGCTTCTTTGTGACTGTAGTAAATACACTTCTACATTTAACTCCACCTACTGTTTCAGGGGGTGGAGACAAGTAAGTCTACACTTTAAAGTAATTTGACAGGCGTAAATGGTGAATAAACATAAGTAGTACAGTTAGTCAAAAGTGTAAGTGTAAACTTGCATGTGTAACTTACTGTCATCCATGTTACCTCTGTGACTATTCATTACTGCGTGCAAATGGCTAATGTTTGTGAAGCTCTTAAAGGGCATTGTATATCAAGGAATGATTGAAATAATTCTGCCAAAGTTTGTATACCTTAATTAGTGATAACATTGCAGCCCTAAAGGATTACAAAAAAAATCTAAGCAGCATGGATTACTCAATGGCAACTACCGTACTGATGGTAATATCCAAGAAAGGGGGTAGCTTTTATGTCAGGGGCCAGAGTTAATGTCCATAGTTTAAAGACAGCTCGTGGTGTTGAGGTGCATACAAAAGTATAAACACAAAATTGCAAGCCCAAGAGCACACATGGGTCATGGCACCACTAAGATCTCCTTGTCTAAATTTAATCACATTCTAATTTATTTTTTATATTTTTTTATTGAGCAGGATATAGAAACAATTTTTAAACATATATACCAATTATTAACAGTTGTTACATTGCAGGAGACACATATATGATATACAATGATGGATATCAAAAGGCAATAAAGTGCGCTTGTGCATTAAATATACAAATATTGCTTCTATTAGTAGCATTGCTTTCTCAGAATTCACAGATTACATCTGGAACCTAAAGTCCTTCAATGCTAAAAATGCAATTAACCCACTCATCCTAAAAATAAACAACCATACAATAGACAATGATAACAAGGCTAATCAATTAAATTCAGCTGGTTTTACATTCAGAAATGTGCCTAAAACATAAAGTGCATCAGAGCTATTAGTCCAAAATCATGAAAGAGCTCCAAGAGCTTTGAATGCAACATGAATTAAATCAATACAATTATTCTATAAACTCAATATGTCAATAAACTCAAATCGGTTCAGTTCATGATGCTCCATTTTCTATTTCTCATTACCCCTAGACACGAATATTGAGAGGAGCTTCTCAAACTTATAAAAAAAACTTACTGATTCAACCATAAATGAATCAATTAGAAACTACCTATGTTTGCTAATGGTTGAATGGCTATGATGCCTCTATACTAAAATCCAATGAAAACTGTATCCTCAAGGGAAAAATTCAGAATCCCTCCAAGCTCTCCAAATTACTAAAAACCTCAGGAGGGCCTCTACTCACCTTGCATATGCCTCTTCAAAGATTTTGGACTTGCTCATTTTCTCAGTCCATAATTTAAAAGCAGGAACATTGGTTGTTTTCCAAACATTGCTAGATAAACAAGCGTTCCACATCTATTGCGACAAAATATTGGGAATACTTAATAATTCTACTACCCAAATGCAAAGAGACAAATAAAACCAGTGTAGGCTCTGGTAGTAATATTACCTGCACACCTCCGCTAAACTCAATCCAAAGCTTTAGCCTAGGTCATGCAAAACACATTCGTACCCAATCTCCTATGTCACTTGCTTTACATTGGAAACATTGCTTAGGTTGAGATTGAAACATCCTCTGCAACCTATGAGGTGTGTAATACTCTAGCCAACTTGATAGGAAAGCCATTCTTTTACAATTAGCTGCTCTAAGTGATTCATACCTGAACTCGCAAAGATACTGCCACTTACCAGTAGTTATCTTACAAACGGTTCCTCGAGCAACCTTCTCCAAAAATTACGAAATTACTGGTTGATTGGAGTATTTTAGGAGAAAACAATATCAATTTCCTATTTCAGAGTGTAAAAAGATGAATTAGTAAATGGGTGTCTTCCTTCATTACTTGATAATTTGCTTTTACAAAACTCACTTTTTTCCTAAAACTAAGCTGCAGGTGAAATTATTATTGCCAAATCATTGGGTTATTTGGTCCCATGAAATTAAATTCAAGTCATTGTGAAAATCATCTAATTTATTGATCCGCTTAGCTTCCCATTGTTGTAGCATTGGCTTTTTTATAATCAGTACCCAATTTTCACCATCCTACACTCGGGTGAAAGCATGACATACTGGAACATCCCAGAATCTAATCTGAATGATGCCTTCATATTAGTTCTAGCACCATTGTGTAGGGATAGTACGTTTTAGGACTGTATTCAGTGACCAAAGGACATAATACCAATACGTGGCTAGTGATGGGCGACTCCAGACCATGTGTTTAAGGTCGGCGTCTAGCTGTGCACAGAGTGGGCATTGTTTGTCAGTACTGCCCCATATTATATTAAGTCTGTGCGGAGTGAGGTAAGTCATGTTAGTGGCATTGAAATGGATATATTCAAAGATAGCGTTTCTGGAGATAGTCTTTGGCCACTCTGCACCAGTAATAGTGTGTTCTATGATGAGTTACCATTCTTGTCGCAATAGGGGTAGTTAATTCTCAACCACTCTTGTGTCTTGCAGTCCCAAATGTGATCATGGCATGTAGTAACTCATGCGTTTTTGGTTCATGTGTTCCCGCTCCCCACAGAGATTGGAAAGTTTTCCACAGCCCATGATATGCCAAGAATTGCCCGCTTGGAAGATCAGACTGGGGAATCAAGAACTCCAATGGTCCCAGTGCTCCATCCAGATAAAGGTCCCTCACCCTTGATATTCCCACACTCTCCCATTCCATTAGTTGACTCACAGTAAAAAATACAGTTTTGGCATCTCCTCTTGGTAGTCTCACCAATGAAAGGTCTGGTACAGTGTGACTCCTGGCAATCAATCAAGGAATCTTCGCCAGCATTGTAGGGCCACCGTGACCAGGGCATCCCTGTGTTGATCTCACTTCCTAGGGGTATTAACTGGGTCAGTAACTCCTCTTTCAGTTCAGTGCCTGACAAGTAGTCTAGTGCCCCAACCCAATTCCCTCAAACCGTTGAGCCAGCCTTTCTAGCTGGGCAATAAAACAGTAAGCCTCGAAATCCGGGGCTCCCAAACCTCTATTTTCTGGAGATTTCTGGGCAATAGCTAGGGATACTCTGTTACGGGCCCAACCAGATTAAATCTCTGACTAACATGTCTAATTCTGTAATCCAGGTCTTTGGGAGGACCATCGGTAAATTTACAAAAAAATAAAGGAGACATGGTAGCATGACCATTTTAGAGAGCACTATTCTCAACATGATGGGAAGCTTGAGAGAGTGCCAGAATGCCCTTGCTCATTTAAGTGAGCAAAGTGCTGGGTTCAGGTTACCCTCCAAGAGGTTGTGCTGATTATGGAATACTTAGATACCTAAATATCTGAAAAACCAACAAGACCACCTGGTGTCAGCCGGTAGCGTCAGTGGGCAGGGGGTTGCAGGGTCCAGAGGGAAGACATGTGTCTTATGTTGGTTCACTTTAAAACCGGTCAAAGTGGTGTAGACATTTAAAATCTCTATTGCATCCATTATCCCCCTCACTATTCCTTAGATGCAAAAGAATGTCATCAGTGTAGAGGGATATTAAATATTCCCTTCTATCGAGTGACATGTCAATATGACCACTCTCTGCCCTGAACTGCACCGCCAATGGCTCCATAGACAGCATGAATAAGAGGGGCAATAGCGGACATACCTGTCTGGTTCCTCTATGAATTTCATAGGAGGTTGAAATTATGTCTGTCACAACCGTATGCTCCTCAGGATCAGGATGATGCTCTAGTGGGTCCACCTCCGAATATCTTCACACTCTGACCTTGTAAGACACAGAGTACAAAGGAGATCAAGCTAGGGGAAAAAAGGGATAGGGTAGGTGCTGCAGTGGGAAGGTGACAACCTGTAACAAAAAATACATAAGATCAATACAGTTCATATACTCTGACTACTCTCATTATCTCTCACTAGGTTAGAGCAATACCTTCTAGGTTCTTCCCTGAGGCGTCTTCCTGCTCTATCAGTAAGATACTTCTCTTACGGTGAGGGATAACTCTATCCACCTAAAAACACAAAGACCGACTGTAAAGAACCACCTATCTCCACATAGCAATGCCCACATCAGCATTCATACCCACACTCATACTCACTTTGAATCACCCTTGTATCCCACAAACAATATGAATGTAAAAAGGGGAATCATCATAATCCAAAGCAAAAGAGAGCAGAGCTAAAAAATGATAAGGACTCCCAGCCTGGAGGGAAACACAGTCTTGGAATCCAGAGACAAAAAACAAAGGAAAGCAAAATCCTATTGTCTTGATCCGGGAACTAAAAGCAAAGGTATAACATCCAAGGATCCCTAACAGTCTCAAAGTACAATCAAAAATCAAATGAAGGTAAGAACTCCTACCCGGACGGGTATCGATGATCCTTGGCTCTCACCCTGCCGGGCGCCTCCCTGCTGCTCAGCCGAGCGAAGCCGAAGAGGGAAGATCCTCCCAGTCGCAGCTGCGAACAGGAGGATGGGAAGCACCAAGAGCCCAGATGAGGCCCCGCCGCAGCAGCGAGCGGGGAAGGCACCTGAAACCCCGCCGCAGCCGCACACGGGGGACTGTAGCAACACCTACTTGACTATCTCGGGCTTTTGACCCCGGTGCACACCTTAGCTGCCCCTGATATTTCCCACCATAGGAGGATATCTCCGGCCCTCACTGCCCAGACTTGTGAGATCGCCCCAGACCCGACCTGCACTACCCCCAACAATAAAAGTGATGCACTAACAATATATTATCTCAATACCCGTTCCCTCGCCAAGCACCAGCTTGAGATACTCTCCCTGATAGAGCTGACTGAGCCGGACATTTTATTCCTGTCCGAAACCTGGCTGCATGATGCCTCTTCTCCAGACATTCTAGCAGCCATTCCCGCCCCCTACTACATCCTCCATGCAGATAGACACTCAGACAAAAAGGGTGGCGGCGTGGCAGCAATCATCCACAAAAAACTCCAGTTCACAGCACTCTCAACCATTCAAATTACCCAGACGGAAACTCTTATCATCAAAATGGAAACTCACCTCTCCTCGCTGGCATGCGTTGTTGCATATCGTCCCCCACTGCATATGCCATCTTATCCATTGGAGTTTGCCGACTTAATTGGCCACCTGGTCATCAATCACACCAGAGTGCTGATCGTGGGTGATTTCAACTACTGGCCAGGCGACACAAATGAAACCCCCCTCTCCCGAGACTTTACGGACCTTTTGACTAATCTTAATTGCACTCAGCATATTCACACCCCCACGCATGACAAGGGTCACATCCTAAACCAAGTCTGGTCTTTTAATCTAGACATCACCCAACTTGATGTCCTCCCCTGCACCTGGTCAGACCACTGTCTAATCAGATGCACACTTGCTGGCTTGGTTGTACCCCCCACGACTAGACCAAGCAGCATGAAGGCGAGGAATTGGGGCCAAGCCAGCATCGAGTCCTTCAAAACTATCCTCATCACCACTGCCCCGCCAATCCAAGACACCTCTCTCACTACTCAGACGGAAAACCTAGCCACCTGGCTTGAACAAGCTAGTAACAAGGTTGCCCCTCAAAAACACATAAAAGCACGCAGGCCTCATGATGCTCAAAAATGGTTCTCCCCCGCCCTGAAGCTCCAAAAACTTAACCTCAGACAGGCTGAACGAAAGTGGCGCAGGAAATACGACCCTGAACTAAAAACCAGTTATCTGTCTCTCTTCAAAGATTATAAAGCCGCTGTATTAAAATGTAAAACCGAGTTCATCACTAGTAAAATCTTAAACTCTGCGAACAAAACTAGAGAGCTCTTTTTGATAGTCGACGAACTGACAGGGATGGAGAGAGTGTCAGCACAACCTGTGCACTCCCAAGATCTATGTGACAGGCTAAATAAGTATTTCTTCGAAAAAATTGATACTATAAAATCTAGTATCCCCTTGTCCAGCACACCCAATCCTGCTGCCTCTCCCGGCGTATTTCATCCCCTTTTACTGGATCACTTCCCCTCTATAAATTCAGACTCATTCTCCAAACTAATGAATAAGGTCAAATCTGGCTCCCCTCTCGACAGTGGTCCCCCCTACATACTTCGCGAAGCCTTCAGCGCGTGCCCTGATCCCCCCATATCCCTGCTCAACACCTCCCTTGGCAGCGGAACAGTCCCTGACTCGTTTAAAAGTGCTGAGATCCTCCCCATCCTCAAGAAACCTGGGGCGGACCCTCAAGTGCTTAGTAACTATCGTCCTATATCCCTCCTACCCTATCTCAGTAAAGTACTGGAAACCCATGTGACGGAATGTCTGAGTTCCTTCATCGAGGAGTCTCACTATCTCGACCCTCACCAAGCAGGCTTTAGGCCTGCCCACTCGACTGAGGCAGTCCTTGTAACGGTCATGGATGAGCTACGCAAGGGGGCGGACCTTAACTCCCCCCAGGCCCTGATCCTCCTTGATCTTTCGGCTGCGTTTGACACGGTCGATCATAACATCCTGATCGACCGTGTCCACAGTGCCGGGGTCGGAGGACAGGCCCTGAGGTGGATACAATCCTTCTTGACAAACAGATTCCAATCTGTCAGACTGGGCAATTTCTGCTCAAAAAAAGGGCGGCTCTCCTGCGGAGTCCCACAGGGCTCCTCTTTATCCCCCCTTTTATTCAATCTATACATGCAACCGCTAATATCATCCTTGAGGGAAATGGGAGTCCAGGTCTATAATTACGCAGATGACCTGCAACTCTTATTTAACATCCAACCCACAAGACTCTCTGAAATCAATCTGCAGTCGACTATGACTTACATCAGCTCTTGGATGAACACCAACCAATTGAAGCTTAACCCTGACAAGACAGAGTTGGTCTTGACACTTACGCCCTCTAACCCCTGGAATTCCAGCTTCTGGCCTTCAGCCCTGGGCCCCCCGCCCACCCCAGCTCCCTCCGCAAAAAGCCTAGGCGTAAAAATCAGCAGCGATCTCTCAATGACTCCACAGATTAGTTCTGTGGTATCAGCTTGCTTTCTTATGCTACGTAAAATAAAAAAAATAAAAAGATTCTTGTCCACTGAAGCCCTCACTCTGGTCGTTCTTGCACTCATTGTCTCTCGTCTGGATTATGCCAACGCACTGTATGCTGGCATTCCAGCCTACCAGACACATAGACTGCAATTGATACAGAATCAGGCGGCCAGACTGATCTTCCATCTCCCAGCCCGCCACCATACTAAGCCGTTGTTGAAAAAACTGCATTGGCTCCCCGTGGAACAGCGTAGCATTTTTAAGATCTGCTGTATTACTCACAGAGCCCTCTCTGACACAGGCCCTAGGTTCCTCTCAAATCGGATCAAAAAATACACCCCCTCTCGTACCCTTCGCTCCGCTGGACAACATCTACTTATCACCCCCAGATTTAAGCGCCTAAAACATGGCGGCACTCGCTTCTCTACGCTTTCCCCTCAAATATGGAATTCCCTCCCTCTTCCTATCCGTTCTACTGCCTCGCATCTCCATTTCAGAAAGTTGCTTAAAACGTGGCTATTCCAGCAAGCCTACTCCTCCTCCTGAGCCTCCACTCCACAGAGCCCTGTCCCAGAAGCGCCAAGAAACCAACCCGGTGTACGTTGCGCTATACAAATTTTTTAACATTAACATTAACATTAACGAGAGTGTGCGCGTCCTTACTCGCCGAGTGAGACGCGGGGAAATACAAGAACTCCAGGGAAAAACCGGAGCAGGGGCCAAGTAATCCCCGGTACAGCGATGGTTAGAGCAGCTGTTCTAACACTGGAAACAACTTCAGAATCAGGTACCTTGCTCCGATGCGCTGTGCGTGAATTTAAGCGATGACATCACTTCCCAGAAGACCTTCTGGGTATTGTAGTTTTCCTGGAATTAATGTAAACGCGATACCCGATGCATAAGGCAGGCGCCCAGGTATCAAACCCTGATAATGTCATACATCCTAACCCTAACTGTTGGGAGAGTGTAGAGAAGCTCAACCCACCTGATCCACCCTTCACCTAACCCCATAGCATACATTACTTTCAGCAGGAAGTTCCAGCGCAGGAAATCAAAAGCTTTTTCAAGGTCCACTGCCATGACCCCTGCATTCTGGTAACTGGAGGTGTCACAGTGGAACAGTGCGTAGTACAATCATCTGAGGCTGCCCTATGTGGATCTGGAAGGAATAAATAGGTTCTGGTCAGTTTAGACCAGAGCAGGCATGTGTGGGAGTAGCCAACCGGTCAATATTTTACGTAGTACTTTAAATTAAAGGTTCAGCATGGACAGAGGCCTGAATTCTGTAACCTTAGGAGTGTTTATTTTAGCCTTAGGGATGGGCACTATCAAGACTTCCCTGGTTGATGTAGGCAGACGTAGTATAGCGAGTCAGAATAGAGCTTCGTGAGGTGAGGCGCAATAGGTTAAGTAAAATTTGCCCGGTGTCTCACCTTTTGCCAATTCCTTAATTGCTGCTCTGAATTCATGTAAGTTTATTGCGCTCCCCAGGACCTTCCGGTCTTCAATATCAATGATCTGTAAAGGAATTCCCTCTAGGTAATCCTAAATCAGATTTTCCAGTAGAGACAGTGGGCTCTCATACAGGGACTCATAGTAGTGGAGGGAGCATGTATTTATAATTTTAGGGGAGTAAGTTGTGGTGCCGTCACTAGCCTGCAATCTGATTATCAGGGACCACCTAGTCTCCGGTTGGATAAGCCAGACCAACAATCTGCCCGATTTCCTTCCCCCAGTGTGTTGTTTCTTCCGGTATACCTTACCACCCAGAAGTCACAGTCTATCTAGTGTCTTGTTGTAGGCTTTCTTAACCTGGGATAATTGTATGTGGGTTTCTGTGAGAGCTCAAGCTCATGCAGCTCTGATTCCAATTGTCGTAGTTCATTCACAATTTCAGGCCTAGCCCCTACTGTCGCTCGCTAGTAAGTGTCCTCTAATACCCACCTTAAAAGAATACCATTCCACCAGCGATGAGCTGGCTGTTCCCTGATTTTTGGGGAGATAGTCAGGTATAGAAGTTTGTAGCACTTGCCTGAAACATGCATCTTCCAGCATAGTGACATCCAGGTGCCAAGTCGGAATAGCTGGCATATCGGGTGCTAGGGAGAGTGTCAGGAGCAAGGGGCTATGGTCCGACAGCATGCATCAAAGATATTCTGAGTGACACATTTGCGTGCTAATATGGGATGAGCAGAGGAACATATCCAGCCTAGTGTGCAAATGATACAGAGGGGAGTGAAACGAGTAATCCCATACATGGTCATGATGTAGTCTCCATATATCATCCAAATCCCAGTGTTTTATCCATGTTCTGAGGGCTTTCGCATTGGAGTTAGCTAGTGCACCATACAGTGGTGGTGTGGATCTGTCCATGGCGGTGTCCACTATGCAATTATAGTCCCCATCCAACACAAAATCTTGTCTGGCCATCTCTGCAAGTGGGCTAGAGAGTGTACTAAAAACTGTTGGTGCTCTTGATTAGGGGCGTAAATACTGCCCACCACTATCTCCTTACCAAACAACCTCCTCTTGATCAACACATATCTGCCTTTGTAGTCAATTATTGTTTGACCACCTCAAGGGGGATTCTGGGATGCACCCACACCAGGACCCCTCTAGAAAAGGCAGAATAAGATGTGGCGTATATTCGGCCCATCCATCTATGCCCGAGTTGCTGCCCTTCTTCTTGCCTCAGGTGGGTCTCCTGTAACATGACCACTTGTGCCCCTTTACGCCTAATATAACTAAGTATTTTGTGGTGTTTTGTTGGTGACCCCATGCCCCTAAATTTTCAGGTTAGGAACTTTATCCCTCTAGGGCCTAGTCTTATGTCTGCAATGAAAGCCTAGATTCATGTACAGTTTACTGTAGACTATCTTGGTTATGTCTTGTTACCTGAGTGCTCATACTAACTTGAAAACACCCAACACCCAAACCTGAGGGCAGCAGCACAACTGCTAACCAACTGCTAAGTTAGGAACCAAACAGTACATTCAGTCAGAACGCCGCCTCCGAACCACTAGGTGAAGCTTTCTGGTGGGAGTGAGTACAGGATTTGAGTGAGGCAGTGGAGACTTGTCTCAGCTCCATCAGGTGCTGGTGCCCTCAGACGGCAATATTTATTCTCTAGTTCACATCCGTAGCTTGCGGCGCCCACATTACTGCGTCTGGTGGTGGTTCAGCTTCCGCCATGCGTCTCTCCGGGGAATGTTACATATAAAATTCACCTTGAAGACTGCCCATAAAGTCCACCTCTGCTAGGCAATATCTGCCGATCATGGAGTGAGCTTCAGTAGGGGAGGGTCAGTATCCAGGAGTCACCAGAATCGGCTGGCGCATCAGCAGAAACAGAAGAAGTCCCCGGCGTCTTACTTCATTGCAAGGGCGAAATTATTTGTTGCACTGCTTGCTGCGTGGCCTGCCTGTCACGGTAAGTCTGCAAAGCTTTAGGCCTGTTTGAATTACTTTAAGGCTGCGTTTTTCTACGTGGCAGAATAAATTGTTTCTGTGCTTATATGCCATTTAGGTAGGGCTACATCTTTCTTGTAGGCCTCCATCCAAGTCCAGACTTCCTCTGGTGAGTCACAGAAATGCGACGTACCATCCAGCATGATCTTGAGCTTGGCCGGGAATATTAAAAAGAGTATTGCATTCCTTTTTCACTAAGAGCTTTTTTGGCTGTGATGAAAGAAGCCTGCTGTGCCTGCACTTAGCCATAAAGTCCGGGAATATGGATACCCTAATGTTTTTGATGACATACAGGCCATGAGTACATGAGTGTCAGAGGAGCATGTCTCGTCTCTGAAATGGAGGAGCCTGGCAATTACTGGTCTGGGGGAGCTCCCCAGAGCAGGAGAGTGACGGCACACCATGCACTCTTTCCAGAGCAAAAAACTGGGACAGGAGCTCCGAGGCCACCATTGAGCGCAACCATTTTTCCAGAAACTCCACCATATTCGGTCCTTTCGCAGGTTCCAAGCCCTTTGAGCCTGACATTGTGCCTGCAGTTGCAGCCTTCTGGATCCTCCACCTGACGTTCAAAGATTGCCATTCTGGTAGAGAGATCCTCCAGTTTTCCAGCTTGTGCTCTTTTTTACGGTTGGACCTCAGCTAAGGCGGTTTCAGTTTCCTGAACCCTATCCGCCAACTTTTGGTGTTCTGCATGAAAAAGCCCTAGGCCCACCGAGACCACCTCATTGTCTTGTTGGATTGTGTTCTTCGTATCGGTGATAGCCGCCAGAACCCTATCCAGGTTTGAGTGGTGGGAATCATCCTTGCTGGCAATTTCATTATCACCTCTCTCCTGCGCCACTGGGGAGGGCTCCTGGGTGGGAGGCTGTGCCCCCCAACTTCTACTTTGGATTATGCATCCCTTCATCTGGTAGGTCTCTCCGCAGCACCACTCACACCTGGTAAGCAGTAAAAGATCCCAGCAAGGTTCAAGGGTCTCTCAGCTCCGCAGCTGGGCAACCCCTCAGCAGGCTTGTCTCTCCCTTTCCTCCAGCTATGTACTCTGGCACGCAATCCTCAAAGTCTACTCCGGCCTGATTGGGTGTAAGGGGAGGGAGCTGCAGCCCCACGTTTTCAGATCACCTCGTGGTTTCATTCAAGCGCTATTATATCGCCAGCTATCAGGGTCTGCATGCAGCAAGCCCTGCTGTCATAGCCAGGGGCTAATCCCTCTCCACTACCAGGTCCCAGGCCCGGGCGCTCCTACGCACCAGATGCACTCCTGGCTCCTTGTACCAAGGTGTGCCTCTGCTGCTGCCTCCAGGCAGGTCAGGGACATAGGCACCGTGCTCCAAGCCACAGCATTAGGCACTCTTATTTCACCACCAATGTCAACTCTCTTTCAGCTGTGGCCCACCCTGACTGGGCCCTTTCCTCTGCCCCCCCAAGGCCCCCACCCAGCTGACCCCTGTCTCTTGCGCTGATCTGCCACCACTTCACAGGGTCTCGTAGCCCACTCTGCAGTGCTCTTGTAGGGTACCTCTTGCTGCCCAAGCACTGTCTCACTGCTTGTTGGAGGCTTGTTGGGGGCTTCAAGGCATCTCAGTTCTCTGTGAGCCCGTGCTTCTCTGTCGCACCTGCTGTCAGGGATCGTCACCCTGCGGCCGGCAGTGCTCCGCCCCTTGATCCAAAGTTCACACTTTAATAACCATTAGGTTAGTACACTAGCCCAGCTCCAGGTGGGGGCCAAAAACAACCGCACATCTCAGGCGGTGAGGCACTGTCTCCAAGTCTGACCAGCCGCGGCAATGCCCCCGCAGGCTTCCTGCTTAGACAGGTGCCCGCCTATACGTCCAGCCCTGCACAGTGTCTCTGTCCTCCCGGCACCTCATTCACAATGTTGCGCCGCCATCACCTCCTCCTCCGTTCTGGAGCCGCTCCACTCAGTGTTAGCCCACTCTGGGAGGTCACAGAGGTCGCCGCACAAGCAGGAGACCACAAAGACGCCACAGGCGGGATCAGCGATCCCCGTCCACGTACCAAGCATGTTCACGGACTGTGCATCACGCTGTGGAGCCTCTCCGAGGCAGTCATGAACTGCCCCCACAGCCGCCACAGTATTACATGGCTGGGGGGTCCTCTACAGCACTTTTGTGTCTGGGTTCTGCGATATATCAGTATGCTGTATGGGCTGGGAAGGAGCTCTGAGCTCACACGTCCACTATGCTGTGTATCTTGGCCACGCCACCCTGGTCAAGGGTAATGTTTAATGCTGACTGTAATGTGGGTCTGATACAAAAACCAGGTTAGTCCCTCCCAGGCATTTTACCTTCTGGCTTAGTTTCTGGAATTGAAGTAAAAAATCCTCAGCGGGCAATGCAGCAGGCTATAACTGAGATGGGTTCCACAAGGCCAGAGAGAAATCTCTGACTAGGAGAAAATTCCAAATGTGCACCCTAGGAGGGTCCTAAGCAGGTCATATACACTTGGCACCTTAACCTGCAATGATTTCAACCTTTGAACGTAGTCACTTTTTTGGAGCTTGGAATCCTCCAGTGGAGCAAGGCTGCAATCTGTAGCTGAACAGTTCTCTGCGATGTCCTGCTGACTGAAAGAGATTTGCTGCTGTAGAAAAGCTCAGAGTGGGAGAAACCTGAATCTTGGTCCCCCAGCAAAGCATCCACACAGATTGACATTGGCAGGTTTGTCCCTGTTGGTTCTACCTACGAAAAGTTCTTAAAAAGATTCAAAGTCAGTGTATCCAATTTCAAGGGTCAGAGCATATCCACTGAGTAAGACAGAGCAGTATAAGTGCAGAGTTCAAAAACTAGGAATCACCTTCAGCAAAAAAATGCGGATGATCACATAAAAGGGGCAGCTTCCTGGAAATCGTAACCTGAATAATAGAAGGCACACAAAATACTGTACGCAGACCCAACACACTAGGAATACATTGACCTAGTAACCTCAGTGAGAACATTCAGCACCTTTAGAAAGAAGCAACTAGTTAAAGTAGATGGTAATCCAATATGGAGGTATAAGAAAGGACTCATGAATAGAAATTCTAGTCATGATTGCAAAGCTCCATTGTACTCAGACCTCAAATTATTGAGAGTCTCAAGTGTTCATGAAACTTGTCACACTCTTTTATTAGAGAAACACAGAAGAAACACAATACAGTAATCCACTGGTTGCATGTTAACAAAATGGGCCCTATTCACAAATTCCATTTTGTAGTACCTTTAGCAGTATTATAAGAGTACTACTATAGTAATAGTAATACAAAATGCTATTCACAAATCTACAAAGTGTAAATCTCTATTTCCATCTCTTTTATGATTTCTAATGGGAGATGCTCTCACACGTATGTGTACTACTTAGGTCCTCACTACAAGTTTTGTCCGAATAGGGTAAGGTATTTACCATGTTTGGTAAAAACCGCAAATTCCATTTTTTTAACAGGAAACCGAGACATAATATGTGAAATGAGCTTTTAACACACAAAATTCCATATTTTGCCTTTTTTAGGCTATTTCCCTAATACATGTAGTAAAGTTTGACCTCTTGGAATTTATCAGGAGAAAACTGTGAGGATATGATAATTATCACACAAATTCTAATTCTGATACCTGTGTAAACACATGTTTGCACAGGGATTGGAATCTACCCTTGAACTAGTAATGAGAGCTTCAACAATAAATGTGGGAGGGACTGGTTGAACAATGGAGAGAACATACTACAATGTAGGTGGGGTTTAGGGAGGATTAGGGGGTATATGAAAGGCTAGGGAGGGATTTAGAAACTGGCATGCACCCATTCACAAAAGAGAAAGCACATTCTCATTCACAGGCTGCACTTCCAACTCTACTATACCCAAAAGTTCCTAAAACAGTAGCAAGTGGGCTCCAGCTCAAATCTCCAAGAAGTTTATCACCACAAATTGCCAACCACCTATACAGTTCACTGACAAAATATCGACCCCCAAAAAAACCCATGCCAAAATATTGATCGAAAAAATATCATCTTTGTATACTTATAACGGTAAGTGCAAACGTATTGAAAATAAATATCAATGTCATTAATATAGTTGTATTCAATATAGTTTTTTTAAATATATATAAAAAAGAAAGGAATACATAATAAATATATTATATTGGAACATTATTTAAAGAAATAAAACATTTAATATATATCTTAACAAATATAACAAGCAAACTTAATTAAAAACAATTTTTTTTCCATTTTTTAAGTTCTTTTATTTTTTCTTAACATGCACATTGTATTACACGTCATACTTTTATACATTTTGCAAATTACATCCAATATTTTTGCATGTCTCTGGTTTGAAGTTTTCAAAACAATATAAACAATATAAAGGTATCATAAAGCACAATTTAAGATTCACTATTCTTTTACATTATCTTATAATGCCATCCTTTCTTTCCATTTGATTATTGGTTCCCAAATTTTCAACCCAAGTCTCCTTCCCTTTTTCCCCTTCCGTGCATATATAGCTTTCTCAAGGTTGTAGCTGGCTAGTAGGTTTGCCAACCAGACTTGCATTCCAGGGGGTATCTTGTCTAACCATACTCTTGCTATTGTCAATCTCAGAACTGCAGTAGCTATAAACATAAATTCTTTCTGGTCAAATCCATCTTGATTGTCTATCCCAAACAATATCATCCGAGGTGTCAGTTTAATTCCTATATCAAGAGTATTACTAAGAAAATCTTCAATGCTTTTAATCAAGGTGTAAAGCTGAGGGCAGGTAGCAAACATATGAATAGTATCTGCATCTCCTGCATTACAGCGTGGGCAGGTAGTACCAGTGGTGCCTCCTCATTTAGCTATTCTGGCGGGGGTATGATACAGCGAAAATAACGTCTTGTAATGCTGCGATTGCAGGGGACCCGAACACAAAATATTACATCCCAGATCCAAGGATTCATGAAGGCTTCTGGGCTCCCCACCCAATTTTCCAGCCCATTTTTTACTAACTTTCTCCAAGTCATCCATCTTCCCTTTTGCTAGACTTGCATAAAAAGATCTAATTGTACAGTCCCCTCCTAATTTTATTTTTTCCAATACTTCATTACTATTAAACCCCACACTACCACCTTGCTTATGACAAAGGAAGCTCCTTACCTATAGGTATTTAAAGAAGTCCTTCCTCTCAATCCCATATTTAACAGTAAGGTCTGCAAACTGGACTATCCCGTCCCCATCCATTAAATCCCCAATCTGTTCTATCCCTTTCTGTGTCCAACTCAGCATTGTTGAATCTGCAAATACTTCTGCCGGGAAAGATTTGTTCTTGTAAAGCCTAACGTACCTATTATATCTTCCCAGCCCCATTTTTTTAAGGAATGCATTCCATATCCTACATGCTGCCACTACAGTCTTGAATCTAGTCCTTTTATGGTATCCAAACTCAACCCTATTTAAAAAATTATTTTCTGCCTCTGCCCCCAATATGATAGCATAGACTTCTGTGGACATAGTTGTAACCCCTATATCGCTTCCTCCACCCCCGATTAAACCCTGCATATACTGCAATGCTGTGGCCATCTGATACAACCTAAAGTCGGGGGCCCCCCACCCCCCTCTCTCTCTTGGTAGGGTCATGTATCTGTAAGCTCTTCTGGTTTTTCCATGTGCCCAGATGAATCTATTGAGCACCCTTTCTAACAAATTAAACCATCTAACCTCAAAATCTAAAGGGATAGTGCGAAAAAAATACAAAAATAACATTTGTGCATCCCATGAGAGAGAGGTGCAAGTTGTTCATCCTCTCTAGGTCTTTTTTGACTTTATCTATTAGAGGGGCCAGATTCATCTCTACTATCCTATCCAGGCTCGCCGTTAACAACACTCCTAGATATACTGCTGAATTAACCATCCTGTCATCAGCACATGCAGTATATCTATTCTTAATAATCTGAGTTTTTGGTCTATTTAAACTATACCCTGATATCTTTCCAAACCTCTGAGCCTCTATCTCCACCTCTTTTGTAGCTGAAGTAGGGTTAGGAGTTAAAATTGCTACATCATCTGCGTAGGCTAAGGACTTCACCGTGCAGCCATTTATCCTCATTGGTGGTATCTCTTCATTAACTTCCAGCCTTCGCAGTAATGGTTCCAAATATAGCGCAAACAGCAGGGGAGAGGAGGGACATCCCTGTCTAGTCCCCCTAGCTATTTTTACTTTGTCAGAGAGCCCCCCGTTCACTCTTATTCTTGCAGTTGGGTTGTTGTAGAGTACCCGTATAGCTTTTATGAAAGGTTCTCCCATCCCGCAACACCTCATAACATGCCAAAGATACTCCCAGGCGACCCTGTCGAATGCCTTCTCGGCATCAAGGAAGAGTGCTACCACAGGGTCCCCTAAGATATCTGCAGAATCAAGCATCGTAATCACAGTCCTTACATGTTACGTAGTCCCTTTTCCAGGAATGAATCCATGTTGGATAGGGGTTACTAACTGCTCGATAATCCCAGCCAGTCTTTTTGCTAAAATTTTGGAATATATTTTGATATCCGAGTTCATTAATGTAATTGGTCTATACGACCCCGGTATTTCTGGTGGCTTTCCTTTTTTCAAAATAACTATTATATCAGCCCCTCCCCATGAGTCCGGACTGGGTTCCCCTATCTGTGCTTGTTGCATTATTAGAAACATATCTGCCAGGAGCACATTTTTAAATATTTGATAAAATTCGAGCGGAATTTGGTCTGGCCCTGCCGCTTTACCTATTGGCAAGCTACCAAGAGCTTCCTCCAGTTCTTCTAGCTGTATCGGTCCATCTAATATTTCCCTATCCTCTTCAGATAACATCGGTGGGGATATATCACTCAAATATTTGTCAATCTCCACTAGGTTCGGTGGATCTTCTGGAGTATATAAGTCTGCATAGAATTTCCTAAAGGCATCTCTTATTAAGTTAGTCTCCATGACCAAATTTCCCTGTGCATCCCGTATTTCTTTTACCCCCGCTTCAGCTGCTCTCTGCCTAGTTCTAATTGCCAACACACGCCCCACCTTCTCACTAAGCTTGTATGTTTTTTCCTTTTTGGTCAAAAAGTTGTCTGCCGCCTGCCTAGCCAGTCCTTCCACTGCTTCAGCTTTTAGAGCTATAATTATAAGCAGACAATCCTCTAGAGGTAGATTGTGTCTTATAGCCCTACTTAGGTTTCCTTCCTCTCTTAATAGTCTATGTTCTACCACCTCTCTCCTTTCCTTTTCTCTTTTTTGTCTTCCCAGGACGAAACTAATTGTTTCTCCCCTTATTCCCGCCTTGAATGTGTCCCAGACTATTCCTGAGGCTGCTGTCCCCCTATTAATATCCCAAAACCATTTGATCCACTCCGTCATGTGCTCCCTATATATAGGATCCTTTAAGAGGCCTCTCTCAAAAGTCCACTGTGTGGGTGTTCTTGGTGTTTGATTACTTTTAATGGTAAGAATCACTGGACTGTGATCTGAAATCACCCTGGGAAGCTTCTCCACTTGTGTCTCAGATAATAAGCAGCTAGTTATCAGAAAGTAGTCAAGCCTAACCAATACTTTATGTGGGGCAGAGAAGAAGGTGCTTCCATCAAGGTGAGAATGTAGTTTTACCCAAGGGTCAATCAGGGCATTATGCAAGACCATATCTGCCAGAGCCCTAAACACTTTCCTTTTCCTCCCTCTATAGGCTGCATCTGTTCGTGTGAATGAGCTCTCTAGGTCGTGAATATTAAAATCTCTACAGCAAACTATGGGTTCAGACCACTGGGCTAACTCCGCATCGAGAAACTGGAATACCTCTGGGTCATCTTCGGTAGATCCATAGATTGTAACTAGTGTTAATTTCTGACCCCTAAAGCATACTTCTGCGATGGCCCATCTTCCCCATTTATCTTCCTTCTTCTTCCCTACTACCACATCCCTTGGTCTACCCAGAATTGCTACGCCTCTGGTCCTAGTTTCTTGTTTGGAGCTAGCCAGTAGCCTGAACCCCAGTTGCTCCAAAAGATTTATCCTACTTAGCTCTATATGGGTTTCTTGCAAACATATCAAGTCCAATCGCAAAGTTTTTAAGTACGCAGCCACTCTCATCCTCTTATTTGGGTCATTTAAACCGCATACATTAATTGATGCTATCCTACATGCCATTGTATTAACATTGGTAGATACCACACATGATGAGCATTATTTATCATCAACAAACCAGCCTGTATACTTTCAATGACTCTCAAAAACATAACAATGTGCAAAATCATAAAGAAACTGTTGCCATTCCACCCCCCCCCCACATTCCCCCCCTCCCTCCCTTTCCACCCCTGCTCTGCCCTCCCCTCCCCTTTACAGGCAAATAGGTCAACTGACCTATGTGTGGCCGCCTTATGTTGTGCAAGTCGCTTCCCTCCCCCAATCAGTTACCTTGACGTGCCACCCGTAAATCCCACTATCTCCTATCCGGATTCATTGTGAGTGTCTGTACCTCTTACCCCCCTTTCTGCTTCCTCATCTCTTCTAAAAAGAGCTCCGCTTTGATCTCAGAGGTAAACATCCAGGTTTTCCCTCTCACAATTACTTTAAGTCTGGCAGGATAGAGTAGATATGCCTCCATACCAAGAGTCTGAAAGGGTGCAATCATCTGCCTTAACTTCCACCTCCTCTCTACAGTGAAGTGACAGAAGTCAGGCCTGGCAAAAAAGGTGTTGTCCTCAAAGGTCCTCCTATTCTCTGGCCTTGCTTTACTCAAAATCTCCTCTCTGAGCAAGAAGTTTCCAATATACACTAGTATTGCCCTCGGGTGTTTTTTCTGCCCGTCTCTCCCTGCTCCTCCTGTACCCCCCGTTTTCCTTACTGTGAATGGGAACCTATGCGCCCTCTGTATTTCTGTTTCCCACTGCTACTGGGATTCTGGAAATGCGCCCCTCAAGAGATTTATCACGAACTGCCTGACATCCTGCCCTTCTGACCCTTCCGCCACACCCAGCAGACGGACATTATCCCTCCTCTGTCTATTTTCAAAGTCCTCCATCTTCCAACGCATGTCCTCTGCCATTTTCTCCTGCTCTGACTTAAATGACTGCCATCTCCCAACATCATCTTCCAGCTTGCCTGTGCGCTCCTCAACCTCTGTTACCCGGTCCACCAGTTCATCGTATCATTTATTGACCTTCCTTAGACTGTTCTGAATTTTCTTTGACGCCTGCCTCGCTCTGCGACTCTCTGCTTTTGCTTCACTTTGCATCTGTTTAAGAGTCACAAATAGAGTATGAAAAGGGTCACGTTGGGAGGGGGTATTACCAGCCGTTGCTCCCTCCACCATGCTTGCGTGTGCGTCCTCCTCCTGGTATACTTGTGAGGTCGCTGAGTAGTCCCATAGGAGTCGTTTCTCTACTTTGGCATGCTTCTTCCTCATTGTAGACTCTTTGCCAGACATACTTATACCTGGTTCGGTGCCCTCATCCTCCTCTGTGTTAGATTCTGACAATGATATTGACTCTGAATCTTCATTTACTGAATAAAACTCGCCTTCCCCCTCTAGGGAAGTGCAATCTCCCCCCCCCCTGGTGATGTTTGGTGTTATTTAGTTCTCCTAGAAGGTTTTGTCTCACTAAGCTTTCTCGGCTGCCCCATGAGCCAGTCTATTTTTTTAAATCATTTATCTCCTTTTCTACCTGCATTAGGGCTCCGAGCATATCCGCTGTAGTGCCTCCAATTGTGCCTGTGTTCCCCTCTCCAATGCCTCCAGTGTCGAGCTCCCCATCGCTCTCCCCTTTACCTTCATCTCTAGCCAGCTGCTCTGCTCCAGCATGTGCTCCGTCAGCCTGCGATGCTGCAATACTCTGACTTGCTCTCCGCGCCGGCTCAGCCCGTTGCCTGGCAACCGCCCTCACAGCGTCTTCTCCGTCAGCTACGTCCTTGAGGACGTTTCCAGGAACCAGAGTGACAGCGTCTGTTTCGCGGAGGGAATCTGGCATCTCTGTTATTCCTGCTTTGGGGAGTTTTACTGACAGGATCTCCGTCATGGTAGGTTGGCGCATTCCCATTTCACGAGACCTTTGCTCGTCTCCTTTCGATGAGTTGCTTTTGCTCGCATATCGGCTTTCGCCTGTATTGCTTGGTTTGGGATTCGCGCTCTGTTTCCGCAATTCTCCCTTCTTTGCTTTCTCCGCCGGGGGGGGATTATCTTTCTGATCGCGCCGGTATTCTTTCCTGCTAAGGTGTCCGCCTTTGAGCTACCAGCCGCTCCTATCTTCATTGTCGCAGGGGTGTCAGATAGTTTCTTACCCCTCTCGCTTCCCTTCTCCTGATTAACCACGCGAGTGGGTGGTTTAGGAGCCATATGGTGATGCTTGGTTAAGAATTTCAATACTGCTTCCCTTATACGGACCCAAGCCTGTCCAATCCGCAATGCCTGCTTCTTAGGGGATACTCTTTTAATCCAACTGAGTCCGGTCTCCATTAAAAAATCTTCTTCATGGGTAGCACGGCGTTTCTCTCAATATGTCAGTTCATTGTGGGAGAGAGGAAAAGTGCGACCTCTCAGCACAACGGTGCAGCGGCCATCTTGCCCCCGCAGCCAAGCAAACTTAATTTAAAAAGGTGAAACACACATATATAATAATTAATATATATATATATATATATATATATATATATATATATATAAACATATATACATATATATATATACATATATCTACTTAAAACAGTTATCAAAAAATTCAAATTCATATTATAATTTAAAAATAATAATAAAAAATAACAAAGAAATATATCTCAACATAATGTATTTTTAATTAAAGCCACATTTATTTTTAAATTAAAAATCTCATTGAGTTATTTTATCATAAAATAATATTTATTTTTAAAGTATATACATTTGTTCTAATACTCAATCTAATGTGTATATATATGTTATAGATTATTTTAATGTAACATTATGACCTATAGGGTTTTATTTTGTCTCTTACCCTATTTTTCCATCAAAGGGTGTTGCTCGGTCAGTAGTCAGCCATGTGTTGTGATGGACCTACTATAGCTTCTTTGTGACTGTAGTAAGTACACTTGTACATTTAACTCCACCTACTGTTTCAGGGGGTGGAGACAAGTAAGTCTACACTGGGGAGTAATTTAACAGGTGTAAATGGTGAATAAACTTAAGTAGTAAAGTTAGTCAAAAGTGTAAGTGTAAACTTGCATGTGTAACTTACTATCATCCATTTTACCTCTGTGACTATTCTAACTGTGTGCGAATGGCTAATATTTTTGAAGCTCCTAAAGGGCTAATTTAACCGTGGTTTGTATACCTTAAATAGTGATAACATTGCAGCCCTAAAGATTAAAAAAAAACTCTAAGCAGCATGGATTACTCAATGGCAACTACAGTACTGATGGTAATATCCAAGAAAGGGGGCAGCTTTTATGTCAGGGGCCAGAGTTCATGTCCATAGGTTAAAGACTGTTTGTGGTGCTGAGGTGCATACAAATGTATAAACACAAAATTGCATGGCCAAGAGCACACCACTAAGATCTCCTTGTCTAAACTTCATCACATTCTAATTTATTTTTAATATTTGTTATTTATCAGGATATAGAAACAATTTTTAATTATAAATACCAATTATTACCAGTTGTTACATTGCAGGAGACATCTACATGATAAACAATGATGGACATCCAAAGGTAATAACGTGCTCTTGTGCATTAAATATACAAATATTTCTTCTATTAGTAGCATTGCTTTATCAGAATTCACAGATTGCATCTGGAACCTAAAGTGCTTCAATGATAAAAATGCAATTAACCCACTCATCCTAAAAATAAGCAACCATACAATAGACAATGATACAAGGCTAATCAATTCTATTCAGCTGATTTTACATTCAGAAATGTGCCAAAAACCTAAAGTGCATCAGAGCTATTAGTCCAAAATCCTGAACGTGCTCCAAGAGTTGTGAATGCAACATTAAATAAATCAAATCAATTAATTTATTCTATAATTTCAATATGTCAACAAACTCAAATCGATTCAGTTCATGATGCTACATTCTCTATTTCTCATTACCCCTAGACACGAATAATAAGAGCAGCTTCTTAAACTTATAAAAAAAACTTACTAATTCAACCATAAATTAATTAGAAACCACCTATGTTTGCTAATGGTCGAATGGCTATGATGCCTCTACACTAAACCCCAATGAAAACTGTATCCTCCAGGGGAACATTCAGAATCCCTCCAAGCTCTCCAAATTACTAAAAATCTCAGGAGGGCCTCTACTCACCTTGCATATGCCTCACCTTGCATATGCCTCTTTACAAAGATGTTGGTCCTGCTCATTTTCTAAGTCCATAATTTGCAAGCAGGAACATTGGTTGTTTTCTAAACATTGCAAGATAAACGAGCGTGCCATCGCTATTGTGATAAAATATTGGGAATACTTAATAATTCTACTACCCAAATGCAATGAGACAAATAAAACCAGTGTAGGCTCTGGTAGTAATATTACCTGCACACCTCCGCTAAACCCAATTCAAAGCTTTAGCCTAGGTCATGCAAAACACATTTGAACCCAATCTCCTCTGTCACTTGCTTTACATTGGAAACATTGCTTAGGTTGAGATTGAAAAATCCTCTGCAACTTATGAGGTGTGTAATACTCTAGCCAACTTGATAGGAAAGCCATTCTGAACTCGCAAAGATACTGCCACTTACCAGTAGTTATCTTACAAACGGTTCCTCGAGCGACCTTCTCCAAACATTACGAAATTACTGGTTGATTGGAGTATTTTAGGAGAAAACAATACCAATTTCCTATTTCAGAGTGTAAAAAGATGAATTAGTAAATGGGTGTCTTCCTTCATTACTTGATAATTTGCTTTTACAAAACTCACTTTTTTCCTAAAACTAAGCTGCAGGATGAAATTATTATTGCCAAATCATTGGGTTATTTGGTCCATTGAAATTAAATTCAAGTCATTGTGAAAATCATCTAATTTATTGATCCGCTTAGCTTCCCATTGTTGTAGCATTGGCTTTTTTATAATCAGTACCCAATTTTTAACATCCTACACTCGGGTGAAAGCATGACATACTGGAACATCCCAGAATCTAATCTGAATGATGCCTTCATATTAGTTCTAGCACCATCAACATTTATATCTCATCTTTTTAGGTAGTTTTGCTGTCTTCAAGAACACTTATTTGTGTTTTCCTTAGTCATAAGATTTAATGAAAAGCTCGTTAGTTGAGAGGCAGGATGGCTGCCTTGGCGTGGGCTGTGTGAGCAGCTCAGCTCCCTGCTCCGAGTGCCTGGGTGGGAGAACGCTTTGTATTTAGCTGAATTAACTTGGCTTTTTGTGAACTATTCACGCGCTCAATATATGGCTCTTACAATGTTTTAAACAAGTCGCAAGTAGCAAGCAGAAAAGCAGTGAACAGTAAGAATCGGCGTGTAATTGACATTGAGGGTTCCACCCTCCATTTGACCCAGCTGGAGGCTCGCAACCTGATTCTTCGGTCCGCGGATGCTAGCTGGTCTGCTCCTTTCTCTGCGGTGTGCTCCGCTGTGGCGTTTTCCCATTTTTACATTTCGATTCTGAAGTTTCATAGTCCGTGGCCGTGGAGGGATCCGTAAGAAGAAAATGCCGCCTAATGAGCCTAAAGAGCCCAATGAGCAAACTAAAGCTGTTACCCGGAACACCGCGACGAAAGCTACCGTGGGAGAAAACAATGCAGGTACAGCGTCGGCGGGAGGTAAGAAAATGCCGGCAAGTATCGAAGCGGACATGGGTGTGTCTACCTCGGGGAAAGGAAGGGCTCTAACTCTGCCGGCACTGTTCGAGAAGCAGGCAGCTAGAAACCGTAATGTGAATGATATCGACGAGACCGTCCAGAATTATGACGAGGTGAAACAAATCATTAGCGCAAATACAACAGACGGTGGATCAATAGACATAGGTTTAAGGGACTTGGCCTCAGGGAACAGCTGCATTATGGGAGATGGAGTCCTCACAGAACCCCGTGATACAATGTCGGATTCTAACTCTGATGCGACGCTACAAAACACAAGAGTTCCTGGGCTCACCAACACATCACCGGCACCAGAGGTATTGGAGGTGCCTGCATCGCAAGAAGCGGTAGAGAACTTTTTTTCATTATCTGACCCCTCCTCAGACGAGACTATGAATCTTAGTAAAGATTGGGCAGATTACAGTGAAAATAGTAGTTCGGTCAAAGTGGGATTGGAGGAGTCAAGACATAATGCAATGTCTCCACAATCGAATGAATCCACTGTCAGAAGGGGAAAGAAAAGAGGCTCGCAACCCACGACCAGTATGGTCAATGAGGTGCGTGCTGAAACACTCGCAGGGCTTGAAACAGCCATTGTGGATTCAGTGGAAGAAACGGGATTAAAAACTGGATCCAAAACTGGAGAAGAATCTGGGAAGGAGGATGCTCCAATGAATCCTAAAGAAATAACCCTAACTACTATCTATAACACTATGATGAATCATCATGCCGGAAGTAAGTCAGAAAATCTGCGCACTCAGGCAACTTGCTCAAAAGTCAAAAACGCTGTGCGACGAGCCATTACACTTTGTACTGAAACGACTAGCAGAGTGTCAAAGGCTGCGGCAAGAATTTTGGCACTGGAGGAAGAAGCTATGTCACAAAAACGTGACCTTGAGAATGTTAAAGTGCACAAAGACAATATTACATACAAATTGTCTGGGCTGGAGAATCAGGCGCGCCGGAACAATTTACGCTTTCTCAGAATACCTGAGAAAAAGGAAGGGGTCCCCATAAGAAGATTTATCCTCGAACTCTTGACCGAAGCATTTCCCGACCTTTGATCATGGGACTGGTCAAAAGAAGTGCAAAGAGCGCATAGATTGCCATTTAATACCAGAATGCCCAGGCCGGGCGAGGAGGAATATCCTAGGGCTATACTAGTTTGTTTCAATAACTTTCTCGCCAGGGAATAAATCTATAGTTTAGCCCGTCCCGATAAAAAAGCTGTGGCTAAGAATTGTTCATTTTTCGTACGACCTGAATTCTGCCAGGCCACAGTCTCCCAGCGCTGGCATTTAAGGCAGTTAATACCAGAATAAAAAAAAAGGGGGCTACTGTATTCTTGCAGAATCCAGCTAAATAAAAAATTGTGGTTAAAGGGCAGACAAAAATTTTTCTTTCAGATATTAAAGCAAAGGAGTATTTAGATTCTTTATGAGGTCTAAAAACAAGGGTTTGATTAAGTAAGAAGTTCATTTACTAAAAACATTGATCTGTTACTGTTACTGTTATTGTTACAAACCAGATGAACAGTGGTAGAGTTGATATATGATATTTATATCTTTTATGCTGCTATTATCAGTTATCTATTATGCTGCTCTTTGACTATTATATGGTTTTTCCTCTTTTTTCCTTTTCTCTTCTTCCTGGGGTTCTCGGGTGGGGGGACACGGCAATCCATACTTTACAGAAACTGATGGTTCCTGAGCCTCATATGTTGGGGAGGTGGGAGGGGTGGGGGTTCTTTGGGTGGGGGTGTGCTGGGAAGGGGGTTGGTGGTGGGGGTGTAAGGCAGTGGTAGATTTTGTGGTGTATACAGTTAGACAGATTAATATAGTATGCATTTTTGGTTCGAGTGTTCGTCGAGAAGGATTAATGATGTCAGGCGTGGTGCTAACTCTATGTCATCATGAATAAAAAAAAAGATTTATTTATTTATTTATTATTGCTATTTAATAAGCGTGAACGAATATCCGTAGGCGTCTCGGCGCTAGTGACTGATTACGGAGTCTCAGGATGGTAACGCTGAGGAGTTATTGGTTGAAGAGCCATGTTTTTTAACTGTTTTCGGAAAAGCTTGAGTGTGGGACTTGTCCTGATTGATTGTGGTAGTGTGTTCCATAACTTAGGGTCCGACACCAAGAAGCGTCGATCGCCACAGGAGACTGTTTTTATGTGGGGGACCACTAATTGATTCAAGGTGGTGGAACGGAGTTGTCTGGAAGGGATATAGGGAATCAGTTGGTTCTTCAAAAACTGCGGTCCTTCATTGTGGAGGGCCTTGTAGACTATACATAGGGTCTTGAACTTAATCCGATTACGGACCGTCAGCCAGTGGTAGTTCCTTATTATGTCTGAAATGGGTTGAAATTTAGGAGTTCTGGAAAGGATTCTGGCAGCCGCATTTTGTATAGTTTGCAGTTTATTGGTCACATGGATCTGAGCATTTACAAAAAGACCATTACATTAATCCAAGGAAGAAAGGAGCTTACTAGAGTTTTTCCCGCTGAGTCAGGTAGAAAAGGAAGAACTTTTCTTACTAGTTTTAATTTGTGACAGGCTGTGGCTGCCGTTTTATTTGCATGGGCCATAAAATTAAGGCCTGCATCAAAGACCACTCCCAAGTTTCTTACTCTGGGAACCAGTTTAGGAGGAGCACCAAAGGCTGAGGGCCACCAGACTGATGACCAGACTGGTGAGAGTGGCCCAAAAATGACCACCTCCGTTTTGTCGGAGTTGAGCTTTAGACAATTAGAAGCCATCCACTCTACAATTGCTAGCATACCTCCCTGAAAACGTTCTGCCACCCTGTCTCCGTCACTGTTTATGGCTAGAACCAGCTGCGTATCATCTGCGTAGGAGGTTAGGCTCATCCCATGGGTCAAGATGACTTTAGCCAGGTCCGACACATAGATATTAAACAGTGTCGGACTTAGGGATGAGCCTTGAGGAACCCCACATGGCAAAGACAGCTGAGGTGATTGAAAAGACCCCAGGGTGACAGCCTGAGTTCGCCCCGCCAAAAATGAGGCCAACAGACCTTTTGCAAGTTGTTGGATATCCTTTTTTCCGACACGGTCGACCAAGATCTTATGATCGACCGTGTCGAAGGCAGCGGATAGGTCGAGCATCACCAGGACAGCTGTACCTCCTTGGTCCCGGATAACTCTGATGTCATCGACTGCTTTTATTAGTGCTGTTTCCGTACCATGGAATCTACGGAAACCAAATTGGTTACTATCCAGCTGATGGTGTTTCTCGATGAAATCAGAGAGCTGTTGGTTCATGGCTTTTTCCGCTACTTTTGCTAAGAATGGGAGGCTCGCTATGGGTCGATAGTTTTTTAATTCGTCCTTATCCAAAAGTGGTTTTTTTAAAAGTGGTTTTAAGAGGATCTTTTTCAGTATGTCAGGGTAAATCCCCAATCTAAACATAGAGTTACAGATTTGTGTAATAACCGTGTGTTAGAACCGGCTGTCTCTAGTTGGCAGAGGTATACACTTCTGACAAATAGGAACACACCTTTTCTAGTCAGGGCAAGGGGATCACACCCTTCGATAACCCCTGCTCACCCCCTTGCTAGCTTGGCAGAACAGAATAGGCTTATCTCAGAGGCTGTGTGTTAAGCATTTATGACCACATACAGTAATAAAGTGAATACACTACAAATGGACACGACACAGTAGTATTATAAAAATAAGTATTTTTATATAAGGCTTAGCACAAGACCAAATAACGACAAAAATGTACACAATCTTAATCAATACTCGGGGAAGGGAAATAGGATAGTTCAAAGGTAGATTCTTCTTTAGCACAAAAGTCTTTAGTATCAAGCAAATCTTCTTCTTGGCTAGACAGTTCTTAGCAACTGGGTAACCCACACGGGGGCTACACGACGTCGAGGCAAAGTTAATCCAAAGGTTCGGCGTCGACTGCGAGGAGCGCTACGTCGAGCCCGGAGTCACACGGACCCCCAACAACACAGTACCTTCGGAAAATGAAGCACACGATGATCAGCGGCGTCGAGCAATCCGGCGTCGCGTCTTCGGTGTCGATCAGGCCTCAGCAGGCGTCGTCGATGATGCGGTTGCACAGATTGAGCAGCGCTCACGGCGTCGAGAGGGCACACAGTTGATGTGATCAGCAGCGGTGCAGACACGAGGTCCTCTGGAGCTAGAGCTGTACTCCCACTCACTGGCGTTGCTGCTGGCGTCGGTCGGGCCCGGCGGCCAGTCGTCGAGGAAGCGGGACACTGGGGCCGTTACCCACTGCGTCGGGCTGGATTCGGCGACGTCCGTCGGCGTCGAGATTGCTGGTCCTTTCAGAGGTGCTGGATTCACAGTTCCAGCAAATAGCACTTTAAGCAGATGAAGTCCTTTAGCCCTGTGACTTGAGCAGGAGACTGGCACTCTTCCAGTCCTTGGAGATTTTCTTAGCAAGCGTGAGAGTACACACAAAGTTCCTCTCTCCTGGTTCCTTGGCAAAAATAAAGAAGCACTGCAGGATTCCCCCCAGCAAACAGCACACTGGCAGAAGGGGTAGGCAAGTCCTCAGATCAGCAGGCCTCTTGTCCTTGGTTACAGGGTTCCTTGTCAGAAGTGATCTGATTTCTTAGTTCAGGGGTCCTTCTCTTATACCCCTTTTCGGCTTTGATCCCTTTGTCCATGAAGGGGACTTTCCCAACATCCTGGGTCTGTTGTGGGTGGAGCCGGGCAGAAGCACCTGGCCTATTCACTGAGCAGGGCTGGGTCCTCAGATGCCCAGCAGGAGGTGGAGCCAGCATTGACACTGGCAGGAGCAGAGCTATCAGCCTCCTGGCAGGAGGTGGGGCTAGGATCGTCCATGGCAGGCACAGGGCCATCAGCCGCTTGGCAGGAAGTGGAGCCAGCATTGTATCAGGCAGGGCAGGCTATCAACAACTACTCTTCCCCCTACTCTTAACGCAAATGTCCCACTCATCCCACACTGACTCATCCAGACCTGTGGAGCCACCCAGCTCCTGTCACACAGACGCAAGACCAGCAGAAACCAGAAATGGTTAGACAAGAAAATAGACACTTTCTAAAAGTGCTATTTTCAAACCCAGAGTCCAAAAACCATCCACACCAATGGATGCGTTATTAAACCCCGAGTTCAGGGATACCAAACTTGACATTGCACCATGCTCCCCGAGCCAGCTAGGATCATAGCGTTAATAATCCCGGCGGCCCATTCTACCCAACGGAGAGCAGGCTACCTCGCAATAGTGAAGAACGAAGATGGCGGTAATTCACTATTAGGACATGCCAACTTGGTCAGGCGTGTCCTACCTTACACTTGCAACGCACCCTGCCCGCGGGCCTACCATAGGGGTGACTAACATGAAGTCAAGGGAAGGTTCAAGGGGCTGGCAGGTAGGTATACCTGCGCAGCCTGCGTGACTGCACGTGGGTCTCGCAATGACCGACCCGTAGACATTCTTTTACGAGGCCGCTCCTGTGGGTGGCACAACACGTGCTGCAAGCCCACGAGCGGCATTTGTATTTACAAGCCCCGGCACTCCTGGTGCACTAGACTAGGGACTGACAGTAAACCAAATAAGCCAAACATGGATACATTAGATACAACAATTTAACATAGGGAGCACTTGCGCTGTGGCACTGATCAGCAGTGGCACAGCGCCCAAAGCATATACCAGCAAAACATCGTAAAACAGTGGAGGCAAACAGAAAAAATGGAGGAGAGACTCAAGCCAATGATGCCAGGTCTAACACCGTGACAAGAGAATCCATCACTGGGGGCAATACTTTAAAAGGACAAGGGTCCAGGGCTGATCCGGATTTCATGGATGTAGTAATATTCAAGGTTTGATCCTCTGTGAGATCCGTGAATTGAGTCAATAACGATTGAGGGGGAGACTTACAGATGGCATTTGAGTTGACATTAGTTCCGGAGGAAAAAGCTTGGTATATTTCATTTACTTTCGTAAAAAAGAAATTTGCAAGCGCATCACAAAGTAATTGGGACGGAGGTGGTACTAAATCTGGAACATTTCCAGCCAGCTGATTGGTGATCTCGTAAAGTTGCTTACTGGAGTTTTTCGCCTTCTCCATTTGTTCAGTAAAGAATTTCTTCTCTGCCTCTGCAATCATTGTTTTGTAGATTGCAAGTATTTCCCTATAACTAGCTTTACTCTCTGAGCTGTAGGACTTCCGCCAATGCCTTTCCTTATTCCTACAGAGTTGTTTCTGTTTCCTTAAGTTATGGGGCCGAAGGAGTGGCTCTATTTCTTGATAATGTTTTTGAGGGTAAAAGTGAGTGAGTGGCATGCCCTAGCCAGTCCTGGAATTGAAGAGTGGCCATATTTGGATCGGTAGATAATATAGGGCGAGTATTGTCCAGTAGCTCTATTAAGTCTGTATTATTTATATCTGTCCGGACCTTGAAAGACTCTGGTCTGGAATTGGTTGCCCTTTGAGTGGGGCTCTCGGTAATAGTGATTCTACATATAATAGCATAATGGTCGGACCATGGCATAGGAAGGATGTCTATTATGCGCAGTCCCTCCAGGTTGGAAAAGATGCCGTCCAAAATATGGCCAGCCTCATGAGTAGAGGATGTAACCAATTGGTGGAGGCCTAACATTTCCATGTCCGTAAGTAAAGAGAGAGTGTCTTTATCGTCAAGTTGCTCTAGATGGAAGTTCCAGTCGCCCATAACTGTGTAAGAATCTTCGGTCACCAATGACTCCAGTATGGAACCTAGATTAGAGAGGAAGCCTGTACGTGGTCCTTAGGGTCGATATAATAACGCTCCTTTAAAATTATTAGACGCAGTTAAATTGATGACAAAATGTAGGGCCTCGCAACAATGGGACGGGATAGACGAAGTCCTCACTGAGTAAATGTCCCTGACAATTATGGCCAGCCCGCCCCCTCTTTTACCCTTTCTATCTTGACGGTATACCTTATACCCTGACGGAACCGCAATCACAAGGTACGGATTGGACGCATCGTCCATCCAGCTTTCCATAATTAAAAGGATGTCTAATTGCCTGTCTGTGATTAGGTCCGCTATTTCATGTCTCTGCTTACCCAGAAACCGAGCATTGATGAGTGCTATACAAATATTAACCGATTTTAAATTGGTCTTCGAGTTAGGGTTAGCCTTTCTATTGTTAATTGGGATCAAGGTATTACAATGAGGGCAACTTAATGAGGTTGAGTTTATGGCAAATTCCAAGTTATGCCTTATGCAATAAGGTGAAGTGGGTGAGCGTAACTCTGTCAAATATGATCCAGAGTAAGTTAGCCATTCGTCCAAGGCCATCGGACCAGGGGTGGAGGCCCTTGGCCCGGTCCCGGCGCGGACGGGCGCAGACGGGTTTGCTTTTGGCGCGCCTTAGGCGCGCACTCTGCGCCCGCTCGCTAAGCGGACGGGATGACGTTCCCTTTTTGTCCAGTGTTGAGGAGGGTGGGAGGCGGCCAGCTACTGGAGCGGCACCCTTTCCTTCCCCCAATGTGGCGGCTGCTCACCCTCTATTCCCGGCGTCAGCACGTAGTCTGCTGCACTGGGAAGAGCGTGAGTGTGGGCGGTTTTCTGCAGTAAGGCTCTCAGTTAAAATTTGGCAAAGATGGAAATCAATGATGCAAAGTAAATAAAATGTACACTTTTAAAATATCGAGCTAGCCCCCGGCTTCCGCCTCAGGGGTGAGACCGTGTAAATATGTACACTTAATATTAATGACCTTAATGACCCAAAGAAGATAGGGATTTTTTTGCGTTAATTAATTAAACTTTCACGGATTGACATTTTGTGTTTACAAGAGACCCATATTTCTTGGGGTAAACGGAATATATTGCATAGCCTGGGGCTTGATCTTTTAGTTTGTTCAAAGCCGACAGGGGTAAAAAGAGGTATTGCGATACTTATGAGACAAGGGGTTGGAAAATGTGTTAGAACTTCAGCTGTCAAATGGGGACGGTGGAGACTAGTGGATTTGATTATAGCGGGTAACAAATTCTCATTATGTTGTTTATATGGTCCAAATCTGGATGATAATGAGCTATTTGACACAGTTAATTTAGAACTTGCCTCCTGGCCCCAACCACTTATTCTCTGCGGAGATTTAAATATTCATGTGGAATCTGACTGTAATATCAGGTCACTAGGGAGATATAAAGGTCGGAAAGTCAGAACGTATAGAGCTCTGCGAGCTTTAGTATTAGGCAATGGGTTATTTGATGCTTGGCATAGATGCTAACCTACTGACCCAGGTTATAATACTTTTTTCTCATCACCACATCGGAAATTTGTCTGATTCAATTATTTTTTTATTTCTTTCTTTTTTTGGAGAAGTTTAATATTGATATTATGCCCCAAGTAGTTGCAGATCATAATCCCATTATATTAGAAGTATCGTTGCCCTCTCAGAGTTTTAACTCAAATTGTCGATGGTCGTTTCAAAGGAGTCTGCTATTAGATGCAAACTATTTGTCACACATGTCTAAAATTATCCAGTAATTCTTTTCACGTAACAATGGTACAGCCTCAATTCAAACCGTTTGGGATAATTTTAAATCAGTCATAAGGGGGGAAACCATTAGCTATTCTAATTTCGGTGTAGGAAAACCAAGGAGGAATTTACTCACAAATCCGATAAAGTCAAGCAGGCCGAATTGAACTTAGCTACTAATATTAGATGTGGTCAGGGAATTGAGGAAGCTCAACGTCTCTTAACCATGGAACGGGCTGTCTTATATGCCTACTTAGCTGATCAGGTTGCTATTAAATATAAACAACAAAAGGCAGAATGTTATGAATTTAATGAGCAGACTGGTAAAATTTTAGCTCAAAGGCTAGGACAAAAAGCTGTTATAAACGATATAACAAAAATTGTTGACTTAGAAGGCGTAGTCCAAGAAACCCAAGCCGGGATATTAAAAGCATTCAGTGGCTTCTATAAATTATTATATAATAAATCGGATAATGTCAGTACCGTAAACAGGGATCCATTGGACTATTTGACGAACATTGATAATTCCCCAATTGCTGATGCAGATAAAATACTCCTGGTTGCCCCAATCACTTGGGATGAAATTGAAGCTGCTATTTTGGGGTTAGCTTCAGGCAAAGCGATGGGGCCAGATTAGGCATGGGCGGAAAATCCGTTCCGCTCGCGGATTTTGCGGATTTTCGGGAAATCCGCAATCCGCGAGATTTGCGAATTTCCTGAAAAATCCGCAAATCCGCGAGCAGCGGATTTTGCTCGCACTGCTCGCACTGTTCGCGTGAGTTCGCGCCCCGCGAATAAGTGCGAAATTGCAGAAATACGATTTTAGCAAAACTGAAAGTAACTACTTACCAGGTTCAAAAGTTCAGGCTCATCATTAGTAGCCATTTCCTGTAGTGCTTCCTGAGGGGCCCCTCCAGAGTTCAGTTGCCAGTTGCAACTATTATGTGACCCTGCTCTGAACCTCAGAATAGTTACACATATGCCACAAAGGTCCTGAATTACAGCTAAGGGAGACAAGCAGGAGCCAGGCTGGAAGTTAAAATCCATTAATCAGCCCCTAATTCATTATTGTCAGTTGGGGCAGGGCAGGTGTTGTAACTAATTTTGCAACAATGAAAGCACTTAGCAAGTGCAAAAGATCACTAATCAGGGCGCACTAAGGAAGCAGGTGCCAGCTAAAAAAATATTCTGTGACACATTAATCAGCCCCAAATTAATTCAGGTCACTTGAGGCAGGGAAGGTGTGCTTTGCTTTGCCAAAAATAATGTACACTGGACAACCAGAGGGTGTGGTGATGAAACAGAGGGTGGCATGGGTGGGCCAGAGGGTGGCATGAGTAGTCAGAGAGTGGCAGTGGTGACAGAGAGTGGCAGTGATGAAGAAGAGTGTCCCAAACAGGTTGGACACGTAGAAACAACAAGTTCGCAAAACTTGCGACCCGACAGGTAAGTTCGCAAATTGCGAAATTGTAAAAACCCTCGCGAACTGGCAGAAACACGGGCGAACACAAAAAAAAAAAAAAATCCGCAAATTCGCGGGAATTCGCGGATTTTGCGGATTGCGAGTTTGCAAATCCGCAAATTCGCGGATTGCCAATCCGCAAAATCCGCTCATGCTTAGGCCAGATATGGTCCCCCTGGAATGTTACTGTGTCTTTCGAAATACACTTAAACCTGAGTTACTTAAGATCGTTCAACAAGCTTTTCAGAGATATTTACCAATATCCTGGTCTCTGGCTACCATAGTGATCTTTAAAAAGAAAGGGAAAAATGGAGAGGAGCTAGGATCTTATAGGCCGATATCCCTCATAACATCAGACCGCAAAATCTTCTCCAAAATACTAGCTTATAGATTGGAAGATATAATGGCAACGGTGGTTTCCAGGATCCAGCACAGCTTCATAAAAAAAAGGGACACTACTGATCACGTTAAGCGGATTATTACTCTTTTAGATTGGGCACAGGCCATGGGATCACCAGTCGGCGTAGTTTTGCTCGATGCTGAAAAAGCTTTGATCGGGTTGACTGGGGGTTCCTGTGGTCTGTTCTGGCTTGGAAAGGGCTCCCAAGGGAATTTATCTGTGCTGTGCAGGCATTGTACACTAATCCTCAAGCAGTAATCCGGATAGCCACTGACACGTCCGACCCTTTTCCGATCACAAGGGGCACAAGGCAAGGGTGTCCTTTTTCCCCCTTGCTGTTCGCGTTTTATATTGAACCTTATCTATATAGATTAACAAAAGAAAATGGGATCCCCCCGGTTGTATTACATCAAATTGATCATAAGGTCTTCGCTTACGCGGACGACGTTGCGATTATTACGACAGATGTTGCATCTGCCCTACCTAAAATTAGAGAACTTTCTCAAGAATTCGGTGAACTATCTGGATATAAATTAAACATCACGAAAGCCCAGGTAAAACACTCGGATGTAGGCAGACCGGATGGTATAGTATTCACTCCCACAGCCTCTTACCCTGGCGTGACAATTTCAGCTAAAGTGGAAGACATTGTTAGGGTTAATACAGATCCATTACTGCTTTCTGTTAGTCGAACTTTTGAGAGGCTGAATAATTTACATTTATGTCTATATGGTAGTACAAATGCTCTTAAAATGATTATATTTCCTAATTTTTTTATTTATTTCGCACAATACCACTTTTGTTCCCCTCTGCTTTTTTTAATAAGTTAGATAGAACTGTCTCCAGGTTCTCATGGGGCTTCCGGAGACCCAGAAGATCTCTTAGATGGTGTGTAATGCCCAAAGCAAGAGGAGGGCTAGGGTTTCCGAATTTTCGCTTATACAATTTGGCAATAACCCTAAAAACTATGGGTATCTTAATTTTTCCGGATTTTAAGCTGGATGAAGCGATGGCACCCTCAATTTGCGAAATGCTACTTGGAGCTGAAGCTCGACTATGTTTGCTCAGGTTTATAGAACCGAGCTACTATAAAAAAACGTAGTTTAAAGTTTTGATCTCAGCGTGGGAAATTTGGAAACAATTTAATAAAAGATTTTGTTTTTGTATAAAATGGAATTATTATACGCCTTTCCTGGGGAACCCTCGACTTCCTGAAATCTTTAGGGATTCTGTTATGCAGAGGTGGTACGATCTCAAAATCTGCTCATTCAGTGATCTACATCAGAACGGGCAATTGGTATCATACTCTTACTTACAAGAAAGACATAGTCTTACAAGAGGGGATTTCTTTAAATATCTTCAAATCCGCAGCTTTTTAGAGTAAAAAAATTAGCAAAATGCAGGTTCTATGAGTAAAATGGTGGTGCTGGAAAGCTGCAGGAGAAAAGGTAGAATTGGCACGATATATGAACTGATGCTTAATAGAATCAAAGATGATTTAGAGGTCTATACCGATAAATGGCGTAGATATCTTGGAATAGAGCAAGTGGACATACCTAGATCTTCTAAAAATGGCTAGTACTGTTTTGTTTAATGGGTCATTTATAAGCCAGCACTTTATGTCTGTTTTTGATTTGTATTACACACCATCTAAACTGGCGAAATGGCAAGCATCAAAAGGTACTAATTGTAGCCGCTGTGGATACAAGGCTGCCGATTTAGCCCACATGCTTTTTCAGTGCCCGAAATTAGCTCAGTTTATATCAGAAGTGCAAGGCTTTTTAAACAACATAATGGAGTTATCACCAATACTATTGTCAGAATTAGTGATATCAGGAGTTCAAGCTGAGCAAACGGGTCTCATAACGATGGAAGAGGAAGGCTTTATATTTATAGCTATGTCTGTTTATAGGTATTGCATAACATCCCGATGGTTAGAAGCTGATCCTCCAACATTCTCTCACTGGCAGTCTAAATTATTAAATATTTACCAGCTTGAAACCGCGGTGTATAGACTTAAGGGCCAGAAAAAGACGATGTTTGGACAAAAATTATGGGCACCTATTAGTAACTGGATATAATTCCTCAGTCTGGATTCAAATGTTATTCTAAAATATTGTATACCTGTTTTTTTATCTTTTTTTTTTCTTCTTTTTGTTGTACTACTTCGCGTATATTCCTACTGTGATAATGCTGATTATGTTCTTCTCGGTGATGAATTAATCAATAGTGATATAACAGTGATGCTTTTTTCTTTTTTTTTCTCTGTGTATCCAATAATCATCCACTGCCATAAAAATTAAATAAAAAATATTTAAAAAAAAAAGGATTTAATGAAAATCTATCGAAAGTGGTAGACTCTATTGAGAGCTGAATCATGTTGTCCAAAAGAACAACCATATAATAGGTCAAAAGATGAGGGCGTGCCAGCACACCCTGAGCTTTATCCAGCTGCAAAATTGTCATCTTCACCATGGGGCTGTTTTTTTTTGCCATATACAGATTTGAAAAATAATATCAAGTTCCGTAAAGTATGAACTAGGAACTCTAGAAGGGAGAATTGTAAAAATAAATAAAAGTAGTAGGATAATAGACATTTTAATTAATGCAACTCTTCCAATCAGTGGCAGTGACAAAGAAGTCCACCTCTCAAGTAATGCTTTAATCTAAAGTTATTTTTTCGCTTGGTTTGTCATATAGCCCCCTATGCCTGTAAAGCCTGCAATTTCATTTGGCACTCACTGTATATTCACACTACCAGCTCCTGAATATATAATGATGTCATCAGCAAATAACTTAATTTTGGACGTTACTTCTATGGGTGGCAAAATGGGCTTGTTATTCAAAATCCTAATTGTTAGAGGTTCAATAAAAAACATTTAAATAATTGGGAACAAAGGACACCCCTGACAGGTGCCTCGAATAATCTGCACTATCCCTGATTCCTTGGACTTTACAAAAATACTTGCCTCTGTCCCATCATAAAGGTTCTTAACCATATAAAAATACTGTGCCAAAAATAAACAAATGATGCTTGCCAATTCACTAAGTCAAATGCCGCGGTCGGAAGGCGACCGCGGCGGACAGAAAAAAGATCCCCAGCCATCCTAATCTGGCGGGGGTTCTTTTTTCAGTCTGCAGCGGTTAATCCGCATCCTCCGGGCCGGCGGTGGCTTCCGCTGGCCCGGAAGATGCGGATTATCCGCAATCTTAATGAGCCCCTTAGTCAGTCTTTGATGTAGCACTTCATTCACCTGGATCTGTTGTTGCTTTAGCTCACGGATTTCTGCAAGTATTGTCTCAAACAGCAATTTTAATGATGCAGACTGAAATGCAGAGATCCTTTCATTATGTTCTTTACGATAATCGCCAGGCACACCCAGGGATCTTGAGCTTCCTTGGCCCTCAAAGGCTAAAGATTCTCCTCCCAGATATACACTATAAGGCTGAATCACTCCCTGGGACTGTATCCTGTCTCTCGGGTGCACATATATTTGTCTGCCAGTGGCTCTCTCTTGGGAGTCTTCCTCTGTTGTCTCGCTCATGTCTTTCTGACCAGCATTCAATTTATTCATTTGTTCCCATTTTCCTATATTGCTGTTTAAGGTACTTCTCTCTTCTAAGCTGACTGGATACTGGCTTCTGGAACAAAGATAATCATTGACCTACTCTGGCAAGCTTAAACTGGGGACAGAGGTGGAGTCCTAACCCTCATCTTCACATTATTCTCATACTCCTGAGGAAATTTCTCAATATGGCCTTCCATCTGCTCTTTAATTAGCTGAGTTACTGTCAATTGGCTAGCAGAGGAAGTTAAAGTCACATTTCCCTCTCACTGGTCAACCTCACAATTGTGGAGTGAGCACTTCTCCAGCATTTCAGTACAGTCATTCAGCCCCATATTTTTTGTAGTCATTGCGGCCAAGCAACCTTGAATCACTTGTCACTTAGATTTCTTGGTTGGCAGTGTGCTTGAGCCTGCTGCTGGGAATTCTGATGCTTTCTCATGTTAGAGGCTGCTCCAATACAGACTCAAGCCCTTCTGGAACCCATGGACGGAACCCTCTGCCACGACTCCTCATGCCTGGCATTCACTAACTCAGGATACTGGGGTGTTGCCAGCCACTTACAGCACCTTGCAGCTATCACTGGCCACCTATCTGTTTTCCAAATGGTGTTTTATTTCCCCCCAGTCGATTGGTCCGAGTTACCTTCGTCCTTTGCCTTCTGTTCCGCCTCTGACTTGCAGCGGAGTTCAATAAAGCTTAAATCCAATTATCCTTACAATTTCGAATATATTTTTTACAGACAATTTGCCATCAACCGTGTGTAAGGAACATTACTGCGTCCTCCACCACAATTTAAAACATAATTTGCAAGAAAAACATATTTCACAAAAGTCTATATGGTGTTGGGAATAGGGAGAAGGACGTGTCTTTCACTAAAAACATTTTACAATGAACACATAAAAAAGCCAAAAACAAAGGACACACTCTTTATTGGAGAGCTGCTTTCTATGTTCTGAATACTTGTGCAATCAATAGTCAGCAAATTAGTTGATGTATCTAATTTTTCGAAATTAATTGTTCATCAGTAGCAGTAAGAACATCTGTTACCTCACTCTTGCATGCAGCCCGTGCCAAGATTTAATAGCTGTAAACCACTTTAGTAAGTACTGCATGTTCATGCATGCTATATATGATTAGGAAATGCAGCTGAACTGGGTGCAGGCCACTACATTACATTGCACACAGGGTTGAACTGGCGCAAAACCCAGGCCCGGGCACCAAAATTAGTGGCTCCCATTTGTGCAACAGATAGCTACATAAGTGGCCCACATTTGCAAATCGGGCCATTTGCTGGCTTTCATTGCCAGCAAACAAGGAGAAGAGAAAAATGACATTTGTTGTAACATGTTTTCTCTTATTTATTCAGGGCATTACCCCTTTGTCGTATGTTCTCTGACCGGTCCTGTGACCTACTTCCTGGAATCAGCCAACACTTGCTAGGTACGTCCTTTGGATGAGGACCGTGTGTACTGGCCACAGGGTATGGCTCTGGCCCGGGGGGCACTCGGTGCAACAATGTTTGTTGGTACCCCTCCTTCTGTGGTGGAGGTGGTGACCACCTTCACCATGGATTCCCTCGCCACCACCTTTTAACAGTGTCTCTCAAGTCTCCGGAACCACTCTTTTTCAGATGTATTTAATTTATTTTTATAGTGCCACTCATCACAGTGTAGGGTGTCAGAGCACATTGCATTACACACACATCACACAGAGACAATCAATCATGTGTTTAGATCAGTGTATAGGAAATGTTACATAAGCCGGAGGACTACAAGGTGGTGGAGTGGTATGTCATCCATACTGGTAGGCCGTATAGTTTAAGAGTGTTTGGGCTAAAGAAGCACAAACTCAGAATTGAAAAAGGAAAACCATAGTTGGGTGTTGTCTTTAATAATAAGAATCAATTTATATCCAAATTAACCCTTTTTGCAACATGAATCTATGCTTTAATCTATATTTTGCAGTGTGCATGCAGTGCTTTGATGACAGTTAATCATTTTAAATTATTAACTGCAAGTTACAAAAGGACGTTTCTTAGAAAAGCAGTAACCCATTGACCTATTTACATTATAAGCACTTTGTGATCTGTGTGGTATATGTTCTTTAAATAAAACATATTAACGCTCTGTGCTACCTTGCCATACGTCAAAACTTTCACTATATACAATTCCATCTCTTTCTCCAGAAAGAAAATATTTACCAACGTTATCGTGACATTTTTATTGTTGTCTGGAAATTGCTTGACGCAAAGAATGCAGCAGCAGGTGCTTTGAAAAACAAAATAATCCTGCAAACTCAGTGCCCACTGAATTCAGCACCCAGTGCGGTGGCACTGGTGGCACCTCCTTAGCGCCGGTCCTGCCTGCAGCCAAGTGCAATGTCCAACCCCCTCTACAATTCATTATTGTATCTACCTTTGCTTGTGTTTTTATGTAGATTGTCTGATACTCAAGAGCGAATTGAAGGTCAACCACAAAATGGGGACAATTACCGCATCTGAAATGCGTTTTCCATTGCGCACAACTCTTGAGTCACAACCAACAGATGGTCTAAAAGGTTTCAGAGCTTCTTTCTGTCAATCACATTTCTTGTACTTTTTTTAAATGTGATTGACAGAAATTGCAAATCATGATTCTCAAGCAAAAGCATCAGAAATGTAAAAAAATACTTAGCCTTTTAAAGTCTGCTTGTCAACCTTTTTAAACACTAATATCTCAGAAATACTGAAGAAATGTTCACAACAAAAACACACTTTCTGAGTTCAATTTTACTTTTGTATGTATATGATGTGGTATGCATTCCAGTTGCCAACACGCAATTTCTTTATGTTCACTGATTCCAAATAATGATTTTCTTTTGTGACTCTTGTTAATCACACATAATAAATCAATGTTTGCAATTTACGAACATATCAATATCTGCGAATCATGACATCACAAATTCAGGAAATGTGTCTCAGTCATTCTAAGCCTGCGAGAAGAGCAGATCTCTACAGCGGTTTCAAAACACATTGGACCTGATTGCGAATTTAGGTGTTATTTATTTCACTTGATAAATAATGATACCACGGGCTATGTTATTTATTGTGAGCGATAAATAACACCTAGCTCATGTTTGTGGGGAATAACGTGGATTTTGTTGTTTAACAGACCAACATTCACATGGTATGGTAACTACCATACAATTTAACAACTGTTGAGGTATTTAACACATCCGAAATTGTTGAATGGGTTTATACATCCAACCGCGTAATTCTGGCCCATGGGTAAACAGGGGTTTACGCACTGGTCAGAATTTACCGGCCCACTCGTTTTCAGGGCCATTAAAGGACATAAAATATGCTCACAGGAAGCTCAGAGGGCGTCATCAGGAAGAGGTAGAGAAAATGTCATGACAGGGAGTTCAAAATGCTTATTGACAAGTATGTTGGGGGAATGAAAGGTTGTTTGAGAATGTACAAAAAAACGATCTGGAGAACAATCCAAAACAGGATTGATGCTTGGGGTGACAAATAGATGTGTGGAAGATATTCAAAAAAGGTGGCATGCACTTAGGTCAAGAGAAAAAAGAAAAACTATCTTCTAGGAGACAAAAGACCTACGCAACAGCTGGAGGCACAGCTCAGACGAAACCCCATCACCTTTGGAGCAATTAATCAAAACTTCCCAGCCTTAAGTAGTACAAGGAGTTTCTAATATTTTCTCTCTGCACCAAGAAAGTAAACTCAGAGGGATTACCATTTCAAATGCTTTATTATTCATTAACATTTTATGTTCAAATAAAGAAATGACATAACATTTTTTTTTACAAAAATCCAAACAAAATAACATATCAGATTTTACAAAAGCCTTTAGCACAGAATTACGGGTAATGTATCCATAATGTTCCTGTAGATTACTATCAAACTAAAAAAAGATAAGGATACCTAAAATAACGAATAAGATATATGAGTATTTTCCTTAAAATGCAGCTTGATAATGATAATGCAATTCTAGATTATATAGATAGATAGATAGATAGATAGATAGATAGATAGATAGATAGATAGATAGATAGATAGATAGATAGATAGATAGATAGATAGATAGATAGATAGATAGATAGATAGATAGATAGATAGATAGATAGATAGATAGATAGATAGGTAGATAGATAGAGCGAGCGCGCAGGCGGACGGATAGATAGATGGCTAGATAGAGACAGAAACAGTAGAATAAATGCCTCACATAGAAGATCTGGATGTTACTGAATATGTGAATGTAGAAACTTCACCCACTACCAGATGATGCACAAGTGGAGGAAATGGACAAATGTTGCCATGTTGCCTCAAGGTGCCTGCCACAAGGTGCAGGGATCAACAGAGGCTATGGTGCCCCTCCAAGCACCAATGCTCCATGCACCAAAGGGGCCTTGCTGGGGGCCCCATAACACGCATTCCAAAATGGTTTTCATGTCGTACAGACAGGCATGGAAACCATGACGGAAAGTGTGCATCGTAATCTCAAGGGCAGAAAGAGCTGTCCTTGAGATTACAGGCCTCATTCCTTCTGGCGGACGGTTTCCTTTCTGACTGCCATGAAGAAAATCGATCAGCCCATTACAATGCAGCTGTAAAGGCTCCTATGGTATGTCAGAGCCTTTAAGCGCTGCCTCTTAACTGGCTCTTTAATGTTGAAACCCCCAAACCGGTCCTAGGATGCTTGTTTCAAGTCCAGAGAAAACCTGGTCAGGCAGTTCAGGCTGGACTGTTCCCATTGGGTGCAGGGTCAATGCTGATTTGCATATGGCTGGATTCAAACTGGAAGGGCATAGGGAGCAACAAATAGATTGATTTAGGCCCAAATTTCTGTACTGGGTTGACTGTATGTCATTGTTCTGTATTCTGTCCATCTATTCTTCTTTTTGCATCAACAGAGGGGCAAAAACCCCACAGCTCCAATTGGGCAATAAATCATCAATGAAGACTTTCAGTTATAATAATAACAGTGTGAACCCAGCAACAATTTAAATGCAAACTACTTTTGGACTTCAAAGAGCATGATGCCTGTGAACAACATAAGGTAATCAAACAAGAGTGCCTCTCACTATTCAATCACAGCCAAAAATCAAGGCAGGTTGAAGACGCTATTTGTCGTTTTCAACACGGTACTTTTATTTATACCAGTTACTTTTTTAGTTTATAGAATGTTTGTCGTACACAACATATGATAAGCAGAAAAGACCTGTACGAAACATCAATTTTAAACAAAGTTTAAATTATTCAATGCAACATATTGTCAAAATTAAACGTAGACCTGAATGTGGTCAACAGATAGAAACATTAAACATATGTGACAAAGTACATAGTGCAACACATTTTTACATCAGTGCAAGATTTGATTAAAGCAAAAAACTAGCAAAGAAAGGAAAGATTAGAAAAAAGGAGCGCGAAAGTGAATTCGAGACTCTATTTTATCGTCAGCAATAGCTTGAGTATGAATTGTCCTTTTCTAATTCGCCGACGCGTTTCGAATCCAGAGATTAACTGTCAGGATTCTCATCAGGGCATAGTTAATCTATCTGTAAATTTAAACAAAGGAGGGGGAAAGGTTTCAGTGTCATGATTTAATGTAGAGGCAACACTCCTTATATTGCGACAATCAGCTGTAACCTACCGCTTTCGAAAGAAGCTGATTTCAGCAAGAGAATAAAAGTGCAGACTTGAAAGTGGGTCCAGGAATGGAACGCCTACAATTAAAATGGACGGACATTTTAGCACAAATTGGACATTTAAATGCTAACACTTAGAAAACAAATCACCACTAAGCGTACCGTCATTGGTTTCAAAGTCGATCAAAACGGCTGCTTATTGCGGGATGAGGGCTCCGCAGCGTGCTCTCAGTTGAAGAGGGGGCAGTGGCGCTGTGTGCAAAAAAGTGAATGTATATCGGTACTTGTGAACTGAAGTCTGGGTCTTAAAACAGTTATCTTCCGACATGTGGAAATAGTACCTTTAGCGTTTATCACTGCATTGGTCCAAAGGGATCCTGTTGCCTGAAAGGACGTCTTGGCAAAGCCGACGTGTTAAAGTTTAGTGGACGGGCTCCATCTCCGCTAAGGAAAAACGGAGTTGTTATTAGTCTACAGCTTGCCTCAGTCCTTAGGAGCGCGCTGGGTCGCGGCGCTTTGCCGCAGGAGCATTGCTTACCTCGGTGTGATTCAGTTGACGGCTCACAGAGTTCTGTCTGGTTTCCCAAGATGGGTGCTGCTATGGTTACTATGGCAATGAGTCATTGAGGTGTTGCTTTGCATTATGGGATTTGTAGTTTGTGCAAATGTCATGTATTTAATGGGAAAAAAGCCCATGTTACATTTAAAACATACTGAGACGCGACCGAGTCGGTCGTCAGGATAACAAGACACCATTGGATCAGAGTCTGGCGACTTCAGATAAAGTATTGAGGCCCCTCTGCACACTGTTAAATTTCAATATTAAGTAAGCTTCTGTTTTCAAAAGCATCCTGTCTACATCCACATTGCTTTGTGACGGGCGTAATGTGTACAACACCGTCCATTTGAGATGATTAGCGTCATGGCTGGCGTTTATGAAGTGTTCCACCATGGGGGCAGTCATGATTTTATTCTTGATCCTGGATCGATGTTGGCAAATACGTGTGTTCACTTGTTGTGTAGTTTTGCCAATATAAATTAGATCGCAGGGGCACTGGACCAGATAAACGACATTCTTGGTCTTACAATTTGAAAAGTCTGAATGCTTCCATCTGGTAGTTCCATGTTGGAACTCGTCACCCTCGATAGTGTTTGGGCATACAACACAGGTGCCGCACTTGTGATGCCCTGTGATTGGTTTAAGGTTCCATTGGCTCAGAAGGTCACTTTTCTTTTTTGGTAAAGTGACGTCCGCCCTCATGATATGTTGGCCTACATTTTGATTCCTCTTGTAGGCAAACAGAGGATTAGATAGTGGGCAGTCTAAATTCGCCAATAAGTGCCAATTGCTCAGCACTGTTTTTCTCAATTTGTGGGTGTCTGGTCCAAAGGTGGTGACACAGACCAGCCTTTCAAGTGTGGGTTTGGGCCGTACTTGCAGTAGAGTTTCACGGGGGGTGAAGCGTGCTCTTGTTAGGGAGTGCTTAAGTAATTTTTTAGGGTACCCCCTCTCCTGCATTTCTTGGCAAAACGTCTCAGCATGAGACGTGAAGTCTCTCAGGTTCGAACAGTTCCTCCTAATGCGCAACAATTGCCCATATGGAAGGTTGGATTTCAAGTTCCTGGGATGGGCACTCTTATGGTGCAAAATAGTATTTCTATCTGTATCCTTTTTATGGAGAGAAGATTTCAATACTCCATTGATGTTGATGATTTCAACGTCAAGGAAAGTCATCCTTTCGTTGCTTTGTGCCATCGAGAATTTGATGTCAACATGCCGGTTGTTAAGCCAGTCATGGAAAGCTACAAGGTCTGTCTGGCTCCCCTGCCACAGGAGCCAGACGTCATCTATGCAGCGGAGCCATTGTAAGATGTGCTGTTTAAAGGGATTATTGCTGTCAATGAACATCTGTTCGTACTGCGCCATGTACAGCACGGCCATTTCTGGGGCATAAGGGCACCCCATCGCGGTGCCCTTGACCTGCATGAAGAACTCCCCATTAAATGAAAAGTAGTTCTTTTTTAATGAAATCTCGGCCAGTCTTAAAATGAACGCTGTGGGTACTTGGAGGGGCCTCTCTCTCTGGTTCAGGTAAATTTCCATCACCTCTAGTGCTTCTTCTTGCGGGATCTGTGTATACAGGGAGGTGACGTCCATTGTGACTAGCAGTTGGGTCTCAGAGTTGAACGCTGTGTCTTCAGCCTTGAGGAGAAAGTCAGCCGTGTCGCGTAAATACGATTTGACCGTCTTTAAGAAAGGTTTCAAGAAGAAATCCACGTACTGAGATAAGGGCTCAAGACACGAGTCACACCCGGACACGATTGGGCGTCCTGGGGGATCTTGGAGGCTCTTGTGGATTTTTGGCAGGAGATAAAGCACCGGAGTTCTCGGGTGTTTCCTTAGTAAATAGTCGTGCTCTTTTTTGCCCAGAAACCCACCGTCTAAGCCATTCTGTAATGTGTCTGCAATCAGTCTTTGAATGTCTTTGATCAGATCTTCTTGGAGGCGTCTGTACCAGGTTGCATTGTTCACCTGTTTGTTGCCTTCTGCTAGATATTTTTCACTGGCCCACACCACCACAGCCCCGCCTTTGTCGGCCTGTTTTATGATGATGGAATTGTCTTCTTTTAAGGTTTTGATTGCTGCGCGCTGTTTATGGCCTATGTTTTGTTGTACAAAATGTCTGCCTTTTTCCATTTTCTCTATCGATGACAGGAGGACTTGTTCAAATGCGAGAACCTCCTTGGGGATATTTTGGTAAGGGACAAATGTGGACTTATTACGTAGTCCAGTGACCTCTGTAGTGGGTGAGGAAGGGTGATTCCAAAAGAAGACCCTGAGACGAATTTTACGACAGAACTCAATGGCGACTTGTATGAGCGGTTCCTGGTGGGAGATGCGAACCAGGAACCGCTCATACAAGTCGTAGAGGGTTCCAATGCTGTGGTCAATTTATCCAACAGACCGTTAACACCAGACGAACACTCAGTCTTAGCGTTGGGCCTCAAATTTGTGCCTGGCAGGAAAACTGATTACACAAGACTCAAGCTGGAAGCCATTGAGTTCTGTCGTAAAATTCGTCTCAGGGTCTTCTTTTGGAATCACCCTTCCTCACCCACTACAGAGGTCACTGGACTACGTAATAAGTCCACATTTGTCCCTTACCAAAATATCCCCAAGGAGGTTCTCGCATTTGAACAAGTCCTCCTGTCATCGATAGAGAAAATGGAAAAAGGCAGACATTTTGTACAACAAAACATAGGCCATAAACAGCGCGCAGCAATCAAAACCTTAAAAGAAGACAATTCCATCATCATAAAACAGGCCGACAAAGGGGGGGCTGTGGTGGTGTGGGCCCGTGAAAAATATCTAGCAGAAGGCAACAAACAGGTGAACAATGCAACCTGGTACAGACGCCTCCAAGAAGATCCGATCAAAGACATTCAAAGACTGATTGCAGACACATTACAGAATGGCTTAGACGGTGGGTTTCTGGGCAAAAAAGAGCACGACTATTTACTAAGGAAACACCCGAGAACTCCGGTGCTTTATCTCCTGCCAAAAATCAACAAGAGCCTCCAAGATCCCTCAGGACGCCCAATCGTGTCCGGGTGTGAGTCGTGTCTTGAGCCCTTATCTCAGTACGTGGATTTCTTCTTGATTGAAAAGGACATTGGGGGCTTTACATCACTGGCAACAAAAAACGGACCCTATTGAAAGGCAGAAATTGAGGACTACAAGAGCCAACATCCCACAGACTGAAAGGTGGAGATTACAATTATGAACACGTGATCTTGCCAGTCCCCGCCCTATGATTAAGATGCATGTTTGCATTTAAACGCGTTAGGGGCTTCGTTATAAATTGGAGGGTGAGCCGGTTCTGAAAATAAAAGGTTGTTACCATCCTGCTGTGGAGCCGCGTCTTTGAGCTCTGGGGCAACTTGGAATAATATATACATATATATATATATATATATATATATATATATATATATATATATATATATATATATATATATATATATATATATATATATATATATTCACTGAAAAAACCATAGGTTTCACACCAGTTACAATTAGCTGGAAATTTTACTGACATAAAACCAATGTCATGAATGATGTATTATGTGATGTCATCAGCAGTGCATTACACGCGCAAGTTATAGTGAGTCCAACTAACTATAACGTGGAATTTCATTGGTTTTATGTCAGTAAAATTTCCAGCTAACTATAACTGGTGTGAAACCTATGTTTTTTTCTGTGAATTTCTTAGGTTTTTCAAATGCTAATTCCTAACTATAACTGGTGTGAAACCTCTGGTTTTTTCAGTGAATTTCAAAGGTTTTTTTCATGCTAATTTCTAACTATAACTGGTGTGAAACCTTTGGTTTTTTTCTGTGAATTTCATAGGTTTTTTAACTGCTAATTTTTAACTTTTTATAGGGCTTCATACCTATGTACTTTTTAGTGAATTTCTAAGCTTATTTTTTCACAAATGTCTATAGCTGAGAAAGGTATGTTTTTTTATAAATGAACCCTATATTGTATATTAAGATAATTTTTTTGTTTTAAAATAGTATTTTACTTTTTTTTTATATTTGACTCTGGAGCGCTCCCGGTGCGCGTACCAGTGAACGCCCAGGTGCGCGTACCGTCAGCGCACCAACAAAAAAAAGAAAAAAAAAATAATGAAGGAGTGACCATGAGGAATGGGGACAGAGAGAGTGGTGTAAAGAGAAAGAGAGCTAGAGGGAGAAACACAGAGGGACTGTGTAATAGATAGTAAAACAGAGAAAAGGTATAAGTGATGCACCGGCTGCACAAGGCAATCATAAATAAGGGCCAAATGAAAATACCAATGAATTTATTTATTTATGAAGGCCTTGCGCCACAAGAGCGTCATTTATTTCCCATGTATAAAGTGATGCACCGGTTGCACAAGGTAATCATAAATTAGATCCAAATATAAATACCATTCATTTGCACCCAAAATCATTTTTTGAATAACATTTAAGAAACACTGCGCAGAGCCTATGTACAACCACTCAATATCAGCTTTGAAACATCACTGTGTCCCAAAATACAAATCCACTATCTTGCATATGTTCATAAAAAATATTATCAAAAAGCAAATAACAAATCAACAGCCAACAAACTCAGGGCCTTATTTATAAAGACCTTGCGCCACAAGAGCGTCACTTATTTCCCATGTATAAAGTGATGCACCGGCTGCACAAGGCAATCATAAATAAGGGCCAAATGAAAATACCATTCATTTGCCCAAAAATCGTTTTTTGAATAACATTTTAGAAACACTGCTCAGAACCAAAGTACAAGCACAGAATTTCACATTTGAAACATCACTGTTTCCCAAAATACAAATCCTCTATCTTGCAAATGTTGATATCAAGCATTATCAAAAAGCCAAAAACAAACCAAAAGCAAATAAACTCAGGGCCTTATTTATGAAGGCCTTGTGCCACCAGTGCGTCACTTATTACCCATGTTTATAGTGATGCATCAGCTGCACAAGGCAATCATAAAAAAGGGCCAAATGAAAATACCAATGAATTGCACCCAAAATCGTTTTTTGAATAACATTTAAGAAACATTGCGCAGAACCTATGTACAACCACTCAATATCAGCTTTGAAACATCACTGTGTCCCAAAATACAAATCCACTATCTTGCAAATGTTCATAATAAATATTATCAAAAAGCAAATAACAAATCAACAGCCAACAAACTCTGGGCCTTATTTATGAAGGCCTTGCGCCACAAGAGCGTCACTTATTTCCCATGTATAAAGTGATGCACCGGTTGCATAAGGCAATCATAAATAAGAGCCAAATGAAAATACCATTCATTTGCACCCAAAATCGTTTTTTGAATAACATTTAAAAAACACTGCCCAGAACCTATGTATAAGCACTCAATATCACTTTTGAAACATCACTGTTTCCCAAAATACAAATCCTCTACCTTGCAAATGTTGACATCAAGCATTATCAAAAAGCTGAACACAAACCAAAATCAAAGAAATTCAAGGCCTTATTTATGAAGACCTTGCGCCACAAGAGCGTCATTTATTTCCCATGTTTAAAGTGATGCACCGGCTGCACAAGGCAATCATAAATAAGGGCCAAATGAAAATACCATTAATTTGCACCCAAAATAATTTTTTGAATAACATTTATGAAACACTGCACAGAACCTATGTACAGCCATTCAATTTCACTACTGAAACTTAACTATCTGCTTCCAAATATTCTACATAGAGCAAACAAGTCTCTATCTTAATTAAATAAATCATTTCTTACCTTTACAAATGCTTTGGAAGATTGAAAACAGTGTCAGACACACACACCAATTTTTCTTTAGCAGAGCAAAAGGTGTGCACTCAATACACTGAAACCAAGACTGGCATAGAAAATCTCTAACTTTGCACACATATGCCTTAATTCAACCAATCAAAAGTCTTCCCTCACTATTTTCAAACCAACACCCTTCCCCCTCTCAGATCTTTCTATCTGTTACCATAGCAACACCCTCCTAACTGAACTCTCAGGTTCAAAAGTTTATTGTACGATGTTGCAAATTAACTCAGCAAGGATGTTTGACCTCTCAATACACCAGCTTATCCAGGGCATTATTGCTTTTAGTGACATTTTCTTAACCATTCAAATTGTTTCTTTTACACAACACAACCATGCACCCTAACTTTCAGTTTTCAACTCTCTGAATCCACTAATCATTGCTTGTGATTCAAGAGCAGGGAAACTCCACAATTGTTTTGTAAACTCCTACAGTTCCAACTGTCATTTCATTCCCACGCTTCATCTGACTGGCCAGAGAGGATTGAGATACCATCAATTGATACCATTGGTGAAAACCTTTTTGCATCTGCCAAGCCCTAACCTCTTAATAGTGCACTGTGGTGGAAATGATTTGGGCACTATGACTGGGGTTGGTCTGGAAATGCTCTTAAAGGACACCTTTAATCAATTGATGACACTTTTTCCACAAATTGCCTTGGTATATTCAAATATATGTCAAAGACAGAAATGGAACTGGTCCAACCAATTGTGTCCACAATTTGAGAAAGCACGGAAACATGTGAATAAATCTGTTTCTGCTTACATGAGAGACCGTGGAATGGGTTCAATATACAATAACAACTTGCGTTACAACATGCAAGACATCTACAGAGGAGATGGTGTGCACTTCTCAGATGAGGGGAAATAGAATATTCCTCCTGAATTTAAGACTGTGCATTGGAACCTACTTGTAGGTACCTAACTCAACCACAGAACCCAAAAGCTCTTTTCAGAGCTACCCTACCTCTGATCATTCAAAACGTTTATGTTTTGCTAACTTTTTTCACCATTTTTCACCAAAGTACGCTTCCCGGTACGCTTACCGGTGCGCGTACCGGGCGCATCCCCGCGGAAAATTAAGGATTTTTTTTTTTACCTTTATGAGCCTCCTAAGCCCCCCTCAGAAAACCTAGAGGGTCAAGAAGTCTCTACCATGCCCCCTTCTAGCCATACCGAACATTGTTTGCCCTCCATCTTGTGTCTCGATTGTACCGAAACACAAAATGGAGGACTCCCGTAACACTGCCGGTGCGCGTATCGGAGCGCGCACCGGTAAGCGCTCCATAAAAAAAGGTGGGAAAGTAATTTTCAGAAAAACCACTGGAGACACTTTGGTGGGTGTGGGTGTGATTAAAACTAGTGGGTGTGTAGTGTGGACTATGTGTCTACACGCCCTAAAGTGTATCTAACTGTGAGAGGGGGAATCAAACCCACACCCATTTTAACTGTCCCGAAGAAAGCCAGCATATCAATAAGGCACTGGCTGAAACATGTTGACACTCTAAAGGACGTGAGAGGTCGTAACTCGCCTCTTACGTCCCACAGCCTTATTTTTAACCGCTGACGGAGGCCCTATTAATAAAGTCTTTTACCCTATGGGTATAGGGACCCCCGCCAAGCCGTTTTAAACTCACTTTCTTAACATCCCTCACCGCACACACAGTGACATACCTGCTCCACTGTATTCAGGCGTCGTAGCACACCCGGGACACGCTAGGTGTCACTGGGTGGGCCCGATGATGAAGCATGCCACCAACTAGGTTGGTGGGTGAGGGCTTTCTAAAGACACCCAACGGGTGCCACCCCTGACCAACAAAACTTACCTGAGTCACATAGTAAGTTTATTCATAGTTACTACCTTTCTCCCACTATATTATCTCCTATGTGTATTTTACACCTCTTTTTCATCATAAGGGATCAGGATAGACTACCCATGATCCCCTAGGACTTCTCAGGGAGTGCTTAAAAGATCTGTTTCTGCTTTCCTGACAGACTATGTTATGGATTCCATATACCACAATAACTTCGATAACAACATGCAAGATATCTACAGAGGAGGTGGTGTACATTACATTTAAGTCTCTGCATTGGTACCTACATGTAGGTACTTAAATAAAATAAAAAAACAATAAAAAAAACAAATAATAAACATACAATTTTTTAAAGTGATTTTTTTCCCATAGTACGCTCCCCGGTGCGCTCCCCGGTGCGTGTACCGGGCGCTTCCCCCGCGAAAATCGAAAAAAAAAATTGGAGACCCCGCAGGGCCCTTTAATGGCCCCCACATCAAACCTAGGGGGACAGGGGATGTCTACTCTGCCCCCTTATGGTCATTTGCCCCTTTGTTTTGGCCACCTCTCATGTCTCGATCCTACCGAGACACAAGATGGCGGCCGCTTCAAACTGTTTAGAATGTTTACAGACACCCGAGAGCCAATCAGCTTTCCGTGCGCAAGTCGCGTGGTGCGCCCGGTGCGCTCCCCGGTGCGCGCACCGGAGCGCGCCTATAGATATATATATTTTTTGGAACCTAAATTATTCAAAATCCACTGGAGCATATATCTTGAGACATAGCAAAGGTACGTCGGGCTACCAGTCCCTACAATTTCACCAAGTTTGGTGTAAATTAATTCAGCCGTTCGGGCTAATGTGAAATCGACCGCCCTATGGAAATTAACATGGGGAAAACGCGTTTTGGGACCCCCCTTTTATCTCGGCCCCCGCTTGACGAATCCCCCCCAAACTTTCAGGGAAGGACCGGGGCGCCACGAGGCCATTTTGAGGAAATTTTCAGGCAGATTCGTCAACCGGCGCAAAAGTTATTCCAAATAGAATTTTGAGATTTAACGTTGAAAAAAATCCTAACTATAACTACCGACTGGCGACCGCCAGTAGGTAATATATATAAATATATATATATATATATATATATATATATATATATATATATATATCCAAACGGGTCCTCGACAAGGCACTCGGAGCAACATACAGCCACGCTACCTTAAGAAAACAGCAGGACCAGGTATTCCGTGAGTTGTTGTTATTTATTCAGCAACAAACGACAGCATAACGTTTCGGCCTCTCACAGGCCTTGATCACATGGTGTTACACATTCGAATGGCAGAATTTAAAGTGCAAGTGCAGAAAGGCGGTAACCAACCAGAATGGCGTAAAGTGCATAGTGCAATAAACATAGTAAAAATACTACGTAAATACATTGTTGACATAAATCACGCACTCAACAATTTTACAAATGATGAAAGTTCGCCAGTATTGGGATAAATCCCCAAACAGATCACACTGTAAGTGTATGTATGTACCCAATAAAATATATATGTATATATCTCATTTACACAATGACCGGATAAATCCGTTAGCACGATCAAGCTCACCCAGGTAAGATCAAGCAAACTGATAGTGTGTATGACTATTCTCAAATGCAGCCAGATGGTGTAAATATCTGAGCTGCTGTCTATGTATGGATAAATCCATATACCATCTTTTTAGGACATTGTCACTAAATAAATACTCATATCGGTCTGAGCCAATAATGAAGTTAATACACTATTAAACCAAGGAACTTAATCATGCAATACATTTAGATCTGATTGAAAAACGGCGAACTGAAAAAACACAATGGTTGGATTACCTAAAGTGTGGACATAAAGTGCAAGTGAATATGATTAAAACATTCAGACAGACCTAAAATTGATTATAAGCATGATCATGATGTTAAATTAATTATAATCAAGTCTGCCGAACAGAGCATTAGGATCACTGGGTATACTATCATGACATATGGGCAAACCAAAACAGTAGACAAACCACTGGCCGAGCTGGAAATACATAACATAACCATGTTGTGGAATCTCTAAAGAAAGACATAATATGGTGCCCTGAGGAACAAACCATGGAGATATACTGTTCAGAAAATAAATCTACAGACAGGTATAGAAATCTTCCGATGCATTCAACCCGTTAGGGGATTTGGGGCCCGATGTAGGTGGCCTTTACCGGTCGGTAACGGCCGATTTCGGCCGTTACCGACCGGTAAATGGGTCAATGAGATGTAGGGGGACCTTGTTTATCGATTCGGTATATTTACCGAATCGGTAAAGTTACCGAATCTGTAAAATACCGAATCGGTATTCATACCGATTCGGTATTTTACATATGTAGGTGGGACTCTTCTGAGTCCCAGAGGCCTTACAGAATCGGTATTTTACCATGAAATAAAACCTCATGGTAAAATACCGATTCCGGTGTGCATGCACATGTGTGCATGCACACCTATGCCATGTGACAGGCAGACCTGCCCTTAGGGCATGTATGCCTGCCACATGGCACCCACGCCTGTTTAGGGGGTGCCAGGGGGTGTCAAAGTGACACCCCCTGCACCCTTGTGAAATTCGGTATTTACCGATTCGGTAAATACCGAATCGGTAAAGCCTATTGATTCCTATGGGCCATAGGAATCAATAGGCTTTACCGATTCGGTATTTACCGAATCGGTAAATACCGAATTTTACCGATTCGGTAAAAGGGAACATCTGGATTCCCTACATACCAACCCCTCACATTTACCGAATCTTAATTACCGAATCGGTAAAATTCGGTAATTTTCGGTAATTAAGATTCGGTAAATGTTACTTACCTACATCTGGCCCCTGCTGTCTAGCATGAGAATGTAGCGTGTTTCTAATTTTCTCAGTGCAGCTTCTCTATTTCCACCCCTTCTCATCGGTGCAATAGTGTCTATGGCATAGTACTTCAGGAGCGCGCTGTTGCTGTTATGCTTCTCCCTGAAGTGTCTAGCGACCGGGTATGCTGGGTCATTGGACTTTATGGCCCGTAGATGCTGAAGGACCCTTTTATGCACCTGTAATTTGGAACTGCCCACGTAGCGAAGGCCACATGGGCATTCCAAAACATAAACAGAGAATTCACTTTTGCACGTGATTTTTTTCTTGATTTTACATGGGGTATCTGAGAAAGGAATGCAATACTCTGTCTTATTGACCCCCTGAATGCATGTCTTGCACGAAGCACATTTCCTGAAGCCTCTACTCCCCGCCAGCCAATCTTGTTTGCTTGGCAACTCAGGGCTTGATTTAACTAATGCGTCCTGTAAGGAAAAGGCTCTTCTATATGTGATTGCCGGTTTGGTGGGCATATCATTGCCTATAATGGGATCGCATTTGACCAGGCCCCAATGCTTATTTACAATTTTGCGTAAAGCACCATGCTGGTTGTTAAAGGCCCACATGAGTCTAACTGGTTGTTGTGTTGGGGTTATGGTGGAACTGCGTGTCCCCCTGTGTGCCAGAGCTTCAGAACGGGGTATGGCGTTGGCTTTCCTGATAGCTGCCAGGATCACCTTTTCATCATAACCCCGAGCCAGGAATCGCTGTTTGCAATCTTCCTGTGCTTTTTGGTTTTGTGCCTCTGTACTGCATGCTCTTCTGATCCGCAGCATTTCCCCATAGGGGATGCTGCGGATCAGATGGGGGGGTGATGGCTCTGGGCATGCAGCACAGTGTTGCCGGCCGTGGGTTTTCTGAACAGAGACGTTTGAACTTCTCCATTGATGATGTCTATGGCAACATCCAAAAAGGTTGCATGTGTGTTACTGATATCGGAGGTGAATGACAAGTTGTAATTGTTCACATTTAACCTGGCGATAAAGTCTGTAGCCTGTTCGGTGGTTCCCTTCCAGATCATACACACATCATCGATGTATCTGAACCACCGAACAATATGATTCCTACAGATATCAGAGTATTCGCCACTGAGGACCTGTCTCTCCCAGTACCCCATGTGAAGGCAGGCGTAACTGGGAGAAAAACAGGCCCCCATGGCTACCCCTCTGATCTGCTGGAAATACTGTTTATTAAACATAAAATAATTGTTATTTAAACAGAACTTTATCATCAATAACAGCATTTTGTTGTGTTCTGCCAGAGCAATCGGACGGAACCCCAAGTAATGAGCCACTGCCCTGAGACCATCCGCATGGATGATGCTGGTATATAGGGCAGAAACATCAAGTGTGACAAGCAGGTATGATGGATCCCAATCAACAGTGCTTAGCTTTCTTAAAAAGTCACTAGAGTCTTGGACATATGAGGGTAATCCCACCACGTATTCCTGCAAGTACGAATCCACGTAGATCGTAGTTTTCTCTAACAAACCCCCACATGCAGAGATAATAGGTCTCCCGGGGGGTTTCTGTGAGTTCTTGTGGATCTTGGGGATCAGATAGAGGACCGGCATTATGGGAAAATCGTTCTTTAGATATTTGAGTTCATCCATGCTTATGAGACCTGATGACCTCCAACCCATAAGCATTGAATAGAATGTACTTTGGGCTTTCTTAATGACCGCCAGATCGCAGTGTCTGTAGCAGGTGATGTCATTCAGCTGGGCAGTCGCCTCTTCTAAGTACAAATCTTTTGCCCATAAAACAATGTTGCCCCCCTTGTCCGATTGACGAACAATCACATTGCCAGCCTTTTGGATCTTAGCCACTAAGTCAGTATATTTTTTGTTGCAATTGTTTCTGTATTTGTTGTTCCTCAATGTCTGTGAGTAAAGTGCCTTGATATCTTTTACTATGGCCTCCTGGAAGATATCTAAATTGTCATGCAGCATCTGGGGAGTATATGTAGATCTCGGTTTGAATTTGGTGAGGTTGGCCATTGCGCTGCCAGATTGGGAAGCAATATCTGCATCAGTTTGTTGTGTCAAAAACTGTTCATGTCTCAAGCTCTCCAAGTCTTGAACTAGTGGCAAGTCATGAACAGTTAGTGTTGGACTATTCGGAATGTTGGTTTCCGTTCTAACTTCCTGATTCCGGGACTTATTGTTCGCAAAGTGTTTTCTCAATTTCAATTTCCTTGTGAATTTGAACAAATTAATTCGAGTGTCCGCATAGTTTAGATTGCGAGGCGGACAAAAGGATAAGCCCATGGATAATGTTTTCAATTCGGAATCTGAGAGTTGCATGGAAGTTAGATTAATAATAGAAAAATTAGACACACCTGTTTGTTCTATGGTTGCTTCTTCTTTTTGCTCCACTACTTCTTGTAAGGTTTGCGTTTTGGAGCATCGTCCTGCTCTGGCTTTTCGTCGCTGTCTTCGTTTGGTGCTGGGATTTTTGAAGCCTTTTAGCGGTCGACTTTGGGGCGCGGTATATCCCTGTTGTCTTGGTTCACTAATTCCATCTCCTGCGCCATTGTGAACCGGGTAAACCCCAAACCCGAACGGGTTCTACCTCCTTCATATTCAGAACCGCTGTCTATATTGGAGCTCAGATCTGCGTTTGATGAGCTGGCCGGTGATGTTGCCCGTTGGGCTCCTCGTTCTTTAGGGGCCGCTGTATTTTTGGGTGGTTGGGACAATTTCCTGGCATCATATTTACGCGCAAACGTAAATATGCGCCCTTCTAGATAGTCTGTTTTGTCCCGCTGAAACTTGTATTGCTTTCTTTTTATAATGATATCCTCTTCCTTCTGGACACGGACCATCATTTCCTCTCGAAGTTTAGTACTTTCTGCCACTCTGTCGGTACTCAGCTCCTCTATCTCGAGGTTCAATGCATCAATTTGGCTTTGAATTTTCATGCGGTCCGACTCTGCATATCGTACTAGTATTTGGACTAGTCTCCTCGAGGACTCCAAGTTGCATTCTGCCCACTCTCTGAGCATCTCCGGGTCTGGCTGGTCGTAGCTTGGAGCCAACAGTACTCGTAGCCCCCTCAGTATTCGATTAACCTCCAGATATCTGCTCAAAGAGCGGTGCTCCCACCACTTGGCCTGCTCACGTTTAATTAATTTCTCCAGTTTCTTGTATAGACCACGTAAGTTTAAGGCACTGTCGTTGGTTTCCACAGTGGGACCTGCCGCAGCTGACCCCCCGGCCTGGGAGTCGTCAAACACATCGAGGGCCGCCACCTCCCTCCCTCGTCTAACACCAGCTGCCATGTTGCAAATGGTAAAAATATTAAATACGCGTTGTCCTGCGTCACTCACTGGTTTTGTCGGTCTCGAGACAAATGCAGCTGTCCGACAATCCTGGAAAAACTCCTTCACGGAAAGTATCCAATCGACGCCAGCGTCCTCAAAAGAGCTCAACAACCCAGGCGTGCGACCGCCGTCGACACGCCGAGTCGGAACCCACTTCTCGGATCAGCGCCGCTTGCTGGGTATTCCGGGGCAAGGCAGTCACTCTCCAACGAGATATATATATATATTCCCACGTTATAGTTAGTTGGACTCACTATAACTTGCGCGTGTAATGCACTGCTGATGACATCACATATTACATCACTCATGACATGGTCAGTGACATCACTCATGACATCACTGATGACACCATCCAGTGAATGTGTGTCTTTCTGAAAAATAAATATGTTTTATATATGTATATGTAAAGGTCGATGGAGGAATAAATGGTTAAATAAGTGTTTTAATGGATATTTTTATTTTTTAAATGATTGGTTAACTAGCTTATTAAGTGTATCATAGTGAATACATATATTAGCGAGTATTGTTTCAATATTTAAATGTTTGTATCAGTGTTTCACTTTGTATATAAGTGGGTGCATGGGTTGGTGAGTAGCTACATGTGTGTTTCTATGGCTTATTAGATGTTTTTTTTAGTATCAGTATAAATGTCTGTATGATTTGGTGGGGGTTTTACTTAGCACACTGATGCATCAATGACTGACTCACTGTTTATATGTGTTTTGAAGACAGCATATGTGCCAGACTGTATGGGTGAGTGATTGTGTATATGTATGTGTTAGTAAGTGAATGACTGTCTCACTAGTGTCTTTATCAGTAACTACATATGTTTTAATCTAGTATATGTGAGTATTGGTGTATATAAGTGAGTATATGTGAGAGTGAGAGATTGAAAGAGTTCTTGTTTTAATGAGTATGTGTTTCTATAAGTGATTGTTTAAGAGAGTAAGTATGTGTAAGTTTCTTTAAAAGTAAGGTGGTAGTGTATGCATAGCTGTATATGCAAATAAATGGATGTTCAATAGTTTATTTGCATGTGTGAGTATGTGTGTGAGCAACTTTTGGAAGATTGTCGGTGTGTTAACGGATGTATAGGTGTCTCACTACATATGATGAGAGAGTATATGAATGAGTGACTATATAGAAGTGTTGGTGAGTGAGTGGATGGGTATATAAATGGTGGAATTACTGAATTGGTTGTTGTAACTGGTATAGGTATGTCCACTTTTTTTTAAATGTTAGGTTTTTTTTTCAAAATGTGTTTCAAGGGTTACTTTACAGTGAAAGTAGGTCAGTCTCTCTGTCACAAGGATGGTGTCATCAGTGATGTCATGAGTGATGTCACTGACCATGTCATGAGTGATGTAATATGTGATGTCATCAGCAGTGCATTACACGCGCAAGTTATAGTGAGTCCAACTAACTATAACATGGGAATTTCAATGGTTTTATGTCAGTAAAGTTTCCAGGTAACTATAACTGTGTGAAACCTATGGTTTTTTTAGTGAATTTGATAGGTTTTTTAAATGCTAATTCCTAACTATAACTGGTGTGAAACCTATGTTTTTTTCAGTGAATTTCAAAGGTTTTTTAACTGCTAATTCCTAACTATAACTGGTGTGATACCTTTGTTTTTTTCTGTGAATTTCATAGGTTTTTTAACTGCTAATTCTTAACATTTTATAGGGCTTCATACCTATGTACTTTTTAGTGAATTTCTAAGGTATTTTTTTGGAAATGTCTATAGCTGAGAAAGGTATGTTTTTCTAAAAATGAACCCTATATTGTATATTAATATAATATATTTTTTTTAAAGTATATTCATTTTTAAAAAAAATTTCACTTTGGTGCGCTTCCGGTGCGCGTACCGGTGAGCGCCCTGGTGCGCGTACCGGGGCGCGTTCCGTCAGCGCACTTTTTTAAAAAAAAGAAAAAAAATAATGAGAAAAGGAAAATGAATAAGGGAGCAAAAGAAGAGAAGAAAAAGGAAGAAAACTAAAGCAGAGGTTCTGGGAGAATGTGAATGGGTGATGAAAGTAAAAGGAAGGAGAGTTAAGTATGGGGAATGACAGGTAGTGACGGAACCAGAGAAAAGAAACAGTAGTGACAGAGGGAAAGAAAATAGCAGTGAGTGTAAGTAAAGAGGAGTGAAAGAGGGTGGATATAAGTGAATAAGGGTAAGACATGGGGAGTGACAGAGAGAAAAAAGAGAGAGAGTAATGGAAGGAGTGTCAGAAAGGGACTAAGTGAACCAGTAAAAAAGGTAAGTGAAGGTGTGTGGATGAGCAGGGGCACTGAAAGAAGTTGAATGTGGTAGGAAAGTAAGGAAAAGAGAAGTAAACATGGAGGATAAGAATAAGTGAGGGAAGCAGAGTAAGGAAACAGGGGTGAGGTAGGGTGAGAGAAAAGTAGTGAGGTTAAAGCAAAGGGTGATGACAAACTACATTTTGTAGACACACTTACCATAAAATTAATGAAAACTTACTTGTATCTGTGAAAGACAAAAGAAAAAACAAGTTATAATTAGTAAAATATATATTTAAAAATAGAAGAAACAGTTCAAGAGGTAAAAAAATCTAAAAAGGTTTACTAAGAAATAAAGCAATAGTGAAGGATACAAAAACAGAAATAAAGTAATGTAGAAAGAGAAAAAAGAGGGAAAAAGAAATAGAAAGAGAACAAATTTCTGAAGGTAAGTAAGATACTAAAAGAATGTGAGATGCCAAAACGAAATCAGGAAAGATAAGAAAGTAAAAGGAAAATGAATGAAAAGGAGAGGAGTCTAAATGAGGAACTATTAATAAGAAAGAGGAATAGAAGATGACTGAGAGAGAGTGAAGGGGAGTCACAGAGTGAAGGGATGAAGGGAATGAGGTTAATATAGAATGATGGATGAAAAAGGAGTGAGAGAGTAAGTAGACAGAAAAACAAAGGGAAGGACTGAGTGAACTGCAGTACAATGAGTGCGAAAGGAAAAAAAGTAAATGAGAAAAAGAAAGAATGAGAGGGGAAGAAAACTAAAGCAGTGGTTCTGAGAGAATGTGAGAAAGATAAAAAGTGGTGAAAGGGAGAGAGGAAATGCAGACAGTTCAAATTGGATTGAGGAGTTGTGAATGAAGTTGAGTAAAGGAACAGCGATGAAACAAAGTTAAAAAAAGGCAGTGTAAATGAGTAAAGAGAGCTAAATAAGGGTGAAAAAGGAAAATGAGTGTGAGACAATGTGAATACAATATAAATTACATAATGCAAACTATAGAATAACTTCTACAATATGTTACATTGTTTATTTTTGCTGTTCTCAGAATATATTGAATTTCACTTAAATTAGTGAGTTCAAACTCTTCATCATATAACAGCGGGAAAAAAAACACAATCTAAAAGATTGTGTTTAAAAAACAACATACAAACTTAAAACTCATATATGTACACTAATCTTTGATTCACTTACTTTTCCGTGAGGCCAAATAGAAGATAGTGTAGGTCCTTTTGGTGGAAAAAAAGTCTGCTGCGCTCTATAACTTCCATTTCATCGACTTCCTATGAAAAAAGATCTAAGAACATCATACCTTACACTTTCCTTACGGCCAAATTGTGTCAGATATATGAGTATTTTTTACTATGAGATCCACTCGCAGTACCTATATGAGATAAACAATTTTAAACATTAGATTAACTAACTAACTAACTTGTATTAACTATTCCCATCTTCAAAGGCCAGTTCCCTTTACTAAAACTTTGGTTTTAAGAACACTAGGTAAGAATTTATAAAGTCATAAGGCAAACGTTGTTTATAAGTCAAATGAGAATCATTGCAGTAAGTCCAACCTCAACCTTTTTTACATTTTAAGTAGCATGTATAATGTCCTGATGTTGTCAAAGGACCATCATGATAAATAATAGCTTCAGTTGTAAAGGTTCTTCCTGAAATTGATAACTGAGAAGCCACAAAATTTTTGATACAAGTTGTCAATTTAGTTCCATCAGGTCTACATCGTTGGAAAACTAAAATGATATACTGACCATAACTTTGTATAAATAATGTGGATAGCATTGGACATTTACATTGAGTACACACCATATTACTCGAAAGTTTTGACTATAAAGGCTTTGGCGTCCTGCCCTTCGATTCCTTCTGGGATCCCAAGGACCCTGAGATTATTCCTTCTTTGCCTATTTTCTAGGTCCTCCAGCTTCCACTGGACATCTATTGCTTGTGCGCCAAGGGATTCCATTCTGCTCGTGGCTGTCGCCGCCTCTGTTTCAGTGGCGACTATCCTTTCCTCCAAATTTGAGACCCTGTCACCTACATTTGCGCAGGCTTTTGAAATTTTCCTGACCACTCCTTTCATCTTACGCATTGCTGCTTGGGCCTTACGGCTGTCTGATCGGGTCTCTTCTCTATGTGCAGTTATTCCTTGATGGATTGACTCCATCATTGCCATAAGTGACGTCTTTGAACATGGCGTAGTCTCCTGATGCTGTCCCTGTACCTGACTAGAGTTTCCTTGGAGGGATGTTGTGGGAGAGTGATCCCATGTCAATTCAGGGTGAACCCTTTGATAAGGCATATTTTTTATAGTAGTTGATGGCATCCCTCCCTCGTTGTCACTCTCCGTTTCTGGGTTGCTGCAATCGATATCAGAGCTGTGGAGCTCCTCATCCTCTGACCAGTCGGCCTCCTCTGTCACGGAGAAGAAACATTCACTGGGAGTCTTCTCCTTCTCCTTTTCACCCTGTACTAATCCGGAATTAATAACATTTACCACGAGTTGACCAGGCTCGTCTAAGACCCTGGTGATCGTGGTAGAAATGACAGCCTTTTTCAGTGCTTCACCTGTTGTTGAGCCTGTTGTTAAGCCGCCTTGGTTTACTCCACTGTTAGTTGACGGAGGTACCACAATATACTCCGCCATGCTGTCTGGTAATGGGTTTAACATAGCCTTAGCTGTTATAGGGGATGGGAGCTCGCTGGCCTCATTACCAACCCCCTCGTCCTCCTCCATAACCACACCAGCTAGATGCACCGGTTGTGACTTCGATACCTGAGAGCCACTCAAGACGTTATCCACGGTTCCAACCTCCTGACCTGGCTGATACGACTGCAACTGCATTTGAGATTGAGATTGAGGCAAAGGCAGTTGTAACTGAGAGGCTGCAAGTGATGTAATCAGGACATCTGCAGCAGGATCAAGCTCTACGTCTTCTTGTGTAACCGGTAATGTCGGCAAGGCTGCCCCTGGGACAAGTGCCGTAGCTGATTCTATCTCTTTCAGCTTTTTTTTCCTCTCATTCCGATTCATCATGTCTACCACGCTTATGGTGGTGGTGGCTGTGGCTTGTCTAGTTCTAACAGAGGGGAGCCGCATCTCTTTGGGGGTGCCTAAACCTGAAGAAGGTTGTTGCTGCTTTGCCCGACCCCCTGGTCCCTCTTCTGGTGTTGCCTCCTCAACCCCGGTGCTATTTACAATCATAGCGCTCAAAGAAATGTCTGTAATATTGCCTGTTATACCAGCATTGTCAGTTGCATTTGCATTTGCATTTTTATTTTTTGATATCGGCTTACCTCCGGTATTTTGTTTGGGGGCCATCATTATAGCAAATACCGAGAGTAGAGAGAGCAGCTGCTTTGCTCTGATCAGCCCTCTGTGCTCGAGAACCTTGCAGCCTCTCGATTCTACTCTGCCTCTGCCTGAGCCACAGCCACTGCAGCTGCTGTAGCCTCTGCCTCCACCTCCGCGTCCACTCTGCTCTCCAGAGCCTGACCCAACGGAGCTCCCCTCCTGACTCCGTGAACTCCGCCGGGACTCCAGGCCAAGCCAAGCCTCAAGAAAAGCGAAACAAAAAGCCTCCGTAACAAAGGGGAAAACATGGCGGCCGGCTAGGTAGCGGGTCGCGGATGTCCGGAGCAGTAGTGATGTTGGCGTAAGGTTGCAGTCAGTTTTAACAGTTCCAGACGGGGTGCACTTACTTTGGAGTACGTGAGGATTGTTCCGATTCCAAAACGAGTTACCGGGTGATCTTGGAGGCCGTTTGTCGGCCGGTTGCTGGAAGCCCGCGGCGGATGGCGGAGACCTCGGCTGTGCAGGCTGCCGAGAGTGAGGGGGCGGAGTTGCGTCAATCTCCGGCCGGGAGCTGGGAGAGAGCGGCTCAAGGAGTCAGTAGAGGACGCCGAGTACTGGCGAAAATTGGAACGCCAACGAGTGGAGGTAGAGGTCGAGGAGTGGAAGATTTAACTACCACCCCCCCCGCTCCCTTGCTGGGGGGAAAAGTTGGCGAGAAAGCTGATGAACAAGACAAGGTGGCTGATTTTGAAAATGAAACCGAACAAGCAAGCAAAGGGCTGGAAGTAAAGGGTAAGACAAGATATCAACTAAGGAGCAATAGACAGGAGGAATTAAGTAAAGTAGATAAAACTGAAGGTGCTTTGGGGAATTCTAACCCGTTACAGTTGCAAAGAGGCACTAAAAAGGGTGCGGGAAGCAGAAGAGGTTACCTCTAAGTTTGCTTCTAATAAAGCTAAGGATTCCCCATCGAGAAAAGAAAGAAAAAAGAGACAAAAAGGGCTGGTCTTAAGCCCCCAATAACCCCTTCGCTTAACTTATATTTTAAGCCGGTTCCAAAAGTCTTGGTTTTGAAGCCAGATTCTACTTCTCAAGCTCAATCTATAGTTGGTGAGTTGGCTGACCGCTCACTGAGCTCCATAGAAGAGGAACAGGACTGGTCTACTCTCTCGACACCGAACCCCTTCCAGGTACTTGCAGCAGAGATGGAGTTAGATAAAGGGGAAATTATTAGTTTGGATACGGAGGCACCTATTGAGCAGGGGCTTCAATCCCCTTTACCAGATACACTAGGTGAAAGTTTATCCGTTGTCTCAGATGAATTGGAAAATGATGTGAGAGATGCAAGAGAGGATATATCCGCACGGCAAGATGATACAATGATTAGTGGAAAAATGTTGATTTCCTCAGAAGAATCTGGAATAGGACAGCAAGATAGTTCAGTAACGATAGACTTGTCTGTTATGGCATTACTAAGGAAACTGGAACAGGATATTCATCTAGGATTCGAAGCCTCCAAAAGAAATCTTTATCCAAATAAAGTAGATATTGAAAGCTGGCTAACCTTAGTGAAACCACTTTCAGTGGATGATATGCAGAAGTTAAATAAGGAAATCACTCAAGAATAGGTGAGGAAAGTGATTAAGGAGAGTAAAAGAGGGAACGCCCCTGGGCCAGATGGCCTCCCAGGAGAAGTATACAAAGTCTTAGGAGACACAATTGCTCCCACATTATGTCATTTGTATAATAAAATTTTTAGAGGGGAGGTAACAATACCGAGCTCATGGAATGAGGCAACTATTATTTTAATACTTAAACCAGGGTAATCACCGAAGAGTTTGGATGCTTAAAAACCTATCTCACTTTTAAATTGTGATTACAAATTCTTCTCAAAAATCTTAGCGGACAGACTCGGTAAAATTATTCATAAATTGATCCATGAAGACCAAAGGGGTTTTATCAAGATGAGATACCTAAAAGAACTTACATACTCATTGATAGGAATGATAGATATAGCTTCCAATTATGAATACCCCTTGGCAGTGTCGTAATTTGACGATGGCCGGGTTAGCGCTTAGCTTTGCTACACGTTATTTCCCTTAACTTGGCCATATTTGAAAACGCCATTTTGTATGTTACGGCGGCCATTTTAGAGAATGAGCGACCTCGTGGTCAGCACGCCCTTTAGTCCTTTGTCCGTGCTGCTGACCACTCGGGTTTGCCCAGCAACAGGCTATTTTTAGTAACGGTCAAGCCTGTACATGCGCAGTCCCAACTGACCAGTCACCCCTCAGGAATGTTCCGCCAAACTGACCAGTGGAGTTGTAACCCCTCCCATGAGTTGGCTGTGCTCCAAAAATGACCATATATGTACATAAAGCTCTGTAACCTTGTACCGCCTATCTTTTATTACCTGTAAAAATGTATAAAAGAAGGATTTGCACCAACGTTCGGGGTGATACTTCTTGCATTACCGAAGGGTGCTGTAGGAATGTACCACCACCCCATGGGGTCTTAATAAACTTGTCTTTTGTACTTTTCAGTTTCCGTGCCAACAGTTCTTTGGTGTAAGTGGGTATTTCTGTGGAACATGTAGGCCATGGGAACCCAATACCACAAATTGGCGATCACGAAGGGACTCATCGGTGATTCGGATGCCCGAAGGAGAGGTTGTGACGAAGGATTGGAAACTCGCCATGGACGCGTACGCTGCCACCGAGTGACCCGAGTCTTGGCACCCACGGTGTTTTCTTCCTTTCCTTCTGATCTGACCTTCCAGGTGGCGCCGGTCTCCGACTGAGATCTTGATCGTCTGCGTTGCTGGATAGTGCCGTTTGGCTGATTCGATTAAAGACCTTGGCAGTTGGAATCTGGACTTTTGAGTTTTGGGTAAGATTTGTGATCGGTAAGGTAGTCTACGGACGCTTACTGAAGTTCTATGACTGTGACTATGATTTGAGTTAGCTAACATTTTGACTTTGTGAACTTTGAACCTATATGTGTAGTGCACTTCACATAGGCAGGCATGCAGAGATGTTTCTCTAATTTTGTTTGTATTCTGAGCGGCACATTTGTGTGAAGTACTGTAAGTGCCATTTTTATGGTATCACGCTTTTGTGGTACTTTTTGAAACATGCCTGTTTTAAGCACGCTCCGAGGGATGTGCTGTTTTGGAAATGGTACCACAATTAGGTTAGCGGAATCACAGCCGGCTCCCCCAGAAGGAACTCCAAACCGTGAGATGTATGTCAAATTCGGCCTACCCCCTATACTCTACAGTAAATTATGGCATAAATACACTAGAACTGATCCCGAGTTGCAATGGCCACTACATGGGTCGTTTGATTTACGAAAGGTTCAGTTTGTGGAGTAATTTTTGTTTCAGCGTAGGTCTAGACAGAATATGTTTGACTGTGTGCGAATGTGGGAGAAAGCGGTGCGTGAACGTATGAAGCGTGAAGTTGCCTTTGCGGACAAAGAACAGCGCAAGGCTGCTCGAGATAAAGCTTTACAGCTTGAGGAAAAGGAGGCACAGGAAAAGAAAGAGAGGGAGGAACGGGAACGTAATTTGCAAACGACCGGTCAATTTCCTATTCGACGACCACTTTATCCTGTCCTTAATAATGAAATTGATGATTTTTCGTTATTAGATCGATCGCCGCCTCCGTACGTTCCTCCTTCGGCTCCGACTGAAGATTCTGGCGATGAAGACCAAGATAAAACGGATAAGTCGAGTGTCAGGTTATCTGCTCAGAGAGGAGCGGAGTTGCGTAGTTTTGCTAGGAAGTTAAATTTGAATCAAGTAACTGTGGCAGAAGTTGTAACTGAAAGGGGTAAATGGACAGACCGAGAATTGTTGTGTTTTTTTAATACTTTTGCAACTGAAGTTGTTACTCGATTTCGTAAATATTCAGACACCTTAGAGCCTAAAGCTGTGTCGGTCTATTGTGAGAATTTGGATACAGGTTTATTTGTCGTTTCAGATGTTGATGATCTTTTCAAACAACTGCTCCAGCTACGGGATGAGGCGTCCAGATTGCGGGAAGAAGGGAAAAAGGCTATGGAGTCGGTGCCGGGGTCGACAGAGCAGTCCAAACAGTGTTCTATCCTGGGTTCAGATAAGAATTCTAAAGTGCATGTTATGCCTATGCGTGAAGCTGCACCTTTGTATGTTCCCCCTAAGGGAGATGGTACAGATGAAGATAAAACATCGAAGGATGCTAAGGGGTACTTTATATATAATTGGGTGTATACGCCCTGGAATAGGGCAGATGTTATGGCGTTAAAGAATTCTTTACCCGATCTTCGTAAAAATCCAGGCGCATTCTATGAAGGGGTGGAGGGGGCCATTTCCTCCTGTGTTATGACTCTTGTTGATATAGATCTCTTTTTCGGGTTAATTCTTCCGCCTGATATGTGGAGGTCGATTCGTAAAACTAATGAAGAAACAATGCTTGGGGGAATTTGGAAAGAAATAAACAAGGCTGACTTAGACAGGGAACCTGCATGTAAACTATGTGATTTGATTTTAGACCTCCCAGCGGCTATCTTAACTAAACTAAAAACGCTTGTTCCTTCCAAAAAGATCGATTGGACTATGCTAGCTTCGTGCAAACAAAAGCTAGATGAATCGGTATCAGATTTCTTTACACGTTTCGAAGAGGCGTTTCACGATTACAGTGGTCAATCGTTAACAGATGATACGGGTAGGCATCTGTTTGTAGATACGTATGTGGTTAATCTCCAACCGGAGATTGCAAAACGATTAAAGACGAGTGAAAGTTCCTGGGCCACGGCGACCCCTGCGTCTTTGTTAACTATGACTCAGTATTATGAGCGGCAGGAATTAGAGGCTAAAGAAAGTGTTGATAAGAAAACGAATGAATTGAAAACGAAGGTTATGTTGGCACAGGTTCGTGGAACGCAATCTAGAGGGAATGATAGAGGTAGGCGAGGAGGGAGTAAAGCGTCGTATGGTCGAACGGATATAGCGGAGGACCAATGTGCCTATTGTAAGGAGTTTGGGCATTGGGCTGAAGATTGTCCGGTACTTCGTGAGCAACGTAGTCAGCGTGGTCGAGGAGGTGGAAGGTCGAGGAATAGTTATGCGGGGGCGAGAGGTGGCGGAAGTGATCGTGGTAGGTTTGAAGAGAGGGGCCGTGGCCAGGATGAACATAATACCTTTGATAAACAAAATCAATATCAGATATCGGAGGGTGAGAATGTGGAGCATCAGGATTATGTGCATGCATAGTACTGCGTAGGATGGGGTACGGAATCAGTTGAAGTGCCAGTAGATCAAAGAGGTCCATATGTATCAGCGGGCATTTTGGGTTCTACTGATCAGTTTTTAGTTGACACAGGAGCTACTCGTAGCGCTTTGTCCAAAAACTTGGTTCCAAGGGCTCCCCTGTCTGGCGAAACGATAACATGTATAGGGTTTGATGGCACACCCTCTCCTAGCCCATTATCACAACCTCTTGCACTTTGTATTGACAAATTTTTCAGTTTTGGTCCATTTTTGTTGTCACCTCACACCCCAGATAACATTCTGGGCATTGATTTGCTCAAATACTTTCGAGCAACGATACGCTGCGCTCCCGAGGGAGTGCGGGTCATTTTGAACGACAACTACCCGGATTCAGACAGATTTTGTACTATACAGGAAATTGAAGCATTGGCCTCTCTCCCGCACACGTTATGGGCGACCTCAGACACGGATGTGGGACAGATGCTCATTCCACCTATTCGAATTACTGTAAAGGAGGGAGTACTTTTGCCACGTGTACCACAATATAAGATTTCCAGGGAAGGTGAAATTGCCCTGACGCACATTGTTCAGGATTTGATCATTGCAGGAGTGGTGGAGGAGGTTCCTTACAATGTTTGTAACAGCCCTATTCTTTCGATTCTTAAGAAAGACACTGACAACAAGGTCTATCGATTTATTATTGATTTGAGAGAAATTAACAAAATTGTCATTCCCCAATACCCGGTGGTGTCTGACATCACGACATTGCTTACATTGGTCCCCCCAACAGCGACGACCTTCACTGTAATTGATTTAAAAAATGCATTCTTTTCCATCCCCATCCACCCCGATAGCAGATATTTATTTGGCTTTACGTTAAATAATAAATCGTATAGATTTTGTCGTGTTCCTCAAGGTTACACTGAGAGTCCTAGCATCTACAGCCAGGCTTTAAAAAGACAGCTTGATTCTTTTGAATTACAATCTGGAGTAGCCCTTATACAGTATGTTGATGACCTCCTGTTGGCTGCAGACACTTATACACAATGTGAGGAGAGTACGTTTGCCTTGCTTTCCTTTTTGGCTCAGAACAATCATAAAGTTTCTAAGAAAAAGCTTCAATACTGTAGACCCAAGGTGACCTACCTCGGTCATCTTTTGTCTAAGGAGGGGCGTGCATTAACATCAGATCGAATTCAGGCGATTTTAGACACACCAGTCCCCCGCACTCAGAGAGATGTACGCGCCTTCATAGGACTAACGTCCTTTTGTAGACAGTGGATAATGGGGTTTTCGCACATTATAAAACCTTTGTTAGCGTTACTGTCCAAAACTACACCAATGCCCCTTGAATGGACAGATGAATGTCAGAATGCTTTTGAACAATTGAGACAGGCCCTTTGTTCTGCTCCCGTGTTAGGTACACCAGATTACACGAAGATTTTCACATTGTACGTACACGAGAAAGATGGGTGCGCGTTATCAGTGTTAGTGCAAGCACACGGGGACAAACAGAGGCCATGCGCGTATTTCTCAGCCATCCTTGATCCTGTAGCACGAGGGTTACCTGGGTGTTTTCGAGCAGTTGCAGCGACAGCAGTAGCTATACGGCAGAGTGAGGGAATAGTGTTATCGCACAAATTGTTGGTGCTAGTCCCCCATGCAGTAGATGCCCTGTTAAATCAAACAAAGACCCAATATCTCTCAGCGACTCCCCACGGGGCCAGCGCTGGCAGGAAAACGCCGATAGAACAAGGAGACCAAGCGCGGAGCATAAACCCCTTCAGCCGGTTCCCATGATTGCTCCTCCGGGCCATAGCCTTTCCACGCAACCAGGTACCACAGCTTCCCCCTGCTCCATTTGGACGCCCGTATGCCCGACACTTCATACTCCACCTCCGACTCCACGCATACCGGCCTAGGTGTCCCAGACGGCTTGGAGGGTGCTGGTTTGAGCAATGATACATGAAAGACAGGGTGTATCCACAATGACTGGGGCAAGCACACCTTCACGTTCACGGGACCCATACACTTGGTAATTCGATAGGGGCCCATGTACTTGGGATGGAACACACTGTTCTTTCGAAACCTCATGTTTCTTGTGGATATCAAGACGTAGTCTCCAGTGCGGTACAGTGGCCCGGGCCTTCTCTTCCTGTCTGCCGCAGCCTTGTATCTTCTCTTGGCCTCTATTAGGACAGCCCTTGAGCGCATCAACGTGTCTTTTATGTGTGCCACCCTGTCCGCTGTGGCGGGAATCCTGTCCTCTCTGAATGGATGTAGAAATGGCAAGAACCTGGGATGTTGGCCATAGTTGCTATAGAACGGAGATGACTGTGTGGAGCTGTGAGTGGCGTTGTTGTAGGCTATCTCTGCAACCCATAGCAAGTCGACCCATTCTTCCCTGCCCTGGTCCACAAAACATCGCAGATACTGTTTGAGCGTTTGGTTCAGGCGCTCGGTTTGGCCGTCCGTTTGAGGGTGGTAGCTGGTGGACAGGGCGGTCTTAACATGCAGCACAGTGCACCAAGTCTTCCAGAATTGCGCAGTAAACTGCGACCCCCGGTCCGACAGGATCACCCCAGGTAATCCATGCAGTCGTACCACATTCTTTAGGAGTAGTGACGCCTATTCCCCGGCCGTAGGGACTCTCTTGCAGGGGATGAAGTGCCCCATTTTCGTCAAGTAATCCACCACCACCAGTATTGCCGTCATCCCCTGGTCTACCGGTAGGCCCACCACGAAGTCCAGTGATATGCTATCCCATGGTCTATCCGGGGTTGGAAGTGGATGTAAGAGCCCTTGGGTTCGGCCATGGTAGGCCTTCATGGTAGCACACGTAGGACACTCCTGTCCCCACCTTCTGACATCCACTCTCATGTTTGGCCACCAGAAATGCCGTCCCATGCTAGCCACCGTTTTTTCAAAGCCCAAATGACCTGCGCATGGAGAGTCATGGCACCAGATGAATGCTTGTTTCCTTAGCCTAGGCGTGGGTATCAATAGGCACCTGCCCTTCAGGGGTATCCCGTCCTTCAGCTGCCATTCTCTGTGACTGAGGAGCCACCTCCGCCATGCGAATGACCTGATCCCTCTCTTTATTCCCCTCAGGAAAGTATCCGGTTGGATAACCCCCAATACCATCCTCGGGGAAATGATGGAATGCTCAGTCGCAGGCAATGGTTCCTTAACTGCAGATTGACGGGACAGGGCGTCCGCCTTCCGGTTTTCCGTCCCCGGCCGAGATGTGATGCGGAAGTTGAACCCCGCAAAGAAGATCATCCACCGCAGCTGCCTGGGAGAAAGGTGTCTTGTGGCCGTCATGAACTGTAGGTTCCGATGGTCCGTGTACACCAATACCACATGTCTTGCCCCCATCAACCAATGCCTCCATTCGGTGAAGGCGTCCTTGATTGCGAGAAGCTCCTTCTCCGCAATATGGTAGTTGCGTTCGGCGTCGTTGAGTTTGCGGGACATGTACGCAACGGGATGAAGCACCCCTGTGTCGTGGTTGCGTTGGGACAAGACAGCCCCCAGCGCCACATCCGATGCGTCCGCTTCCACCACGTAGGGGAGATCCGGATCGGGGTGAGCCAACACCGGTGCCTTACCAAAGGCGCTTTTCAGGGTCTCAAAGGCTGTGTTCGCTTCAGGGGACCAGACAAACTCCTTGGACTTCCTCAGTAGCTGTGTGATTGGGGCCACCAATCCTGAAAATCCATCTATAAACCGCCTGTAAAAGTTGGCGAAGCCAATGAAACTTTGGACGTCCTTCACGCTTTGGGGCACCGGCCATTCTTTCACCGCCTTGATCTTTCGTTCTGCCATCTCCTGTCCCTCTGGACTCAGCATCACTCCGAGGAATTCCACGGATGTGACGTGGAAGTCACACTTGCTGAGTTTACAAAACAGCATGTTTTCCCTCAGCTTTTGGAGCACAGCTTTGACGTAGTGTACGTGCTCCTCCACACTGGACGAATAGATGAGGATGTCGTCGATATATACGACCACGTAGATATCCAACTCCTCTCTGAATACCTCATTCAGAAAGTACTGAAAGGCTGCCGGGGCGTTGCACAGACCGAACGACATGACGAGGTACTCAAAAAGGCCGAACCTGGTCTTAAAGGCGGTCTTCCACTCGTCTCCGTCCCTCATGCGTACCAGATGGTATGCCCCTTTCAAATCCAACTTGGTGTAGATACGAGCTTTCTTGACCTGTTCCAGAAGTACACTGATGAGAGGCAAGGGGTACCGATTTTTTATGGTTATCGCATTCAATGCCCTAAAGTCCACACAGGCTCTCAGCTCCCCATTAGCCTTCGGGATGAAGAAGAGTGGCGAGGCGGCCGGAGACTTGGACGGGCGGATGAATCCTAGCTTGAGGAGTTTATCCAGGTAACCCCGGAGATGCACGTTTTCAGGCTCCGTCAGAGCATACAGCCTGCCGCTGGGAACGCTGGCCCCTGGCACCAGGTCGATCTGGCAGTCAAACTGTCTATGTGGTGGTAGCACTTCCGCCTTCACCTCATCAAATACATCCTCAAAACTGTGATAAGCCTGGAGGAGAGCCACATCTTTTTCTGCCGCTGTAGCCACCGTCTGACTCCCGCTCTCATCTGCGTTAAGGGATTCCGTTCGTATTCCACAATGCAGGGTGCAATACGGTGACGTCATTTCGATGCAATGTGTTGGCCAATCCACAGAGGGGTTGTGATTCTGTAGCCACGGCAATCCCAATATGACGCCATATTGGGCCGCTCGGATGATGTTAAAATCGATTTGTTCCAAATGGTTCCTCCCAAATCTCATCGGAAGGACCCCCGTGTGCTGCCCGATGGGCCCCGTCACCAATCGCCTTCCGTCTACAGCATAGACATCTTCGGGTACAGCTTTGGGAAGAAGCACTAGCCCTAGCCTGCATGCCTCGTTGTGGTCCATAAACATGCCAGTGGCCCCTGAATCCACCATGGCCACAACGGGTATCCACTGGTCATGCACTCCCACGTGCACCGTGAGAAACAGGTGTCGTTGTCCCTTAGTGACCGAGTTGGAAAGTGAAGGGATGGATGAGTGACTCCGAGATGCCCCTTCTTTGGTCTGGGAGTCCTCTAGTTTTCCGCCGGTATGTCCACCACGGCTGTTACCGACCGGTTGGCCCGATAACGTGACATCTTCGGTTTGGCAGGGCATTCACGTACGTAGTGGCCTTTTTTGCCACAATATAGGCACAATCCTTGTTTACGGCGTGACTCTTTCTCCGTGGCTGTGAGGCTCGCTCGTATTGCGCCAATGCCCATGGGTTCTCCCTTGGATGCGGTGGAAGTTTCAGGACTTCCCACCGTCACATAGGATGGAAGGGATTTTCCTTTTCTCCCATGATCCCCCTTTCTTTCACTTAGCCTATGTTCCAGCCGTAATACCAGGTTGATAAGGCCCTCACATGTCGTGGGTTGAGGGTCAATATGAGCCACGGCGTCCTTGAGCTCATCGCACAGCCCTTGATGGAAGAGCGCCTTCTGTTTAGCAACAGGCCACTTGGTTTCCGCAACCAGCCTTCGGAACGCGTTGAGATACTGCACCAGGTCGTTGGATCCCTGTCTCAACTCAAGCATTTCACGGTCCGCCGTGTACGAGTCAGCCCTTCTGTTGAATACCTTCAGGAATTCCTCGCGAAAAGCACCCCAATCACATAAGATGGGGTCGTCCCTGCTCACCAGAGGTACGGCCCATTGTGCCGCGTTTCCAGCCAAATAGGACATAAGGAAAGCCACACGAGCCTGACTCGTGGGGAACGCCTTTGGTTTGCACGATAAATGTAGCGCCACTTGTGTGAGGAATACCTGCACTGTGTTAGAATCCCCACTGTACCCCACGGCCCCTCGCGGTGGGATGCCTGGCTTTCACCTTGTGGATACCCTGCCAGTGGTATCTCACAGGGGAATACCAGGACGGGTTCCCTAAGCAAGCGCTGAGATGCCCCAGGGTAAGTCGTGCGCTATATAAGTTTCATTCATTTCATTTCATTTCCTTTCTCTGGTGTTGCCAAGGGGATGGCTATCGGCATTTCCACTACTAGTTCGTGAGGGAGGTGCTGGGCGTGAGCGGATCCAATTGGATAGCATCCAGTCTGGCTTTTACATCGGCTGTTTCTTGCCTAGAGGCAGCCAATTCAACTTGCACGGTCGCTAAAGCAGCCAGCACATCATCAAGTGTTGCCATGTCTGTTATCGACCGGGAGACAGTTAGTGTTATTAAGGTCGGATATTTTGTAATGCCCTGAACGTCTCAGGATCGTTTAACAAACACGATAATGAGGTCGCAACCACTTGTCAAGGGTTAGTTATTTTAATGAAGGCAAAAATAATACAAAGAGTAAACAAAAGTTATAGTCACTGGAATCCTCCAGGCTAAGTACGTTACCAGCCCACAGCACGGATGGTCCTAACCGTCCTCTGCATATACGCCGATCCCGGCGTATGCCAACAGAGGGCAGAAATGAAATGGCCGACAATGCCAATCGGTAGGCTGTCAGGGGCACGAAGAGTGTTGGGGAGAATCGAGGAGTCAGGGAAACACCCAGCCGGGGTCTCTACCTGAAGGGAGCAGCCGCTCAACCTCTTCCTCAGACTGCACCGGGACGCGGAGTCACCTCCTGGTGATGCGTCACCGATACCCCAATCAAAAGCAAGAAGACTGAACCGAGAGCAGCCGCTCGATCGATCCTGTGGACTTCCAAGTCTGTAACTCGGCAAACACCTCCTGGTGTGCGTTACAGCTGGCAGTCCCTGTATTTCTGGTCGGGCTGGGAGTTACGACTCCAACCAGCAAAAGTGCCACTGCGCATTGACTCAGCCGAGTCAAAAAGCGAAGCTCAATGGTTGACCGGTAGAGCTTCCGGGTCCTTCACAGGTGACGATGGGGCAAGACACGGCCCAGGGAGTAACGACTCGACCGACCTCCGTTCTTGCCTTACTGGAGAACCACTCCGGAACACTGCTCTTCACGAAGCAGGTACGTCGGTGTAAACACAATATCCGACAGCGTTGTACCTCCCGGTTCCTCCCTTTATAGGGCGTGTTTTCCTTGAGTTATGTAACAGCTCTCCTGTTTACATAAGGGCGTGTTTTCCTTGAGTTATGTAACAGCTCTCCTGTTTACATAAAGGCGGGTTTTCCTTGAGTTATGTAACAGCTCTCCTGTTTACATAAGGGCGTGTTTTCCTTGAGTTATGTAACAGCTCTCCTGTTTACATAACCTCTCAACCGCTAAGCATCCTGGGAGATGTAGTCCATTTTCACTGGTTACCGTTTTCCTCCCCTCGCATGACAGGAATTCTTGACTATATCTCACGAGTGCACGGTTAACAGGATATGAGCTTACACTTTTGGCGCCACATATCACACTGAAAAGATGCGCTACCCTGAACCCTGCCACTTTATTGCCTTATCCGGTTGAGGAAGGTCAGGAAGAAAAACACCATGATTGCGTTTTCCTGACCGAGGAACAAACAAAGGGTCGTGTCGACTTACAGGATATGCCACTTCCAGATGTGGACGGGGAACTGTGGGTTGATGGATCGTGTTTGAGGCTGCCAGATGGCACGACTTCTGCAGCATATGCGATCACGACACTTAAGACAGTGGTAGAAACAGCACGAATACCACAGAAATCGGCTCAAGCAGCAGATCTGATAGCCTTAACAAGAGCCTGCGAGTTGAGTGCTGGCCTATGTGTGAACATCTACACAGACAGCCGGTACGCTTTCGGAGTAGCGCATGACTTCGGCTTACTCTGGAAAGAGCGTGGGTTTTTGACCTCTCATGGAGTACACATTATGCACGGAGAACTAGTACGTGATCTCCTAAACGCATTGCTTTGTCCAAAGAAAGTAGCGATAATTAAATGCAGTGCACATAAAAAGATCACTGATAAAGTGGGACAAGGCAATGCCTTTGCAGACAGCATAGCAAGACAAACAGCTATGTCTCGAAATGACTCCCCCATGTATGTAGCAAAGTCACAGGCCGAGCGATGGCATGATGCTAGAGCTGAGATACTAGACATCCAAAAATCAGCAACTGAAGCAGAACTTGCAGCATGGTCAGCAGAAGGGGTACTGGATGACGAGGGTTGTTGGAGGAGCAAGGACATGGAGAGATGGAAATTGCCTGCAGCTTACTTGCAGGCGATGGTCCAGATGACACACGGATTAGCGCATGTGGGAGCTCTTGCAATTACTCGATTGTTAACGCGAGTTTGGGAGCATCCCGAGATTGCCAATACTGCTAAGAGAGTAGTGCAGACCTGCTTGATATGTTTGCAGCACAATCCTGCAAAAGGGACTCATACTCCGAAAGGAGGGTTCGTTCCACCCTCTGCACCATTCAAGGTACTTCAAATGGATTACATCCAGCTTGAGCGCTGCAATAACCTTAAGTATGTCTTAGTGGTGGTGTGCGCTTTTAGCAAATGGGTTGAGGCCTTCCCCACGAAAGATAATACAGCTTTGACAACAGCTAAGGTTTTGCTCAAGGAGTACTTCCCTCGATTTGGAGTTTGCAAATTTTTGTGGAGCAATATTGGTCCTCATTTTGTTGGGAAAATTGTGGAATATGTGCTAAAGGGATTGGGGATCCAGCAGAAGTTCCATGCTGTGTTCCACCCTCAGTCAGCAGGTCTTGTTGAGCGGTACAATGCCACGTTGAAACTGAAACTGGCTAAGATTGTGGCGTCCACGTCATTGAAGTGGCCGGATGCCTTACAGCTAGCATTGCTCTCTCTTAGATCAGTGCCCCACTCTCGAACTGGCCTCACACCGTATGAAGTGGTGTTTGGAAGGCCTATGAATATATGGAGAGTTCCTAAGCCGCGATTGTTACATGATGTGCCTTGTATAATGATGAACGATTATTTGGCACGATTAACAAGTGATTTGCTTTCTATTCATCAACAGGTTCGAGAAGCGCTCCCTGACAACTCCATTGGAGAGGCCTATAGTCTCCGTCCTGGAGACTACGTGATGGTGAAGTCGTTCGAGAGGGCGAATAGCTTGGAACCGAGGTGGCGTGGCCCCGAGCAAGTCCTCCTGGCAACTCGAACGGCTGTACGAGTGACCAACAGAAAGCGGTGGGTGCATTCAATTCACTGCCGCCGCGTCTCTCCGGACCTGGTGAATCCTACTGTGCTGTCCGACTACAAAGAGATCTTGGATAACGAAAAGAGCCCAGCTGTGACGTCGGCTGAATCTGAGGGAGCCTTCCCGGACCACACTGTTTCTGGACGACAGCGCTACGATTTGCGGCCAAGATAGGAAGAAGATTTTCTTTTGTGCGAGACTGGTTGGTTACCGCTCTGGGGTTTGTGAAACGGAAGCCGGGAATCTCAAGGGGGCGGGATCAGTTCTGCCAAGAGTAGCGACACCCGTCTTGACCCCGGAGAAGAAAACAACAGCTACCTCGGAGCTCAGCACCATTGTTTTTTTTTATTTTTTTGTAGTTGTACATTTGAGACATTGAGAACTTTTGAACTATGGCATCTTCTGCATCACGAGACAAGAGAATACTTGGTGCCATTTTGTTTGTGTTGACGATCGTGGTGATAGCAGTAATAGCCTGGGTAGTAGAACTTGTAGTGCCTGTACGAGAAGATTTGCTACCGACTACCCCGGCTCCATCTGAACATTTTCACTTCACCTTACCCTACCATGAAGAACGGCACCGACAGACTTACTTGAACAATAGCTTCATTCAGATCCTGCATCATACTCATAATATGACGAACACTTCCAATTGCTGGGTGTGTGGGATGTTGCCTGGGCATCAGAAGAAAGGGGGCACCCCGCTCATCCCACTCCCGTTTTCCCATAATGGATCCTGTAACGCCTGGTATACTCTCCTATTCACCTTGCGATGGCCAACAAAAGGGGGGGTGCTTTTCCGTTTGAATAAAATATGTTATAATGACCGGGATGGTTATCCGCAAGCTGAGGGTACTCGATTTGAATGGGAAGAATACCGGCCCGACAATATGTCTGCACCCCGAATTTACAGCAATCAAAGGAACATTAATATGTCTAGTTCACATGTTATAAATGTTATAAATACCAAGGCTGATCTCTGCATACGTAATAAAGGTACAATCCCGGTTGGAAAAAGTGAATGTAACACCACACTTACATTTGACAGTCCGAATGGCATATCATTTGTGGCGTCCCGAAATACATACTTTATTTGCGGTACCAAAGGTTATCATCAGCTCCCTCTAGGATGGTTAGGTACATGTTATGTATCGTTTGTATTGCCCCCTGTATTCATTGCCCCACCAATGTATCACAATGATTATATACTTTACCATGATTTTGTGTTAAATAGAGTTAAACGAACTGTGGTCTTGGATGACATTGACCAGACCGATACTGCTTTACAGCAATATGTAGACTTTAATTTGGGATTGTTTTCCTTTGTGGGGGCTGCCTTGAACAGTCGGAAAATACGACGACTGACTCGTGTTGTCGAGGCCGTAGCCAATGACACTGCTATTGCATTGGGGAACATAATGGAAGAACTCCAAATTTCTAGAATTTGCATGTTACGGCAGCCATTTTAGAGCATGAGCGGCCTCGTGGTCAGCACGCCCTTTAGTTCTTTGTCTGTGCTGCTGACCAATCGAGTTTGCCCAGCAACAGGCTATTTTTAGTAACGGTCAAGCCTGTACATGCGCAGTCCCAACTGACCAGTCACCCCTCAGGAATGTTCCGCCAAACTGACCAGTGGAGTTGTAACCCCTCCCATGAGTTGGCTGTGCTCCAAAAATGACCATATATGTACATAAAGCTCTGTAACCTTGTACCGCCTATCTTTTATTACCTGTAAAAATGTATAAAAGAAGGATTCGCACCAACGTTCGGGGTGATACTTCTTGCATTACCGAAGGGTGCTGTAGGAATGTACCACCACCCCATGGGGTCTTAATAAACTTGTCTTTTGTACTTTTCAGTCTCCGTGCCAACAGTTCTTTGGTGTAAGTGGGTATTTCTGTGGAGCATGTAGGCCTTGGGAACCCAATACCACAGCAGTGATCGCGTTAGACGCTGCCAAGGCTTTTGATCGAGTTAACTTTACATACTTAAAAACGCTCCTGCATTATCTTAACCTAGGAGATAAATTCACGCAATCTATTTTTGCCTTGTATTGCACACCAACATCGCGTGTATTGGTTAATGGGACTCTCACACACCCTATTAAAGTAATGCGGGGCACCCGACAAGGATGCCCTTTATCACCCTTGCTTTTTAATTTATATATAGAGCCTCTTGCCTGTAAAATTAGAGCTTCAGAAGAGATACCCCCTTTTGTGGTGATGGACTGGTCAAAGAAACTTGGATTATATGCAGATGATATTATTGTCTATTCTTCAAATCTGGTTGGTTCTTTGGAAAATCTAGTGAAAATAACAAAGGATTTTGGAAAGATCTCTGGTTATCAGTTAAATCAACACAAGAGTGAAATAATGACCTGGAATCTTAACACAGGAGGGGTAAAAACTACAGCAGAAATGAGATACCTTGGGGTTAGGATTACACAAAAAATCGAAGATTTGGCAAAAACTAATTTTGATAGGGTCAAAAAAGAAGTTGTTGATACCCTAAAAGGATGGATGAATCTACCTCTTTCAATATATGGACGATCTAATCTTGTAAAAATGGTGATTGTACCAAAAATTACTTTTTTGTTTGAGACTATCCCGTTGGGTTTTAAAAAGGAATGGCTGGTTAAGTTACAGAGCACGATAATATCCTTTATTTGGGCGTCAAAGGCCTCTCGGATTTCATGGAAGAAAATAAGGAGGAAAATCAATAAAGGAGGGTTGGCGGCCCCAGATATACAAATTTATGCATGGGCTTTTTGCTTAAAAAATTGCAGGATGTTGTTGGGTACCCTACCTAGTTCTCCGATTGGCAAAATGTTTGGAATATTGTTGAAAAGGTCTGGATATCATGATTTTAGTTTTCTATATAAGTTTGCAGACCCTACATTTTTTTTAAAAGTGAGACTTAAAATTTTGAGAGATTTGGCTGAGATATGGCATAAAATTAGAAAAATATAAAAATTGCCCTACTTTAGCTACATGGCTCCAATATGGGAGTCTCCTGGTGCTCCATCTTGGACAAAAGACGCGCTAGCACTACATCTGAAAAAGGAACCTGCTTTGCAAAGGTGGAAAGATTTGTTTCAAGACGGCAAACTTATAACATGGGGTTTTTGCCAGCAAATGTGGGGGCCGGTTTTTTCAAAATATAAATATCTACAGATCCAAAGCTGGGCAAATGACTTGGAAACAGAGATTGGAATTGAAAATGAGTTTGAGTTAAAGTTGGAGACAGGGATCTTTAAGAAGGAAGTGGCCTTTTGGTACTGGCAAATACTAGAAATGGAAGATGGACCATTCGTTTTGCCAGAGACCCTGTGGATGGATAGCTTGCCAAGGATCGCGTCAGAAAACCAATAGCAAGTAACTATGTTCATGCTTTATAGTATTGTTAGATCTGCAAACCTAAGGCGAAACCTTTTATTTACCATTCACAGGGCATATTGGTCTCCGTATAGACTTTCTAAATTTAAAGTTGGAGGAATTGTTGGATGTCCAAAGTGTAAAGTTCCAAATGTGGATGATTTGCATATGTTTGTGTCCTGTCCAAAAATCAAGCAATTCTGGATAGATGTAAGTAACTCTCTCTCCAAATCTCTGAACCAACGCATTGAGGTAAGCCCTGCATTAATTATTACCGGGAGATATGATTTAGAAAACAGATTTTTTAATAACAATGTTAGGCTTATTTTTTATGCTATGTTGCTAGCACGTCGAGGGATTGTAAACTATGGGTCTCACCACTTAGTCCTAGTTTAATGGATTGGATTTTAGCTATGAGATATATGGCTAAGCTTGATACTTTAGACCGTTCTAAGAGAAATAGAGGATTTTGGATACCCTTCTTGTTATGTTTTAGTTGAATTATTTATATGTTGAAGTCCGAAGATTAAGCCCGTGCCTGTCTCGCTGGTATATGGTTTTTGTTCAGGACGATAAATAGAGATGGAGGAGGACACACATGTTGAGTCAGGTGGCCAAGAGGGATAGTTCAGAGGAAGGCCAGACTCAAGAATATGTGATGTTTATGCCCCACTACTCTAAACCAGCCTATGAGATATAAAAGCCCAGTGGTGGACTAAGATAGAAGTTTTGGGTGGCGAGGTGGCAAATGAGGATATTCTTATTTAAAAAAAAAAAATACAAAAAAAAAAAAAACAAGCCTCCGTAACCCAGGGGGAAGCGCCCTGTAGCGACGATCGGCGCAGAGCATCCAGGCAGCCGAGATGCTAAGCAGGGGGTCTAATAACAAAAACGCCGTGATACATTGTATCTCCACGTCTCCTCCGTGCAGTTGCTCCGCTCCGCAAAGCCTCCGCAAAACCTCTTGACTCGGCACCTTCACTGCCTCTTCACTGTCTGCCCGGAAAGCTCAAGCGCATAGCATGTTCGAATCAATCAATCAATCAAAGGCATTTATAGAGCGCACTACCTACCCGTAGGGTCTCAAGGCGCTAATGGGGGGGGGGGGTGCCGTTACTGCTCGAACAGCCAGGTCTTGAGCTTCTTCCTGAAGGCGAGGTGGTCTTGGGTCAGGCGCAGGTCAGCCGGGAGGGAGTTCCAGGTCTTGGCGGCCAGGTAGGAGAAGGACCTTCCTCCTGTTGTCGCTCTACGGATGCGTGGGACGGCGGCGAGGGCGTGGCTGGCTGATCGGAGGTGGCGTTTGGGAGCGTAAAAGTTGATTCGGTTGTTGAGGTAGCTCGGGCCTTGATCGTGTAGGGCTTTGTGTGCGTGGGTGAGGAGCCGGAAGGTGATTCTTTTGTTGACGGGGAGCCAGTGCAGGTCTCTCAGGTGTCCGGAGATGTGGCTGTTTCGTGGGATCTCGAGGATGAGTCTGGCTGAGGCGTTCTGGATCCGCTGGAGTCTCTTCTGGAGCTTGGCGGTGGTTCCGGCGTAGAGGGCGTTGCCGTAGTCCAGTCGGCTGGTGACGAGGGCCTGGGTGACGGTCTTCCTGGTCTCCGTGGGGATCCACCAGAAGATCTTCCGAAGCATTCGCAGGATGTTGAAGCACGACGAGGAGACAGTATTGACTTGCCTGGTCATGGAGAGGGAGGAGTCCAGGATGAAGCCCAGGTTGCGTGCGTGGTTCATCGGTTTGGGTGCGGTGCCCAGAGCGGGGGGCCACCAGGAGTCGTCCCAGGTGGAGGGAGAGGAGCCCAGGATGAGGACCTCCGTCTTGTCTGAGTTCAGTTTCAGGCGGCTGGTCGTCATCCACTCGGCTACCTCTTTCATCCCTTCGAGCAGGTTGGCTCTGGCGGCGGCGGGGTCGTTGGTCAGGGAGAGGATCAGCTGGGTGTTGTCGGCGTAGGAGATTATGTTGAGGTTGTGTTGGCGTGCGATGGCCGCGAGGGGGCTCATGTAGACGTTGAAGAGGGTAGGGCTCAGCGAGGATCCTTGAGGGACGCCGCAGATGACTTCGGTGGCCTCTGACTTGTAAGGTGGTAGGCGGACTCTCTGCGTTCTTCCGCCGAGGAAGGAGACAATCCATTCCAGTGCCTTCTCCTGGATTCCGACGTTGCTGAGGCGCTGCACTAGGGTGTGGTGGCAGACCGTGTCGAAAGCTGCGGAGAGGTCTAGGAAGATGAGGGCCTCTGTTTCTCCGTTGTCCATCAGGGCTCGGATGTCGTTGGTGGCGGCGATGAGGGCGGTCTCGGTGCTGTGGTTGGCTCGGAAGCCGGACTGTGAGGGGTCGAGGGATCCGTTCGTCTCGAGGAAGGCGGCCAGCTGTTTGTTGACAGACTTCTCGATGACTTTGGCTGGAAACGGGAGTAGCGAGATGGGGCGGTAATTCTTGAGTTCGGTGGGGTCTGCTGTGGGCTTCTTGAGTAGAGCGCTGAGTTCGGCGTGCTTCCAGCTCTCGGGGAAGGTGGCGGTGTCGAAGGAGGTGTTGATAATGTCCCGCAGGTGGGGTGCGATGATAGCGTCGGCTTTGTTGAAGACGTGGTGAGGGCAGGGGTTGGTCGGAGATCCGGAGTGGACGGAGTTCATCATGCGGACGGTGTCTTCTGTGCTGATCCGAGTCCAGGCTCGGAGGGTGATGGTGGGCGGCGTTGCTGTGGTCGTGGCGTGGGTCGGTTGAGTGCTGAAGCTGTTGTGTATGTCCGCGATCTTGTTGTGGAAGTAGGAGGCGAGGGAGTTGCAGAGGTCTTGCGATGGGCTGATGTCGTTGTTTCCGGCGTTGGGGTTGGAGTGCTCTTTCACGATGTTGAAGAGTTCCTTGCAGTTGTGTGCGTTGTTGTCCAGTCGGTTCTTGAAAGCCGTTTTCTTGGTGGCGCGGATCAGTTGATGGTGCTTCCGGGTGGCGAGCTTGAGGGTGGTCCTGTTGTCCGGTGTGGGCTCCTTTCTCCAGACTTTCTCGAGGGCTCTGCAGTTCTTCTTGGAGCTCTTGAGTTCGTCGGTGAACCATGGGGCCTTCTTGCTGCCGGGTCTGCTGGGCGGGGTCCTCAGTGGGGCGAGTTCGTCTGCGCAGTTGCTGATCCACTTCGCGAGGTTGTCGGCAGCCTGGCTGGGGTTCGCTGAGCTGGCCGGAGGGTGCTGGCTAAGGGAGGCGGCGAGCCGGTCGGCGGTGATCTTGTTCCAGCTTCTGCGGGCAACCTGTTGCTGGCCGTGGTGGGTCGTCGTTCTTTTGAAGGTGAAGTGGACACAGCTGTGGTCCGTCCAGTGGAGTTCTGTGGCGTGGCTGAAGGCGATGTCTTTGCTGGATGAGAAGACGGCGTTGAGTGTGTGTCCGGCGAGGTGGGTGGGGGTGCTCACCAGTTGCTTGAGTCCAAGGTTGGCGAGGTTGTCGAGCAGGGTGCTGGTGTTGCGGTCATTGTTGTTCTCCAGGTGGAAGTTGAGGTCCCCCAGGAGGATGTAGTCAGCGGAGGGGAGGGCGTGCGGGCTGATGAATTTGGCGATGTCCTCGCTGAATTGAGTGCGTGGCCCCGGGGGTCGGTAGATCAGGGTGCCTCTGAGGGTGGTCTTCGGGTCGGTGTGGATCTGGAAATGCAGGTGTTCGGCGGTGGTTAGGGTGTTGTCGGTGCTGGTCGTGATACGGATGGTGTTCCTGTGGATGATGGCGATGCCTCCTCCCACCTGGTTGGCGGTGCGGTCCCTCCGGGTGATCTTGTAGCCCTCTGGGATGGCGATGGCGATGTCGGGTGCTGAAGAGGCGTTCATCCAGGTCTCCGTGAGGAAGGCGACGTCAGGGGCTGTGGTGTCGAGGAGGTTCCAGAGTTCGATGGCGTGTCTGTGGACGGAGCGGGTGTTGAGCAGGATGCACTTGAGGTGGTTGCTGCTGGTGTTCGGCTTGGCGGGTGCTGGTGCAGGGCAGGTCCGGATGCAGGTGAACTTGCAGGCGTGACAGCTGAAGGGTCCGTGGGAGCGACGTGGGGTGGCTCAGTAGCATCCTGGGGTTCGGCCGGTGTTGAGAGCGATGAGGGTGGCAGCGGTGTACGTCAGGCGGGTCGGTCGGGGTCCTCGTGGGCCAGGGGTCCTGGCACTGGGCGCGGTCCAGGCGCGGACGGGCGTAGACGGGCTTACCTTTGGTTCGCCTTCGCCGCACAATCGGAGCGCCCGCTGCGCGTGACCACTGCACGTTCGCACGGTCGCCATATATGGCCAAGTGTGCGGGTGGGCAGAGCAGCTGGGAGGCGGGAGCGGGGAGGGTACAGAAAGAAAAGGGGCGGGGTTAGCGGTGATGGCGGGAAGCGGGGAGCGGGGAGGGATGCGACGGGGGCGGCACAAGGAAGGCAAAAAACGGCGCAAATGGGGCAAAAATACAATACAACTGAAAAAACTTACAAAGCAAATTGACAAAAACAGAGACAGGGACACAGGGCAGGAAGCTTGCACAGACCACGCCGCTCGATGGCAGGGGGTGTGGTCACGTGGCGGAGCCGGGGCAGCGAGGCACAAGGAGAGGGGGCACACGCAGCAGCTGGTGGCCGTGCGGCGCGGGGGTGTCCTAGAACTAGGTCACACTCACCTGCGTCGCATGGTCGCCATATATGGCCAAGTGCGCGGGTGGGTGGAGCAGCTGGGAGGCGGGAGCGGGGAGGGTACAGAAAGAAAAGGGGCGGGGTTAGCGGTGATGGCGGGAAGCGGGAAGCGGGGAGCGGGGAGGGATGCGACAGGGGCGGCACAAGGAAGGCAAAAAACGGCACAAATGGGGCGAAAATACAATACAACTGAAAAAACTTACAAAGCAAATTGACAAAAACAGAGACAGGGACACAGGGCAGGAAGCTTGCACAGACCACGCCGCTCGATGGCAGGGGGCGTGGTCACGCGGCGGAGCCAGGGCAGCGAGGCACAAGGAGAGGGGGCACACGCAGCAGCTGGTGGCCGTGCGGCGCGGGGGTGTCCTAGAACTAGGTCACACTCACCTGCGTCGCACGGTCGCCATATATGGCCAAGTGCGCGGGTGGGCGGAGTAGCTGGGAGGCGGGAGCGGGAAGGGTACAGAAAGAAAAGGGGCGGGGTTAGCGGTGATGGCGGGAAGCGGGGAGCGGGAAGAGATGCGATGGGGGCGGCACAAGGAAGGCAAAAAACAGCACAAATGGGGCGACAATACAATACAACTGAAAAAACTTACAAAGCAAATTGACAAAAACAGAGACAGGGACACAGGGCAGGAAGCTTGCACAGACCACGCCGCTCGATGGCAGGGGGCGTAGTCACGCGGCGGAGCCGGGGCAGCGAGGCACAAGGAGAGGGGGCACACGCAGCAGCTGATGGCCGTGCGGCGCGGGGGTGTCCTAGAAGGCACAAAAATGTATAGATTCGTTGAGGTTACATTAGAACTGAGTCCGCGCTGCTGCTGAGGTTGCTGCTCAGCCGCTCCTCACGGCCACCATCTTGCTTCCAGTACGAGAACGCCTTTCCAGATATTGCTGGATGGAATTGGACCACGGAAATCCAGAGGGCGCACAGGACTCCGTTTAAACTGAGACAAAATGCCAGAGAAGGTGGAAAGCCCAGAGCTATTCTAATCTGCATAGGCAACTTTCTTCTGCGTCAGTCCATCTCGGAGAAGGCGAGGCCAGACGCCAAAAGAACCTTTGAGGGAGGTTCTTTCTTTGTAAGGCCTGATTTTTGTCACGCCACCGTGGAACGGCGTTGGAGACTGAGACAATTAATCAAGCATTTCCAGGACAAAAGAGTACAGGTTTACCTTACTAATCCTGCCCAGTTAAAAATAATTCATTCAGGCAAAACTATGTATTTCTCTTCTGAAATCAAAGCTAGGGAGTATCTGGATTCAATATAGTATGGCACATGACTAACATTGCTGGGTGTAGCATAGGGAATACCTATATACATCCTGTATATAATATAGGTATAGCTAGAGTATAGCTATTAGTTGAGTGTGTCTTACCTCTAGTCTTTAAATGATTTATATAAAAGAAGGATGCAGCCAGAGGGACGAGTATAATGTTGTATTTAGATGCATAGTCTATGGTGGGCAGGATATGATGTTTGAGTTTAAGTCCAAGCTATAGTTTAAGGTTAAGTTTAAGATTTATAGAGCTAAAGGTGTCACAATAAGGTGGTTCATGGATCATTTATTAGGTTGAGGACGTGTTTGAATAAGTAGTTCATAAGTGTCCCCTGCTGGGTTGCACCCATCACATGCACAGACTCAGTCTGTGCGCTTCACTGGGGAGCGGGTTGGGGTCAGGGGGGTTAGGGGGGACAAGGTTTGTAGTGGGGTGGGGGGTTGGGGGAAGCAAAAAACAAAAAGGAAAAAGAAGTTCATGCAATAAATGTGTTTCTTAATATAAAGGGGATGTCTAGAGTGGATACGCACAGTTATGGAAAGCTCAGGAGGAAACGTAACTGGCTAGAATGCTGGCTTTGCTCCCTACCTGGATATGTCAACGATTAGGGTAGTTAGCCTTAATATAGGCGGACTGAATAACTGGAAAAAGAGGGGTAGGTTTTAGGAGTATATAAAATTAATAAGGGCTGATATCATTTGTTTACAAGAGACCCATCTACCATGGAAAAAGAAACACTGGCTATCTCAGGGGGTATGAAATGCTGTCCTGTTCCTCACAGACATCAACGGTAAAGGGGGTAGCTATCATGGGCCGGGTAGGCCTGGGAGGAGCAAAAAAAGCAAAGGCTGACGCGCTGGGAAGATGGGCAATATGCGAATTGAAAATAGGCATAACTCTATGTTCAGTTTACGGCTCCAACCTGGATGACCCAGGGGTGATGGATCATATAGAAAGAGAACTTACCAAATGGTCTTCACCTATAGTAATGTGCGGCGATTTCAACATTTCAGCGGATTTTATAGGTGACACCCCATATATTGGTCGTAAGCCCCGGGTTTTCAGGGCTGTATCTTCCATAATTAAATCTCATGGGCTGAGGGATGTGTGGGGCAGCCTAAAGAAAGATGAACCCGGGTTCACATACTTCTCACATCCATTTAATAAACACACAAATCTGGATTATTTTTTAATATCAGCAACCAGCCTCCCTAATGTAGAAATTGAATTACTTCCTAGGCTTATATCGGATCACAACCCCCTTATTCTTACCATGACCATGAATATACAAAGGGAGAAGAGCAGACCCTGGACTTTTGATAGGAAGCTTTTAGCGGATAGCAATTATCTACCACATATCAAGAACTGGTCCCAATCCTTCTTTGATGCAAACAGATATAGTGCATCCCGTGTCATGGTCTGGGATAGTTTCAAAGCTGGCTTGAGGGGATAGATAATCAGCTTTTCGGGTAGGTTGTGGAAAAAAGCTAACGAAGACAGAGAACGCCTTTTGGTTAGATTGGTAGAGGCAGAGGAGCAACACAGGAAAGACGTTTGCCAGGGGATACAGGGTAATCAGAGTTTAGAAAGGTTGAACAGTTTGAAGGCAGACATACAACGGCAATTGGCTAAAAAAGCCGCAGCAGACTATCAGACCCGCAGAGCCAGTATGTATGAAACAGGGGAGAACGCAGGTAGGGCTCTAGCATTAAGGATAAGACAGGCTACATAAAAAAATACTATCACCGAAATTAAAGAAGGCGATCAGATCTACAATATACCAACTGAAATCCTCGAAGTATTTAGGAGGTTTTATCAGGATCTTTATAAGGAAGAAACGGATATAGATGATCCGGGTATAAACCGGACGGATACAGGTACTGAACTCAAATCTAGCGAGATAAAATTCCTGGAGCAAAATATTACCGCGGATGAGCTCTCTCCGGCACTAAAAGATCTATCAGCAGGCAAGGCAGCAGGGCCTGATGCTATACCCCTGGAGGTCTATAAACACCTAAAGGAAGAAACGGCACCTCTTCTGTTAGATTTATTTAATGGAGTTATAAATACTGGGGTTATACCAGAATCTTGGACCAAAACCAATATAGTGGTATAATAATAATAATAATACAGAAACTTGTTGAGCGCGAACAGCTACCTCTGGGGAGGTGTCCCGGCGCTAGCGAGTCCCACAGTAAGAGTGAGTAGTCAGGAGTAGTCAGTAGTCTTATTCCACAAGAAAGGGAAGCCCAAGGAAAATCCTGGCTCTTACAGACCCATATCGTTAATAAATAGTGATAACAAACTCTACGCAAAGATAATGGCTACACGGTTGGGGGGGATGATCGCGACCCTCGTCTCGCCTTGGCAGCATGGATTTGTCCCCGGTAGAGATACTACCGACCATATCAGAAGGGCAATAACCCTGTTCGATATCCATGCTGCTGGTGGGGGGGGGTCGCGATGATCCTCCTCGACGCAGAAAAAGCATTCGACCGTGTTAGGTGGAGCTTTCTGTGGAAAGTGATGGCAGATAGAGGTTTTGGGCCCAGATTCTTGCAGGCAATCAAGGCTATGTATTTTAATCCAATAGCTAGTATCCAGCTTATGGGTGAAAGTTCGAGTCAGATTCATATTACGAGAGGCACGAGACAAGGGTGTCCGTGTTCACCCATCCTTTTTGCATTATACATAGACCCCCTAATCACACTCATAAAGAATAACATTAATATAAAGCCAGTTGTTACTAATGGATTTCACACCAAAATCCTTGCATATGCAGATGAGTTAGCCATAACTACCACTGATCCAGACAGTGCAATGAAGGGAATAATCAGTATTACATCTGACTTTGGGAAGTTATCCGGATACCGACTCAACGTGGCAAAAACACAGGTACTTTGTTCAAGAAACATAGTCAAACTTGATGATAGATATCTAGATAGATGATAGATATCTAGATTCAGTAGTTTATCTAGGAATAACAATCAACGCACAGCCAAGGAAAATCATCAAAGATAATTTTTCGCCATTACTTGAAAAAATGAAACAAGATCTTTAAAGAATTGATACCCTCCATTTATCAATCATAGGTAGGGTCAATGTCATTAAAATGACAATGTTCCCGAAGATCCTGTATAAATTTAGGTCTATCCCCTTTAAAGTAGATGACATATTGATTAAAGAAATGGAGGCAATCTTCATGAATTTTGTCTGGCAATATGGCAAGGTGAGGAGATCAATCAAATTCTTGTCTCTTCCCCAAGAAAAGGGTGGGTTAGATATTCCTAATCTCATGTTTTATAACTGGTCTTGCCTACTTACAGAAATGGCTGTACTCTTCCTTCCAAACAATAGGCCACACCGTCAGGGAGATATTCCATCCATCTATCAACTGGCTCTAGTAAGTGGAGCACATGGGGTATTGCTAAGGAAATACGATAAACGCTTTTATAAGGCTACAGGTTATAAAATACTGGAAGATATCTGGAGGCTATGGTCCTCGGTACAGAAGAATCAGAGCATCCCAAAGTTTAACAAACATACTATACTCTGGGAATCAGGACTACTTCCACACCTAAGTAGAGATGGCCGATGGAGACACTGGGAAAGACAGGGAATCACTACATTGGGTCAAGTGATGACAAAGGATGCTTTGAAGCCCCTTGAACTTCTGAAGTCATGGTTCTCACTTCAAGGATGCCAAGAGTTTAAATATATGCAGTTGGCTAACACAATAAAATCTAAAAGACCGAGTATAGACGTATCTAAAGATTGTACAATACTGGACTATATGAAGGGAGGTGGCCGCAGAATCAGATCATTCTATGGGCTGTTCTTGGAAACACTTCCCGATGACATCCCCAAAACAGATGCCGCTTGGGTTATTAAACTGAGAGATCCAGATATCAACTTGGATAGAGCTATCCTAATGGATAAAAGGTTTTTACGCTCCTCGAATTTAAGAGCACAGCACTTTAGGACTCTATTTAACCTATATTACACTCCGGCTAAATTGTATGAATGGGGAAAAAGGGAGGATAGTAACTGCCCTAGATGTGGAGAGGGGCCTGCCGATGCTCTTCACATGTTTTGTAAGTGTTGTAAACTAGGAACTATTAAAAATGAAATCGAAAAGTTTCTAGAGGGGCTGCTAGCTGTCAAAATAGACCTATCCCCTACACTCTTAATAATTGGGTGTGACGCTAAATTGGGCTTAAGTACAGAATCTGAGGCACTTGTTTTTATAGCGACAGCTGTTCTCAGAATATTAATTGCTGCTGCATGGAAGGATATTGAGGCCCCAACCTTCCAAATGTGGATGTGCAGGATGCTTGGGATCCATAACATCGAGTCAGAGCTGTACGCCCTAAAGGGAGTGAAATCTAGGGAAATGGGATTAAGGATTTGGGCGCCCGTGGCATCATGGAGGCAGCTAAAAAGCAGGGGTCCATAGCTCCTCAAAAATCTAATGTAGCCACTACTTTAGTATTTATTGTATTTATTATCCCCTTTTTATCAGCGGAGCTTTTTTAACTCTTAAGAATGCGTATTTATCTTCATTCATGTATGTATATTTATATTCCTGTATTAATATCTACTGTTTGTATAGAGTACACTATATTGTCATGAACTTTCAATAAAAAAAAAAATTTAAAAAATGAAGGTGGCTATGTATTCTCCAGCTTCCAATGGCCTGGTGGAACGGGGCAATAAAGTCCTTAAAGAAGGTATTCAAACGTCACTGGCTGCAGGTCATGATGTAAGAAAGTATTTGGTCGAAAAGTGTGGAACTACAATACTTCGCCACACTGTATCACCGGAGTCACTCCTTTTGAGTTAATAAGCAGTAGAAAAGCAAATTCTATTTTATTACCATCATGGCTTGGTAGCAAGTTATCTATTGGTGATGGCTCTGACCTTAGAGGTGTGGCTAAAGTTGTCAAGGAAAAACAGTTGGACATAAAGAAAAGGTTCAACAGGAGAGGTTTTCTTGGTGATTTGGAGATCTCTGTGGGTGGCTGGGTTTTGTTTAAAAAACCATTCAAGGTTAAAAAAAGGTGAATCTGTGTTTTTGGATCCTGTTCTGGTGTGTAAGGTTAGTAAAGGGGCGGCCTTTTTGGTAGGCAAGGGTTGGTGGAACAAGAGGCAGTTAGTAAAGTTGAAAAAGGATCAAGCAGAATTATTTAGAGGCAGGAAGATTCCTTTGATGGAATATGGTCTGGAGTGGACACATTGGTTGCATGATCAGGAGCAGACTGGATGCTGAGTGAGAATGTGAGTTCATCAGTCAGTGAACCGGATGTTGGTTTGGATAATCTTGTACATGGGTGTCATGTTAGAAAGCCTCCTTCCAAATTCAAGAATTTTGTTACATACTAATTGATAATTCTTGTTTTTTCTCTTTTGTTAAGGGGGAAGGTGATGTAGTTGGTTGGTATTTGGAATGTCATTTGTTATGTGTTCTGTTGGTCCCTCACTTGGAGTGTGCATCCTCTGGAGTTCGATCAACTGTTGAGAGTTTCGATTGAGATCCGGAGAGTGCACTGCTCCTTGCCGTGGCTGATGCTGTATAACAATAAAAATTATGTTCTTTCTCTAAAAAAAAAAAAGAGTACACACCATATTATGATCTGCTGCTTTAACTAGATTTTTAAATGACACTGATTTACAGTCTGCTAAAGTCAAATATATAAATCTTTCAGCGTCTATTCTAGTATTACTTGATGAACTACAATTGTGGCAGTCATGCTGCCATTGATAAGAAAGACTGAAAAGAGTATCTACATCTACACCAAGCGCGGAGCATGAACCCCTTCAGCCGGTTCCCATGATTGCTCCTCCGGGCCATAGCCTTTCCACGCAACCAGGTACCACAGCTTCCCCCTGCTCCATTTGGACGCCCGTATGCCCGACACTTCATACTCCACCTCCGACTCCACGCATACCGGCCTAGGTGTCCCAGACGGCTTGGAGGGTGCTGGTTTGAGCAATGATACATGAAAGACAGGGTGTATCCGCAATGACTGGGGCAAGCACACCTTCACGTTCACGGGACCCATACACTTGGTAATTCGATAGGGGCCCATGTACTTGGGATGGAACACACTGTTCTTTTGAAACCTCATGTTTCTTGTGGATATCAAGACGTAGTCTCCAGTGCGGTACAGTGGCCCGGGCCTTCTCTTCCTGTCTGCCGCAGCCTTGTATCTTCTCTTGGCCTCTATTAGGACAGCCCTTGAGCGCATCAACGTGTCTTTTATGTGTGCCACCCTGTCCGCTGTGGCGGGAATCCTGTCCTCTCTGAACGGATGTAGAAATGGCAAGAACCTGGGATGTTGGCCATAGTTGCTATAGAACGGAGATGACTGTGTGGAGCTGTGAGTGGCGTTGTTGTAGGCTATCTCTGCAACCCATAGCAAGTCGACCCATTCTTCCCTGCCCTGGTCCACAAAACATCGCAGATACTGTTTGAGCGTTTGGTTCAGGCGCTCGGTTTGGCCGTCCGTTTGAGGGTGGTAGCTGGTGGACAGGGCGGTCTTAACATGCAGCGCAGTGCACCAAGTCTTCCAGAATTGCGCAGTAAACTGCGACCCCCGGTCGGACACGATCACCCCAGGTAATCCATGCAGTCGTACCACATTCTTTAGGAGTAGTGACGCCAATTCCCCGGCCGTAGGGACTCTCTTGCAGGGGATGAAGTGCCCCATTTTCGTCAAGTAATCCACCACCACCAGTATTGCCGTCATCCCCTGGTCTACCGGTAGGCCCACCACGAAGTCCAGTGATATGCTATCCCATGGTCTATCCGGGGTTGGAAGTGGATGTAAGAGCCCTTGGGTTCGGCTTTCAGGGTAGCACACGTAGGACACTCCTGTCCCCACCTTCTGACATCCACTCTCATGGTTGGCCACCAGAAATGCCGTCCCATGCTAGCCACCATTTTTTCAAAGCCCAAATGACCTGCGCATGGAGAGTCATGGCACCAGATGAATGCTTGTTTCCTTAGCCTAGGCGTGGGTATCAATAGGCACCTGCCCTTCAGGGGTATCCCGTCCTTCAGCTGCCATTCTCTGTGACTGAGGAGCCACCTCCGCCATGCGAATGACCTGATCCCTCTCTTTATTCCCCTCAGGAAAGTATCCAGATGGATAACCCCCAATACCATCCTCAGGGAAATGATGGAATGCTCAGTCGCAGGAAATGGTTCCTTAACTGCAGATTGACGGGACAGGGCGTCCGCCTTCCGGTTTTCCGTCCCCGACCGAGATGTGATGCGGAAGTTGAACCCCGCAAAGAAGATCATCCACCGCAGCTGCCTGGGAGAAAGGTGTCTTGTGGCCGTCATGAACTGTAGGTTCCGATGGTCCGTGTACACCAATACCACATGTCTTGCCCCCATCAACCAATGCCTCCATTCGGTGAAGGCGTCCTTGATTGCGAGAAGCTCCTTCTCCGCAATATGGTAGTTGCGTTCGGCGTCGTTGAGTTTGCGGGACATGTACGCAACGGGATGAAGCACCCCTGTGTCGTGGTTGCGTTGGGACAAGACAGCCCCCAGCGCCACATCCGATGCGTCCGCTTCCACCACGTAGGGGAGATCCGGATCGGGGTGAGCCAACACCGGTGCCTTACCAAAGGCGCTTTTCAGGGTCTCAAAGGCTGTGTTCGCTTCAGGGGACCAGACAAACTCCTTGGACTTCCTCAGTAGCTGTGTGATTGGGGCCACCAATCCTGAAAATCCATCTATAAACCGCCTGTAAAAGTTGGCGAAGCCAATGAAACTTTGGACGTCCTTCACGCTTTGGGGCACCGGCCATTCTTTCACCGCCTTGATCTTTCGTTCTGCCATCTCCTGTCCCTCTGGACTCAGCATCACTCCGAGGAATTCCACGGATGTGACGTGGAAGTCACACTTGCTGAGTTTACAAAACAGCATGTTTTCCCTCAGCTTTTGGAGCACAGCTTTGACGTGGTGTACGTGCTCCTCCACACTGGACGAATAGATGAGGATGTCGTCGATATATACGACCACGTAGATATCCAACTCCTCTCTGAATACCTCATTCAGAAAGTACTGAAAGGCTGCCGGGGCGTTGCACAGACCGAACGACATGACGAGGTACTCAAAAAGGCCGAACCTGGTCTTAAAGGCGGTCTTCCACTCGTCTCCGTCCCTCATGCGTACCAGATGGTATGCCCCTTTCAAATCCAACTTGGTGTAGATACGAGCTTTCTTGACCTGTTCCAGAAGTACACTGATGAGAGGCAAGGGGTACCGATTTTTTATGGTTATCGCATTCAATGCCCTAAAGTCCACACAGGCTCTCAGCTCCCCATTAGCCTTCGGGATGAAGAAGAGTGGCGAGGTGGCCGGAGACTTGGACGGGCGGATGAATCCTAGCTTGAGGAGTTTATCCAGGTAACCCCGGAGATGCACGTTTTCAGGCTCCGTCAGAGCATACAGCCTGACGCTGGGAACGCTGGCCCCTGGCACCAGGTCGATCTGGCAGTCAAACTGTCTATTTGGTGGTAGCACTTCCGCCTTCACCTCATCAAATACATCCTCAAAACTGTGATAAGCCTGGGGGAGAGCCACATCTTTTTCTGCCGCTGTAGCCACCGTCTGACTCCCGCTCTCATCTGCGTTAAGGGATTCCGTTCGTATTCCACAATGCAGGGTGCAATACGGTGACGTCATTTCGATGCGATGTGTTGGCCAATCCACAGAGGGGTTGTGATTCTGTAGCCACGGCAATCCCAATATGACGCCATATTGGGGCGCTCGGATGATGTTAAAATCGATTTGTTCCAAATGGTTCCTCCCAAATCTCATCGGAAGGACCCCGGTGTGCTGCCCGATGGGCCCCGTCACCAATCGCCTTCCGTCTACAGCATAGACATCTTCGGGTACAGCTTTGGGAAGAAGCACTAGCCCTAGCCTGCATGCCTCGTTGTGGTCCATAAACATGCCAGTGGCCCCTGAATCCACCATGGCCACAACGGGTATCCACTGGTCATGCACTCCCACGTGCACCGTGAGAAACAGGTGTCGTTGTCCCTTAGTGACCGAGTTGGAAAGTGAAGGGATGGATGAGTGACTCCGAGATGCCCCTTCTTTGGTCTGGGAGTCCTCTAGTTTTCCGCCGGTATGTCCACCACGGCTGTTACCGACCGGTTGGCCCGATAACGTGACATCTTCGGTTTGGCAGGGCATTCACGTACGTAGTGGCCTTTTTTGCCACAATATAGGCACAATCCTTGTTTACGGCGTGACTCTTTCTCCGTGGCTGTGAGGCTCGCTCGTATTGCGCCAATGCCCATGGGTTCTCCCTTGGATGCGGTGGAAGTTTCAGGACTTCCCACCGTCACATAGGATGGAAGGGATTTTCCTTTTCTCCCATGATCCCCCTTTCTTTCACTTAGCCTATGTTCCAGCCGTAATACCAGGTTGATAAGGCCCTCACATGTCTTGGGTTGAGGGTCAATATGAGCCACGGCGTCCTTGAGCTCATCGCACAGCCCTTGATGGAAGAGCGCCTTCTGTTTAGCAACAGGCCACTTGGTTTCCGCAACCAGCCTTCGGAACGCGTTGAGATACTGCACCAGGTCGTTGGATCCCTGTCTCAACTCAAGCATTTCACGGTCCGCCGTGTACGAGTCAGCCCTTCTGTTGAATACCTTCAGGAATTCCTCGCGAAAAGCACCCCAATCACATAAGATGGGGTCGTCCCTGCTCACCAGAGGTACGGCCCATTGTGCCGCGTTTCCAGCCAAATAGGACATAAGGAAAGCCACACGAGCCTGACTCGTGGGGAACGCCTTTGGTTTGCACGATAAATGTAGCGCCACTTGTGTGAGGAATACCTGCACTGTGTTAGGATTCCCACTGTACCCCACGGCCCCTCGCGGTGGGATGCCTGGCTTTCACCTTGTGGATACCCTGCCAGTGGTATCTCACAGGGGAATACCAGGACGGGTTCCCTAAGCAAGCGCTGAGATGCCCCAGGGTAAGTCGTGCGCTATATAAGTTTCATTCATTTCATTTCATTTCATTTCTCTGGTGTTGCCAAGGGGATGGCTACCGGCATTTCCACTACTAGTTCGTGAGGGAGGTGCTGGGGGTGAGCGGATCCAATTGGATAGCATCCAGTCTGGCTTTTACATCGGCTGTTTCTTGCCTAGAGGCAGCCAATTCAACTTGCACGGTCGCTAAAGCAGCCAGCACATCATCAAGTGTTGCCATGTCTGTTATCGACCGGGAGACAGTTAGTGTTATTAAGGTCGGATATTTTGTAACGCCCTGAACGTCTCAGGATCGTTTAACAGACACGATAATGAGGTCGCAACCACTTGTCAAGGGTTAGTTATTTTAATGAAGGCAAAAATAATACAAAGAGTAAACAAAAGTTATAGTCACTGGAATCCTCCAGGCTAAGTACGTTACCAGCCCACAGCACTGATGGTCCTAACCGTCCTCTGCATATACGCCGATCCCGGCGTATGCCAACAGAGGGCAGAAATGAAATGGCCGACAATGCCAATCGGTAGGCTGTGAGGGGCACGAAGAGTGTTGGGGAGAATCGAGGAGTCAGGGAAACACCCAGCCGGGGTCTCTACCTGAAGGGAGCAGCCGCTCAACCTCTTCCTCAGACTGCACCGGGACGCGGAGTCACCTCCTGGTGATGCGTCACCGATACCCCAATCAAAAGCAAGAAGACTGAACCGAGAGCAGCCGCTCGATCGATCCTGTGGACTTCCAAGTCTGTAACGCGGCAAACACTTCCTGGTGTGCGTTACAGCTGGCAGTCCCTGTATTTCTGGTCGGGCTGGGAGTTACGACTCCAACCAGCAAAAGCGCCACTGCGCTTTGACTCAGCCGAGTCAAAAAGCGAAGCTCAATGGTTGACCGGTAGAGCTTCCGGGTCCTTCACAGGTGACGATGGGGCAAGACACGGCCCAGGGAGTAACGACTCGACCTACCTCCGTTCTTGCCTTACTGGAGAACCACTCCGGAACACTGCTCTTCACGAAGCAGGTACGTCGGTGTAAACACAATATCCGACAGCGTTGTACCTCCCGGTTCCTCCCTTTATAGGGCGTGTTTTCCTTGAGTTATGTAACAGCTCTCCTGTTTACATAAGGGCGTGTTTTCCTTGAGTTATGTAACAGCTCTCCTGTTTACATAAAGGCGTGTTTTCCTTGAGTTATGTAACAGCTCTCCTGTTTACATAAGGGCGTGTTTTCCTTGAGTTATGTAACAGCTCTCCTGTTTACATAACCTCTCAACCGCTAAGCATCCTGGGAGATGTAGTCCATTTTCGCTGGTTACCGTTTTCCTCCCCTCGCATGACAGGAATTCTTGACAATATCTCACGAGTGCACGGTTAACAGGATATGAGCTTACACTTTTGGCGCCACATATCACACTGAAAAGATGCGCTACCCTGAACCCTGCCACTTTATTGCCTTATCCGGTTGAGGAAGGTCAGGAAGAAAAACACCATGATTGCGTTTTCCTGACCGAGGAACAAACAAAGGGTCGTGTCGACTTACAGGATATGCCACTTCCAGATGTGGACGGGGAACTGTGGGTTGATGGATCGTGTTTGAGGCTTCCAGATGGCACGACTTCTGCAGCATATGCGATCACGACACTTAAGACAGTGGTAGAAACAGCACGAATACCACAGAAATCGGCTCAAGCAGCAGATCTGATAGCCTTAACAAGAGCCTGCGAGTTGAGTGCTGGCCTATGTGTGAACATCTACACAGACAGTCGGTGCGCTTTCGGAGTAGCGCATGACTTCGGCTTACTCTGGAAAGAGCGTGGGTTTTTGACCTCTCATGGAGTACACATTATGCACGGAGAACTAGTACGTGATCTCCTAAACGCGTTGCTTTGTCCAAAGAAAGTAGCGATAATTAAATGCAGTGCACATAAAAAGATCACTGATGAAGTGGGACAAGGCAATGCCTTTGCAGACAGCATAGCAAGACAAACAGCTATGTCTCGAAATGACTCCTCCATGTATGTAGCAAAGTCACAGGCCGAGCGATGGCATGATGCTAGAGCTGAGATACTAGACATCCAAAAATCAGCGACTGAAGCAGAACTTGCAGCATGGTCAGCAGAAGGGGTACTGGATGACGAGGGTTGTTGGAGGAGCAAGGACATGGAGAGATGGAAATTGCCTGCAGCTTACTTGCAGGTGATGGTCCAGATGACACACGGATTAGCGCATGTGGGAGCTCTTGCAATTACTCGATTGTTAACGCGAGTTTGGGAGCATCCCGAGATTGCCAATACTGCTAAGAGAGTAGTGCAGACCTGCTTGATATGTTTGCAGCACAATCCTGCAAAAGGGACTCATACTCCGAAAGGAGGGTTCGTTCCACCCTCTGCACCATTCAAGGTACTTCAAATGGATTACATCCAGCTTGAGCGCTGCAATAACCTTAAGTATGTCTTAGTGGTGGTGTGCGCTTTTAGCAAATGGGTTGAGGCCTTCCCCGCGAAAGATAATACAGCTTTGACAACAGCTAAGGTTTTGCTCAAGGAGTACTTCCCTCGATTTGGAGTTTGCAAATTTTTGTGGAGCGATAATGGTCCTCATTTTGTTGGGAAAATTGTGGAATATGTGCTAAAGGGATTGGGGATCCAGCAGAAGTTCCATGCTGTGTTCCACCCTCAGTCAGCAGGTCTTGTTGAGCGGTACAATGCCACGTTGAAACTGAAACTGGCTAAGATTGTGGCGTCCACGTCATTGAAGTGGCCGGATGCCTTACAGCTAGCATTGCTCTCTCTTAGATCAGTGCCCTACTCTCGAACTGGCCTCACACCGTATGAAGTGGTGTTTGGAAGGCCTATGAATATATTGGGAGTTCCTAAGCCGCGATTGTTACATGATGTGCCTTGTATAATGATGAACGATTATTTGGCACAATTAACAAATGATTTGCTTTCTATTCATCAACAGGTTCGGGAAGCGCTCCCTGACAACTCCATTGGAGAGGCCCATAGTCTCCGTCCTGGAGACTACGTGATGGTGAAGTCGTTCGAGAGGGCGAATAGCTTGGAACCGAGGTGGCGTGGCCCCGAGCAAGTCCTCCTGGCAACTCGAACGGCTGTACGAGTGACCAACAGAAAGCGGTAGGTGCATTCAATTCACTGCCGCCGCGTCTCTCCGGACCCGGTGAATCCTACTGTGCTGTCCGACTACAAAGAGATCTTGGATAACGAAAAGAGCCCAGCTGTGACGTCGGCTGAATCTGAGGGAGCCTTCCCGGACCACACTGTTTCTGGACGACAGCGCTACGATTTGCGGCCAAGATAGGAAGAAGATTTTCTTTTGTGCGAGACTGGTTGGTTACCGCTCTGGGGTTTGTGAAACGGAAGCCGGGAATCTCAAGGGGGCGGGATCAGTTCTGCCAAGAGTAGCGACACCCGTCTTGACCCCGGAGAAGAAAACAACGGCTACCTCGGAGCTCAGCACCATTGTTTTTTTTTATTTTTTTGTAGTTGTACATTTGAGACATTGAGAACTTTTGAACTATGGCATCTTCAGCATCACGAGACAAGAGAATACTTGGTGCCATTTTGTTTGTGTTGACAATCGTGGTGATAGCAGTAATAGCCTGGGTAGTAGAACTTGTAGTGCCTGTACGAGAAGATTTGCTACCGACTACCCCGGCTCCATCTGAACATTTTCACTTCACCTTACCCTACCATGAAGAACGGCACCGACAGACTTACTTGAACAATAGCTTCATTCAGATCCTGCATCATACTCATAATATGACGAACACTTCCAATTGCTGGGTGTGTGGGATGTTGCCTGGGCATCAGAAGAAAGGGGGCACCCCGCTCATCCCACTCCCGTTTTCCCATAATGGATCCTGTAACGCCTGGTATACTCTCCTATTCACCTTGCGATGGCCAACAAAAGGGGGGGTGCTTTTCCGTTTGAATAAAATATGTTATAATGACCGGGATGGTTATCCGCAAGCTGAGGGTACTCGATTTGAATGGGAAGAATACCGGCCCGACAATATGTCTGCACCCCGAATTTACAGCAATCAAAGGAACATTAATATGTCTAGTTCACATGTTATAAATGTTATAAATACCAAGGCTGATCTCTGCATACGTAATAAAGGTACAATCCCGGTTGGAAAAAGTGAATGTAACACCACACTTACATTTGACAGTCCGAATGGCATATCATTTGTGGCGTCCCGAAATACATACTTTATTTGCGGTACCAAAGGTTATCATCAGCTCCCTCTAGGATGGTTAGGTACATGTTATGTATCGTTTGTATTGCCCCCTGTATTCATTGCCCCACCAATGTATCACAATGATTATATACTTTACCATGATTTTGTGTTAAATAGAGTTAAACGAACTGTGGTCTTGGATGACATTGACCAGACCGATACTGCTTTACAGCAATATGTAGACTTTAATTTGGGATTGTTTTCCTTTGTGGGGGCTGCCTTGAACAGTCGGAAAATACGACGACTGACTCGTGTTGTCGAGGCCGTAGCCAATGACACTGCTATTGCATTGGGGAACATAATGGAAGAACTCCAAATTTCTAGAATTGTTATGCTCCAGAATCGCATGGTTCTAGATGTGGTTCTAGCTGACCGAGGGGGGCATGTAGAATCATCGGAAATAGCTGCTGTGTGTACGTGCCAGATAATTCACCATCTGTTTATGATGCGATTTCTAAGCTGCACAAAATCGCTGCTGAGATACACCCGGACAATGGCACGTGGACTCTTTCGGGGTGGTTCTGGTCAATGCTTAGTACTTGGGGCTGGAAACTATTGACGATTTTATGTATCATGGTTGGGATACTATTCTTTGTATGTTTATGTATACAATGTGGCCCTACCTTATGTTCTATGTGTTTTTCAGCTTGTATTCCATCCATACGAGCTCTTGCCCATAAGGAAGTTGCACAAATAATGTTAATTGATATCGAAGATGAGTATCCTGACTATGTCCACTATGAGGTAGCTTCAGCTAAACGCTAAAAGGGTCGTCTGTCGTAATTTGACGATGGCCGGGTTAGCGCTTAGCTTTGCTACACGTTATTTCCCTTAACTTGGCCATATTTGAAAAACGCCATTTTGTATGTTACGGCAGCCATTTTAGAGCATGAGCGGCCTCGTGGTCAGCACGCCCTTTAGTCCTTTGTCTGTGCTGCTGACCAATCGAGTTTGCCCAGCAACAGGCTATTTTTAGTAACGGTCAAGCCTGTACATGCGCAGTCCCAACTGACCAGTCACCCCTCAGGAATGTTCCGCCAAACTGACCAGTGGAGTTGTAACCCCTTCCATGAGTTGGCTGTGCTCCAAAAATGACCATATATGTACATAAAGCTCTGTAACCTTGTACCGCCTATCTTTTATTACCTGTAAAAATGTATAAAAGAAGGATTCGCACCAACGTTCGGGGTGATACTTCTTGCATTACCGAAGGGTGCTGTAGGAATGTACCACCACCCCATGGGGTCTTAATAAACTTGTCTTTTGTACTTTTCAGTCTCCGTGCCAACAGTTCTTTGGTGTAAGTGGGTATTTCTGTGGAGCATGTAGGCCTTGGGAACCCAATACCACAGCAGTGATCGCGTTAGACGCTGCCAAGGCTTTTGATCGAGTTAACTTTACATACTTAAAAACGCTCCTGCATTATCTTAACCTAGGAGATAAATTCACGCAATCTATTTTTGCCTTGTATTGCACACCAACATCGTGTGTATTGGTTAATGGGACTCTCACACACCCTATTAAAGTAATGCGGGGCACCCGACAAGGATGCCCTTTATCACCCTTGCTTTTTAATTTATATATAGAGCCTCTTGCCTGTAAAATTAGAGCTTCAGAAGAGATACCCCCTTTTGTGGTGATGGACTGGTCAAAGAAACTTGGATTATATGCAGATGATATTATTGTCTATTCTTCAAATCTGGTTGGTTCTTTGGAAAATCTAGTGAAAATAACAAAGGATTTTGGAAAGATCTCTGGTTATCAGTTAAATCAACACAAGAGTGAAATAATGACCTGGAATCTTAACACAGGAGGGGTAAAAACTACAGCAGAAATGAGATACCTTGGGGTTAGGATTACACAAAAAATCGAAGATTTGGCAAAAACTAATTTTGATAGGGTCAAAAAAGAAGTTGTTGATACCCTAAAAGGATGGATGAATCTACCTCTTTCAATATATGGACGATCTAATCTTGTAAAAATGGTGATTGTACCAAAAATTACTTTTTTGTTTGAGACTATCCCGTTGGGTTTTAAAAAGGAATGGCTGGTTAAGTTACAGAGCACGATAATATCCTTTATTTGGGCGTCAAAGGCCTCTCGGATTTCATGGAAGAAAATAAGGAGGAAAATCAATAAAGGAGGGTTGGCGGCCCCAGATATACAAATTTATGCATGGGCTTTTTGCTTAAAAAATTGCAGGATGTTGTTGGGTACCCTACCTAGTTCTCCGATTGGCGAAATGTTTGGAATATTGTTGAAAAGGTCTGGATATCATGATTTTGGTTTTCTATATAAGTTTGCAGACCCTACATTTTTTTAAAAAGTGAGACTTAAAATTTTGAGAGATTTGGCTGAGATATGGCATAAAATTAGAAAAATATAAAAATTGCCCTACTTTAGCTACATGGCTCCAATATGGGAGTCTCCTGGTGCTCCATCTTGGACAAAAGACGCGCTAGCACTACATCTGAAAAAGGAACCTGCTTTGCAAAGGTGGAAAGATTTGTTTCAAGACGGCAAACTTATAACATGGGGTTTTTGCCAGCAAATGTGGGGGCCGGTTTTTTCAAAATATAAATATCTACAGATCCAAAGCTGGGCAAATGACTTGGAAACAGAGATTGGAATTGAAAATGAGTTTGAGTTAAAGTTGGAGACAGGGATCTTTAAGAAGGAAGTGGCCTTTTGGTACTGGCAAATACTAGAAATGGAAGATGGACCATTCGTTTTGCCAGAGACCCTGTGGATGGATAGCTTGCCAAGGATCGCGTCAGAAAACCAATAGCAAGTAACTATGTTCATGCTTTATAGTATTGTTAGATCTGCAAACCTAAGGCGAAACCTTTTATTTACCATTCACAGGGCATATTGGTCTCCGTATAGACTTTCTAAATTTAAAGTTGGAGGAATTGTTGGATGTCCAAAGTGTAAAGTTCCAAATGTGGATGATTTGCATATGTTTGTGTCCTGTCCAAAAATCAAGCAATTCTGGATAGATGTAAGTAACTCTCTCTCCAAATCTCTGAACCAACGCATTGAGGTAAGCCCTGCATTAATTATTACCGGGAGATATGATTTAGAAAACAGATTTTTTAATAACAATGTTAGGCTTATTTTTTATGCTATGTTGCTAGCACGTCGAGGGATTGTAAACTATGGGTCTCACCACTTAGTCCTAGTTTAATGGATTGGATTTTAGCTATGAGATATATGGCTAAGCTTGATACTTTAGACCGTTCTAAGAGAAATAGAGGATTTTGGATACCCTTCTTGTTATGTTTTAGTTGAATTATTTATATGTTGAAGTCCGAAGATTAAGCCCGTGCCTGTCTCGCTGGTATATGGTTTTTGTTCAGGACGATAAATAGAGATGGAGGAGGACACACATGTTGAGTCAGGTGGCCAAGAGGGATAGTTCAGAGGAAGGCCAGACTCAAGAATATGTGATGTTTATGCCCCACTACTCTAAACCAGCCTATGAGATATAAAAGCCCAGTGGTGGACTAAGATAGAAGTTTTGGGTGGCGAGGTGGCAAATGAGGATATTCTTATTTAAAAAAAAAAAATACAAAAAAAAAAAAAACAAGCCTCCGTAACCCAGGGGGAAGCGCCCTGTAGCGACGATCGGCGCAGAGCATCCAGGCAGCCGAGATGCTAAGCAGGGGGTCTAATAACAAAAACGCCGTGATACATTGTATCTCCACGTCTCCTCCGTGCAGTTGCTCCGCTCCGCAAAGCCTCCGCAAAACCTCTTGACTCGGCACCTTCACTGCCTCTTCACTGTCTGCCCGGAAAGCTCAAGCGCATAGCATGTTCGAATCAATCAATCAATCAAAGGCATTTATAGAGCGCACTACCTACCCGTAGGGTCTCAAGGCGCTAATGGGGGGGGGGGGTGCCGTTACTGCTCGAACAGCCAGGTCTTGAGCTTCTTCCTGAAGGCGAGGTGGTCTTGGGTCAGGCGCAGGTCAGCCGGGAGGGAGTTCCAGGTCTTGGCGGCCAGGTAGGAGAAGGACCTTCCTCCTGTTGTCGCTCTACGGATGCGTGGGACGGCGGCGAGGGCGTGGCTGGCTGATCGGAGGTGGCGTTTGGGAGCGTAAAAGTTGATTCGGTTGTTGAGGTAGCTCGGGCCTTGATCGTGTAGGGCTTTGTGTGCGTGGGTGAGGAGCCGGAAGGTGATTCTTTTGTTGACGGGGAGCCAGTGCAGGTCTCTCAGGTGTCCGGAGATGTGGCTGTTTCGTGGGATCTCGAGGATGAGTCTGGCTGAGGCGTTCTGGATCCGCTGGAGTCTCTTCTGGAGCTTGGCGGTGGTTCCGGCGTAGAGGGCGTTGCCGTAGTCCAGTCGGCTGGTGACGAGGGCCTGGGTGACGGTCTTCCTGGTCTCCGTGGGGATCCACCAGAAGATCTTCTGAAGCATTCGCAGGATGTTGAAGCACGACGAGGAGACAGTATTGACTTGCCTGGTCATGGAGAGGGAGGAGTCCAGGATGAAGCCCAGGTTGCGTGCGTGGTTCATCGGTTTGGGTGCGGTGCCCAGAGCGGGGGCCACCAGGAGTCGTCCCAGGTGGAGGGAGAGGAGCCCAGGATGAGGACCTCCGTCTTGTCTGAGTTCAGTTTCAGGCGGCTGGTCGTCATCCACTCGGCTACCTCTTTCATCCCTTCGAGCAGGTTGGCTCTGGCGGCGGCGGGGTCGTTGGTCAGGGAGAGGATCAGCTGGGTGTTGTCGGCGTAGGAGATTATGTTGAGGTTGTGTTGGCGTGCGATGGCCGCGAGGGGGCTCATGTAGACGTTGAAGAGGGTAGGGCTCAGCGAGGATCCTTGAGGGACGCCGCAGATGACTTCGGTGGCCTCTGACTTGTAAGGTGGTAGGCGGACTCTCTGCGTTCTTCCGCCGAGGAAGGAGACAATCCATTCCAGTGCCTTCTCCTGGATTCCGACGTTGCTGAGGCGCTGCACTAGGGTGTGGTGGCAGACCGTGTCGAAAGCTGCGGAGAGGTCTAGGAGGATGAGGGCCTCTGTTTCTCCGTTGTCCATCAGGGCTCGGATGTCGTCGGTGGCGGCGATGAGGGCGGTCTCGGTGCTGTGGTTGGCTCGGAAGCCGGACTGTGAGGGGTCGAGGGATCCGTTCGTCTCGAGGAAGGCGGCCAGCTGTTTGTTGACAGACTTCTCGATGACTTTGGCTGGAAACGGGAGTAGCGAGATGGGGCGGTAATTCTTGAGTTTGGTGGGGTCTGCTGTGGGTTTCTTGAGTAGAGCGCTGAGTTCGGCGTGCTTCCAGCTCTCGGGGAAGGTGGCGGTGTCAAAGGAGGTGTTGATAATGTCCCGCAGGTGGGGTGCGATGATAGCGTCGGCTTTGTTGAAGACGTGGTGAGGGCAGGGGTTGGTCGGAGATCCGGAGTGGACGGAGTTCATCATGCGGACGGTGTCTTCTGTGCTGATCGGAGTCCAGGCTCGGAGGGTGGTGGTGGGCGGCGTTGCTGTGGTCGTGGCGTGGGTCGGTTGAGTGCTGAAGCTGTTGTGTATGTTCGCGATCTTGTTGTGGAAGTAGGAGGCGAGGGAGTTGCAGAGGTCTTGCGATGGGCTGATGTCGTTGTTTCCGGCGTTGGGGTTGGAGAGCTCTTTCACGATGTTGAAGAGTTCCTTGCAGTTGTGTGCGTTGTTGTCCAGTCGGTTCTTGAAAGCCGTTTTCTTGGCGGCGCGGATCAGTTGGTGGTGCTTCCGGGTGGCGAGCTTGAGGGTGGTCCTGTTGTCCGGTGTGGGCTCCTTTCTCCAGACTTTCTTGAGGGCTCTGCAGTTCTTCTTGGAGCTCTTGAGTTCGTCGGTGAACCATGGGGCCTTCTTGCTGCCGGGTCTGCTGGGCGGGGTCCTCAGTGGGGCGAGTTCGTCCGCGCAGTTGCTGATCCACTTCGTGAGGTTGTCGGCGGCCTGGCTGGGGTTCGCTGAGCTGGCCGGAGGGTGCTGGCTCAGGGAGGCAGCGAGCCGGTCGGCGGTGATCTTGTTCCAGCTTCTGCGGGCAACCTGTTGCTGGCGGTGGTGGGTCGTCGTTCTTTTGAAGGTGAAGTGGACACAGCTGTGGTCAGTCCAGTGGAGTTCTGTGGCGTGGCTGAAGGCGATGTCTTTGCTGGATGTGAAGACGGCGTTGAGTGTGTGTCCGGCGAGGTGGGTGGGGGTGCTCACCAGTTGCTTGAGTCCAAGGTTGGCGAGGTTGTCGAGCAGGGTGCTGGTGTTGCGGTCATTGTTGTTCTCCAGGTGGAAGTTGAGGTCCCCCAGGAGGATGTAGTCAGCGGAGGGGAGGGCGTGCGGGCTGATGAATTCGGCGATGTCCTCGCTGAATTGAGTGCGTGGCCCCGGGGGTCGGTAGATCAGGGTGCCTCTGAGGGTGGTCTTCGGGTCGGTGTGGATCTGGAAATGCAGGTGTTTGGCGGTGGTTAGGGTGTTGTCGGTGCTGGTCGTGATACGGATGGTGTTCCTGTGGATGATGGCGATGCCTCCTCCCACCTGGTTGGCGGTGCGGTCCCTCCGGGTGATCTTGTAGCCCTCTGGGATGGCGATGGCGATGTCGGGTGCTGAAGAGGCGTTCATCCAGGTCTCCGTGAGGAAGGCGACTTTAGGGGCTGTGGTGTCGAGGAGGTTCCAGAGTTCGATGGCGTGTCTGTGGACGGAGCGGGTGTTGAGCAGGATGCACTTGAGGTGGTTGCTGCTGGTGTTCGGCTTGGCGGGTGCTGGTGCAGGGCAGGTCCGGATGCAGGTGAACTTGCAGGCATGACAGCTGAAGGGTCCGTGGTAGCGACGTGGGGTGGCTCAGTAGCATCCTGGGGTTCGGCCGGCGTTGAGAGCGATGAGGGTGGCAGCGGTGTACGTCAGGCGGGTCGGTCGGGGTCCTCGCGGACGGGCGTAGACGGGCTTACCTTTGGTGCGCCTTCGCCGCACAATCGGCGCGCCCGCTGCGCGTGACCGCTGCACGTTCGCACGGTCGCCATATATGGCCAAGTGCGCGGGTGGGCGGAGCAGCTGGGAGGCGGGAGCAGGGAGGGTACAGAAAGAAAAGGGGCGGGGTTAGCGGTGATGGCGGGAAGCGGGGAGCGGGGAGGGATGCGACGGGGGCGGCACAAGGAAGGCAAAAAACGGCGCAAATGGGGCGAAAATACAATACAACTGAAAAAACTTACAAAGCAAATTGACAAAAACAGAGACAGGGACACAGGGCAGGAAGCTTGCACAGACCACGCCGCTCGATGGCAGGGGGCGTAGTCACGCGGCGGAGCCGGGGCAGCGAGGCACAAGGAGAGGGGGCACACGCAGCAGCTGGTGGCCGTGCGGCGCGGGGGTGTCCTAGAAGGCACAAAAATGTATAGATTCGTTGAGGTTACATTAGAACTGAGTCCGCGCTGCTGCTGAGGTTGCTGCTCAGCCGCTCCTCACGGCCACCATCTTGCTTCCAGTACGAGAACGCCTTTCTAGATATTGCTGGACCACGGAAATCCAGAGGGCGCACAGGACTCCGTTTAAACTGAGACAAAATGCCAGAGAAGGTGGAAAGCCCAGAGCTATTCTAATCTGCATAGGCAACTTTCTTCTGCGTCAGTCCATCTCGGAGAAGGCGAGGCCAGACGCCAAAAGAACCTTTGAGGGAGGTTCTTTCTTTGTAAGGCCTGATTTTTGTCACGCCACCGTGGAACGGCGTTGGAGACTGAGACAATTAATCAAGCCTTTCCAGGACAAAAGAGTACAGGTTTACCTTACTAATCCTGCCCAGTTATAAATAATTCATTAAGGCAAAACTATGTATTTCTCTTCTGAAATCAAAGCTAGGGAGTATCTGGATTCAATATAGTATGGCACATGACTAACATTGCTGGGTGTAGCATAGGGAATACCCATATACATCCTGTATATAATATAGGTATAGCTAGAGTATAGCTATTAGTTGAGTGTGTCTTACCTCTAGTCTTTAAATGATTTATATAAAAGAAGGATGCAGCCAGAGGGACGAGTATAATGTTGTATTTAGATGCATAGTCTATGGTGGGCAGGATATGATGTTTGAGTTTAAGTCCAAGCTATAGTTTAAGGTTAAGTTTAAGATTTATAGAGCTAAAGGTGTCACAATAAGGTGGTTCATGGATCATTTATTAGGTTGAGGACGTGTTTGAATAAGTAGTTCATAAGTGTCCCCTGCTGGGTTGCACCCATCACATGCACAGACTCAGTCTGTGCGCTTCACTGGGGAGCGGGTTGGGGTCAGGGGGGTTAGGGGGGACAAGGTTTGTAGTGGGGTGGGGGGTTGGGGGAATCAAAAAACAAAAAGGAAAAAGAAGTTCATGCAATAAATGTGTTTCTTAATATAAAGGGGATGTCTAGAGTGGATACGCACAGTTATGGAAAGCTCAGGAGGAAACGTAACTGGCTAGAATGCTGGCTTTGCTCCCTACCGGGATATGTCAACGATTAGGGTAGTTAGCCTTAATATAGGCGGACTGAATAACTGGAAAAAGAGGGGTAGGTTTGAGGAGTATATAAAATTAATAAGGGCTGATATCATTTGTTTACAAGAGACCAATCTACCATGGAAAAAGAAACACTGGCTATCTCAGGGGGTATGAAATGCTGTCCTGTTCCTCACAGACATCAACGGTAAAGGGGGTAGCTATCATGGGCCGGGTAGGCCTGGGAGGAGCAAAAAAAGCAAAGGCTGACGCGCTGGGAAGATGGGCAATATGCGAATTGAAAATAGGCATAACTCTATGTTCAGTTTACGGCTCCAACCTGGATGACCCAGGGGTGATGGATCATATAGAAAGAGAACTTACCAAATGGTCTTCACCTATAGTAATGTGCGGCGATTTCAACATTTCAGCGGATTTTATAGGTGACACCCCATATATTGGTCGTAAGCCCCGGGTTTTCAGGGCTGTATCTTCCATAATTAAATCTCATGGGCTGAGGGATGTGTGGGGCAGCCTAAAGAAAGATGAACCCGGGTTCACATACTTCTCACATCCATTTAATAAACACACAAATCTGGATTATTTTTTAATATCAGCAACCAGCCTCCCTAATGTAGAAATTGAATTACTTCCTAGGCTTATATCAGATCACAACCCCCTTATTCTTACCATGACCATGAATATACAAAGGGAGAAGAGCAGACCCTGGACTTTTGATAGGAAGCTTTTAGCGGATAGCAATTATCTACCACATATCAAGAACTGGTCCCAATCCTTCTTTGATGCAAACAGATATAGTGCATCCCGTGTCATGGTCTGGGATAGTTTCATAGCTGGCTTGAGGGGATAGACAATCAGCTTTTCGGGTAGGTTGTGGAAAAAAGCTAAGGAAGACAGAGAACGCCTTTTGGTTAGATTGGGAGAGGCAGAGGAGCAACACAGGAAAGACGTTTGCCAGGGGATACAGGGTAATCAGAGTTTAGAAAGGTTGAACAGTTTGAAGGCAGACATACAACGGCAATTGGCTAAAAAAGCCGCAGCAGACTATCCGACCCGCAGAGCCAGTATGTATGAAACAGGGGAGAACGCAGGTAGGGCTCTAGCATTAAGGATAAGACAGGCTACATAAAAAAATACTATCACCGAAATTAAAGAAGGCGATCAGATCTACAATATACCAACTGAAATCCTCGAAGTATTTAGGAGGTTTTATCAGGATCTTTATAAGGAAGAAACGGATATAGATGATCCGGGTATAAACCGGACGGATACAGGTACTAAACTCAAATCTAGCGAGATAGAATTCCTGGAGCAAAATATTACCACGGATGAGCTCTCTCAGGCACTAAAAGATCTATCAGCAGGCAAGGCAGCAGGGCCTGATGCTATACCCCTGGAGGTCTATAAACACCTAAAGGAAGAAACAGCACCTCTTCTGTTAGATTTATTTAATGGAGTTATAAATACTGGGGTTATACCAGAATCTTGGACCAAAACCAATATAGTGGTATAATAATAATAATAATACAGAAACTTGTTGAGCGCGAACAGCTACCTCTGGGGAGGTGTCCCGGCGCTAGCGAGTCCCACAGTAAGAGTGAGTAGTCAGGAGTAGTCAGTAGTCTTATTCCACAAGAAAGGGAAGCCCAAGGAAAATCCTGGCTCTTACAGACCCATATCGTTAATAAATAGTGATAACAAACTCTACGCAAAGATAATGGCTACACGGTTGGGGGGGATGATCGCGACCCTCGTCTCGCCTTGGCAGCATGGATTTGTCCCCGGTAGAGATACTACCGACCATATCAGAAGGGCAATAACCCTGTTCGATATCCATGCTGCTGGTGGGGGGGGGGTCGCGATGATCCTCCTCGACGCAGAAAAAGCATTCGACCGTGTTAGGTGGAGCTTTCTGTGGAAAGTGATGGCAGATAGAGGTTTTGGGCCCAGATTCTTGCAGGCAATCAAGGCTATGTATTTTAATCCAATAGCTAGTATCCAGCTTATGGGTGAAAGTTCGAGTCAGATTCATATTACGAGAGGCACGAGACAAGGGTGTCCGTGTTCACCCATCCTTTTTGCATTATACATAGACCCCCTAATCACACTCATAAAGAATAACATTAATATAAAGCCAGTTGTTACTAATGGATTTCACACCAAAATCCTTGCATATGCAGATGATTTAGCCATAACTACCACTGATCCAGACAGTGCAATGAAGGGAATAATCAGAATTACATCTGACTTTGGGAAGTTATCCGGATACCGACTCAACGTGGCAAAAACACAGGTACTTTGTTCAAGAAACATAGTCAAACTTGATGATAGATATCTAGATAGATGATAGATATCTAGATTCAGTAGTTTATCTAGGAATAACAATCAACGCACAGCCAAGGAAAATCATCAAAGATAATTTTTCGCCATTACTTGAAAAAATGAAACAAGATCTTTAAAGAATTGATACCCTCCATTTATCAATCATAGGTAGGGTCAATGTCATTAAAATGAAAATGTTCCCGAAGATCCTGTATAAATTTAGGTCTATCCCCTTTAAAGTAGATGACATATTGATTAAAGAAATGGAGGCAATCTTCATGAATTTTGTCTGGCAATATGGCAAGGTGAGGAGATCAATCAAATTCTTGTCTCTTCCCCAAGAAAAGGGTGGGTTAGGTATTCCTAATCTCATGTTTTATAACTGGTCTTGCCTATTTACAGAAATGGCTGTACTCTTCCTTCCAAACAATAGGCCACACCGTCAGGGAGATATTCCATCCATCTATCAACTGGCTCTAGGAAGTGAAGCACATGGGGTATTGCTAAGGAAATACGATAAACGCTTTTATAAGGCTACAGGTTATAAAATACTGGAAGATATCTGGAGGCTATGGTCCTCGGTACAGAAGAATCAGAGCATCCCAAAGTTTAACAAACATACTATACTCTGGGAATCAGGACTACTTCCACACCTAAGTAGAGATGGCCGATGGAGACACTGGGAAAGACAGGGAATCACTACATTGGGTCAAGTGATGACAAAGGATGCTTTGAAGCCCCTTGAACTTCTGAAGTCATGGTTCTCACTTCAAGGATGCCAAGAGTTTAAATATATGCAGTTGGCTAACACAATAAAATCTAAAAGACCGAGTATAGACGTATCTAAAGATTGTACAATACTGGACTATATGAAGGGAGGTGGCCGCAGAATCAGATCATTCTATGGGCTGTTCTTGGAAACACTTCCCGATGACATCCCCAAAACAGAGGCCGCTTGGGTTATTAAACTGAGAGATCCAGATATCAACTTGGATAGAGCTATCCTAATGGATAAAAGGTTTTTACGCTCCTCGAATTTAAGAGCACAGCACTTTAGGACTCTATTTAACCTATATTACACTCCGGCTAAATTGTATGAATGGGGAAAAAGGGAGGATAGTAACTGCCCTAGATGTGGAGAGGGGCCTGCCGATGCTCTTCACATGTTTTGTAAGTGTTGTAAACTAGGAACTATTAAAAATGAAATCGAAAAGTTTCTAGAGGGGCTGCTAGCTGTCAAAATAGACCTATCCCCTACACTCTTAATAATTGGGTGTGACGCTAAATTGGGCTTAAGTACAGAATTTGAGGCACTTGTTTTTATAGCGACAGCTGTTCTCAGAATATTAATTGCTGCTGCATGGAAGGATATTGAGGCCCCAACCTTCCAAATGTGGATGTGCAGGATGCTCGGGATCCATAACATCGAGTCAGAGCTGTACGCCCTAAAGGGAGTGAAATCTAGGGAAATGGGATTAAGGATTTGGGCGCCCGTGGCATCATGGAGGCAGCTAAAAAGCAGGGGTCCATAGCTCCTCAAAAATCTAATGTAGCCACTACTTTAGTATTTATTGTATTTATTATCCCCTTTTTATCAGCTGAGCTTTTTTAACTCTTAAGAATGCGTATTTATCTTCATTCATGTATGTATATTTATATTCCTGTATTAATATCTACTGTTTGTATAGAGTACGCTATATTGTCATGAACTTTCAATAAAAAAAAAAAAAAAAAAAATGAAGGTGGCTATGTATTCTCCAGCTTCCAATGGCCTGGTGGAACGGGGCAATAAAGTCCTTAAAGAAGGTATTCAAACGTCACTGGCTGCAGGTCATGATGTAGGAAAGTATTTGGTCGAAAAGTGTGGAACTACAATACTTCGCCACACTGTATCACCGGAGTCACTCCTTTTGAGTTAATAAGCAGTAGAAAAGCAAATTCTATTTTATTACCATCATGGCTTGGTAGCAAGTTATCTATTGGTGATGGCTCTGACCTTAGAGGTGTGGCTAAAGTTGTCAAGGAAAAACAGTTGGACATAAAGAAAAGGTTCAACAGGAGAGGTTTTCTTGGTGATTTGGAGATCTCTGTGGGTGGCTGGGTTTTGTTTAAAAAACCATTCAAGGTTAAAAAAAGGTGAATCTGTGTTTTCGGATCCTGTTCTGGTGTGTAAGGTTAGTAAAGGGGCGGCCTTTTTGGTAGGCAAGGGTTGGTGGAACAAGAGGCAGTTAGTAAAGTTGAAAAAGGATCAAGCAGAATTATTTAGAGGCAGGAAGATTCCTCTGATGGAATATGGTCTGGAGTGGACACATTGGTTGCATGATCGGGAGCAGACTGGATGCTGAGTGAGAATGTGAGTTCATCAGTCAGTGAACCGGATGTTGGTTTGGATAATCTTGTACATGGGTGTCATGTTAGAAAGCCTCCTTCCAAATTCAAGAATTTTGTTACATACTAATTGATAATTCTTGTTTTTTCTCTTTTGTTAAGGGGGAAGGTGATGTAGTTGGTTGGTATTTGAAATGTCATTTGTTATGTGTTCTGTTGGTCCCTCACTTGGAGTGTGCATCCTCTGGAGTTCGATCAACTGTTGAGAGTTTCGATTGAGATCCGGAGAGTGCACTGCTCCTTGCCGTGGCTGATGCTGTATAACAATAAAAATTATGTTCTTTCTCTAAAAAAAAAAAAGAGTACACACCATATTATGATCTGCTGCTTTAACTAGAATTTTAAATGACACTGATTTACAGTCTGCCAAAGTCAAATATATAAATCTTTCAGCGTCTATTCTAGTATTACTTGATGAACTACAATTGTGGCAGTCATGCTGCCATTGATAAGAAAGACTGAAAAGAGTATCTACATCTACACCTTCATCTTCCAAAACACCAAACATATACATTAAAAATTCCTGACAATCCTGCTGAATGTTCTGTGGAAATGTATCTTGACCAGAACACATATCTAAAATATTTCGAATTTCTGTTACACTTTCTATTTTTGCTCTATCACTGCTACATTTCTCAAACACAGAATTCAATAAACCACACAATCTTTGATCCCGATTTTCAGCGATCTGTTCTTGTAAAGTTTTAAGAAAAAAAACAACATTAACCACTACATTAGCATAGCAGTTGACACCAGAACTATTTTCAAACTGAAATCCAACAACATTTTCATCACAATCCTTTTTCTTTCTGTTTTGAATTACAGTTTCATCTACTTTTTGTCTTTTTGCTACTACCTCACTGCAATTACCCTCATTTCTTGTTTTTCGGCCTACCACACGTTTTTCAAACAGAGGATATTGTGGCAAATGTGGAGCATACACTCTTCTTAACCTATTGTATTCTTTAACACAATCTAGATCTGCACAAATCTTTGTCTCATCACACTCAATCAAGTACAATCCTGATAAAGTTCTGACTCGGGATAATACCACATATGCCATACCCTCTTTAAACACAGATCTTCCAATGTTCACCAAAGCACTATCTACACTTAAACCTTGAGATTTATGAATTGTTACTGCATATGCCAAACAAACAGGAAACTGTTTTCGCGAACATATAAGTCTTTTACAAGTAAAAATCTAGCAGAACAACGACTGATTTGTTGTACTTGCTCAATACCATCAAATTTTATTTTTTAAAATTCAATTCCATCTCTATTTCTATAATTCACAAAATCAACAACATAACCCATTGCTCCATTTACCAGACCTCTTTCAACATTTAAATTCCTTCTTAAAATGATACGACAATTTAAACACACATTCAGAGTCTTTTCAAAACCAGCTGTTTTAGAAATACTTTTCTCTAATGAATCCAATTTTGTTTTCAAATTTTCTGACAAAACAATTGTTGCACCCATATGCTCTATTTTATCTATTGTTTCCAGTTTCACAATCTCTTCATTTTCTAACTTTAACATTTTGTTGTTGAAGATGGAACATTCTTGCAGAGTTGGCATCAAACATATCCGAGATTTCTTCTCAGTCATTTTTTTAAAAATATTCTCTGTCAGAATGTTTTCATTTGGATACAAATTTGAAATTAATCGAGCATGTAAAGCTTCTTTCCCAAGCTCACTTACTTTTCCAATTCTTACATCTTATTGAATATTTTTATAATCTTCATCCTTTGCCTATCGCATATTTTGAAGCAGTTCAGCCTATTTAAAATGTAACCATATATTAACGTTTCCAATGCTTCCAAGGGACTTCCTGGTATCTTCATGCGTGAGCATTTTAAACACTGGTTGTCCTTTTACTGGAGTCAACTGCAATAGATCTCCAAAAACAATAATGTGTTTTCCTCCAAATAACACATCATACTCTGTTCTAAGAATTTCTTGCATTCTCAAATGCACAAAAGCAAGCATTAAATTTGAGACCATGCTTACTTCATCAATGATAAGAAGTTTCATTTTTTTCAAGACTCTTGAAACTTCAGAACACGCATCTCCAGATAACTTGTTGTAATGCAATTTATTATCATCCTAGTGGATCCTGGCTCAATGAAGTAGAACTCTGACTATCTTGAGAACTGTCTCTAGCAATCTCTTCAGCAATTGTGGTTTCTTGCTCTATTTCTTTGTTCAACATTTGCAGATAATTTGGAAAAACAGGACATTCTATGGTATCCTTAGTTGCATTAAAAGAGTCTTCATAACACAAAAAATCTCCAAGTAGTTCCTCTTCTGTACGCCATGGCTTAAAGAGTTGCAAAAGAGCTAAATAGTAAAATTCTCTTTTGTCTGGAGCTTCGCAACTCAATTTTCGATGATTAATCAAATGGCCTTTTCTCTGCTTCACTAGACATCCTTCATACCCAATGACAGCACATTTTCCATTATTGATATCTTCTGTGATGTTCCTCTTATAACTGTAGTTTTGCAGAACTTCATATAAACAAGTGTTCTCAAGGTGAGTACTTCTATTTGGATAGTATGTATCCAACATATTTGTCTTCAAAATATCTGTACTGTTTGGTTCTTTCTCCGTCAAATATTCAATTTCTTGTACAGATTTCAAAACTCGGTTTCGTGTTGCAGCAAGACCTAGACTCACCCAAATGATTCTTTTTGATTTGGCATAGAGACTTGCTGATGATAACCGATCAGAACATTCATATGCTCCAATTTCTCGATGCAACAACATCTTCAGACTGAAACTGTATAATTTCTTGCTTAGACTCTTTTCATGTGAAATGTCCTCCCACATTTCCTTCAGTTCTGTCTTTTCTTTTTTTGTGATGTAAGATGTCACATATTGAGCCACAGCAATAGAATTGTCAGTAACGAACTGAATATCCATGTTAGCATTCCACATGGACAAAATCACTGGGTTGTAGTCGTTGATGTACTTGGACTCTTCGTTTCTTTTTAAATTATATGTATTTTTGGGAGATTTCCTCGTCACAGTATGTTGTAGAGCTGACATCAAAATATTTACTCTTCCCTTAAAAATCACTGGTCGTGGAAACGCAAAATGACATTTCGTGTAGTACTTTTCCTTGTTTCTAAATTTTCGACGACAGTACTTTCCACAACGATGAGATTGAAAACGTAAAACTTGTTGCCCTAAACTGTTTTCTTCAGTAGTTTTTGGAATAGCACATGTTGAATACTGTTCAATGAAACTCATCACTGTTTCGTCCGAATCGAATCCAAATTTGGGTGCATCTTTAATCCATAACAGCATATGTATATGAGGAGCACCTCTCGCTTGATATTCCTTCCTCCAAAAGAAATCCAAAACCTCTCCAAGGGGAGGATTTTTTTGTTGGTAATAAAAGACATCATAGCTTCAAATCTATGATTAAAATATCTGCAAACATTCACTGGATCCAAAGAACACAGTTCTCCAGGTGTTTTCAATTCTATGTTTTGTATGTTTCCATTTGCCTTTCGTAGAAATTGAAGTAAGTCGTCCCATGCATACTCAGCACAGCTAAGAGTGAGGAACCATGTAGGAGTTCCTAAGTTTCTTAGCATACATTTCAATTCCCCATGACGATGGAACCAATACTCATTTGTTCCACGCTGACATGCCATGAGATTGATTAGCTGAGATTCCAAAATACTGTCTTGCAGATTGAGTTTCTCCATAAAGTCCCTTGCTGAAACATTTTGCAGATGAGCTCCACTTTTCAATATATGATTAACTGCATAAGAAAGCCCAGACAAATCACTTTCATACAGTAGATGAAACAAATACGGAATGCATTGCCGAAACCTTGGATCTTCATCATATAATCTTAACGTCCGGTATTCAGCTGCAGGAATTTGAACTGGTCAATCGTCATATCGTCCACCACAACCTGTTGGAAATAACTGAAGATAACAACGAGCTTCCAAACTTTCTTCCCATACACTAATGGGACTTCCTTTTGCTGCTTTCATTTGAAACAAGTCAATTGCATTCCCCAATACTTCTTTGGAATGCAAAGGATGAACAGTATAATGTTCATATATTTCTTCACTTCTAGACACATCAACTTTTTCAATTTGGCCAACTGAACAATCACTGTCTTCTTCTGTAGCTGTTTCCTCTGCTCCAACACTTACATCTTTATAGTACTCATTGTTTTTGATCAAATACAACGTTGCCTTTTTGACTTTCTTAACATACACTAAATCTTGCCAGATTTTCTTACTCTTTGTCGGAACCCCATTAACTAGAATAACAAGAGGATCCTCTTCTACTCTTTCTACACCAATTGTATCAATATTTTTCTTGATATCTAGAGGCAAATAAACAGCTCTTCCCTTTAATCCTCTTTGTAAATCTGTAGGAGGTAATTTCCCTATCTTAGGCTCCATGCGAACAATAGCTTGACAAGGATGGACACATTGAATCAAAATTGATTCATAAGTATTTAAATCCATCAATTCAGAAGGACTATCTATCAACTGAAGATTATTATCAGCAGCTCTAGCAGGCATTCTATTTTCATTTAATTTTTTCAAACAATAATTACAAATACACTGATCAAAACTCAAATCAAAATAATTCTCCACCAACAAATAACTTACAAAATCCTGCCATTCACTATTATTTTCCAATTCACATTTTGCATATAAATTAACTAACCTAGTCTGAATTTTATAATGAGTCCGTCGACAACACACACAAGTTAAATTAGGCCTTTCACTTGATTTCACCTTAAACTTGGTAATTTCCTCGTCAAACTTTTCTGTACTTGAAATCTGTACATTGTCTTCCACATTACCATCCAATACTATATCCATTTCTACACTGTCCTCTTTGTTCCCAAAATAACAAAACTCAATTTCTTCACAAATAGTCTTCACATCCACTTCAGATCCATGCAAAAGAGCACTGTTTAACTGTTTAACCTTAAGTGCTGGACTTTTTGCATAATACAACCTTCTCACTAATTTGCTCACCTTATTATGATGCACTGCTAACATCCTAAAATAATGAAAAACACTCTGACATACTTTTCTAGAAAGACAAGCCAGTGAATGCCCATGCAAACCTGTGCTTTCTCTCACTCTGCAAGGATCTAACTCTTGCAAGATCTTCATTTTTTGTTTTAGACTTTTCTTAATATATGTACGTAAGAAATTTCGAAGCAAATCGATTGAATCCTGTCGCACACTATAAATACTACTGCACTTCCATGTGTCCCACAGGGGTCTATTCTTAGCCCCCTGCTTTTTAACATCTTTATGGCCCCACTTGCAGAGGTTGCGGAGTCGTTTGGCGCTCAGATCATGTCTTACGCTGACGACACCCAGCTCTTGTTTACTTATAACAAGAACGAGGTGTTTGATGGGATCCGTATCAGAGGCTGCTTAGAGGCAGTCTTTGATTGGTTCAAAAGACACGGTTTGAAATGCAACTCCGATAAATCGGAGCTGCTGTTCTTCGGATGTGTCTCTGAACCAAACTGGAAAAGTTGGTGGCCACAAGATCTGTTTCCTCCTGCCAATGCTAGTACCAAGGCTAAAAACCTGGTTATCATTGTTGACAATGAGTTAACCTTTGGGCCTCAAATTGCGTGTCTTTCGGGGAAATGCTTTGGAATCCTGCGGATGCTCAGGAAATTTCTCCCCTTGATTTCGGTGAACCATCGAAGGGTCATAGTCCAAGCACTTGTCGGGTCGCGTTTGGACTATGCAAATGCCCTCTATCTGGGACTCCCAAAAATTTGATAAGGAGACTGCAGGTAGTCCAAAATTCAGCCGCTAGGGCCATTTATGGACTCCCCAGACAAACTAGTGCCTCTAACTTGTTGAAGGAACTGCACTGGCTCCCTATAGCCAAGAGGGTTCTCTTCAAAAGCCTGACGTTAACCTATAAGGCTCTTCATGACTCAGGCCCTAGGTATATTAGAAAGCGCCTTGCTTTTTACAAGCCGAGCAGAGCTCTGCGATCTGCCTCCTTGTCTAAAATGGTCGTTCCATCCATCAAGCGAACCAGACAAGGAGGGCGTTCCTTCCACTACCTGGCTCCGCGCGCTTGGAATGAACTTCCTATTGTTCTTAGACAGGCCCCCAGTCTGTTGTCTTTTAGAAAGGCATTAAAAACCTGGCTTTTTACTAGTTAATTTTGCTGTTCCTTTTTTGCAGTCATGTTCCTTTCCATTAAAGAACTTCTTCGCCAAAGCGCCGGGACACTCCGACTGGAGTAGCCGTTGCGCTATAGAAGAGCCCAATTAACATAACATAACATAACATAACACTGGACCCTTAGTACATCTCCCTAAAACTTCATCACTTAACACCTCTTCTGCACCTCTAGACACAAGTTTCTCTTTTTCCATCACACAACCATCTTTCACCTCATATGCTCGACCACTGGTGTCAACTGCATGCACCAAATCATTTTCCTGAAAATAACTCTCCTCATTAAAAAATGGCTCAGAACTTGAACTATGCATCCAATCTCCAGAAAATACTTTACAAAAATGAGTCTGATTAATAATTCTTTTCCATCTACTGTTCGATTTGAAAACATCAATTGCCTTATTAAGTATTCTAATTCTATTGATTACTAAAATAAATAATTTTTTCTTAACTTCAAAAGCCTGATCAACAATCTTCTCTACACTTTTCTTTTTCTTGTAAAAAGCAGCTCTCTGTTTACCTTTCTTTTCATTTTTTAGCACATTTAAAACTACCCTATTGTGAAACATTCGTCTACGAATGTCCCTAAATTGATTTAACCTTTTATTGCTATCCATAGTCTTATCTCCTGCTCCAATAGAGACATTTTTTGAGGGCCTCTCCTTCCTTTTTAAATTTGTTCTCTGCTTCTGGATCTTCTTATGACCATTAACATTACTTTTTGATCTACATAAATTGTGAAGAAAAGACTTAATTGTCTTACCAGGAGCTTTTCTGTATTTCCTTTGATGATTTTGATTTTTTAAGTATGGTATTTTTTCTATTCCTTTGCTTTGATGGCATTTTTGCTTGCTTTTAAAATGTTGATTTCAATCTGTGGTTCTGAAAAAAATAACACATTAAAGACCACTATTAGCAAACAACAAAGTAATCACAAAAAGAAAACAATATAAGCACTAATTTGCAAAATATTAAAGTTTATACCACAGCAACTCAGGGCCTTATTTATGAAGGCCTTGCGCCACCAGTGCATCCCATGTTAAAAGAGACGCACCGGTGCCACAAGGCAGTCATAAATAAGGACCAAATGTAAATACCATTGATTTTCCCCAAAAATCGTTTTTTGAATAACATTTAAGAAACACTGCGCAGAACCTATGTACAACCACTCAATATCCCTTTTGGAACCTCACTGTTTCCCAAAATACAAATCCACTTTCTTGCAAATGTTCATAATAAGTATTATCAAAAAGCAAAAAACAAATCAACAGCCAACAAACTCAGGGCCTTATTTATGAAGGCCTTGCGCCACAAGAGCGTCACTTATTTCCCATGTTTAAAGTGATGCACTGGCTGCACAAGGCAATCATAAATAAGGGCCAAATGAAAATACCATTGATTTGCACCCAAAATCGTTTTTTGAATAACATTTTAGAAACACTGCGCAGAACCTATGTACAACCACTCAATATCACTTTTGAAACCTCACTGTTTCCCAAAATACAAATCCACTATCTTGCAAATGTTCATAATAAGTATTATCAAAAAGCAAAAAACAAATCAACAGCCAATAAACTCAGGGCCTTATTTATGAAGGCCTTGCGCCACAAGAGCGTCACTTATTTCCCATTTTAAAGTGATGCACCGGCTGCACAAGGCAATCATAAATAAGGGCCAAATGAAAATACCATTCATTTACACCCAAAATCGTTTTTTGAATAACATTTTAGAAACACAACACAGGACCTATGTACAAGTATTCACTTACACTACTGAAACTTAACTATCTGCTTCAAAATATTCTCCATAGAGCAAACAAGTCTCTATCTAAATTAAATAAATCATTACTTACCTTTACAAATGCTTTGGGAGATTGAAAACAGTGTCAGACACACACACCAATTTTTCTTTAGCAGAGCAAAAAGTGTGCACTCAATACACTGAAACCAAGACTGGCATTGAAAATCTCTAACTTTACACACATATGCCTTATTTCAACCAATCAAAAGTCTTCCCTCACTATTTTCAAACCAACACCCTTCCCCCTCTCAGACCTTTCTATCTGTTACCATACCAACTCAATCCTAACTGAACTCTCAGGTTCAAAAGTTTATTCTACAATGTTGCAAATTAAGTCAGCAAGGATGTTTGACCTCTCAATACACCAGCTTATACAGGGCATTATTGCTTTTAGTGACTTTTTCTTAACCATTCAAATTGCTTCTTACACACAACACAACCATGCACCCTAACTTTCTGTTTTCAACTAACTGAATCCACCAATCATTGCTTGTGATTCAACAGCAGGGAAACTCCACAATTATTTTTTTGTAAACTCCTACTGCTCCAACTGCCATTTCATTTCCACACTTCATCTGACTGCACCAGAACCTTCTCACATCATGTATTCTGTATGGATTATTGGACATAGCTACATCCACTGGGCTCAAAGGTATGCAGCAAGCAGAAATTATCCCAACCTTGATTTATCAAATGTGGAAATCAAGTGGATTGGCCAGAGAGGATTGAGATGTCATCAATTGATACCATTGCTGAAAACCTTTTTGCATCTGCCAAACCCTGACCTCTTAATAGTGCACTGTGGTGGAAATGATTTCGGCACTATGACTGGGGTTGGTCTGGAAATGCTTTTAAAGGACACCTTTGATCAATTGATGACACTTTTCCACAAACTGCCTTGGTATATTCCAATGTATGCCAAAGACAGAAATGGAACTGGTCCAACCAATTTTGTCCACAATTTGAGAAAGCACGGAAACATGTGAATAAATCTGTTTCTGCTTACATGAGAGACTGTGGAATGGGTTCAATATACAATAATAACTTGCGTTACAACAAGCAAGACATCTACAGAGAAGATGGTGTGCACTTCTCAGATGAGGGGAATAGAATATTCCTCCTGAATTTAAGACTGTGCATTGGAACCTACTTGTAGGTACCTAAATCAGCCACAGAACCCAAAAGCTCTTTTCAGAGCTACCCTACCTCTGATCATTCAAAACGTTTATCTTTTTCTAACTTTTTTCACTATTTTTCACCAAAGTACGCTCCCCGGTACGCTTACCGTTGCGCGTACCGAGCGCTCCCCCAGCGAAATTTTTCATTTTTTTCAATTTTTTTGCCTATATGAGCGTCCTAAGCCCCCCTCAGAAAACCTAGAGGGTCAGGAAGTGACTACAGTGCCCCCTTTTACCCATTCCCAACGTTGTTTGTCCTCGATTGTACTGAAACACAAAATGGAGGACTCCCGTAACGCTGCCGGTGCGCGTACCGGGGCGCGCCCCGGTAAGTGCTCCCTAAAAAAAGGTGGGAAAGTAATTTACAGAAAAACCACTGGAGACACTTTCATCAAATAAAGAATAGGCCCTACTACATAGCAGTCCCTACCATTTGCCCAAATTTGGTGGAATTCCATTGAGACATTTAGGCTGCAGGCCTGTCTAAATATCCTGAGGGAAATTACATGACCAAAACACATATGAAGTATTAGAATTTACAACCAATTAAAAAGTTACTTTCATTTTCTACGATTATTTCCTGACATTTGATTGGTTATGTACATGAATATATATAAAAAAAAGAGAGGGAAACACAGCCATTTTGACTACTACTTCCTGAAGTACATTTGAAAAGAAATTACACTGACAACTTCAACTGCTTTCCCAAAGGTAAGTTGTTATTTTGGAAAGTGAAGTATGTTGTGCACTTTAAGTTAATTTGAGAAAAAATATTCTGTTAGTTATATACTATCCCACTGTAATAGAAATAGATTGAGATAGGCTTCTCTGTTATAGTTATAGATTGAGTTAGGCTTCCCTTGTGTTATTATACATTTACTTAGGCTTTATCACATACACTTTTTTATATTTCAAATTCTAGCCTAATACCATACACTACCCAAAGATAGCTTCACTGTTAAAAAATCCAAACTGCCTGTCTGAACTCAAACACAACAGTGCCCTATCTATACTGATATATTTATTTTGTATTCAATTTATAGCAACAAAATGTAAGGAGAACAGGATATTTCTTTTGAAATTGTTTTGGACAACAACACAGAAGAAAGAATTACTGAGAATGATGACTTTGATTTTATGTATGAGTCTCTTGACCATGAATAAGTTCAGTCTGTGGAATCAATGGAATCACAGAATGAAAATGAGGACATTCCAAACAATATATTATTAGAAGTTTTATTAAATTATGAAAAAGAATCAGAAGAATAAATTTATATTTAATAATCAAAAATTGTTCGAGCCATTATTCATTTTTATATGTAATTCATCAAGTAGTTCCAAAATGTTTAAAATATAAAGTGAGACTTATAGTATACTGTGCAACTTTTTTGTGTTACATAGTAAGTTTGCTCATAGTTACTTCCTTTCTCCCACTATATTATCTCCAATGTGGATTTAACATCTCTTTATCATCTCCTGCCTCCATCTTGTTTCTGCTTTCCTGACAGACTACGCTATGAATTCCATATACCACAATAACTTCTGTAACAACATGCAAGATATCTACAAAGGAGACGGTGTATTTTAAATTATAGACTCTGCATTGGTACCTACATGTTGGTACTTAAATAAATAAATAAAAAACAACAAAAAGAACAAATAATAAACATACAATTTTTAAAAGTCTGTCATTCTTTTTTCCCCATAGTACGCTTCCCGGTCCGCTCCCCGGTGCTCGTACCGGGCGCTTCCCCCCAAAAAATCGAAAAAAAAAGTATTTTTTTTTGGCCCTGCGGGGCCCTTTTAAAGCCCCCACATCAAACCTAGGGGGTCAGGGAGGGTCTACTCTGCCCCCTTATGATAATTTCCCCCTTTGTTTTGGCCACCTCTCATGTCTCGATCCTACCGAGACACAAGATGGCGGCCGCTCCAGACTGTTTAGAATGTTTACAGACACCCGAGAGCCAATCAGCTTTCCGTGCGTAAGTCGTGTGCCGCGCCCGGTGCACTCCCCGGTGCACGTACTGGGGCGCGCCTATAGATATATATATTTTTTTGAACCTAAATTACTCAAAATCCACTGGAGCACATATCTTGAGACATAGCAAAGGCACATCGGGCAACCAGTCCCTACAATTTTGCCAAGTTTGGTGTAAATCCATTCAGCCGTTCGGGCTAAAAGTGAGGTCGACCGCCCTATGGAAATTAACATGGGAAAACGTGTTTTGGAACCCCCTTTTATCTCGGCCCCCGCTTGACGAATCCCCCCCAAACTTTCAGGGCAGGACCGGAGCTCGAAGAGGCCATTTTGAGGAACTTTTCAGGCAGATTCGTCAACCGTCGCCAAAGTTATTCCAAATAGAATTTTGAGATTTAACATTGAAAAAAATCCTAACTATAACTACCTACTGGCGACCGCCAGTAGGTAATATATATATATATATATATATATATATATATATATATATATATATTCTAAAGGATACTTGCAACGTGAATACGAAAAGCCAGCCTCTCGGGTGGGGGCTTTCAAGCAGACGTCACCACCCCTTATTGCTATTGTATAATTCTCCCAACTCAGCAGACTAACAAGTCCACCAAATGGAGTGTAATCCACCATTCTTTATCAAAGAGAGTTCCCCATGATGTGTTTTGACCCCCATGGGTCTTAATAATATGGATATGAGAGTTGGCGGTTGCTCAAATTTTAAACTCCAAGGTATGAACATAAACAGACGACTTCAAATGAGGTCAGTCATATTTCTTGATGGTAAATTCAGTAACATGACATGTTCACTATACCTTACACTAATTCAAGTCTTCAGTGCATACTGATTTTATTAGGGGACTCTGTAATGAGTTTCTTATTGTTTATAGCACTAGAACAGGGTATAGGGTGGGACACTTAACTGCACTCAGTCTAATGAGTCTTGGTCACGTTATAACTAGGGGTGCCAAGAACCTGAGGCCATATACCCCTAGGCCTCCAAAATTAGTGCCAAGGCACTATATACAATTCACAGAGATAGTTCGGCACACCACAGAATATTCAATGAACAGTATCAGAGAAGTCAAAAAATATCAATAAGCCATTATGTGTTCTTTTCTTTCTTTATTTTCAGTCTTCATAAAGTAGCCAAAGTAGCCAACGCGTTTCATCCAGAGGACTTCTTCAGGGCTACAAACAACAAATATACAAAAAGATATATACATATTTAGAAAGTGCTATATACAAATAAAAAGTTGGCTTTATTTCTACAACCTTTAAAAAAATTCAAGTCTGAAAGTACACTTTCATGCAGATGGCTTACTGACCAGAATTATTTACATACAACATGAACTATTTACAACACTGCAAAAGCAAGGTCTAAATGTGTATTGTTATGGACATTTCGTTAGGAAAACAAACCATGGTACAGGACAAGAGTTTCAATATATGTTCTATGTCAAAGCATATATATTGAGAATCTGAACAGGAATGTCTCAAGAGGGTAAATCTGGCATTCTGAATAATTAGAGCTGGTATATGGCTAATGTGTTTAGGGCCCTTGCTGCATCATGTTACACACTGGTATTACACCCGAGTACAGATTCAAATGGCATTTGTTATGCTGAGGACAACTGAAGATTCTTATGACGTGGCTGAAGGAGAATAGGGTTAAAACATAGAAAGGATGACTCTTACCGAATTAATGGGATGTGGTACGGTGTACAGGATTTTGTCAATTGGAACAGTTTTCTCCAGCAATAAAAATTAGACCTGTCTCCAGATGCTGTGTTGGCAGCTATCCTATTAGTGGGCAAGGAAGTGGTGTAAAAATCCCCTGCTTAATGTTTAAAATAGGTATATAATCACAATTCTACAGGCGGGCATAAGACATACCTTTTGTTTTTGTGGTTGTAGGTTTTAGAGAGAAGAATATGTTCCAGCGCAGAGGAATATCAAATGCGCATACGTACTGGTGATGAAAGTGTTCACCCTGGTGGGAATAATTGGCAGTGATGAGAAAACCCACCAAGGAAATATCATCGAGTCTCATGTGAGCAAATGATGGAAGAACCATCAATATGCTAAAAAACATGTGCATCATTAACTAAGAATGTGCGCACGCAAGGTAAAAGATGTTATAGATATATGACAATGCCGCAAGGGAAAGAATAACCTAGTGTATCACCACAGAGTAATCGTAATATCTGTTACCCAGCTTCTACGTTGGAGGCAGATAATTCTATGATTTGTTAAAAAGCTGTCTACAGTTTCTTAGACAAAGGAAATCAATAATATATGACTGTGCCATAGGGGAGAGAACAACCTAGTGTGTCTCCACAGAGTAGTCATAATGTATCTTACCAAGCTTGTATGTGGGAGGCTGATAGTTCTATGATTGGCTAAAATTATCTATGGCTTGTTAAACAAAGAAAATCCCTTTTACTGGGCATGTGCATATATCATGTTAACTGGTCTCTAAAGATATATCTAGGCCATAGGTAATGGTTAACATAAGAATAAAAGATAAATATAAATATATATATAAATATACATATGAATATAAGTATAAAAAATGCCTGATGTGGTCTGGCAGAAATATATATGGGAACTCCTGGCATCTAATGGAGTGTAAAGTAACCAAAACGAAAGAGCCCCACATTGACAGCTCCAAAATAAACGGTTAGAGTGCAAGTGCCCTCCCCAGAATACACTTACTTCGCCAGGTTGGTCTTGCGTGTTGTCTCCTCGGTGTCGTCTCGTAAAGTGGTTCGAGATAGACACCGTGGTATACCGGTTTAAATAACCCGCTGGATTAGTATCACCTGATGTTAATTGACAACCACGTCGCGTTTTACCCGAAAGTACGCGCCCGCCATATTAGAATGTGCAAACAGTAATGCACCAGTATAGTGAAAAGGGCGAAATAACCCCGATAACGCTTCAGTAAAATATTTATTTATTAATTTTGTTACATAAAAACGTGTTTATACATGATCAGTTGTATTTACACGCGATGTTTTAAGAAATGTATAATCGTTAAACCGAATAAATGCGGAAGCGACACCCGTGTTCTGAAAAACCGGATGAAACAAAAGATATGCGCTAGATCGGTTATTGTCCGTCTAGTGCGTAGAGCTAAGTGGCGTGCAGTTTATGTACAACATTAGCATGAAATCGAAAACGGGGAAGCAAGGTGGATGTTTGATGTGTGTGTGGGCGCCATTTTGGATCGCGACGTGGTTGTCAATTAACATCAGGTGATACTAATCCAGCGGGTTATTTAAACCGGTATACCACGGTGTCTATCTCGAACCACTTTACGAGACGACACCGAGGAGACAACACGCAAGACCAACCTGGCGAAGTAAGTGTATTCTGGGGAGGGCACTTGCACTCTAACCGTTTATTTTGGAGCTGTCAATGTGGGGCTCTTTCGTTTTGGTTACTTTACACTCCATTAGATGCCAGGAGTTCCCATATATATTTCTGCCAGACCACATCAGGCATTTTTTATACTTATATTCATATGTATATTTATATATATATTTATATTTATCTTTTATTCTTATGTTAACCATTACCTATGGCCTAGATATATCTTTAGAGACCAGTTAACATGATATATGCACATGCCCAGTACAAGGGATTTTCTTTGTTTAACAAGCCATAGATAATTTTAGCCAATCATAGAACTATCAGCCTCCCACATACAAGCTTGGTAAGATACATTATGACTACTCTGTGGAGACACACTAGGTTGTTCTCTCCCCTATGGCACAGTCATATATTATTGATTTCCTTTGTCTAAGAAACTGTAGACAGCTTTTTAACAAATCATAGAATTATCTGCCTCCAACGTAGAAGCTGGGTAACAGATATTACGATTACTCTGTGGTGATACACTAGGTTATTCTTTCCCTTGCGGCATTGTCATATATCTATAACATCTTTTACCTTGCGTGCGCACATTCTTAGTTAATGATGCACATGTTTTTTAGCATATTGATGGTTCTTCCATCATTTGCTCACATGAGACTCGATGATATTTCCTTGGTGGGTTTTCTCATCACTGCCAATTATTCCCACCAGGGTGAACACTTTCATCACCAGTACGTATGCGCATTTGATATTCCTCTGCGCTGGAACATATTCTTCTCTCTAAAACCTACAACCACAAAAACAAAAGGTATGTCTTATGCCCGCCTGTAGAATTGTGATTATATACCTATTTTAAACATTAAGCAGGGGATTTTTACACCACTTCCTTGCCCACTAATAGGATAGCTGCCAACACAGCATCTGGAGACAGGTCTAATTTTTATTGCTGGAGAAAACTGTTCCAATTGACAAAATCCTGTACACCGTACCACATCCCATTAATTCGGTAAGAGTCATCCTTTCTATGTTTTAACCCTATTCTCCTTCAGCCACGTCATAAGAATCTTCAGTTGTCCTCAGCATAACAAATGCCATTTGAATCTGTACTCGGGTGTAATACCAGTGTGTAACATGATGCAGCAAGGGCCCTAAACACATTAGCCATATACCAGCTCTAATTATTCAGAATGCCAGATTTACCCTCTTGAGACATTCCTGTTCAGATTCTCAATATATATGCTTTGACATAGAACATATATTGAAACTCTTGTCCTGTACCATGGTTTGTTTTCCTAACGAAATGTCCATAACAATACACATTTAGACCTTGCTTTTGCAGTGTTGTAAATAGTTCATGTTGTATGTAAATAATTCTGGTCAGTAAGCCATCTGCATGAAAGTGTACTTTCAGACTTGAATTTTTTTAAAGGTTGTAGAAATAAAGCCAACTTTTTATTTGTATATAGCACTTTCTAAATATGTATATATCTTTTTGTATATTTGTTGTTTGTAGCCCTGAAGAAGTCCTCTGGACGAAACGCGTTGGCTACTTTGGCTACTTTATGAAGACTGAAAATAAAGAAAGAAAAGAACACATAATGGCTTATTGATATTTTTTGACTTCTCTGATACTGTTCATTGAATATTCTGTGGTGTGCCGAACTATCTCTGTGAGTTTCTTATTGTTTTAATGTCCATAATACATTGCAATTGCACTGAAGGTTGCAGCCATTAGATTCTTATTTATACAGACCATCTGCAAAAATCACTACTTTTGTTTCCATGCTGTAAGTACTTATCCTCATTGTTGCTCTTAGAGAAATCAATTCCATATGTGGCAGAGTAGCATAAAATGCTGTACAAAAATAAAAGGCCACAACTCTACTTTGTACAATGATTAACATCCAATTTTCGTATCGCACTCCGTACTTAAATATTAGTGTCACTCCAGACAGCGCCAGGGGGAATCCCCTTCAAACCCTGGCTGTTGCAAAACCACTTCAGAGTCAATTCAAATGGGCAGGCCTTTCATTAACACACAGTGGTCTCACCTCATACATTTACAACCACTCCGGCTTGCTGAGAGTTATGTTTTTGGCTATTTTCCTGCCCGCTGTCAAGTGGGCAGGGAAACAGACTAAAGGATTGCTCTGACAGACAGGAAGCTGCATGTTTAGTAGCTCGCTGTCTGTGAGAACAATACCAGCTCTCACAGATGGTGGGGTGCCAGCTGTCCCCGAGGAAAAAGATAAGAAATTGGCAAAATAAAGGTCAGAAACTAGCAGAAAGAGGCAGAATAAAGGTCAGAAATGAGCAGAAAGAGGCAGAAAAAAGGTCAGAAACAAGCAGAAAGAAACAGAATAAAGGTCAGCAAAGAGCAGAAAAGGGCAAAATAATGTTAAGAAAAGAGAAGAAAGAGACAGAATAAAAGGTCAGAAATGAGGAGAAAGAGGCAGAATAAAGATCAGCAGTGAGCACAAAGACGAAAAGTAACGATGAGAAATTAGCAGAAATTGGCAAAAAAAGGTCAGAAATGAGCTGAAAGAGGCAAATTAAAGGTCAGCGACAAGCAGAAAGAGGCAAAATTAAAGTAAGAAATTAGCAGAAAGAATCTAAATAAAGGTGAGAAACAAGCAAAAAGAGAGGGAATAAAGATCAGCAATGGGCAGAAAGGTAAAAAACGAGCAGAGTTTGCAGAGTTTTGCCACTCAGCATGGAACGTGAGGTTCAGCAAAAAACTCTGCCACCCGCCGACACAGCAGAGTTTAATGGCATGCTCACCCCCAGACTTCGTATCCCAGCAAGTAGTGCACCATGAGGCACACTTGCACAGTGGTTGAGAAAGGAGGCAGGGCCTCCAATAAGGTCTCAGAAGTCCCATTGATGAGGACTTACTTGTTTAAACAATTGTAGTTGTTGGCCCTTAGTGACTTTAAACAGCCAAGAGTACTTCATCCCCAACCAGTAGTGCACCAGGAGGCACGTTTGTAGTGTGCTTGAGAAAGGTAATGGGCCCTCCAACAAGGTCTCAGCAATCCTACTGCAGGAGACTTACTTGTGGCACTAATAGGGGTTCTTGGCCCCCAATAACCCTTAGCAACCAAGGGGACTTTATCCCCCAACCAGAAGTGCATCCGGAGACCCTTTGCAGAGTATTTGAGAAAGGGGCTGGGTCTAAGGTGAGGTCTCAGCAATCCTGCTGTGGAGGATTTACTTGTGGCAGCAATAGAGTTCTTGGCACCAACAATCCTCAGCAGCGAAGGGGAGTTCATCCTCCACCCAGTACAGCGCCAGGAGGCGCATTTTAAGAGTGGGTGAGAAAGTGAATGGGGACGCTTACGAAAACTTAGTAATCATGCTGTGGGGAACTCACCTGTGGCAACAATTGTGTTCTTGGCCCCCAACGACCCTCAGCAGCCAAGGGGCATTCATCCCTCAACGAGTAGTGTGTCATGAGGTGCATTTACAGAATGATTCAGAAAGGGTTTGGAGCCTACAGCGAAGTCTCAGCAATCCAACTGTGCAGGGCTTACTTGTGGCAACAATAGGGTTTCTTGACCCACAACAAATCTCAGAAGCAAAGATGATTTGATCCCCCAACCAGTAGTGTGCCAGGAGGCACAATTGCAGAGTGGTTGAGAAAGGGGGTAGACCCTCCAATGAGGTCTCAGCAATCCCATTGTGGGGGAGTTACTTGTGGAAACAAAGGGAGTTCTTGGCGCCCAATGACCCTCAACAGCTAAAGAGAGTTATTCCTTCAACCAGCAGTGCACCAGGAGGCCTCTTGGCATAATGGTTGAGAAAGGGGCAACAATAGGGTTTCCTGGCCTCCAATTACCCTCACCAGTCATTATGAGGTCATACCTTAATCAGTAGTGCAGCAGGAGACCTCTTCAAAGGGGTTAAAGGGGGGGGGACTCTCAAAGAGGTCTCAGCAATACTGCTGTGGAGGATTTACTTTTGGAAACAATAGGGTTTCTTGCCCCCCACGACCCTCAGCAGCCAAGGGGACTTCATATCCCAACTAGTAGTGCGCCAGTGTTGTGTAGTTCCAACTAATCTGTAGCATCTGTGCATTTTTTGGACAACATACACTTTGGGTGAGGGGCCTAGACTAATTCCATGCATCCACGCAGGATTGGTTGGCCTACAGACCTGCTAGTTTACAGTGCCACCTTATGTCCCTGTAACCTTACCAGGGAGTGAATTGTTTCTGGAAACAATGGAAACTGTCAACCCTGACCCCTCAGGGATCATGGTAACAGATCAGAACCTCCTGCTCTTTCACTTGTGCTCTTTTGTACTCACATAAATATACAGAGAATACACAGTGGGACATTTTCAATATATTTATTGAACCAACGTCATTCTTGCATCAAAATATACATGCTGCGATATTCAGTGGACAGAAACAGATGAAAGTGATTACAAGCTCCAAAAGAGTAAATTGTAAATATAGTTCTACCATTGTGCTAATACAGTGTATGTAAGCAGGCATAGAAACAAGGCAGTAATCAGGTGTACTCCTACCATGCAAACCCTACTTTGAGTGTGTGTGTAGGTGTGTAGCTGAATATCCCCCCAGGGACAATCTAACCCCATTACCTGGTGGTAGAGAAGGTAGGAGCCCATTTTGGTCAAAACTGGACACCCCTTCATGAAGATGTCAGACCTCTGCGTGGTGAACTCTCAGCATGCAGGGATCTTCGGTGTCAGCTAAAGTGCTTCCTCTGCTAATCTTTTGGGATGCACATTATAAATTATAATCAAATTATTTATAATAGAAAGCATCCTTGTGATGTACGTATAGATTAGCAATGTTATGTATATGTAAATAGTCCTGTCGCCCAGTGGATGAAGATAGAACAACATTTGCACATTGTGCGTAAAAATGCCTTGTACATGATGTTCGAGCATCAGGATAATGTTTCGCGAAGCTAGGTGTGTAAACAGACAAAGTTTCGGAGAAACTAATTCAACATTGTCACACAAACTAATATGTGCAAAAGGTCACAGCAGAAATGTTATTGTTCATAATTATGACAAAGTAAGAAAATGTGCAGCTTCGTTAATTGGGCCTAAGCTGGGCTTATAACACCAGGAGGCATGTTTTGCTGAGTTGTTGAGAAAAGGGTTCGAGCCTCAGACGAGGTCTCAGCAATCCTGCTGTGAGGGACTAAGTAGAGGCAACAATAGGGGTTCTTCACCTCCAATGACCCTCAGCAGCCAAGAGGACTTCATTAGGGGTGTCTGAGCAACTGTCAGCTCGCTCACAGGACTCAGCAGAATTTAGCTGAGTTTTTCTGTAACTCAGCACAATTCCGCAGGGTGAAACTGTGAGAGCTCCTCCCAGGCCTATAAAAAGTTAGCTTAAAATGAGCAGAACCCATTCAGGTACTCATGCACCTACTTACAAAATAACTCAGACACTCTCACAGCCACTCACAGACCCATTTACTCATGCACCAACTCACAGACAAACCCAGACATGTATACCCACTCACAGACACCATCAGACGTTCATGCACCCACTGACAGAATTACTCATACTCTCTCACATTCACAGATATACTCAGAGACTCATGCACCGACTCACAGACCTTCTCAGAGACTCTCACACCCACTCACAGACAGACTCAAAAACTCATATACCCACTTACAGCCCTACTCATAGTCTCTCACACCCACTTACAAACCTTCTCAAACACTCATACACCTTCTAGGACACTCATGTACTCACTCACACACTCAATGTCAAGGTCACAACTAGGAAATAAAATATAAAAAAACTTACAAAGCCACTTAAAAACAAAGGTTATAGGGATGTTATAGTTATGAATTGGAATTTCAAAAACCATAGATAAAAACAAAGGTTCCAGGGACATTATAGTTAGGAAACAGAATAGAAAAAGCCTTAGAAATTCACAGAAAAAACTAAAGGTTACATGAGTGTTATAGTTAGGCTCAGATTTCACTCATAAAAAACAGTGGAATTCAGGAGTTATAGTTACCTGAGCTAACTATACTTATGCCACAGCAATGCACTTCTTATGACCTCACATATTACATCACTCATGACATGGTCAGTGACATCACTCATGACATCACTCATACATCTCAAATGATATCACTGATTACATCATCCAGGGATTGTGAGTGTCTTTGTGTATTAAATGTATATACCACGGTACAACACAAGTTAAATTAGTATACTGTTTAAAGGTACATTATTTGTTTCAATATATTTTTAATTTTCACGATGAAATCGCGATTTCCGAGGATGCACCACGAATACGATGTGTTTTTTACAAAGTGTAAAACACATACATAGACATATTTTCCATAAAGTTTCAGCCTAGATTTTTAGTAATATACTAACTTAACTTTTGACTTTGTATTCATTTGTCGAGAAAACAACATAAAAAATGCATTTTCCTTCCTCACATCAACACCAGGGGTTACGATGATGTCAGTGGTCACAAATACACATCTCGAAGTGTAAAACAGATATAAAGAGAAATTTTATACAAGAATTGAGTCTAGCTGTTTAGTAACATATTGGTTTAACTTTATTTTGACAACCATTTGTCAAAAACAAGTTTGAAAAAATAACTTTCAACATCGGTACTCACGAAAAGAGCATAACAAACAAACAAAAAAGGTCATTGGTTTACACAGTTTTACAGCTAAATTGGTGAAGTATAGCATATGTGAGAAGACATGATCTCGGGCACAGCAAAAATATATTCATGTGGTAAGCAAGTATGTTGTACCACTTGAAAACGTACCACAAGAAGCAACTTAAAATTGCAGAGAGAGAGAGGGAGAGAGAAAGAGAGGGCTCATCAGCCTCTAGACCTACAGCCTATGCTCCTGATGGCAAACGTCCAGCTGAACTGGAGAGATGATGCAGTGCAATGTCAACAGAACTAAAACATGTTGCTACCTTCTGCATGGAATGTAACACCATTGGAGCAATTTGTGGATGTCATTTTGCATAATTGAAAAACCATACTTTTTAATTATTTTTCATTTTTTTCATGCAGCAGTTCAACCACTGAAAAAATATAAACAAAGAAAAATGTATTAGGATTTTATTTTGAACAATAGCCAACCAAAACAAGATACAATGGTGAAGTAGTAAAGAGACTTCTTAGATGCAACTTAAGCCTGCTGGTATTTTAGTACTTCCATTTAGCTTGAATCTATAGTAGGAGACTGCAGTTCTGTAATTTTTAATAAATTCCTTGCTTTCAATAAAAAAGAGTCTTCTGTTTCTAAAAGCTGGCTGAACACAGTACCCCTAATAGACCAAATAATGTCTCAGACACACATCATTCACATACATGTTGACACAATATCACATTCTGTTGACTTAAATTGTCTTTAGAACTTTGGTTCTCCAAATAGCAGGTATGAGGGTGGGTAACTTTTTAGGTACTCGTGATTTGAATGTTTTTCTATGTCATTGCACTTTGCTTATCCTCTTTTACATACATCTTAAATATAGTGTATACTGTGTAGAGGTTATAATAACTCCTTCATGAATTATGATTGCTATAGTTGTGAAAGTTCTTTTTGAAATGAAAAATTTCCAGCTACAAAGTTTGTAATTGCAGTTTCCAATTTAGTACCATCCTCTCTACATCGTTACAGCATGACTGTGACATTTTTTTAATAACTTTGTAATAACAATATAGAGCTAAGTTCTGAACTGCAATTTAGAAAGGTCATATCTTGAGGGGCGTTATTGCTTACATTCTTAAAGGCTACAGCTTTACAATTGGGTAACATCAAGTAGAGAAATCGTTCCAAATGTATTTCAGTCCTAGAGGTGAATTCACAATCTTCACAGTCATAGTTCCATTTATACGTTAAACCAAATAATTCATTGATATTCACATCCTCTTCCTCTAATAGTCCTAGCTTATCATAAAAAAATTATTGAGCATCCCACTGAACATTTTGAGAAAACACTACTAATCCAATACAGTACTCCACCCTTTAGACCTTTCTGCTTCTCTGTTGGTGGTAACTTGCTTGTCTTTGGCTCTTTACGGACTATAGCCTGAAATTAATATATATTTTGGATAGGAATTGACTCATAAACATTTAAATCCTTGAAGTGCTTCCGAAATGGGAACTAGTACTAACTTGTTATGTACAGCTCTAGCTGGCATTTTATTTGCTCTAGTTTATTGTAACATTGCAGAGTCCTGCTCTGGACAAAAGAAACACAACTGCACATCATCACAAACCTTTTCTACCTCTGCGACAGTACTATGCAGAAGTGCTCTATTCAATTATTCTTAACATAAAGCAGGAGTTTTGATATAGTACAGCCTCCTAACTAAAGTTCACATTGTTGAGTGGTGTACAGCTAACATCCTGAAATGATGAAAGGTGCTTTGGCACACTTTCTTTGATATTCAAGCTAGTGACTGTCCCTTAAAACGTGTATGCTTTCTAACCTGGCAAATGTCCAATCCTTGTAATGTACAATTTGTAGACTCTTATTCTTTCTGATTGTTTGCTTTCTATTTTCATTATTTTGTAATTTTTGCAGGTGTCTTCAAGTAAAAAGAGGGTCCCTGAGTAGCTAAATATATTTGGAGAAGAATCAAGGGAAGGATACAAGTAGCAAAATTACATAAAGACTTCTACAAAACCTGCATATGAAAACAATGTGTTTCTGATATGAAGATACCATACCTCAGACCAGTCAGATTTTTCTTTGCAAGTGTGTACATCAATGTTTAAGAAATTACATTGTTCTCTTACCAGTAGCTCTTTTTCTTTCACCACTTTTTCTGATTTTGCTCCTTTTGTGTCTCAGTTAGGCATAGATATTGTAGTTGCTTCTATTGCTTTTTCATCCAAACTTTTGTAGGCATTCGGACTGTCAGTATTTATGCAAATATTGTTCTATAAATAAAAATAGGTATATTTTAATTTTTACTACAGCCAATGTACAGCGCTATGAGACCTAAGGGTGACCTACGCGCTATACAAATTAAAATACATAACATAACCTAACAATGTACAAACTAATTTACTACTGACTTACATATGACACAAAAACTCTTTTTATGCTATGTTGCAATTTCAAATCTACAGTTTAACATAGCTTTAAACTACATGTAATTACTTCAATATAACAAACCACATGCTTTCCCATAGGGAGACATTGTTTACATTGAATGCCCTACAATGCATTCCATTACAACGCAGTTGTTACAACAAACAAGTTACAACTCAAGCCATTACATCGCAAGTCATATCAACGACTTGCCATAGGGGGCACGCTGGTGTTGGATTTACAATCCAACACCTTCCCTGTTGTTGTACAAACTGGAGTAGGAATAGTAATTTATACTATTCCTAAGTCCAGCGCGCCCCCTACAGCAAGTTGTTGAAATGACTTGCGATGTAATGGTAGGCATTGTAACAATGTGGTCATTGTAACGACCAGGTTGTACTGGAACTTGTTGTAGTGCATTCAATGTAAAGGGATATATTACTTCCGATACAACCTCACTCACACTCACATTACAAATGCACCATTATTTTGACCTCACATATTACATCACTCATGACATGGTCAGTCACATCACTGATGACATCTCTCATGGCATCTGAAATGACATCACTGATGATATCATCCAGACAGAGACACACCCACTTACACCCCTATAAAATATGTCATATACCCACTCCCACACAATCACTAACAAACTAATTCACAGAACCCATACAGACACACACACATCTCATCACTCATCCATACAGCCAGTAACACATCAACTCATCCATAGAGACACTAACGGAACCCTTAATTCACATATACAGCCAATTATGCAACTATTCACTTACCAATACAACCAGTCACTGATTTAATTATAGAGACATAGACACATTTCAACACTAACTCATACACCTATACAGCTACTGACACAGTATCAATCGATCATTCAATCCATCATATCATTTGTAAAGCGCACTACTCACCCATGAGTGTCTCAAGGCACTGGGTGGGGAATGCTACTACTGCTTGAAAATACAGGACTTGAGGAGTTTTCTGAAGGTCAGCAGGTCTTGGGTCTGCCGTAGGTGGATGGGGAGGGTGTTCCAGTTCTTGGCGGCGAGGTGGAAGAACAATCTGCCACCAGAGGTCGCTCTTCAGAAGTGCGTGACTGTGGCGAGGGTGAGGTCGGCGAAGCGGAGCTGGCGGGTGGGGGTGTATAAGTTGAGTCATCTGTTGAGGTACATTGGTCCGGTGTTGTGGAGTGCCTTGTGTGCGAGGGTGAGGAGCTTGAAGGTTATCCTCTTGTTGACCAGGAGCCAGTGCAGGTCTCTCATATGGGGTGTGATGTGGCTGTAGTGAGGGATGTTGAGGATCAGGAATGCAGAAGTGTTCTAGATGCGTTGGAGCGGTCTAAGGAGTTTGGCCGAGGCTCCTGCATAGAGGGCGTTTCTGTAGTCCAACCTGCTGCTGACGAGGGCCTGGGTGACCGTTCTTCGTAGTGTGTGGTAGCAGAGCGTGTTGAAGCGGCTGACAGGTCCAGGAGGATGAGGACCGCTGTTTCTCCATTGTCCAGCAGGGACTTGATGTCATCGGTTGCGCGATGGTGGTCATGGGGGTGGAGGTCTCAGTAGTTATTGGGGCGGTCCTAGCATTGAAGCTGTCATGAACGTCTGCGATCTTGCGGTGGAAGAAGATGGCCAGCGAGTCGCACAGATCTTGCGAGTGTCGGATGTCGTTGGTGTTGAAGCTGGGGTTGGAGAGTTCCTTCACGATGTTGAATAGCTCTTTGCTGTTATGCTCATTGTTGTATGGCGGTCTTTGAAGGAGGCCCTTTTGGCGGATCCGATGAGGTGATGGTGTCATGCTGGTGGCGTTCTTGTGGGTTGCGTGGCTGTCCGGTGTTCGTTCACGGAGCCAGATCTTCTCCAGCTTTCGGCAGGTTTGCTTGGAGGCCTGGAGGTCTTCAATGAACCAGCTGGCTTTCTTGTTGGTGTGACTGTTGAAGGGTTTCTTGATTGGGGTAATGGTGTTGGCGCAGTCATTGATCCACTGTCTGAGGTTGCGGGCAGTGGTGTCAGGGTTGGTGGGGTCGGCGGGTGGGCTGGTAGCTGGTCTACGGTGACTTTGCTCTAGCAGCGGCGAGGCATCTGTTAGGTACAGTGGTGCATGGTGGGTTTCTTGAATGTGAAGTGGATGCAGCGATGGTCGGTCCAGTGGAGCTCGGTGGTGTGGTTGATGTGGGGGCTTGCGGAGAATATGGGGTTGAGTGCGTGACCGGCGGAGTGGGTGGGTGTTGTGACGAGTTGTCTGAGTCCACGGTTGGCTAGGTTGTCGATCAGGGTGGTGGAGTTGGTGTCGCTGTTGTTCTCAAGGTGGAAGCACAGGTGACTGAGGAGGATGTAGTCCATGGAGGCAGGGGGCGGGTGTGCTGACGAAGTTGGCAATGGAGTCGCTGAACTGTGGACGGGGTCCGGGGGTGTGTAGAGGAGGGTTCCTCTGAGGGTGGTGTTGGGGTCAGTGTGGATCTGGAAGTGCAGGTGTTCAGCGGTGCCTAGGGTGTCGGCGGTGTTGATCGACACTCTGAAAGTGTTCCTGTGGACAATGGCGATTCCTCCTCCTGCTCAGTTGGTGTGGTCCCTGCGGGTGATCTTGTAGCCTTGCGTGACGGCTATGGCTATGTCGGGTGCCAATGCAGGGTTCAGCCAGGTCTCCGCCAGAAAGGCGACGTATGGGGAGGTTGAGTCGAGTCGGGCACCGGAGTTCAACGGCGTGTTTGCGGGCAGAGCAGGTGTTGAGAAGGATGCATATGAGGTGTTTGGGTTCTTTCCTGGTCGGCAGCATGGTGGGGTGGATGCTTGTGAAGGAGGTGAAAGCTGCGTGGGTGTGCTTTGGGGCGGCCAGGAAGCAGGTGTGTTATCGTCCGCTGTTGAGTGCGTGTAGCATTCTGCCATCGTAGCGATGTTGGGCATCGTGGCGTTCATGGGGTCCAGGGATCCGGGCGCTGGGTGCGGTCCAGGAGCGGACAGGCACAGGCGGGCTTGCCTTAGGTGCTGCACCCACTGTGCACGCTACTGAGACCTCCATATGAGGGGATGTGGGAGGGAGGAGCAGCTGGGAGGTGGGAGCGGGCGGCGAATGGGATTGCAAGGGGGCAGGGCCGCAGGGAAGCAGTGGCAGGAAAAACGGCCGGGGGTCGGAGGAGAACAGGCGCAGAGGAATAAAAACAAGTCTGGGCAAGAAAGCAAGTACAGGCACAGAGGAATGAAAACAAGTCTGGGCAAGAAAGCAAGTACAGGCACAGAGGAATAAAAACAAATCTGGGAAAGAAAGCAAGTACAGGCACAGAGGAATAAAAACAAGTCTAGGCAAGAAAGCAATTACAGGCTCAGAGGAATAAAAACAAGTCTGGGCAAGAAAGCAAGTACAGGCAGAGAGGAAAAAAACAAGATTAGGCAAAAACAATGCAGGCAGAGCTGTGCAGCAGCGTGGGGATCGACATGCCTGCGAGCAGGGTCAGAGGTAAGTGGTCGCTCCATGAGTTAGCCATACACCTGCTTACACACCTACTCACTCACCCATACAAAGGCCAATTTATCCCTAATGTAGTACATTTCTAAATGAACATCAACCAAAGTGTAGAAGTACATACAGTGTCTCAATTATGTAAAATGAAAAACCAAACATAAGAGAGAGCTATTTGTGGGCATGTCTACTGCTGTGTCAGTGGCAGATGTAGTATCTTCATACTTTTGTACTTAGATGCATCATCTTTTAAATTTTGGGAAATGGTGCATATAAAAATCTGCATATTAATCTCTTTCAGACCATATAGCTCACTAATTCTGCCAAGTACATGCAGAGAGTGTGTGACAGGTTGCATATATAATTCACCAGATGGTTCTAAAAGACTACATATTCCTCACTAAAACTTGTAGATACATGGGCTTGTGGTTGAGTACATCAGTACTCCCTTGTTTATTGAATGAGTGTATAGGTAGTGCCTTGGTGATTCCTTAAGGATACAGTTCCTGTCTCAATGATTCCCTGAGTATGTGGGAACTTTGTGGGTCATTACATATCTGCATAGTAATTTCCTGAGTGTTTCCATGAGTATATCACTAATATCTGGGTGTTTGAATGAGTGCATGAGCAGTGCCTGAATAATTAGATAAGTGCATGACAAATGTCTCAATAATTCAATACATGCATAGATAGAGGTTTGATGCTTAAATGAGTGCAAATCTAGTGCCTGGATGATTACAGGAGTGTATGCATAGTATATAGGCGATTTATAGAGTGCATGGATAGTGTGTCTGTGATTGTTTAAGTGTATGCTTAACACCTGACAGATTGGATGAGTGAATGAGTAATGTTTCAGTGATTGATTGAGTACATGGGTGCTGCCCATCTGTTTTTGGTTGAGTGAGCAGGTAGTGCCTGGGTGATTAGATAAATAGATAGGCAGTGCCTGGATAATTGAATTAGTACAACAGGAGTGCCTGGCTGATTAGATGAGTGCATGAGCATGACTAGTGTCTGAGTGATTGCATGAGTCCATTGTTAAAGCTTAAGTGCTTGGATGAAAGCAAGTGTACTACTGGGATAATGGTATTAATGCAACAGTATTGCAGCATGAATTAAATAGGTGCATCGGTGCTGGCTGGGTGATAGGTTGACTGCAATAGTACTGCCTGCGTAACTGGATGACTGCATGGGTTGTGCCTCATCATTTGGATGAATGCATTGGTTGCAGGTGGGTGTTTAGACTAGTGCATGGTTGTGTCTAAGTGTTTGAATGACTCCATAGATACAGTTTTGGTGATTGTATAAGTGAATAGTTAGTGCCAGGGTGATTAGATGAATGCATGGGTAGTGCCTCCATAGTTCAATGACTACATAATTACTGCCTGTGTCATTGGAAGAGTGCATGTGTAGTGGCTGGGTGTTTGAATGAGTATGTGGATAGTGCATGAGTGATTCCATGACTGCCTGAGTTGTGGCTGGGTGATTTAATAAGAGACTGCGTAGTACCTGGCTAACTGTGAAAGTACCTCCATTGCTGTTAGATACATAACAGTTGTGATTATGTATGTGACTCATTGTTTAAGCCATTCTGTCAGTATCGAACTATCTATTTTAGTGTATCTATTCTTTGCTAATTAACTCTGTGTGAGTGAAGTCTGCATTTCACACTTGATATATAATTGGATACAAGTCTGTTAAAGAGCACACATTGTTCAGTTGCTTTGCATGCACATGCATCAGTAACTTTCTAAAAAGGAAAACAACAATGCTCACTTTTTTGAAAAGCACAAAACCTTTTCTTATAGGTATACCACATCATTTTTTTAAATATTTCTTGTGCCTTTAGAACATATATTCAGCATTTCTCAAAGCAAAGTTACACAGCAAGTGAAGCTAGCACAAGAACTATCAACAGACATTCTGCAATTTTAACTCTTCCCAAATGTAAACACTGCCTGTTTGAAGAAATACACCACCTTCAGCATATACATGAAACATTCAAAAGCCTTAAAGAACATAGGTCACCATGTAACTATATCTGTGATTTCATAATAGATGTACATCTTCATGCCATCTTTCCAAAAAGATATAGTTCTCTACATCTTTGAGTAAACTCAATAGTCTCATTGTTACATGCATAAACCATAGCTCACCATATAAACATATGCAAACCAGTCATATAATTTACCACATTGACAAATACTTTCTAAACCATGATGTGTATTACTACTTTATATTTCATATACAGGTGCATTTTAAAGGCATTTCCAATTTAAACTTTCAACAGTACTATCATCTTAAATAAATACCTTCTGCCAGATACAGTTCATCTAATATATTTTTTTATATTACTGTGATACTCTTTTTTTTATCTAACTCCCATATCCATCTTCATTTCTAATGGAAATGTATTTAAATAATTAAAAAGTTATGTACATACCAGTGAATTGAATTTGTAGATTATATTGTTGTTTTGGTTTTTTCTGGATAGTTTTAACACAGTTAGGATTTGTAAAAACTGAGCACTAGAATGGTACACTACTCTCGTTCAAAGCAACTATAAAATGGCAACCTCTTCAACTTTCCACTGTATGATCATGATAAAGGAAGCAAATGTAATCATGTCTTTCATTTTAGACTACTCTATCTCCAATTGTGAATGGTTATCATCTATCAACCCTTTCCCTCTCTTCCAGAAAGAGATTTCTATCTATGCTAATTCATGATGTTCTTTCGATGATCACGGAATAAAAAAACTAGAGTCCAAACCTATATTTATCTTCTGTTTTTACAAATTTAACTACTGACGAAAAGTTTATTACATGGTCCTGAATTGTAAATTACAGTTTATCATTACTTAAACGGTATCATAACTCCCCAACTTTAAAAAAAAGAATTTCTGTCTTTTTAACACCCTTCACCCACAAAACACTCTTAGTTCAGTGTATCTCGCAACCTAGTGGAACCAGTGGGTCAAACGTTCACTTCACATTTTAGAAGGAACATGTTGCTTCAATAATGAGATACAGCAGGTGTGGTTTACTCCACTGATTTAAAAGCATATCCATGAAACAACAGCCAATAATAGGACTTCTTGTTAATGCATCAAACACATTACCTAATTTTATTCACTTACATGTTGACAGCATCCAATGACATTTTTTTAATTAAAAGAAAACGCCTCCATTTTAACTGCTTTTCATTTGATAAACTACGTCATTCAGCTCCAGCCTTCTCCAGACTGCTATTGCTACTTCACTTGAAAATGCTTAGAGTGTGAATTGTTGGCCACAACTATGTCTATTGGGCTAAAGAGGCTGCAGAAAATAGAGTTATTGGCAGACACTTGGGTTCGCCAAATGTGGGGATTGCTTAGTTTGGCCAGATAGGGTTAAGGTTTCATCAGTTGCTGGCTTTGGTTAAAATCATTGTGGACTACCGAGCTCCTTACCTCATGATTGTGCACTGTGGTGGCAATGACCTAGGCATAGTTGACTGGGGTAGGGCGGGAAATCCTAATAAAAGATACCTTTGCAGAACTGATGTCACTTTTCCCTCACACGCTCTTGGTGCACTTTAATATTTGCCAAAGACCGAAATGAAAGTGGTCAAATCATTTCTGTCCACATATTGACAAAGCTAGAAAATATGTTAATAAAACTGCTCCTGCATTCCTTAGAGAACATAACAAGGGGTCTGCATAATCTGCATTTTGACATGCATGGAATTTATAGAAATGATGGAGTGCACTTTACAGATGAAGACAATAGGTTGTTCCTAAGTAACCTGAAACTCTGCATCCAGTCTTATGTGTAGCTGCTATACACATAATCAACACTAAGGCTTTTGTCAGTGCCACCCTAGTATCCGAAATATTGATAATTTTTTATTAAAGATCCTTTTTAGGGGGGGATCTTCACAATGATGTTGTGATGGTCGCAAATAAGTTAACGGCCACCAGCACATGCAGAAATAATAATTTTACAAAATCCATTCTAAACATTGCATTGCACATATTACTATATACATGGTTCTTAAAAAACATATTTAAACTCATGTTTTTGTACTAAAACCTATTTTCTGTGTTTGTGACTATTCAGGTTATCGCAATGATGTAATTTACAACGACACTCGCACCTCTTTCCTAGAGTGTAAAACCCATATGTGTGCACATATTATAGTATTTTTGGCACTAGGGGTTTATTACTGTACAGTCCAAACTCATGTTTTTCTAGTGAGTTTCTAAAAAAAAACATCTCTAAAAACTATTTTCGTTTTTTTGCAGTGACGCCGGGAGTCGCGATGACGTCAGTAACCACAATCACACTGGATATGTTGTCAAAACACAAAGCAAGAGCAGAAATTCAATAGACACCACCACATTAAAAAATGACAACTATATAATTCATTCTAACCATCACACTAAATCAATCTCTATCTAAATACCTCTATAAAAACATTTATTAGTCTCTCAATATATCTATAACATTGTGTATTAATGATTCACTGAGTTATGTGAGTGAGCAAATAAGTCCCCTAGTGGTTCTGTGACTGGTTGCATGAGCCCTTCACTAGGTCTATAAGTGGATGCATACCTCTCTAAGTGGGTATATGAATCAGTGCATGAGTAATTCAGTGAGTTTGTGTGTGTCTAAGTCTCTGCCTGGGTATACAACTGGGTGTGTGAGTATCTGAGTGAGTATGTGAATGGGTACATGAGTCTATGAGTGAGTGCATAAATGCCTGAGTGGGTCTGTCAATCAGTGGGTGTGTGAGTGGAAACATAAGTATCTCAGTGCAACTGTGAGTTGGCGTGTGAGTGTCTGAGTGGGTCCACGGGTGCATGAGTTTCTGAGTGGGTCTGGAAGTGGGTATATAAGTCTTTTTACTCTGTATGTGAATATGCGCATGAGTCTCTATGTGTACCTGTAAGTGGGTGCATGAGCCTCTAAATGCTTATCTCAGTGCACACATAGATCTCTGAGTGAGTCTGTTAGTGGGTGCATTAGTGTCTGAGTGGACATGTTAGTAGGTGTATGAGTGGATATGTGAGTAAGTACATAAGTCTGTGATTGTGACCTGTGAGGGTGTGTACATAAACATAGATACTTTTGTTTTATGTTTCCACAAATATTCGCTGTGAAATTGCAATAGTCATGATGTCTCTGTGACACAAGAGGGTCAAGCTTGCAGTCGTGGGCGTATATCGTGGTGATTAAAAATGCTCCATTTTGCACACATAACTTGTGTCACTAACACCCCCATTCCTCAAACATGGGGTCAGAGTATCTCTACCCTGACCCCTTATGTTAGCTTTGACACCAATTTTCAGCCCTTGGAACCGTTTGCGATCAATAAAATGGCAGCCGCAACTTTCTGTTCAGATTGAGCCCAGCCAATCACAGCATTCCCGCTGGTGCATGCTTTCATGATTCACCACCAAATCATTGTGAAATATCCGCCAAGATCACAAAATTGCCACAAAATGTCTGCTGCCAGAGAACATACTGCGGGAGAGGAGAGAAGTTGAAAAAGCAGTATGGTAGGCTTACATTTTACTAAACCAGTCATCCTCAAACCTGGAATTAAAAACCTTTTAGTATATACCCAATTTTTCTTAACCCCAAAGCAAATTCCCACCAGCCTTTCCATGGCGGCATCACCACCAAGGAAAGGCCCTGAAATCTCAACATCCTAATATGGTTGGAGGTGCCTGCTAGACCCCACCACCATATTTGAGCCCCAGCTCCACCCGGCAGGCAATCGAAACTATTGCCAACCGGTGGAAAAGAGGTGGATGGACTTCCCATTCACCACAATACCCACCACCATCGTAATATGGCAGTGTGTAATTCACGTTACAATGGTGTGACAGTCGCCACCGCCAGCACGGCAGTGGCGATAGTTAGGCCATCATAATCAGCCAGCCCCTAAGACTTCTTAGGTGAAAAATTTTACTATAAACATCAAATTGTACCTACAACATGGTACAATGTTCAGTAAGGTTATGAATTTAGAGCTGCCATTCATTTACTTTTGTAACTAAGGCTAGTTTTTGTAGCAAACTACAAGAGCCCAGGTGGTTGTTAAGTTAGTCACCTTTATCTTTTCTTGTGTTTTTTCTTTATGCTGGTCTCATATTTGTTGTAAGGCATCTTTTTCACAACCCAAATTGTAAACTTCAATGCCTCAAGTGCCTTTGTAATCATGAACATCATTGAGGGGTCACCAGTGTTCGTAGCTGTGACTCCAAGCTTGCCCCTTGCTGCCCCTGGCACTGACTTTGCAATCCCTGGTCTCCTCCATCTTAATGGCAGTGCCAGGGACGGATGCAACATATGGCTCTGATGAGCTTTGTTTACTTTCTGTTGATATGCAATTGCTCTAGGAAATTTCAATTCATTACAATGCGTATCACACTTCCAAATGCATCTATTTCAGGAAACAAAAATGTGCAGACTTAATGAATTCAAATGTTATCCTACTGGCTGCATAATAAACACCCTAATTTCAGAGATCTACCTGCTTTCAATTTTGCACACACCCCAAGACCTCATATAATGCGGTTAGACACCCTAACTGATCTGTTTCCAAAGGCCGCATGGCTTTTGATAAATGTAATTATTTCATTTACATATCCTTGCAGGAACAATATTCCTTCTTTGAAGCCCGAGCTCCTTCTGATGTCCATTGCAAAACAAAACACGTATTGATAAGTTCAATAGGTCTAGCTTTAACTGCTGATGTTTTGCCTTTCCATTGCTTGAGTTCATCAGAATAGTTTTTTGTAAATATTTTCCTCAAAAACAATTAAATAAAGGCTAATTAAACATGCTCAAACATGCATGGGAACATTTTCAATTAAAAAAACATTGAAATGGCCACTTATCTTTGCACAGTTCAGGTGCACAGGTGGCTAATCTAGACTAGCTTTTATGATCCCATTTTACAGACACAAATTTGAAAGAGCGGAAAAGGAAAAATTGTACTTAGCTGAAAGCATCGTGTTTAAGAGAATGAGATCATTCACTGGGCCACACAGTATCACAAACCGCTGAAACATTGTAGTAGGACCTAGTATTAATATTATTTCATGCCATCCCCCGGTGTTCTTGGAATGCCCTGGGGTCCTATGATGTCACTTAGTGTGATGTCAATCTAGTCAAAGGGTGTGATGCCACTTCCACTAACACTGGCTTCTTGGTGGTTTGATGTCCTAGTTTATATTATTATTATGAATATATGTTACTGATCATGTATTATGACTAGGAGTGGGCAAACTCCTCCATGCGGCGGAATCTGATTTTTTTTTTGCCAAACTCCACACTCCCAACAGATTGCGAATTTGGTAAACTCGACCAAGTCCGCTGGCTGAGCGGAGTTTACGACCCACCCCTATCTATTACAAGCCCTCCTAGTTTAGCTACCACCATACTTTTTTAATGAATGTGATGCTTCTACCTCCCCTCATATTGGGACATAGAAGACCTAGACGTGCTCTCTGGTTCTTCCAACTCCCACTGGAAAGAGGAGTAAGAGCTTTCCCTAACTTTCAGTTTCCTTTTTATTACTGTGAAGGACTGGACATGCAATAAACAAAACCTGTACTATATGTGCCCACTAGTCCCCTAATGACTGAGAATTATTTTGAGGTGCCTCCCTCACTAGGCCTATTTTGCATTTTTAATCTCAAGCAATACCTGAGGAATATAAATGTATGGTTATTACAGCTTCATGAAAAGAATGGCAGGATATCTTCATACATCTTAAGGTTAAAAAATTCCATAAAATCAATACACAGTTGCAGAGAGTTTTTTTTAGAAGGATTCTTTCTCCATTGGCTAACTAAATATTTTCATCAAATCAAAATAGAGAGAGAGGACTAGATAAGCTAGTCCAGATCCCCTAGGTTATATGTAGATTATCAAGAAGGACTAGCTATGTTGTGTAAAGAGACTCAATGGGTACGTATGTTGGCAAACCATTTGGTTTGGTCATGAAGCCCTCACCCACCAACCTAGTTGGTGGCATGCTTTATCATCGGGCCCACCACAGTGACATCGAATGTGTCCCGGGTTTGCTTCGACTCCAGATTACTGAGGAGCTGGTATACTTGCTGAGTGTGCAGTGTTGGTGAATGTGAAAGTGAAGTATTAAAAGCTATACAGTGGGTCCCAGTACCTGAGGGTGTATGGATAAACTTTAATTACTGGGCCCCTGTTAGCAACTAAAAAGGCAAACGGACGCGTTGGAGTGAATTAGGACCTCCTTCGTCCTGTGCGGTCTACATGTTTCAGCCAGGCCTTTTATTTACAATTGGCTTTCCTCAGGACCAATGAGTATGTGAAGGTATCCCTGCCTAATCATAAAAAACTCATTTTTTCCTCTTGTAAAACCCAACATCCCAGTCTGAATTTCACGCTTAAACATTGCCACTTGAATGGACCACACCTTGCGGGTCCCCCTCCCTACCCCCAATCCCCAGAGAGGCATACGGACTCCCACTCCAATACAAGTTTTACTCATAAACTGCAATGCATTATTGGGAGATGTAGTCAGAAGTAAAACATGTCAGAACAGTCAGTCCATCAATCCCAAAGGCATGTGACACCAATTAGCAATTAGCAAGCAGAGGACAGTCAGTGTGATTGGCAGGCATTACATTTATTATTATGCAAATGCTGTCAGATAAGTAAGTATATGTATATTCTGTCTTCACAGGTGAGCCATCTTGCAGGGCAGCAGAGGAAAGCCACCCAGGACAGAGAAGAGACAAGAGGAGGAGGTCCAGTCACCTGCAAGGCATACCACCCCACCACCACCATCGCCACCATCATCACCACCACCACCACCACCACCATCACCACCACCATCACCACTGCCACCATCAATGCCACCACACCGACAGGCAGGAGGCATGCTGTGGCCACCCTCCAGCAGATGGAGGTGTCTGAGGAGGACAGCACAGGAGAACAACAGTCCACAGTGGCTGAGGATGCCAGCAGGGCACGATCACAGTCCCCCATAGAGAACGCCCATGCAAGTTTCAGATACCGCAGGGCAAGGGCAGCCAGTCCTTACTTCCAGGGCAAAGATGACAGTGCGTTTGCTGGCCTTGAAGGTAAAATGCTGAAGGTCCAGCACCTGCAAGGAAGAGCAATCAGGTCAGTGTATGGGGAGATGGCACATATGAATTCCCACATGCACCGCATAGAGAAGGCCATCAGTGCCATGAACTCCACCATGGCTGAGGGCATGAGTGACGTGGCTGAGGCTGTGAGGCTGCTTTGCAGCAAGTTAGATAAACTTGATATTTACACCAAAGCAGTGAACCACCTCTCCACTGCAACCTCTCTCATGTGCAGACTCTTAGTGGCCATGCAGGAGGAGATGGCACACTGCAGTCGTGATGTGGCTACGGGGCTAGTCACAGTGACCACTGCACTTGAAGTGCTCCAAATAGACAAGGTGGCCACTGCAGGTGATAGGGGTGAAAGTGAAGAAGCTACTAGTCGTAGTAGTATCACTCCCCTTCCCACAGAGTCCAGGATGCACAGTGAACAGCACAGCGCTGGCTCTGGACAGACTGGCAGTGTGGTCAGTGGGGCAAAGGAACGTGGCAGTGCAGCGTGTGGGCGCAAGAAGTAGAGTCAGCCATGATATGGTTGTACTCAAATGGGTGATGTAACCCATGTTTGTATGGACACTGCTCTTGATCTTAGTATTGTGCTATGATCATTAAACACCATCACTCACATGCAGTAACTGGCTATGTCTCCTTACTTACTCAGAAATAGTTGCCTGTTTGTGTCTCCGATCTGGTGCTGCTGCCACACCTGCTGCACTGTGCTCTGGCTGTGGACAGTCCTCACCCTCATCCTCAGAGTAAGTTAGTTCCACTGCTGTTCCTTTCTTTGTGGCAAGGTTATGCAGCATTGTACATGTTGCTATTATTTTGTAGCCGATGATGGGGCGGTACTGACGTGCACCTCCACTTTTGTGGAGGCAACAGAACCTGCTTTTTAGTAGTCCAAAGGTGCGCTCCACAATGTTGCACGTGCTTTTATGTGCCACATTGTATCTCCCCTCACTTCGGGTGGATGGGTTGAGGTATGTAGTTAGGATAGACAACTGCAGGGCATGTGCACGGTCAGCTAAATGGGAACATGCCATTAATTTGTGTCACCAATACATTCATCCAAGGTATATATCAGGGTGTGTCACATTGATTTACCTAGCAGGTATCCTTCTCCGAATTCACCTGCAGCCAGACGTGTGTAGATCCAACTGTTCCTGAACATGTAGGAGTCATGAGTACTCCCTGGAAATTTGGCTTACAATGTCAGTGATGATGTAGTCTGCATCACATATCACCTGCACGTTGATGGAATGCGTGGATTTGCGGTTGCGGTATATGTATTCTGTAGCAAAAGTTGAGCAGATTGGTATGTGTGTCTCATCAATGCACCCTATTACATTTGGGAACTGTGCCTTTTGGTAGAAATCCAGCTTTGTCTTCTGCAGTTCCACCTGTGTGTTGGGGAAGTGCATGTAGTGATGCATTCTCTGCATCATGGCATCCTAAAAGGAGTTGAAGAAACGGGACAAGCAACTCTGTGACACACCACTTGCCATAGCTATCATACCCTGGTAACTTCCTGATGCGAGTAGGTGCAGGCTACAGAGCACCTGCACATGTGTTGGTATGGCGTGTGCCCTTGATGTCTGATGCTCCAGGTATGGGTGCAAGTCCTGTATCAGGTCTAGGATGGTTTGTGGGTGTAGCCTGTACCTCTCATGAATATCTGCCTCAGTCATTTGGAACCGTGTGACACGCAGTGCGTACACACGCTCTTCCCCTCTCTAGACCCTCGGTCCTGCTACCCGCAAACGTAGTCGCCTTGCTATTACGTAGAGGGCCGCCAATGTGTTCACACTGTTGCATTTTGGGGCTGTTTTTATACAGTGCACTTGATTACCACCTGCTCTGGGTCAGAGGTAATTACCGATTCTTAAATACCAATTTATAACAAATTCAGTATTACCAATTTTATGTACATCGCATTAGCGATTTGTTACCGATTTCTTATTTACCGATTCGGTGTTTTGGTGTATGCTGATCAGTAAATAAGGAATTGATGGCATTCGGTAATACCTATATCGCACATGGCAAGATACCGGTCTGTAACGCTGACATTTACCATTTTTCAGCGTTACTGACCGGTAGTTAGCCACCTACATCTGGCCCTATGTTATTAATATCGATTTTTATATTATTGTAATGTATTTTATTATGTTTTTAATGTGTTTATGTTATATGTGTTTTGTTAAGTGTTCTACTTGTTTTCAAATATATGTATACAATTTTTATATGTTAATAATGTTTTTTAGTTATTTTTGTTTTTTAGTACCGTAGCGAGTTGTCGGTTTATATGGGAATAGGGTGGGAAGTAATTTAATTCTACTAAATTAATTATTATTTTTTGGGAATTATAAATTAATTTTAAATATTTTTTACGTTTAAGTTCTGAAGCAGGTTGTGGGTATCTAGGGGAATGGGGTGGTAAATAATTTAACTGTATTTAAGTAATAATTCATTTTTAATAATTGGTATTGATAAATATATCATTGTTAATTAATTAATAATTCCTCATGAATTTTCATCAATTGGTAATGAATTTTGATTAATTGATAATTATGTCAAGTGTATTATTTTATTATTGGAGGGTGTTGTGCGTTTATAGGAGAATAGCGTTGAAATCTAATTAAGTAATTTTAAACCCTGGGCGTAGTATGCGTAGTGGGGCTACGCGAAGCTACGCAAAGCGGGCATGAAACTACGCCCACCTACGCACCTCGCTTAGCCCCACTACGCGCCGCCTGCCCTCCTCCCCTCCATACCTAATTTTTGAAAATATTGAAAGAAAAGTAAATAAAAAGTCCCTTACCTTGTGCGCTGTGTCCCGGGGCTCCCTTTGCCTCGTTCCCGCCGCTGTCGCCGCCATCTTGAATGCCAATGTGCATGCGCGGCCGCCCGCGCATGTGCATTTCTCACGAGAAATGCGCATGAGAGGGCTGCCGCGCATGTGCATTGGTATCGGAGACGGCAGCACGAACGAGCAGAGAGAGCCCCGGGACGCAGCGCACAAGGTAAGTGCCTTTTTATTTACTTTCCTTTCAATATTTTCAAAAATTAGGTATGGAGGGGAGGGCGGGAGGGATGGGGGTGGCAGGCAACTTCATTACGCCCACGGGGTGGGCGTAGTGTTGCCTGCTACGCCTACTTTGCAAAGGGCGAAGTAGGCAACACTACGCCCATGGAGCGAAATTCCTTCACCCAGGGTTAGTAATTATCAAATTTACTGTTGGGTATTGATAATTAATTTATTGGACATTAATTATTAATTGGTAAATATTTTAAATCATAACTTTTTTTATATGGAAATTAATGTATTGTTGTTTTATCATTAATTGGTAATTACATAATATTGAATATTATGTATTAATACATGTAAATAATATATGAATAAGTATTTATTACTTGGTAATTAATGTTTAATAATTATTATTTCTGGTACACATTTTTTTAATTGTTCAATATTTGTTAATTGGCAATTAATATTTATTAATTATTATGTATTGGTATTTATTATTAATTTACTGATAATTAATTAATCATTGGTAATTATGTTTTCAATAATTATTTATTGGTATTTGTAAATAGTTTAAAGTTATTTAATAATTAATTCATTGATTTTTAAAGAAATTAATTTTATTTATGAATGGTATTTAGCGCAATCCAGCACTTTCCCTACTGTTGCACTCTCTGGCGTTGGAATAGTAATTGTTACCCCTATGCTATCCAACACTTTCCCTAATGTTGCACTCACTGGAGTGGGATTAGTAATTTTTACCCCTACGCTATCTAACACTTTCCCTACTCCTGCACTCACTGGGGTGGGAATAGTAATTTTTATCTTCCCGCTATCCAACGCTTTCCCTACTGTTGCACTCTCTGGAGTGGGAATAGTAATTTTTACTCCTACGCTATCCAACACTTTCTCTACTGATCCTCTCTCTGGAGTGGGAATAGTAATTTGTATCCCCTACACTATCCAACGCTTCCCCTAATGTTGCACTCTCTGGAGTTGGAATAGTAATTTTTACCCCTATGCTATCCAACACTTTCCCTACTGTTGCACTCACTGGAGTGGGAATAGTAATTGTTACCCTCCCCCTAGCCAACGCTTTTCCTACTGTTGCACTCTCTGGAGTTGGAGTAATTTTTACGCCTAAGCTATCTAACTCTTTCCCTACTGGTGCACTCACTGGAGTTGGAATAGTAATTTTTATCCCTACGTTATCCAACACTTTCCCTACTGATGCACTCTCTGGTGGAAGAATAGTATTTTTTACCCCCGCACTATCTAACACTTTCCCTACTGTTCCACTATCTGGAGTGTGAATAGTAATTTTTACCCCTACGCTATCCAACACTTTCCCTAGTGTTGCACTCTCTGGAGTGAGAATAGTAATGTTTCCCCCTGCGCTACCCAATGCATTCCCTACTGTTGCACTCTCTGGAGTGGAAATAGTAATTTATACCCCTACGCTATCCAAAGCTTTCCCTACTGTTGCACTCTCTGGAGTGAAAATAGTAATTTTAAGCCCTAATGCTATCCATCATTTTCCTTAATGTTGTTTTTTTGTATTCGAAACATCAGTTTTATTCCCACTGCTATTTAATATTTTTTGTATTATTTTAGTTAATGTAGTATATAATTAATTTTAAAAATATTAAAAGTATTTTTTTTTAATTTGTTATACATCATTTTTTAATTTTTATTTATGTTATTGTTTTATGTGTATAGATTTGTGTTTGTATTTGTATTTGGATTTATAGAACGCCTTATCACCCAGGGATCTCTAAGCGCTTGTCAGAGGGTGCACACAGTCCCAGTTGGAGGGCCAGTTAGGCATTGCCCCATGCCTCCTGAAACAGCACAGTTTTCAGCTTTTTCCTAAAGGGTAGTAGACTCGTTTCTTTACGCAAGCTCTCTGGAAGATTATTCCATGCAATGGGGATGGTGTAGGAGAATGTGCGGCCTCCTAGAGAGGATAGTTTGAACCGAGGGAAGACCAGCAGTGTGGCATCTGCCGAACGTAAATTCCTGCTGGGAACCTACGGAACTAGATGTTCTCTGATGTATTTAGGGGCTTGCCCGTACAAGGCTTTATGCGTGATGCACAGGCCCTTGAACTTAGCCCGCTGTCTTACCGGCAGCCAATGGAGCTTGTGAAGGAGAGGAGTAGATGTATATGTATTTTATAATATTTCTAAATAATTTATAAGTATTTAAAATATGTATTAAATTTGATTAAGTATATGTATTATATGTATTTTTAATTAATGTTTTATTAAATTATATATATTAGTTATTAATTTTAAGCATTATAAAAAATTAACTATGTTTCTTTTCTTTTATTTATAAGTATTATTTAGTTTATTTGACATTTTTTTAACAAAAAATGCAATATTTTTAAAAATAATATTTTTGACATCGATATTTTTTCTCGATATTTTTGTCCTTACCATGTTGTAGATAGAATATCGATATTCTTGATATTGATATTCTTGCTCCGATATTTCTGTAGGTCGAATTTTTGACCTTCGATATTTTGTCAGTGATCTGTTTTTGTGTTGCAGAAAGCAGCCCACTTGGGAAGAGCAAACATGAGGAGGTAGGCCCACAAATTTGGCACTTCCCCAAGTTTACTTCACTTTATAAATCTGGGGCATCATCAAATTCCATGGGTATTGCATGCAAAAGCCCACTGCAGTTCCCATGGAAAACCTCCTTGGTGAAGCGTAAGGCAACACAGCGATTTGCTCTGCACCACCTTATTCATTATTTATGAGGCCACTCATAGCCATGCAGGGTAGCTTTGTGTGGCTTCATAAATATTTATGAGAGCCCTCATATACCTCTCATAAATAAGCCCCCTAGTTTGTAGTCAGATCATTGTGGCAAATGATCTTCCTATGAGATGTTATGTTACTCTGTTTTTTTGTTCTCAGATCATTGTGGCAGATGATCTTCCTATGAGATGTATGTTACTCTGTTTATAATAAGAATAACTTTTTAACTCAATGTACACTTTGGGGCTTAATTACAAGGCCCTTACGCCGTGGGTGCGTCCCTTTTTATGACACTCCAGTGGTGCAAAGTGCAGACCCATATCTAAGGGGCCATGCAAAGCCACTTTGCGTGGCTTATCATGACCTCGTAAATATGGTGTGAGGCAACGCAGTGCAAGTCCCTGCGTTGCCTTACAGTGCATCAAGGAGATTTTCCATGGGCATTGCGGTGGGTTTTCCCATACAACACCCATACATTTTGATGCTGCCTCAGATTTACTTAATCAATAAGCCTGGGGCAGAGGCAAAACCTTTGGCCACCCCAGACCAGGCACAACGAGGAGAAATGTTTGTATTTCTCCTTGTTTGTTCCTCTTGCCATGTGTGCTGGAGGACACATAGAAACAAGAAAACTCCTCTCAGGATTGTTTTTGTGCAGGAAGTTGCCCCTTGTTGCCCAAAAAACAATCCTGACTGCAACAGAGGCCATGGTGCAAGGGTGCCTACATTGGCGCTAAGTAGGAAATTGCATGGCAGTGCAGGGAGAAAGGCCAAGAATGCACTGTATTTCATAAATACAGTGCATTCCTGCCATTCACATTGGTGTATGAAAGTACCGCAAGAAGACTTATGACACTGCCCTACTCCAATTCCTCATGAATGAGGCCCTTAAACTTGAACAGCCATCAGCACACAATAGGTGATCAGGGCCGCACTGGCCGTAGCGGGCACCGGGCATTTCCCCGGTGGGCTACCAAGGTTGGGGCCAGTTTTGGGCCCCGGGCGGACGATTTTATTACAGGACTGTTTTTGCAGCATAGCTGCAATATCGGCCGCTGTAACAAAATCAGCCGAAACCGGCCGTGGCAAACAGCTCGGCCGCACACCCAACCTCCCGGAGAGCCGGTCGAGTACTTTGCCAGGGCCAGTTTTGGTTCCCAGTCTGGCCCTTCAGGTGATCCAACCACCCTGCTGTGTTTATCTTCTTCTATGAGGAGACATTTTGGGGCCAATCGAGAGTTTGCTGGTAATTGAGAATCCATTGATATGTGGTTGAAATGGCAGGTTATCTGTTCTGTGGGTATACTTCACTTGATGTGCCTGTGGAATTGTCTGGTCCACAGAAAATATGTTGTGTCGCGGTACTTCCACCGGCAGAAGCGAATTCCTCCGATGGATTCATCTCAGGCAGAGAATCCTCAAACAGAGGGTTTCTGCCTCTCTACAAATTAGTAGATTTACAATTGCCACTTAAGTTAACTCCCAATCATCCTTTTCATATTTAAAAAATGTGCCCCAGCCCCGCCACTTTTTAGGAATGCACTTACATTCCTCAGCTCTTCCCCATTGCAAAAATGCGCTTACATACCGAAGCCCCTTCACATTTTACGAATGCACTTACGTGTTTTCCGTGTGTAATGCAATTCCGTATCGTCTTCGGAACCAACTGCTTGTTTTTTGAAGGCCGTACAAGCTTTCTTTCCCAGGGGCTAACAACACATTTCCATTTTGTAATTAAGGGCTCTCGCGGAAACACTGACTGCACAACCACCCCATTGATAGCCTTCAGCAGTGATTTACGATCTCCATAATTTCCAAAGAGCAGAGGTGGAGAGGAGGTTAAAAGAGGCGCGAAATTTCTAGTAAAGGAGCGATGATATATGGCAAATGTAAAATGACTTACTCCAGCACTTGCAGCCAGTGTTTCCTCTGGAAAGTCTCCGTAAATTATTCAGTAATTCAATGTACAGCATTCGGTGCTAGTATCAATGAGAAACAACCGTTCATGCGGAATCCCCTGCAGCATGTTCAAGGTTATAAGCACATCCTTAAACCAACTCATCAGACAGATGGCAGCTTCGTGTGCAGAGAAAGGAAAACACTGACTCAGCATGGAAGGGCGCAGGCAATGTTTCCTCTGAGTGTGCCCCGAGCAGCATATGTAACCCGACGCATCCAGGCTAGTTAAGGTCGGCGGGAACATGAAACTATGCAAATAAACTGATACATGTCAAGTCTACTCGCTTTAAGTTTTAACACATTTGATTTTGTCCTGCACATACTTAAAATGGAACTTTACGGTAGCCTGAATAAAATAATATATTGCATCCCGTTATACATGTACCTCGGTTTTGCAGAACAGGCCTGCGCCTTTTCATGTTCTAATAACATTATTTTGGACCGATTTGAGGATATAAGGGCTCGAGTTTCTTTCATTGTGCAATTTTGTATTGGAATTTTAACAAGAATGTTGCATGTTACACAGATGGCAATGGTACAAGACAAAAGAAAAGTGTATTTCTGTGTATTTTTGTAGCAAAACAACATATCTGGTTATATTTCTTTACTAAATTGGACATCGTTTCTTGATGGTTAGTATTCTCATGATTTATCATATTCATATTCTGAGACCTCCTTCTCTCCATTTTTAAACCTATATTTGATATTTTACTGATAATATCGTTCAGATCGCACATAGGTGTCCCCATTCCTTTTTTCTTAACATTTGACAATTTGTTTGACGGTGTCAGGTTAAGGAATGTAATTGGAAAGATGGCATTTAATTGTGTCGTTCTCGACAATTTCTTAGCTTGTTTGTCGAGACACAGACAATAACTAAATCACTTTCCGCCCGATTCATCAAACAAAATTGCGCTCGCAAAGGGCCAGATTCTGAGAATCTGGCCCTTTGCGAGTGCGATTTTTGCATTTGGGATTCAGCATCCCAAATGTAAAAATCGCTAATTGCGATCTCGCAATTTTGTGAGGAATTACATTTAAGGAATCTCTATTTTAGATTCCTTAAATGCAATTCATCATCCAATTTTATTTTGCGAATTCGCAATTTCTGGCCGCAATTTACCACGAGGTCAGACCAAGAGAAGATCTATTGACTAAAAAAGATAAAAAACCACCAGAACAATTGGTTTGTGTTACCACATATGGTCCACTCACTAATCGCTTTAAGTCAATAATCCTCAAAAACTGGCACTTGTTGTCAAACCTTGAAATCCCTTTTGCAAAACCACTGTTTGCCCTTAAAAAGAATAAAAGCCTTGGCCAACAACTGATAAGAGCAGACATAGGCTCAACAAAAGCAAAAAATGACTTACGAACTGTTTGGAATCTTGATCCAGTACAGGGACACCACAAATGTGGTACTTGCATAGCATGTGCAAGTACCATAGAAGGAACCACTTTTGAACACAACAACACAAAGTGGAATCATACAGAATTCACAAATTGTAAAAGTAAAAATGTGGTATACGTAATAATTTGTCCTTGTGACAAAATTTATATAGATAAAACCAATCAACAAGTTTCCCAAAGACTGGCACAACATCACTCCAGAATAAAACAAAAGGTAGTCAATGCACCAATGGTCCAACATTTTCTTGACTTCAATCACTCCGAAAAAGATTTAAAGTGGTCGGTTCTTTCAGCAATAAAACCACCATTAAGGGGAGGCAATGTGGAAACTCTTCTTCTCCGAAGAGAATCCTACCTAATCATGAAATTTGACTGCGTGACCTTTGGACTTAATGAACAAACAGAAATCTAATAGCATGCACTGTCTGCTGTACAATTGTTAAGCTTCCGACATCTATTAGGGCTACATATCCCATAACTCCCAAATCACATGACATGAGTTAAAGGAAGGCAGCCACGTGATCGGTTTTAGCTAGTAAATCGTTGACCACGGAGCAAGGCAGCGACTCAGGGAACCCACATCCTTTTCCAAAGGTAAGAGACCAGCCATAAGGAATATAGAATCACTCCCGGTAAAACATTCCCCTAACAGTTAACATTTCGCCCTTACAGCAAAACGCCACTATTAAATAGCCGCATCAACAAAAGACGCCGCCACATCTGAGAAAGCAGCGGCGAGGCTGTGAGCAGAAACTCCATGTAAGTTAAATTAATGGGAACATGTGAGTGCGCTTTCACAAAAAACCTCCCGATCGAGAATATGTTTAAATACACCCCTTTTCCCACACAGACCCTGCCGCTGCCATCCGTAACACGCCAGAATCAAGCAAGTAAGGACAAGATTCACGGCCATTACGTTCAGGACAATAGGTAATTGCAAGTCTTTATTCAGACCAAAACGCTGTTGAAAGAAAACGCAAATGCTGTACACTACCGAACATTAGTTAAGAAGGTTGCCCTTTACCTCTGCAGAACGAATTGCCAGCAAGAAGCCAAAAAGCAGACAGAACTGGAATTTGTTCGCCGCAAAGGTAATAATGAACTAAATAGACTATAAGCTTTGTTTTAACAAGAGATAAGTCCCCAGTCTCAAACATTTTTCACATTGTCTTTCACATAGGTACCCACTAGCAAAAGCCCTGAAGAAAAGCCTGATGAGCAACACACAGGCTTGGAAACGCGTCGGCTCACCTTTGGCACTCCCTTGTCCAATTTAGTTGACGAATCAGTTTTATCGCAAAGGGTAGAAAATAAGAAGAGATACTTTTGTTTTGTAAATGACTGGGTAAAATACAAACCCCCTTTTTTTCCCTTGCGATAGCAGACCACAAAAAAAAATATATATTCAAGACATTTTGAAAACGGGTCTGGTGACAAAACCTGTTAGCAGGGTACAATCTGCACTATTGTTTAAATGTAATGTCATTTTTTGAAAAGTAATGTCTTTGTGTATTGTAAATATCACAAAAGTATTTGTTTAGTGTTAAATGTAATATATGTGTACATATTTATTACCAATCTGTGTATGACAAAGCAAGTCCTTGGACTTTGATAAATACATCTTCAATTGAAGTACCTGTAAATTTTGAATATAAAAATCAAAAAAGCACCCATTGATTAAACACAATAGGGTGAAAAATCTGCCTTAAATAAAATTACTGGCAGAACTAAAAAGCGTCTGGGTCCCCTCCTTTCTTTCATACATTTACGTGTCCTACCCAGCGCATGTACAGGACACAACCCCTTCTTTGTTCCCACATTTTGAGCGGTAATTCTTCTGCGGGGTTTGACAGATTTAACAACTGTCATCTTTTTGCTACAGTATAAAGCGATTTCTTCTCATTAATGGGCTGTTCTCCAACCTGTTAAAAAATTATGTCCGAGGAGGAAACATTGTCATACACAGATGAGTACACACAAAATTTGATTGCGGGACCCTCTCCCTTTGCTTCCTTAAAGTTGAGCACAAATGCTCAACAACAGAATGAAACAGATCAATTAATGCGTTTGAGTAAGAAACACGTTCGAACAGAGCTTCATGGGCACTTCTTATTTCAACATTTAAAATCAGGAACCATACCTTGGGGGCTTCAAGTCAAAAATGTCCCAGTAGTCTTTACAGAGGACCCAGCTTACAAAAAGGGATTCAGTTACATAGCCACGAAATGTAGTCGGGACCTAATGGTCCATACTGTAGAGACCGCCCAAAGAATTTGTGCAAAAGAACAAGAGGAAATCGACACCTTAACTAAAGCTATTTCTGACAATCACAATACACAAGAAGCAAAGGCTCTATTGGAAAAAATAGAAAAAGAACTACAAACATTTAAAGACACCACGATAAACTACAGAATTAATAAATTTGAAAAAGACTGCAAAGCCTTCAATCTTGAGACTGTTTACCCATATCTTAGGGAAGACTTTTATACTCAACAAGAATCTCTTAGAGTTCTCTCCCAATACCAGGGCAGGTCTAAAAATCGTTTTGTCACATTTTCAGAAAGTTTTTCTTCTGAGTCCTCAGGTGACCAAGATCCTAGAGAAGGTACATCAAAACGTCCGAACACTTTTTTAGGGAAGGGCGAAGGCAGAGGACGGGCCAGGTTCAAACCCCAACCACAATCATGGGATATGAGGACCCGGAACAAAAACTACTACAAAACATAGAGAATTCCTCCATCATAAACTTGTCCACCAAACAACTCACCACCTATGAACAATCTGTTCTGGAGTTAGGCATTAAATTTGTTCCGTCCATAAAAACTGACAAATAACGAATTTAAAAATAGAAACGTATGACCTGTTTAGGAAAATAAGATTGAAGGCCTTCTTTCATAATAAAGAAAACACCAGATCACCAGAACCGTCCAATTTATCAAACAAATCGTCCTTCACTCCCACAGCACAAATGGTCCCTAAACAGATTTTGGCTTTTGAACAAGCAGTCCTTTCCTCGTTCACGCAGTTAAGCAAAGAAAAAACCTTTTTAAAGAAAAACATCACGAAAGACCAACAAATAGCTGTTAAACATCTAAGCGAAGACACGTCGATAGTAGTGAAGCCTGCCGACAAAGGGGGAGCCCTTGTGGTTTGGCAAAAAGATAAATACATAAAAGAAGCCATGAGCCAAATAGAAAACATCGAATGGCACAGGAAACTACCCAATGATCTCACTAGTAACATCCAAACTGAAATACAGATTAAACTCAAGGAAGGGCTAGATGCAGGCATATTGGGCCTCAGGGAATTCGATTACATGAGTAAAAAAGATCCTCGCACTCCGATAATTTATTTCCTGCCCAAAGTGCACAAAAACTTACAAGACCCGCCCGGAAGACCAATAGTCTCCGGATGTGAGTCGATTTTGGAGCCAATAGCCAAATACGTTGATGTTTTTTTAAAACCGTTTATGAGTGAAGTAAAATCGTACATCAAAGATACGGCTGACTTTATTAACAAAGTCGAAAATCTCCTGTTTGATGACAGTAAAGAACTACTAGTGGCGTTAGACGTCAACTCGTTGTACACCCAGATCCCCCAAGAAGAGGGATTAGAAGCCATCCAGTTTTTCCTTGAAACCAGACCTAAACCACAGAGAGTACCCACAAAATTTATAATTGACTTGGCAGGTCTAGCACTAAAACGAATTTTTTTTCGATTTATGGACACTTTCTACGTTCAGGTGAAGGGCACCAAGAGGGACACTTTGTTGCGCAGGTAGGCAGGGCCAGACTAGCCTAGCGGGCACCGGGCAATCCCCCGTGCGCCGCACGGGGTGGGGCCGGTTTTGGCCCCCTGGGGGCCGTTTTTATTACAGGGCCATTTTTGCAGAAAATCGGCCCTGTAACAAAATCAGCCAAAAACCGGCCCTGGCAAGGAGCTCGGCCGCACCCCCAACCCCCAGGGGTGGGGGTGGGGGGCCGGCCGAGCACTTTGTCAGGACCGGTTTTTGTTCCAAGTCCGGCCTTGCAGGTAGGTGCAGGTGGCGGGCATCCTTCTTCCTTTTTGGGTACTGCCTTTACTTTTTATCTTTAGACTATGGCCTCAAGCAGGGGAAAAAAGAAGTTAGAAAAGGGAGAAAGAAGTGAGGAGAGAAAGATAGGAAACAATCATAAAGGATTAAAAAGAGCCTAGGGAAGTGAGAAAAAGAGATAGGAAGTTAAGTTTTCTGGAAGGAAGTGGTATGAGGTGGAATCAAGTCTAGGCAGCTTGACACTTGGCAGAGCCTGTAGCAGGCACCTAAGAAACATTTTTGGGCACCTGCATTTATTTATTTTGTTTTACACATCAAGCACTGTCCCTCTGTTTGAACTATTCAAACAATTGGGCATTTTTAGTGCATTTAAAATATATCCTACCTCTCCTTTAAAAGACTTCTTGTCTATCACTTCTTGAGAAATATAAATAACTACAGATAGAGAGAGTGGGGGTTTGACAGCATTGTCCCCACACCATTCAGCCCTTGGTTTTCATGTATGCTTCAAGGTTTACCTTTGCTTGGATGGGTTGTCCATCTTGACAGTTGCTATTTGTAGCCCATGTGTGTTGGCATTGGGTTTGAAGATGGGACTCAAATTGCTCTTCAGTTGGACTAGAACTCATGGGTGCCCTGGGTGACTAGGGTGGGAACACTATGATGAAGCATGTCACTTGCTTGGTAGGTGAGTGAGGGTTCTTTAAAAAACCTCAATGGGTTCCTAGGAAGTATACTTACTAATCATAACCACCTATATGGGGTTATAGGTATAATAGTGATACTTATAAGAGACCAGTTCCTATTTTGTTATTGTACTGATTACTTGAAAAGAGGAACGGGCTCTCCCCCTGACTTATCACTCTCATATTGTAATTGAGACCTACAAATAAGCATGTCATTAGAAAGATTATCAGAACTATTTTGGAGTTTCATAACAACATTAAAAAAATCTCTCCAAAAAATTGAAACAATAGGACAATCAAACAAAACATATCTGATAGAGATAGTCCTCAGTCTACAATTATGACACATTAGATTAAAATAATTTCAAAAGGACTCATAAACAATTAAATTGGATAAATGTGTTTAGTTTGATATAAAATGACAGAAATATAGGTCAGACACATTTTTCTCAAAGTATTTTAAGATCATTCCAAAAACTACTCAAAAATATATATTTGTATTTATTTTAATCATTTATTCAGAGGATGATAAAAAAGTTTTTGGGGGAATTCAGTAAAAGTTATAAAAGTGTTTCTGTGGTAAATATCCCTCAAATAGAAAATACCTTCTATAATTAAGGATTACCAGACTTTGATGGCATGATTTAACTTTATCAATGAGTTATACCATAAATAACGTTTTATAGTAGTTGAAATAGTGATTTAAATAAAGAATTGAACTATTGCAAAACTAATTTGGTGGACTTGAGAGTGTTAGAGAATTTTGCTACAGTAGCAGAATGAGACATGGATAATAACACTGGTAAAGGACAGGGTGAAACCAATTTTTGTTCAATATAGAGCCACATGGGTGAATTAGATACATCCACTTGACTAAACCATAGAGAACTTTGTTTTAAAATAAAAGCCTTACAAGATTTGAAAAATGCTGGCAAGCCAAGAACAACATTAACGTTTTCAATTTTTGGCTTTTTGTAGCTTAAACAACGAGGTTTGTTCTTCCAAATAAATTTAGACATATGTTTATCAGTTTAGTTTATAAACTTTATTTCGATTTTTAAATAAATCACAAAAGTCATTACAGAGCAAACATGGGGACCAAATTAATTAATGATTCTACTAACACATGAAGCATGATATGAGCATCACGATTGGTTACAACATTGTTAAAACAATAAATAATACTTTAGTACATTTTAAAAAACCACATCAAGGTGGCAACCAAAAGAGCAGCATCTATTTGTTTTTTTAAAAGCACATCGTCATAAGTAAAAGTAGAAATCCAAGTTCTAGACATTAAATAAATGTTAAAAAGTTGGAGGAGTTTTATCTGTTCCTCCCTGCAGACCAACGAATCACCCATGCCCCAGCCAAAAATTTGGCTAGAGCGACCACAAGGGGGCCATCCACTGCTGTTTTAAATAATCTGTAGGCTTCACTGTGGTCCATTGTCCCCAGAGTTAAGCATACTGGTTTCAACCAGTGTCTTCTCGGGTTGCGATACGCTGAACAAGCAAATAACATATGGTTCACAGTTTCAACCTGGCCCAAGCAGAAGGGGCAATCGCTGCAATTAGGATATGAATTAGACCACTTAGAAGTGAACTCCTTTGTGGGTAAGGTTCCTACTCTGAACTGGTGGAAAGGTTTTCTATCACAAGATGAGGTGATTAGATCCCAGTACGGTTCGTATTTGGGTTCGAATTTAGTTTGGAGAAAGGAGCTAGACAAAGTTGGACTGCTGGAAGATGTGAACTGCCTGGAATGGATCAAATGCCAGTATGCTGCCTTGAGCTCTATTTTGCTGGGAAATGGGCTGCCAACTGGGAAAGTCCTCAGTTGATTCATACCAAATTCATAGAGGACATTTTTAATACTCCTGAACCACAATTTTATTATTCACATCCATGTCTCGAATTTCTAAAACAGACGAAGCATAGATGGCAAGTGCAGGAGTCACCCAAAGCCTTCTCCAGTATAATAATAGCCTATATCAAGCTATGGGGGTCATTGAGTCCGTCCGCGACCCCAGAGCATGAGGAAACGTCCGCATGGGCTGCGGCGTTCCCTCTGTGCAGATTAGGATGTGACCGCCAGGGTGGCGGTCACATCCTCTATTTTCAACATTGCTGCCGGTGGAGCTTCAAGCTGCACCCGCAGCAATGTTAAAAATGCATGCACAGCATTTGCGTGCACAAAGCGGCAGGCACCGCGCAGTGCCTGCTGCATTGTGCACGCAAATGCAGGGGGGTACCATAGGTACCCCCCATGTGCACCCCCCACCCCCACTACACCTAGGGGGCCCGCAATGGGCCCCTGCAGTGCAGTTACACATGCTTTTCCACGGCGGAAAAGCTGCTGCGGAAAAGCATGTTCCCAAGCACATCCTAATCTGGCTGACGGTGTCTAAGAGACACCTTCACCATTTTAGTGCTTTTCCGCAGCGGTTGTAAGCCAGCCGCGGCGGAAAAGCTGCGGACCTAAACCATGACCCACCAGCCATCCTAATGTGGCGGTGGGTCCTGGTGGGTCCGCAGAGGATTTTCCGCATCCTCCGGGCCGGCGGTGGCTTCCGCCGGCCCGGAGGATGCGGAAAATCCTCCATCCTAATGACCCCCTATATGTCTAATGGAGTGGCACCCCAGATCCAGAAACAGGGGAATCAGAGGGGTAGATTGAGGCAACACCATCAATTACCGGAAAAATATATTTTGGGCCCATAACTCGGAGCCATATAAAATAGAAGCACTAATTTTAGAGTTGTAAATGTGCAATACTGGAGATATGGGTTTAGTAAAAGAGCGACTATGCTCCCTAAGCAGCACACCCGAAAGTTGGGCATGTCGGACCGCAAGACAGTCAATTTGCGGCTTCCAGCTCATCCGTTTGTCTAGGGTTACTCCCAAATAAGAAAAGATTTCAGTTTGCTCTAAAGCACCTCCATGCATCCTAACTCCACCGATTGGTTTGCTAGAGCTCTGGAGAATCATACATTTAGTTTTATCTACATTGACAGCCAAGTCATGATCTGCACAAAACTCTTCAAACCTATATAAAGCATGTTGTAACCCTTGACGTGTCTTAGAGAGGATAAGGGTGTCATCGGCGAACATTAGGAGTAGGATCTTTTTCCACCTAAGGTAGGGGCATCAGAGGGGCAATTTTCAAAATATTCTAATACCCCAATAATATAGATAGAAAAAAGGGTGGGTGCGAGGACGCACCCCTGCCTAACCCTCTTTTCTACCAGAAAATTTTCCGTAGTATGACCTGCATTGTCCCATTTAACCTGGGCGAAGTTGTCCGTGTTCAATATAACCACAAAGGCCAGGTTTCCTGTTGCATACCCAACTTTATAAGATTTTGCCACAATTTTGAACGCGGTACTAGGTCAAATGCGGACCTAAGGTCCACAAAAGCTGCATAGATAGACCCTTTCCCCAAAATAACAGTACACCAATATATGAGGATAACCCTTAACACCTGGTCCACTGTGCTAATCCCTCGTTGGAAACCTGCTTGTAAATCTTAGAGAATATGGAAGTCGTCCATCCATACCTGCTTTCTGCATAGAATTACTCTTGCCACAACCTTCTGAATGCAGTCAATCAGGCTTATCGGCCTATAATTTCTTGGTTGGGAGGGATCCCCTTTTAATAAATAGGAAGGATAACTGCTCCTGCCCATGAACCAGGAATCGCTGCTCCGTCATCAATGGCATTCATCAAAATTTGGATGTACATTACCCAGGGTGTCAGGTCTTGGGCGAAAAGATCTGCAGGGATGCAATCAAGGCCTGGAGCCCTACCTTTGGGAACTTGGAGGAGGGCCTGTTCTACTTCCTTATTGGTGATGTTAAGTGGAACAGAGGCCAACGGCACAACAAAGGTGTCCTGAGCCCCCGAAGTGTTAGCAAATTGGCCACCATAGTGGCAAATCCACCGGTCTGGTTCCACGTGGTTTACGGGGACATTACTGGGAGTACCAATCCCCCATTTCACCAGGTACCAAAATCGTGTCATATCCCTCCCCAAAATCGTGTCACATCCCTCCCCCCCCACATGTTTATCTACATTTTAATAACATTTAAAAAGGTGATTGTAGTGGCAGCATAGATAAAAAAATGAAACATTTGAGTGGCAATAACCATTTTGAGAGATTCAAATTTCTTCACCTAGAAAACTATAAGAAAGACCATTTATGAAATGTATCTTTGATTCTAGTTAGAATATAATCACAATTCAAAGTAATTGGTTGTTTAATGGAGTGAAAGAATGGAATAACTCAAGATTGTGTTTTCTCTGGTTGCCATATTATATCATTATTTTTTAGCATAACCTGTGTGCAGTAGATATTTAAGGGGAAAACATCCTCATTGTTTTACTGTTTAATGTGTATACTCAAACTTGGCAAAAGTTATGTATGACAGTTTGTAAATGAAAAATGGAGGATTCTAATATATAAAAGAGCATAAACTGCTTTAATAGTAACGCCGTTAATAGTAAGACCTTGGATTTCATCAGAAAGTCTGATGACAGAAAATAATGGTTCAATAGCCAGTAAATAAAAAAGGTGATAAAGGATAGCCTTGTCTAGTGCCTCTAAAAAGCTGAAAAATATTGGGAAACTGGGCATTGATAAATAGTTTAGCAGAGGAGCAATGGTAGAGAGCTAATATCATACGTATGAATGAATTGCCACAATTAAATGCACAAGGAGTTTTAAATAAGTATTGCCAATGGACATAATTGAAAGCTTTATCCGCATCAATTGCTAAAAGGCTGGAGGGGATATATAAAGATGGATTAGCTTCAATTGCATGAAACAAAATCTTGAGTTATTAACAGAGTTTCTGTTTTTCATAAAACCAGTTTGATCTACATGACTATTACTAGAAAGAATGCTACCACGTCTTTCTGCAAGAATTTTTATATATAGTTCACAATCTCGATTAATTAAAGATATGGGCTGGTAGTTAGAAACTTTGATGTGATGTGTATCTGGTTTTAGGAGAACAATGCATCAGTGATAAAGCCTAAAGCCAGTAGTACTAAAGTGAATGAATAATTGGAAGAAATTAGATAAAAGGTGAGATGAACATTTCTTGTTAAATTCTGCTGGGATGCCATCCAGTCCTGTGCTTTAACGGGTTTCAGTGTTTTAATGGGCAACATAAATCGAGTGTGGATTTAACCAATTAGGAAATTACAGATAAATCACAAGAATCTAAAATGTTATCAATAATATGATTGTCAATAGAAGTAGTTTAATGTAAAGGAAAGAGTCAAATCCTAAAAATTCATGAACAATTTCGGCATGGGTGAATGTAATTTTCTCATTTGGCCCAAGAATAGCATTTTTTTTTGTCTCTTTAAATGCAAATGTAATTTGCCAGAAGCCTCACAGATCCATTGAAACAGAATTTAGCCTTGTTAATTTCAACCTCTATGCCAACATTTTCTTTTAAAAGTGAATTAAATTCATAGCGAAGATTATGTAATCATCATTTTTCTTAATATCATTAGAAGTAATAAATTGCGTTCAAATTTAGCTATTTTTTATCCAACTCTTTAAGTTTCGAATTTAGTGATTTATTTTCAGGTGTCATTAGATCTCTCAAGTATGCCTTAAATGCATCCCAACTGTTGGTGTTAGAAGTACTGCCTTCAGGATGAACTGAAATATAATCATTAGTAGCAAATACCCTTTTAGACTAATCTTGATTGAGAACAACATCAACATTCATAAACTATCTAGGTTGAGAAGTCTGAGTTGTAATTAATTGTAAAAGCAAAAAACTGTGAACATGATCAGAAACATCAATATTGGTGATAATAGGATCTGAAATTGAATGAACTAAGGGGCCGATTAGGATGGCGGACGGACTTTGCCCACCCAACATCCCTGTGGAAAACGGGACCGTCCACGATGTGAGCGGCAGTCCCGCCATGCCAATTATGATGCGCCCGCCTCACTGGCGGACCCATCATGCATTTTTAACATTGTGGCGGGTGGTGCGTGGTGCCTGCCACTTTGTGTATGTAAATGCAGGGGGGTACCACAGGTACCCCCCATGTGCCACGCCCCTCTCACCTTCACCATTGGGTCCACAGGGGGCCCCCAAAGTAAAGACCGCATGCCTTTCGTGGCGGCATTGCCTCCGCAGAAAGGCATCTGCATGAGGCCATCCTCATATGGCTGGTGGTGTCTGGAAGACACCGCCAGCCATATGAACCCTTTTCCGCCCCGGCCGCAAGGCGCCCGTGGCGGAAAAGCGGCGGATGGTGTTTCCGTCCGCCGTGGTCCCCCCCGCCATTGTAATATGGCGGGAGTGAATAGGTGCCGGCCGGGGTCGGATGTCGGGTGGATCGCCACCGCCTGCATGGCGGTGGAGATCCGCCCGACATCCTAATGGGCCCCTACGTTACATGAGGTGAGTAAATAATAAATTCAGGAATATGAAACATGAGGATTATAAAAAAAGGAAAGTCTTTATGTTAGTTGGTGTAAGCACCAAATATCCTCCAGTTTAGTAGTTTTAAAGAATATTTTAAATGCATAAAAAGCTTGGGGAGGGCAATATGTAGTAGAAGAAACTTAGAATGATTCAGGATCAGGAGAGGCCCATGCACGTAAAAGTGGTGGGGAGGGGTGGGGGGGAATCAACAGACAACAATGAGGGAAAATAAAAGAAAACCACTTACCTTTCACCCGCCGCATCGCTGACTCTGCAATGCGGCGAGAACAAGGAAAGTGGGTTTCTTTTATACATCTTCATCTCCGAGGGTTGCAACCTGTGAATCGGACACCGCATGCAATGTGCATGTAGTTGGTGTGTCTGACAAGAGAGATGCAGCACGATCAAGGAATCGGGCCTTGTCGGGTCCCTGAGCTAGTGAATACGCTTACCACCAACAAGATGCTTATGCGTGTTGAGGTCCCATGCAGCATGGGCCACACTCCTTAGAGGCAGGCAGCACTTTTGAGGGCTCCACACCAGGCAATCCGGTCTCCAGTAACAATACTTAGACCCAGCTGATGATACCGGCACAACAGAGGCTTTTGATGTCCCTGAGAGCCCCAAAAGAGAATAGAGGGTAAGCCACAAGCCCTTCGATAGCACCCTTCAGGGTGCCACACAGCATTAGGTAGTTGCCCAGGCCAGCCACTATTTAGAAAGGGTGCACTGTCCCTGCCAATGGCAGTTATCCTCCTTGTGCACACCAGAATCCCCTGACAATGTGCACCACACAGTTCCTGGATCTCTGGTACCACATCCACACACAACATTTTCCTTCAACCTATCCAGCCAGGCAATCAAATGGCAGAGGTCTGCCATTCCAGTTGCATGCCCAATGTTCCTAGTGGTCTCTTCAAAATGCACAGATGTGCTGCCCAAGCCTCCAATGTTGACCAGAGTCAAACTAAGAGGAAGAAAAAGAGTTTTAGAGAAGTGAAATGCCCACTTTCTAAAAGGGGCATTTCTATGGTATTAATGACAAATCCCTCTTTACCACAGGAGAAGGTTTTTCATTGTGAATCCAATGATATGAAACATTATCAGGCTGCTCCAATGTAAGCCACTTTTGCAGCTTGAATCAGTTTCAGCCACTTCCCCATGTTAACCTATGGGATGCACAAATCTCATAGGTATGAAAATACACATGGGCATTCTTCACTACCTTGTAATGTAATGTAATGTAATGCAATGTAATGTAATGTAAAAAGCATTTTTAAAGCACAACTAACACCTAGCGGTTTCTTGGCGCTCAAGCACAGGGGGATAGACAGTCGGCAGGGCGAAAGGCGCTAGTAGTAAGCATTACAAAACAAGTGGGTTTTAAAAAGGGACCTGAAACGAGTGTAGGAAGAAGCAAGTCTTATGCCTAGCGGGAGTGAATTCCAGAGGGAAGGGGCAAGAAAAGAGAATCTCAAACCTCTGTGTTTCTTGCGTTTGAAGACCGGGACCTTAAGCAAGACAAGGTGGGAGGAACGGAGGTTTTGGGAAGGGACAAAAGGGTGCAATAATGAAGAAATAAAAGATGGACCCGTTCCAGCAAGGGACTTAAAGATTGTAAAACCTAGTTTGAAATTACAACGCTCGGACACGGGAAGCCAGTGAAGGGATTTTAACAAAGGACGGACGTGTTGGTGTCTAGGTTAATGGTGAATAAGACGTGCGGCCTGATTCTGGACAAGCTGCAACCTCTTCATTAAGTAAGCCGGGATGCCAGCGTAGAGGGAGTTGGCGTAGTCTATCCTCGAGATGACTAAGGCTAACAAAACTAGAGTAAGGGCCTCAATGGTCAAAAAGCGGGCAATCTTTCGGACTTTCCTCAACTGGAAAAAAACTAGAGGAGACTACAGCATTGATCTGGGGCTTCATCGTGAGATCGTTACTGATGATAACCCCCAGACTTTTAGTTGAGTCGACTGGACTAGGGAAAAGACCCAAAGTCGCAGGCCAAAAGGTGGATTTCCATGGATTGGCCGCACACCCGACAAGGACCAGCTCTGTCTTGTCGGCAGGGAACACTCATGTGTATCTATCCTGCCTTTCACCTACCACTTGCTTGATCCCTTAAGACTTTCCCCAGAGGTGCCCTAGTGGTAGCGAAAGGTCCCTTCAGGATTGGCCAGTGGTTTATAAAGGCCAACCTGGGAATAAGTGTCATTTTACACACACAGGCCTGAAATGGCAGGCTTGGCACATGTCTAAAACATCATAGGTGCAAGTACCAACAAACAGGCCTATAAAGGCAGGTTAAAGACATGTTTAAGAACATCAGGTAAACACCACTTCCTAACATGTGTAGGAAGGGCAAGCACACTTTCACACTGCATTTACAGTGGAAAGGTGCCCAGAGCCCTAAGGTCACTAAAAGAAAATCAGCAACATTCTGGTGCTGTCTCATGAGAAGAGAGAACCTCCAAGGTAGGGAAACCCCACATTGGGGTTCTTCACTACCTTGGAAGGGAACACTCATGTGTACCTGCCCTCCCTTTCACCTACCAATTGCTCCAGTCCTCAGGGCTTACCCTAGAGTGATAGTGGAAGGCCCACCAGGTGTAGCTATTGAGTTTAAAATGCCAACCTGAGCATAGGGGCAACTGCGCACTCACAGGCCTTTAAGCATACTTGATACATGTTTGAAAGCCGCTTCTGGTGGGTTGCACTGTCAGTTTTGCATCCCACCATTAGCCAGTGCTATACCTGCCTTGGGCATTTGGTATACCTTTTTACAGGGCACTCAAACACCTAAACCAATCAAGTAAGCACCACTCCCTATCATGGGTAGAAAGGGCGTGTGCACTGACACATTGCATTACCTCCTTGCCCTGGGAACCGACTCCTCCCCAGGACAAATGTTATATCAATACAGAGGGGCACCACTCTGCAAACGTAACTACTGGTTAAAAAAAATAGAATTTCACTTGAAAAAAAACAAAGGCTAAAGGGGCGTTATAGTTAGGAAATGGAATTTTATTAACCTAAGAAAATCACTGAAAAAAACAAAGGTTACTGGGATGCTATAGTTATTAAATAGTATTTAAAAAACTTTAGGAATTCACTGAAAAAACAAAGGTTACAGGGATATTATAGTTAGGCTCTGATTTCATTTTTACAAACCCTGTGAAATTTTACAGTTATAGTTAGGTGCGCTAACTATAATTCACACCTCCCCCCTGCAATGCACTGATTCAGACCCCAAATATTACATTACTCATGACATGGTCAGTCATATCACTGATGACATCTCAAATGATATCACTGATAACATCACTGATGATATCATTCACACACACATCCACTCACACCCCATACAACCTCTTGTATGCCCACTCAGACACCCACACAACCAATCACATATTCATTTACAGACCTTTACCAGTACTCGCACACCCACTCACTTGCCTCCTCTGTAGAGTTACTCACACATCCACTCACTTACTTGTTTAACCACTCACACACCCACTTACCTATCTACATAGTCACTCACATACCCACTCACTCACCCACACAACCTCTCAACATAGCCACTCACTAACCTATACAGGCAATCACACACTCACTCACACACCCACACAATCACTTCCATACCCATTTATAAATCATTACAAGTCCAAGTACTAATCTTGGGGACTTATATGTGAAGATTTTTTGTGTGAATCTTATCACAAAAAAGTTTTTTATATAATGCTTGAGTGTCAAAAAGGCAAGAGGTAAGAGATACTAGTTTACGTGGTACGACACAGTATTAAGCTTTCACACTTTGTTAGGCTATCATTGTACAGTTTAACCGAAAAAAGATTAACAAGGCTGTTTTCAGGAAGTTTTTGTGAAAAAATTGTATACAAATTTTATCTAAACTACATACAGGTAGATTTTTCAATACGTTAAAAACATAGATAAATATAAATCTCAGTATATTTGAAAGTTTGTGCAAAAAATTATTAAAACATAAAACATATTACTAAAACAAGAATCAGAACATTGTCGACGCGGCGTTTCTGCTTTCTTTCATAAAAACACCTTCTTCAGATTCTAGGTTTAAAAAACACACAATTACCAAACATTGTTTGTCACATTATCATGCCTTGTTTACATATTATCACTACTTTCCTCATGTTAATGGAGCTATTAGATTCACATGCCATCTATCTTTTTAGCTGTACACACAGTAGATATAGTTATACATTTATAGTCTGTTACCTCTCCCTTTGGCATCTATACTTTTGTACCTATATAGACTCACCCCCATATAGTCGTGTTATTTTGATGACTCCAAGGTGTCACTCACCTTGGGGTAAAAATGATTTCATATGATGAACTCAATAGTAAATTGAAGTTTGTGCTGCCACAGGATCCCTTTTGGTGTATATGTCTGTTGGCTATCAGTGCTTCTTTTGTGGATAGTAGCAACTGACTGTAGTTTAAAAAAAGGAAATTAATAATATGTTATCTACCCCATTCCTATATGATCTTTCTTATCAGTAAAACAAAGCAAAACCTGTATTACCTTAAATAATAATAAGTGTGACGATACACACTGTCCAGGGGAGCCACCGATTTAAATGGGAGTACTTCTTAGTGATATTTCTGTAGATCTAATGATGGTAAGTGTTATTGGGTCGTCTTTTCTATACTGCTATCCCTGTGTGTCTCTTGTTAATATGCAGGACTCACCATTTTTTAGTTTGGCCAATTGTTGCGAACACAGACCTTCTTCTGCTGCATTCAACGGCACATTAGGACTCAGGGGTTGACCTCCAGTCTCTAAGATAATCCAAACACAATCTGTAAGACAATTTTCAGAGTATTAACTCCCTATGTTATCTTCAATACCGATCAGAATATCCGAATAGGTAAATACCGAATTGGTAAATACTGAATCAGAAATTCAAAACACAAGCTATTGAGGAATCAGCCAATCCTGTGCAACCACCACTCCTCCCAACCAGAAAGTGGCCACACCCATGCAGGTGCACTCAATTAGAACCTTCAATTAGAACCTTCTGGAGAGGCTGGGAGTGCAGAGGAGAACAACTGAGCCACTGGGTGAACTTTCCCTGCAAAACCTGCACAATGGCTAGCCAAGACACAGAAAGAGAAGAAGGTGAAAGCAAGAGGAAGCTAACATTCAGCGCAAAGGAGCTGCAGGTGCTGGTTGAGGAGGTGGTAAAACAACACAACAGTCCTTGCAAGTGGCTGAATCAGAAAAAAGGAAGATCTGGCTGGGAATTCAGGCACAGGTGAATGCCATAGGTGTGACCCCCCAGGACATTAAAGTGCTTAAGAAAAGGTGGTATGACATCAGGAGCATTACCAAAAAGAAGATGGTAGAGAACAAAAAACAAGCAAGCCAGCCAGACAGGAGGAGGAAGGAACAGGGCACCTGCCCTGTCTGCACTTGAGCAGCTTGTGGAGTCCAGCATAGAGCCAGAAAGTGTCTGTGGAATCGGGGATGCAGACAGCTCAGCCAGAGCTACTACCAAACAAGGTAAGAAGCATGCACCCCCCTTCCCTATCCCAAATCCCCAATTAGGCTGTGTGAATCCTACTCCAGTACAGGTTTTTGTAAAGACCAGCAATGCATTATGGGAGATGTAGTCAGTGAAACACCTATCATGACAGTAATCACACTGAACAATAAGGAATGTGACACACATCAGTGATAAGCAAGCAGAGGACATTGAGATAGTGTGCCAGAAATGTAAATTGCAGGGCTTCCGGCCTACTGAGCTAATGTACAATTTCTGTCCACAGGCGAGACATCGCGCAGGTCTGATCAAAACAAGGCAGGAAGGGCACCCCGGTAGGAAAGAGCAGAGGAGGCCAGTGCAAGTGCAGGGCACACCACACAACCACTACCGGCATCACCACCACTGCCAGCCTCGTCAACACTGCCAGTGTCACCACCACTGCCAGCGTCACCACTACTGCTAGCCTCACCAGCAGCAACACAACCAGCAGTGGTAAGACCCAGGAGGCATGCTGTTGCCACGCTCCAGGAAATGGAGTCGTTCTCAGAAGACACAAGGGGGTGAAACATCAACTGTGCCAGTGGATGGCAATAATGCTGGTTCGCAGTCCACCTCTGAGAGAACACACACAGGTGACAGACGCCGCAGGGCCCGGGAAAGCAGTCCACTATTACAGGGTGAGGATCATGGTGTCTTCGCAGGGCTGGAGGCAAACATGGTGAAGGTGCAGTGCCTGCAAGGCAAAGCAATTCAGTGCTTCAATAACAACATGGGGAAAATTGAGAAGGGCATCAGCACTATGACCTCGACGCTGGCTGAGGGCATGAAGGAGATGTCTGAGGGCATGCGGGCCATGTCCCAGTCAGTAATGCTGCTGTGCAGCAAACTGGATGAGGACAGGGTAGCACAGCGCAGGGAGAAGCAGAGGATGGAACACCATAAAAAGGCAGAGAACCGCCTAGCAATTGCCACTCCTCTGCTCTGCAGGCGCTCCGGGGCCATGCAGGAGGGGCTGGTACACTGCAGCCGTGATGTCTCCACGGGGCTGGTCAAGGTAACAACTGCACTTGAAGTGCTGCTGACAACTCAGTCTGCTAATACTGGTGCTGTGGATGTGGGGGACAATAAGGAGAAGACCAGTCACAGCACCATTATCCCCCCTGAAACTGATGCCCGGAGGAGCAGCAGACTGCATGGGGCTGGCACTGGTTCCACAGACAGTGAAGACAGTCAGCTGATGGCATCCAGCAGCGTTGTCTGTGGCCGTAGACGCTGATGCAGGCCACACTTTGTGCACTTAATTGGGTGAAGTAACCCATGACATCCTCTTGGGGTTGTCACAATTTGAACTGACTGGTTGAGCCCTCTGTATAGTGGCGTAGTGCCCTATTATTATAACTACGTCATTTACATATAACAACTGGCTGTGTCCCCTTACTTACTTAAAAATAGTTGCGTGTGATCTCTGCCCGTCTTTGTCTCCCATCTGGTGCTGGCGCCACTCCTGCTGCATTGGGCTATGGCTGTGCAAATTCATCATCATCGTCCTCAGAGTCAGTTAATTCAACTTCTGTTCCTTTCTTAGTGGCAAGGTTGTGAAGCATAGCACAAGTTGCAATGATTTAGCAACGGATGATGGGTGTGTACTGACGGGCACCTCCGTTTTTGTGGAGGCAGCGGAACCTGCTTTTCAATATTCCAAATGTGCGCTCCACAACGTTGCGTGTTGAGTTGTGTTGCACAATGTAACGTCTCTCACTCTGGGTTGATGGGTTTAGGTAGGGAGTAAGGATAAATGACCGCACGGCATATGCGCTATCGCCTAGGTGAGAAAGAGAGTGCCATTAATTATATACACCAAAACACATTCATCTGCACTATATATCAGGGTGTGTCACAGTGATTTACCTAGCAGGTATCCTTCTCCAAATTCTCCCACTGCCAGGCGTGTGTAGATCCCACTGTTCTGGAAGATGTATGAGTTTTGGGTGCTCCCAGGAAATTTGGCCACGATGTCGGTGATTATGTTGGCAGCATCGCAGATTACCTGCACATTTATGGAGTGGGTGAACTTTCTGTTCCTGTAGATATACTCAGTGGCTGCAGGTGGCAGATTGGAATGTGTGTGCCATCAATACACCCTATGACATGCGGTAACTGTGCCATTTGGTAAAAGTCTGTCTTGGTTTTCAGCACTTCCGCCTGTATGTTTGGGAAGCTAATGTAGTGATGAATTCTCTGCATCATGGCATCCAATAACTTCTTAAAGAAACGGAACAGGCAACTCTGTGACACCTCAGTCAATTGGAGGAGTGTGATGCGCTGTCTCCAGATCCTCACTCCTGCTGCCTGTAGCCGTAGCCGCCTTGCAAACACATAGAAAGCCACTATAGTGACCACACTGTTGCATTTTGGGACTGCTTACATACACTGCAGCAGATTACCACCTGCTTTCAGTCAGTGTTAATTACTGACTCCTAAATACCGAATTTCATGAAATTCGGTATTACCGATTTTACCTACATCTCTTTTATTGTTTTTACTGTTTCTTATTTACCAATTCGGTAAATTAGGAATCAGTAATTCAGATTCGGTAATTTAGAAATCGGTAATAAGGAATCAGTATTTACCGAATTTCACAGTTTCCGACCGGTATTGTGGCAACCTACATATGGCCCTTAGTTACTAAGTTGACAACAGTAGAAAAGTGGGTCCTGTAAATATTTTTACTTAATGGAAAGAGTTTACCCTGTATCAAATTGTTTGCAGACAGTGAAACTCTCATGATAAATACACCACATAGTATTAAACAAAATGTATTGTGAACAATGTACACGTTATTCAACAGCGGTAAAAAAAACTCTATTTGCAAACAAAATACCACCATCCAAAGATGCTAAAGAACATACTACATGGAACCTTCATACTGTAGTGAAAACTCTACAGATAGCACATTTTTTCTAGAAAAACTAGTACATGTACATATCTTAGTATCTGTTTCACACAGTCTTCTATGTTAAGTTTAAATTATGAATTACCTCAAGGCTCCTTACAAATGTTAGTATCTAATATGTAGAATCTTTCTCCTTTTGGAAACTACTGCAGAGCCAACAAGTTGTGTGGAGTATAACAAATACAAGTCAACTGCCAGTTGTGTACAGAGTTACTCTTGAATGCAAACATTCATAATGATTACGATAAATCTACACAGCTGTAGTGCATTAGGAGCATATGCATTTTGTAAACACATCTATTAGCTGCACCCAAGCTGTACAAAATCACGTAAAATGGTAGTTACCCACGGCTACGTAAACTGTAGAAAAACTTGCACACTTACTGGATGATGTTATCAGTGATGACATCAATTATGTCATTTGCGATGTCTTGAGTGATGTTACAAATGATGTCATAGAGCACGTAAAAGTGATGACATATGTGAGGTCATAAACTGGATATGCCAGGGGCAAGTTATAATTATAACTCACGAATTTGGGTGTTTCTTTCAGTTCAAAATGTTAATGTCGTCACTCACCTAACTATAAGGTAATTTGAACCTTTTTCAGTGAAAATAGTTATATTTATATTTAAGATGTTTGCCCAGCTGTGCAGCAGTTGCTGCTGGGTGCAAGTAATCACAGTGCAGCAGCGAACACACTACTGTTTGAAGCCCTAGAGCACCTGATGCTCCCACTGGGCATAGCACTTGCCGGGTCTGCTGCCTGCTGCCAGCATGTAGGGAAGGTGGTGCTGCACTCGGAAAATTAGTGCGGCCTCTTCCGCTATGCTGACGATTGGAGGGAAATTTTGAGAAACAGGAGGAAGGACTGACAGAGGACAGGCCTGGAAAGGAAAATAAAAATACAAAGTTAAAAAAAGTCACCAAAACGTAAAGTAAGCAGAAAAATAAACACAGGGAAAATTAGACAATTACAAAATGAGTACAAACAAGTCGAGTTTGGGACTAGGGAGCAGCCAATGAGGTTGGATTGGATTGGATGGAGGAAAAAGGCTGCCTGCAAGGAGAGAAGTAGAGTAACAGGCAAAACGAAATGGCTATGCCCTGGCGCACCTGGTAGTGCCATTTGCTCTGATTTTCCAGAGCAGACCGTGCTACTTGCATGAAAAAGCAGCACAAATGGCCGAACAAGCATTTCCCCACACATTCATGGCATTCTGCGGAATGTCACAGAGTTTTTTTTATAACTTGGTGGAATTCCACAGGGTAAAACTCTGCAATTTCTGCCCAGGCCTATTTTACACAAATATACACTATACAAGGGCAATACCATAACACTAATGTCCCATTCATATATGCACTACTGTCAATCAAGCAAAGTTCGCTCCATTATAACCAAACCTTCATTATTATTATGAAACAAAATATTTAACAGGCAAAATTTAAATTTTATAAAAAATAAACATGGAATTGTGTATACAAATAAATAACTTAAATATCATACAAATGTTAGCAGTTACAAAAGAATGCAGAAAATTACATTTTCAATACATTTTCAAAGAAACTTGAAAATATTTTAGCAATTAATCTAGATTTAAATTCTAAATAAAAATGTGAAAAAATATTAAAAATATTTTTAAAACTATAACAAAAAATTTACAAAAACTATTTAAAATAATTAGCAAAAACATGTAAGTCACTTTCCATCCAATTCCCATGTAAGCCCTCCTCCCCACTCCTTGCAAATTTAGTGACAAAATATAAATATATATATATTCACTGAAAAAACCATAGGTTTCAGCCACGATTTAGTTAGCAATTAGCATTTAAAAACCTTAGAAATTCACTGAAAAAACCATAGGTTTCACCCATGTTATAGTTAGCTGGACATTTATTTGGATGTTTGATAGTTTATTTGCATGGGTGAGTATGTGTGTGAGTAACTCTATGGATGAGTATTGTGTATAACAGGATGTATAGTGTATGAGTACATATGATGAGTGAGTACATGTATGTGTGACTATATAGAACTGTTGGTGAATGAGTGGATGTGTATGTAGACATTGGAATTACTGAACAGGTTGTTGTAACTGGTATTGGTATCTCCATTGCTTTGAAATTATTAGTTTCTATTTTTCAATGTGTGTATCAAAGGTTATATTACGCTGAGAGAAGGTCTCCCACTCTTTCACAAGGATAATGTCATCAGTGATGTCATCAGTGATGTCATTTGAGATGTCATCAGTGATGTCATGAGTGATGTCTCTGACCATGTCATGAGTGAAGTAATATGTGACGGCATCAGCAGTGCATTACGAGCGCGCGAGTTATAGTTAGCTGAACTAACTATAACGGAGTAATTTCAATGGTTTTGTATGAGAGAAATGTCCAGCTAACTATAACATGGGTGAAACCTATGATTGTTTCAGTGAATTTCTAAGGTTTTTTAAATGCTAATTCCTAACTATAACGTGGCTGAAACCTATGTTTTTTTCAGTGAATTTCTAAGGTTTTTTAAATGCTAATTATTAACTATAACGTGGCTGAAATCTATGTTTTTTTCAGTGAATTTCTAAGGGTTTCTAAATGCTAATTCCTAACTATAACGTGCCTGAAACCTATGGTTTTTTCAGTACATTTCTAAGGTTTTGTAAATGATAATTTTTTTTTGAAAACCTTTATTATGTAAAGAAAAAGACAGTTATTGACCCACAACCACGGAGGCTGGTCAGTCAAACACAATAAAATCAACATCAAAATACACAGCTCATCAGCCGACAACCCGGGGGTACAGCAGCGATGTTCCATGATTATGTACAGGCAGGTGGTATGGCTAGGATCCATGAAAGGTTTCACATTTTATTTTTTATTTAAATAAAACCACAAACAAAAACTCAAAAAAAAAAAAAAAAATCGAGGCACGGTGAGGTTCTGTGACAATTAAAGTGGTGTTTTCGACTCGGTCGAATATGGACGAGTTTGGTGTCTATGAACCGCAAATGACGAGTTTAGTGGGTGTACGCGTTTTCGCTACGCTGGCCTGAACCGTTCGTCTTATTCGTGGGTTTCTTCATCTGAACACACGGGTTCCATTTTAGATACAGCAGCCATTTTGTCTCTTGCCCTCAAGTAGCCAGCGAACGGACACTGTTCGCTTCGTGACCCTGGGATTCCCAAGCTCTTGCGGAAGACACGTGTTCCTTTGAGGGTGTCTTTATGACGAAGGGGATGGCACTGCAAAGGCAGATGGCCCCGCTCGAGGCTCATCTTGCCGTGCCGGTCTATTCTTTCAGCCGTGCATTCATTAGGCATGTCTCCTTTGATCCTGCAATCGTGTTTCCGATATCACCCCTTACACTCTTTTCAATCTGCTGACTATCTTTGTTTTCCCTTGCACCTGTTTCTGTCTCTTCCTTAAACTCGTTTACAGCCAGAATGGAATGTACTTAATGGTGGGATAACGTACTTTTACAGTTGGGAACTGGCGATGCTACTGTAAATATGTTCCGGGACCCTGAATACATGAAAGCAACCCTTTTGAAGTTTACTATGGGAACCGAGTTGTAACCTTTTGTTCGCTATGTTGTGCTATGACAGAAATATGTATAAAAGGAGCGATCCACAGTTGCAATTTGAAGCAGTCTACTAGAACCTACATGCGTTGTACTTCTTGTGACTTCTGTGTTCCCTGCAGTAAATAAAACCTCGATCTTTGACGCCGAAGGAAGTGTCCCGTGTCTCTGTCATTTGTACGCCGGAACAGGTAACCCACGAAGGTTTCAGGTGTTGTCCCCTGGCACCGCTGGGCCTTAGAATAGCCCAGTCCTTCAGTTGGCGCCCAACGTGGGGCGACATCAGTGGTACCGCTCCAAAGCCCGACGATCGTGAGGAACTTCGTGTGAAACCTCCGAGGGAAGGTGCACCCCGCTTCATCGATCCTGTTGTCGAAACAAGTGGCCCGAAGACTTTTCCCGCGAAGATCCCCGCCTCCTGACGGCTGCGACGGACTGATGCCCTGACTCTCGACCTGTTTTGGCGCCTGGCGTAGTCCTTTGTACAGCGAGACGATTGACGGGCCTTCCTGGTGACGCCATTGCTCTTTCAGTTAAGTATTTGTGGGTCCCTCCCAGAGTCCTTGGTTGTTGTTGAAACTTGGTTGTTTGCATGGTTCCATTGCATTTGTGGTTCTTAGTATTTAGTTCTTAGTTGTTGGGTTTTATTTGACGATTGCAATTGCCAAAAACCAAGGGTCTTGCATTTGTGCGAGGATATCGTAAATCGATAACCCTTGAAGTTTGTGAAACTCGGTTAGTGTGCACGATGCCTGGCCGCAGTACTTTGTTTAGTTGCTCTAAAAGTTGCGGTGCGGATTCCCGATTGGAGGACTCATGTCCGATACCTCCAGTTGGAACTCCGGTCTATGAGCTATATAGTCGCCATGGAGTAGGTCCTATCGCATATAATGATTATTGGATCCGCTATACTAAAAATGATGGTGTCCTTAGTTGGCCACCTCATGGTAGTTTCGAAACAGCAATTTTGGATAATCTCGAAGCAAAATTGTTCAAAAAGAAATCTAGGCCGGCCATGTTTGATTCCTTTCGGAGGCCAAGCAAAAAGAAATCAAACAGCTTAAACAAAATAAGAGGGAAGGTATCGTTACGACGATGAGAAATGCAGAGCAGTTTCAGCGAGACAAAGAAGAGAAGGAAAAGGAAGTTTTTGATAGATTTCAACGTATGGCGGTGGATAAATGTTATCCCGTTTTACCGTCGAGTACTGATAAGAAGGGAGAGGAAGCAGTAGAGGACCCTTTGCTGTCCTACCTACTGAAGTCACCACCTCCATATGCACAGGATACTACAGCTCCTGTGGTTCCTCCTGTTCCTCAGCCTGTTGTTCCGGCAGCTGCTGGCCAGCCTGTCGCGATTCCCGTTCTTCCAAATCCTCTTGTGACTCAAGTCATCCCTATTGCTTTACCTGCTCCTGTTCCTACTGCTCCACTGCCTACACCTTCTCAGTCTGCTGTTCCCGCTACTTCTGCTCTTTTAGCTACTCCTACTGCTCCTACTGCTCCTGTGTTTAGTTCCCATGTTGTTGCCCCTGTACTTCTCTCCTCTTCTCCGTCTGTCCGTAGTCGCATTCCTAATGCTGTCGCTAACCTTTACTCTCCTTTTGGACCGATCCTTGGGTCCGATGTTTCCGATGTTCCTCAACGACGAAGTCAGATTCCTGGTGGTAGAGAGAGTGATACGTTAATTAAAATGGCGCGTAATTGGATTAGGTATCCCGTTAAAAATACCCCGCGCATAATTTTTGAGACCTTCTCTCAATTCAATGAGCCCACACAGAGATTTGTGTTTGAGGAAATGTGTAAATGTTTACGAGAAGTGATGGATAATGATGAAGTAGACAATGTGCCGCCTGAAGTGACTGAACTTCAGCATCAGTTTTCGAGTGGTATGATTGTGGGTAGTAATGTTCAACGTGCTGTAGAGCATCTTTTATCTTTTCGGCCTACTGTAATTTCTCGAGCATTGTTCTGCTCAACTGAGGAGTGGATGGCAACACCTGGTCAGTATCCCATGCGGGAAGTTCCTCCAGTGTGGATGCCAGGTGATGCTACTGCCGTTCCTATTATTCCGCCACACTTCCAGAGAGTTTGGATACACCTCCCATGGAAGCGGTCGGAAGTTTTGCAGGTGAAACAAACTTTGCCTGACCCCCGCAAAAATCCTGCAGGTTATTACAAAGAGTTGTCCCAATTAGTGGATGCTACTATCATGAATCTTGCCGATATCGACATGTTGTTCGGCAACGTAGTACCTCAACCAATTTGGGCAAAAATCCGTCAAGAGAATCACATAGCCGAGTTGGGCGGTGATTGGGCTGCTCTTGCGGCGGCCGACGGTCGACAAGTTGGTGGGGCTAAGCCTGAACAGCTGATTGAGAATCTGCCCCAGAGGATTATTACGCTAATGAAGACACTTATGCCAGTAATGAGAGTTAATTGGGATAAACTGTCTGCGTGCAAGCAAAAGAAGGACGAGAGTGTCTCCGATTTCTTTACGAGATTTGAGGAGGCATTCATCGATCACAGTGATCGGGATATGAGCACTGAGGGAGGTCAGCGGTTGTTCGTAGATAAATTTGTATCGAATTTGTTGCCTGAACTTAGCAACAAATTGAAACATTTTGAGAGTTTGTGGGCTGTTTTTACCTCTGCTCAGATATTAGCCACGGCTCAATATTACGAAAATAGGGAAAAGGAGGAAAAGGATCGTGCAGATAAGAAAACAAAGGATCTCAAAACCAAAGTTCTGTTACAGCAAGTGTATCCTCCACGCTCAAATCAAAATGACTCTCAGCAGCGAAATAGATCGCAACCACAATCATCTAGGTCACAGTCGCGTAATGACTCCTCCACGCCGAGATCTCTGCTCGGGTATAATCAATGTGCATACTGTAGAGGTGAGGGCCATTTAAAGTTTGATTGTCCGGTTTTGCGCGACCGAAATAGCGGTGGTTCGGCTCGAGAAGGTCGTAGTGGTCCTCAACAGGCTTCACGTGGTAGAGGTCGTGGTGTTACTCACAATCAGAATGAGCGTTCTAATAATTCATCTGATTCAAACAATTGCTTTGATCAGCGTGGTTCATCGTCAGGTAGATCTGCACAGTATCATGTGGATGACTGTTACGTCGAGCATGATATTGATGACGGTAATTACTAGGACAGCCACAGACAAAGAGAGGGAGTAGTATCAGTTCCGGTTGATCAGAGAGGGCCTTACGTCGCAGTTGCCACATCGGGCGTAGTTGAGCCTTTTCTATTGGACACTGGTGCAGCGAAAAGTTCCATCATGCATTCGAAACTCCCTGGCGCACCTTTGTCTGGCTTAACGAATGTTTCCGTTGGTTTCTCTGGCGCCCCTGTTAGCAATCAGGTTTCTGGCCCTTTGCCTCTCACAATTGGGCCTCGTGAGCTGGAAGGTCCTTTGATTTTGACTACTGGTTGTGGTGAAAATCTTTTGGGCCTGGACTTGCTGAAACGGTTATATGCGACCCTGTATTGTTCTCCTGCGGGAGTGGAGCTTACTTTGGGTCAGAGAGTGATCTCTCCTATGTACTTGTCAACTGATAAGCTCCCACCGGAATTGAGTTCTCTTCCTACATCTTTGTGGGCAACAGGTCCCAATGACGTGGGCCTGCTTGACATCTCACCTTATGTTGTTCAACTGAAATCGAATGTGCGGTTGCCACGTATTCCCCAGTATCGTATCTCCCTTGATGGTGAACGACCGTTGTTAGCGATCATCTATGATTTGATCAAGAAAGATGTTATTGAGGAAACTCGGGGAAACGTGTGTAATAGTCCTGTGTTACCTATCTTGAAACGCACTGATCCATCCAAGCCTCCTGTTTACCGTTTTGTTATTGATTTACGGGAGGTGAACAAAATTGTGATTCCACAATTTCCTGTGGTGCCTGACATTACGGCCTTACTGACTCTGATTCCAGCCTCTGCTTCTTGGTTCTCAGTGATCGATCTGAAGAATGCTTTCTTTAGCATTCCGATTGCTGAGGAAAGCAGAGATCTATTCGGTTTCTCATTAGGTGGTCGCAGCTTTAGGTTTAAACGCACTCCTCAGGGCTACTGTGAGAGTCCATCGATATACAGCCAAGCCTTGAAGAGTCAACTTGATGCGTTTGTGTTACCGGCTGATGCGGCCTTGATCCAATATGTTGATGACCTGCTGGTGGCTGCTGACACAAAAGAGATCTGCAAAACTGCTATGGTATCGCTGTTACAACATCTCTGTGACTTAGATCACAAGGTGTCACCTTCTAAACTGCAATATTGTTGTCAAGAAGTAACCTATCTAGGTCACTTATTGTCAAAGGAGGGAAGAAGGTTGACCCCAGAGAGAATTGCAGCGATCGCTCGAATGACTGTGCCAACAACTCAGAGAGATGTGCGTGCCTTAGGTATCACGTCATACTGCAGGCAATGGATTCCAAATTTGTCATTGCTAGCAAAGCCATTGGTAGCCCTCACGTGCAAGGATGTTCCAACTCCTTTGCCATGGACTGAAGAGTGTCAGAATTTTTTTTCTGAATTGCGTGATGCGTTGTGTTCGGCTCCTGTGTTAGGTACACCTGACTACAGTAAGCCGTTTACACTAAACGTTCACGAGAGAGAGTGTTGTGCGTTGAGTGTTTTGACGCAACAATTTGGTGGCAAACAGCGTCCATGCGCATATTTTTCCTCGACCTTAGATCCAGTAGCTAAAGCATTGCCGAGTTGTCTAAGAGCGACAGCGGCAGCTGCGGTGTCCATCCGACAATCTGCAGGATTGGTCATGGATAATATGCTTACGGTGATGGTTCCGCATGCAGTTGACACTCTCTTGAATCGTACAAAAACGCAACACTTGACGAGCGCAAGGTTGTCCGGTTACGAGTTGACGCTTTTGGCAAGTCATATACAAATAAAGCGTTGTAATGTCTTAAACCCGGCGACGTTGTTGCCGACTAATATGGAATCAGATGATGTACCACCACATGATTGCTATTTGCGAACTGAGGAAGAAACAAAGGGTCGTGTTGACCTAAAAAACACTCCATTGGCAGATCCCGATGGTACCTTGTATGTTGATGGTTCGTGTTTTAAGTTGCCGAATGGTGATGTGACGACTGCGTATGCTGTGGTGACGTTGAGTACGGTTGTGGAAACTGCGAGATTGAATCAGAATTCCGCGCAGGTGGCAGAGTTGATTGTGTTGACGAGAGCGTGTGTTTTGTCGAAGGGAAAGCGAGTGAATGTGTTTACTGATAGCCAGTACGCATTTGGCGTTGCACATAGCTTTGGTTGATTGTGGAGAGAAAGAGGCTTTATGACATCGCATGGTATGAAGATCCAACACGGACAGCTCGTGAACGATCTTTTGGACGCACTTACATTGCCTAAGCAGGTGGCAATTATTAAATGCAGCGCGCACCGAAAAGTTATGGATGATGTTGGTCGTGGTAATGCGTTTGCGGATGAGATTGCTAAAGAGACAGCTAGAAACCTTGCAACCCGAATGTACGTTACGAGTTCAGTAAGGTGGCCTGCAGAGACTGGTATGTGTGAGGACACTGTTGAGAGCGTGAAAGCGATTCAGAATGAGGCCACCGAAACTGAAATGATTAAGTGGAAGGAGAGCACAGGAAATTTAGATGCGCACGGATGTTGGATTGATTTGTCGGAAAGTCAGAAGTGGATGTTGCCGGATGCATATGTGCTAGCCGTTGTGACTATGGCACACGGCTTGTCACATATTAGCGCAAAAGGTATATGCAAGTTGCTGTCCCCTGTATGGAAGAATGGTGGTATCGCTAAGTGTGCTGAGAGAGTGGTTAAGAATTGTATGGTATGCATGATGTACAATCCCGGCAAGGGCACCCCTACTCCACCTGGCCATTTTGCTCCTCCTACATGTCCCTTTGAGGTTAACCAACTGGACTTCATCCATATGGAGAGATGCAATAACTTGAAGTACGTTTTAGTTGTGGTTTGCGCGTTCTCCAGATGGATCGTAGCCTATCCTTTCAAAGACAATACTGCCCTGTCCACAGCGAAAGTCCTACTGAAGGAATACTTTCCTCGGTATGGAATGCCACAGATTGTATGGTCAGATAACGGAAGTGAGTTTGTGGGGAGTGTGATGAAGAGTGTGTGTAAGGGCCTTGGAATTAGACAAAAATTCCATAGTGCCAACAATCCCCAGTCAGCAGGTTTGGTTGAAGGGTACAATGGTACTCTAAAACTGAAACTTGCTAAAATCCAAGCTACGACTGGTTTGTCGTGGCCTGATGCCTTGCCTCTGGCTCTCTTGTTGACCAGGGCGACTGTACACTCTCGAGCAGGGCTTAGCCCATATGAGATTGTGTTCGTCCGTCCTGCGAATCTTTGGGGAGTCCCTAGGCCTAAGGCCTTCGATAGTCTTGAATACCCAATGTTAATTGATTATCTTCATGATCTGACTGCTAAACTGAGGTTAATTCATCAACAGGTCTTTGAAGCACTGCCGGCACAGACAGAGGGTCCTGGACATCGGCTCCAACCGGGTGACTGGGTGGTTACCCGTAATTTTGTCAGGAAGCGCAATTTGGAGCCGAGATTCGTGGCAAGGTCCTCCTTGCCACAAGAACTGCTGTTCGTTTGGAAGGCCGGAAAAATTGGGTGCACGCCACCCACACCAAAACGGGGCCTATACCTTTACCAGCGGATTTGTGGGTGAGGACAGGAATCGCCGCAACAGAAACAGAAACTCCAGTAAAATTTGTGCCGTTCAGTGATGCTCAACCTGTAGGAGACACTTCATTGCAGTCAGATACATTTGTCGAACCTTCATCATTGGAAAACTCAAGACTTGAACTATCATCTGATCGACAGGACTCTGTTCCGCAACCTGAACAATTATTCGAAGAGCAGACTCGTCCTGGAAGAAGCAGATATTTTCTTTGTTCTCACAACAAAGACTAATAAAACACCTTTTTGCTTTTCTTTCCCTTTTTGAAATTCATATTACCCCTTATTGTCATTTTGAACATTATGAACAATTGTAGCCTCTATTAATTTTTGAGTTCTTTTCCGCGTGTGTTTTTCCACAGCTAGGAGATTTTGTATTACACTTGAATGTTTGATTAAAGAACCTTACATCCGGGTTGACCGTAGGGCCGTGCGGGTACTTTTGTCGATTCCTAGGAACTCCTGGGAATTGATAATTGCTACTCAGAACGAAGTGCGTCAAGAACGTTGCGGACGGTTTTTTAGAGGATGGAATTCTCAAAGTTGTCGGAAGTGGAGAAGACTCTAGCTCAAAGATCAACACTACACAGGGTTGTACGAACTAAATGCTTTCTGTTTCAGGTGTTCCTGCTGTTCTTGACTGTTTCTATGTTATTGGTGGGTGGAGTATATTTCGGATTACAGTCATTATTGCCTTCTGCTCTACCTACTTCCTCTTCTGAACTAAAATCTACTCCCACTGTTTCTCCACATTCCTTTCACCCTCTACCCCAACACGAACAGGTTAGACGTGCGGAATTCATGAATAACTCCTTTATTCAGCTTCTTCATCAACATCAGTTGGTGATGAATACCAACTGTTGGGTGTGTGGGTTAATGCCACATACCATGGATAGGGGAATTCCGTATTTCGTTCTTCCTTACAGTTCCCAGGGGTCAGCTCGAGCATTCCAAACTATGTTTCGTAGCGCACTAGATTCCTATCCCCATCGAGAGCCACGCACTGCAGATCATGGTCCTGGCCCGTACCACAAGCCTTTGGCAAGAGCGATTGCTGACTTAGATAGAGATATTTTTGACGCATCGCTTATTCCAGAGGAAGAGGTGCGAGCATACAGAGATCTGAGTGAGGCTGAGTATAGGATGTCAGTGGGTGATAGACAGCTTAAAAGCTCATCTCCGATCTGGATCGTACCCCATCTTGGTAATTTCTGCCTGAAAGGCCTTGGCCGAAGCCCACGAGCTCAGCTTGGGAGGAGTTCTTGCACTGAAACGTATGTTTTACCAACGTCCTCTTCCCCTGTTCTGTTGACTGCCAAGGGTACATACTTTGTATGTTACGACCGCGAATATACATGGTTGCCCCGTGAATTTTCGGGCACCTGTTACATTGCGAATCTGTTGCCACCGACTTTCACAGTCGCCTCGGACTATCACAAGACTAGAGTTGTGAGAGGCGTTATTAGCAAAGAAGACACTGCCGGTCAAGAAGCAGGAGACTTCTTTAAGGGTTTCTTGCCGTTTTGGGGACCTATGATCAATAGTAGGAACCTGAGACAGTTGACTCGAGTGGTGGAATCGACTGCTATTATAACTGCAAGTGCTCTTGGTAATCTGACAGCAGAGCTTCAGGCGGATAGGCTTATGACGTTGCAAAACCGTATGGTTTTAGACGTTGTTCTTGCAGATAGAGGTGGTGTATGTAAGGTGATCCATTCGAGTTGCTGCATTTTCATCCCTGATAACGCTCCAACTGTCTATCAAGCCATCTCGAAGTTGCATAAGATCTCCGAGTCCATACACGTGGACGTAGGTGATTGGACGCTACTAGGATGGTTTTGGGGCCTGATGTTGACGTGGGGTTGGAAGATTCTGATGATCATTGGGGTTGTTGTAGCATTTCTGTTCACGTGTTGTCTTTGTGTGCAGTGTGGTCCTGCCTTATGTGGCCTCTGTGCTACGACGTGTATAAGACGGCCATCTGTTACCAAGTAGGCATTGATGGATAGAATGATGCTGCAGCAACATCTGGATGATCTGATGAATATCGAGATCGATTCTGATATCGACTAGTGCTTGCCTACATGAGGGCAAAAGGAGCGTCTGAGGTTCTGTGACAATTAAAGTGGTGTTTTCGACTCAGTCGAATATGGACGAGTTTGGTATCTATGAACTGCAAATGACGAGTTTAGTGGGTGTACGCGTTTTCGCTACGCTGGCCTGAACCGTTCGTCTTATTCGTGAGTTTCTTCATCTGAACACACGGGTTCCATTTTAGATACAGCAGCCATTTTGTCTCTTGCCCTCAAGTAGCCAGCAAACGGACACTGTTCTCTTCGTGACCCTGGGATTCCCAAGCTCTCGCGGAAGACACGTGTTCCTTTGAGGGTGTCTTTATGACGAAGGGGATCGCACTGCAAAGGCAGATGGCCCCGCTCGAGGCTCATCTTGCCGTGCCGGTCTATTGTTTCAGCCGTGCATTCATTAGGCATGTCTCCTTTGATCCTGCAATCGTGTTTCCGATATCACCCCTTACACTCTTTTCAATCTGCTGACTATCTTTGTTTTCCCTTGCACCTGTTTCTGTCTCTTCCTTAAACTCGTTTACAGCCAGAATGGAATGTACTTAATGGTGGGATAACGTACTTTTACAGTTGGGAACTGGCGATGCTACTGTAATTATGTTCCGGCACCCTGAATACATGAAAGCAACCCTTTTGAAGTTTACTATGGGAACCGAGTTGTAACCTTTTGTTTGCTTTGTTGTGCTATGACAGAAATATGTATAAAAGGAGCGATCCACAGTTGCAATTTGAAGCAGTCTCCTACAACCTACATGCGTTGTACTTCTTGTGACTTCTGTGTTCCCTGCAGTAAATAAAACCTCGATCTTTGACGCCGAAGGAAGTGTCCCGTGTCTCTGTCATTTGTACGCCGGAACAGGTAACCCACGAAGGTTTCAGGTGTTGTCCCCTGGCACCGCTGGGCCTTAGAATAGCCCAGTCCTTCAACGGCTATGTATAAACTGGCTGTCCTTTATGGCAGTGGGAGGCGGGTGAAAAACGTAGTTCAATAGGAATGAGGAGAAATATCAGGGAGGGTATGGGGGGAACCTGGTAGCAAACCAATACAGTGTGATCAACGAGAACTGAGTATAAGGAACACACGATCAAGGGAGAAGAAGCGGATCCGGAAGGTCAGTAAATGGGGGGGGTACAAATCTCACCACAGTATGCGTTCCATTGACCCCATATCCTACCCCATTTCTTGGGTCTGCCGTGGAAAACATACACAACTTTCTCTCTGAACATGGACCAGTCCATATTTTCTGTCCACCGCAGGAGCGTCGGCGGCCTTGGGGAACCCCATAACTGGGCTATGTCCCGTTTAGCAACCATATTACCCAATGTAACCCATTGAGTCTGAGCAACAGTGCAGTAATTCGGCTCCCAGACATTCAACAGACAACGCCTGGCCTCAGGCAACAACACTACCCCTGTCACTTCACCCATAACCGCATGCACTCGGCGCCAAAACGCCGCCACCTCCGGACATTCCCAGAGGATATGCAAAAGGTAGCCAGCATACCACAACCGCGCCTACACAATCCATCCACAGAAAAACCCATATTTATCAGTCGTGGGACCGTGACATACACCCGATGCAGTATTTTAAGTTGCACCAGCCTAAGACGTGCCGGAATCGCAACCTCCTTAGGGGAGGATATCGCCGTCTGCCAGTCTTCATTGTCCTGTTCTAATCCGTCACTGGTCCAAACAGTCCGCAATTGCAGAAGGAGATCCGAGCAGTCGTTGATAAGTTTCTTGTGAATGAGAGATATAGTGCTATCGGGGACGTATCCATCAAGCACTCTATCCTCAAGAGGGGAGGCCTCCGGGATAGAAGTGTCATCTGGGAAAACCGAGTGAATCGCATGACGGACCTGGAGGTACCGGAAATATTCCCTGTCACTCAATTTATATTCTCGCTAAAGTGCCTCGAAGGTCTTGACTGCACCCTTGGCCCAGAGGTCGCCCACCCTGCTGATACCAATGAGATCCCATCTGTCGGAACACCTCGACGTCCACATGCCACCTAGCGCTTCCGCAGCATACAATGGGGTAGATTTCGTCAATCTATCCGTCCAGCCCGTGGCGGCGGTCGCGCTTCCCCAAACTCGCACAGCCACTGCCGTAGGGCCAATGAGGTGCTTCCGGTCAGCTCTGGAATAGAGCACCAGATTGTAATCCCCCCCAGGGAGTTGCCATCTATCCATCTCAAAAGCGGGGTTTGGGGCAGGGCCATACATAGCCCGGTTCACAGCACTCAACTGGGAGGCCCAATAGTAGCGCCTGATGTCGGGCAACGCGATACCTCCATCGTACCAAGGCAAAGTCAATTTTGCCAGTGCGATGCGTGGTCCCCCACCCCATACCAACCGCCTCTGCAAGCCCTCGATCTCTCGGAAGTAGCTGGCAGGTACCAAATCAAGTGTGTTTTGAATGGCGCATAAAAAGCGGGGGAGAGACATCATTTTGAACAGGGCCGCCCTTCCCAAAGGGGATAGTGGCAGGCCGCACCACGCTGTAACATCCGAACAAAGCCGGAAAAGCTGAGGCAACAAGTTCCGCTCATAGCGGGCTTTGGGGTCCAGTGAAATGTAGATCCCCAAGTATTTGAAACCATCTCTAGAAACCGGTATTGGACAATGGCAGGGAAGAAGGAGCTCATCGTCCGTGAGTGGATAAATACAGGATTTGGCCCAAATAATAACCTGACCGGAATTCCTCCCAAAGGAGCGTAGTACGTCAAACAGGACGCCCAACGAATTACGAGGAGAGGTAAGGTACAACAATATATCATCGGCGTAGAGTGATATACGGTCCTAGAAATCGGGTGACCAGCGGATGCCCTTAAGCGATGGTTCCCACCGCAACCATGCAGCCAGGGGCTCAAGGACAAGCGCGAAGAGGCGCGGCGACAAGGGGCATCCCTGTCTCATTCCCCGCTCAAGGGTAAAGGACTCCGAAGCCCTACCGTTAACCACCACCTGTGCCAGCGGTTGCTCATACAGGAGTCTAACCCACCAAATGAATTTGGGGCCGAACCCAAACTTAGCGAGAACAGCCCACAAATACGGCCACTCAACCGTATCGAAGGCCATCGAGGCATCAAGGGAAACCAAAATGGCCGGTTCTCGATGAGACCCCGCCCTCGCCAAGACGCCATGGAGGCGACATAGATTGAGCGCAGTGTTTCGGTGGGGTATAAATCCAGATTGGTCCGGATGGATCAAGTCCGCTATCATCGTAACCAACCGATTCGCCAGAAGTTTAGCGAGAATTTTAGGCTCGACATTCAAAAGCGAAATCGGCCGATATGATGAACAGTGATCACGTGGCTTGCCATCTTTATGAATGACGACAATGGACGCCAGTCTCTGATCCCGAGGAAGAGAGCCGAGATCTCGCGATGACAAAAACATCTTACGGAGATACGGTGCCATTTTGTCTGGGCAGAGTTTATACAATTCCACCGGAATACCGTTGGGGCCCGAGGCCTTCCCAGACCGAAGTGAACGGATGGCGAGCGCTACTTCATCGGTGGAAAAATCCGCCTCCATAAGATCCTTGTGTTACAGATATGGTGGTCCTAGACGTAAAACTTCCAAACACAATATTTGATATTATTTCAAAGAAACTTTTTCAATTCTTATTCCACATGCGAAATCAATCCTGCAATGAAGAAATTTGGGAACACAAAGGAAAAAACACAATAGCCCAAAAAGAAACAGATGTCCAGTATACACACAAAGGAAATGTTAAATCGTTTTAAAAGTAGAGGAGAGAAGACTCTACTGTTTATTCTCAATAAAATTCCTCCTCATGGTACAGTACATAAATATGCAGTTATTACGAAACAAAGGGGTTACCAAAAAAGGGTAAAGTGCATAGAGTGAGAAGTTCAGTGCTCGTGTGAAAGAGAGAAAGGACCGAGAGGTCGGGGATGATGAATTACACAATTGTCCTTGAGTCCAAGGCTAAAATAGTCCTTGGTATGGTTAGACAGGAGCATGCCCTCAATAGTTTTTGCAAAGAAATGTCAATCTTTTTGTCTTTGCGGCGATCAATTCGCTCGGAGCTTCGTAACTTCAGACCCAAGGATACGAAGGGCAGTTTATATCCTCATGGACGGGTCTTCATCAGGACGGGAAGGTGAAGGGAAGGAGCTAAGTTACATTATACTCATGTAACCCCAGCAGTGTGGGCGGACACCCTTTAATGGTGTGCCATTATGCAAAAAGATCAGTTCGGTTTATGAAAGCCGTCCAAACGTGCTCTCGAGTACCTCGCTGTGTAGGGCGATGGATGGTAATTGATTAGTCGGTCGAACAGTATACACGCTGTGTCTCCTAAGTAGAACTGCGCGGCCTATCAATGGGGCTCTGTCTGTTGGCGCCAACACTAAAGGGTGTCCGCCCACACTGCTGGGGTTAAATGAGTATAATGTAACTTAGCTCCTTCCCTTTACCTTCCTGTCCTGATGAAGACCCGTCCATGAGGATATAAACTGCCCTTCGTATCCTTGGGTCGAAACGTCAACAATCTCCCCTGCATTGAGCCTGCATCTCCTATGCCCCTGCCCACTCACCCCCTCTGAAGATACGAAGCTCCGAGCGAATTAATCGCCGCAAAGACAAAAAGATTGACATTTCTTTGCAAAAACTATTGAGGGCAGGCTCCTGTCTAACCATACCAAGGACTATCTTAGCCTTGGACTCAAAGACAATTGTGTAATTCATCATCCCCCGACCTCTCGGTCCTTTCTCTCTTCCACACGAGCACTGAACTTCTCACTCTATGCACTTTACCCTTTTTTGGTAACCCCTTTGTTTCGTAATAACTGCATATTTATGTACTGTACCATGAAGAGGAATTTTATTGAGAATAAACAGTAGAGTCTTCTCTCCTCTACTTTTAAAACGATTTAACATTTCCTTTGTGTGTATACTGGACATCTGTTTGTTTTTGGGCTATTGTGTTTTTTCCTTTGTGTTTCCAATATTCTTCATTGCAGGATTGATTTCGCATGTGGATTAAGAATTGAAAAAGTTTCTTTGAAATAATATCAAATATTGTGTTTGGAAGTTTTACGTCTAGGACCACCATATCTGTAACACTCAATACCCAGGTCCTAGGACTTTCTTTGGGTTACCCCATATATAATAACGATCCATAAGATCCTTGTCAGAATCCGACAGGCCAGGCAGGGTGATATCTCGAAGCAAAAGATGCGAATCCTCTTCCGGCCTATCAGAGACCGGCGCATAAACCGCCTGAAAGTGACAGGCAAATGTTTGGACTATGTCAATCGGGTCCACGACTCGAACACCATCCATGCGCTCAACAACAGGCACCACTCGGTTCAATCTATCCCTTTTGTACAGCCATGCAATCAACTTTCCCGCTTTATCACCCACATCATACACGCGCCCCTGTTGCTCACGGTGCATCGCCTTAGCGGCATCAGTGACCAGCGTCTTATAGTCGAATTGTTTCAGGGCCAGGGAATGCAACACCTCTGGAGTGCCCCCAGTCCCAACCTGTCCCTCCAAGTCAGTGATCTCATTTTCCAGTTCCACCACCGCGGCATTTCTACGCCTCCTTTCGCTGGCAATGAGAGACAAGACCTGACCACGAATCACCGGTTTGTAGGCCTCCCACAGTGTAACCGGGGAGGAAACCGATCCCTCATTCTCAGCGAAATAGTAATCCATACATTTCACTATCTCCGACCTGATTTTAGGATTACGAATGTGCCAGGGGTTGATCGGGGCGACCCGGCCCTCGGCACCCAGTTGCACATCAATTGCAAGCCAAAGCGGAGAGTGACCAGAGATCCCCCTGGCCAAATTTTGAACCTCCCGCACCAAGACCATCTGTGCTGCTGGCATAAGAATATAATCTAATCTCGAGAGGCTCCTGTGTGCACCTGAGTAAAAGGTGTATTGGAGCTGACCAGGGTGTAGCTGCCTCCAACAGTCAGCCAATACCAGCGTGTCCAGTAGCCTCCCGAGCCAGAGCTGTGCCGCAGGCAAAGTCCTGGGGGGACTACGATCCTCATCCCCACTAACCACAGAGTTAAAATCGCCGCCCACCACCGACATGTCGCCAGGGAGCCCCGGGATCACTTCACCCTGATCAGCAAATTTGGTAGACTGCAGGCCAGGGGGAACATACACAGACAAGAAAGAGACTGTTTTCCCTTCCCACCGCCCCGTAATAGCCGCATAGCAGCCCCTGTCGTCCAACACTACATCATCGATCTCCAAGGGGAGGGAAGTACGTACCATGACCCCCAACCCTCTCGAGCCAGAAGTGAACCCCGAGTGTGCTACCATTCTGTATCCACGTCTATTTAGTGCGCGGCATGCATTGCCCACCAAATTTGTCTCTTGAAGCAAAATCACATCTGGAGTACAACGTTACAAACTCAGCATACTAAGCTCCCCCCCCTCCCCATCCCGGCATTGAGCACCCAGCCCCCCTCGCCTGGGAAGAAGCACACAGAATTGACAACTGGAAATGTAGCAGCCTCGATCAAAACAAAAAGAAAAAGGCCCCCCCACCACCCCCAAGGAACCCTGAAAAACACCCCCCCCACCCTGCACCCCTGCATTAGACCAGAAAGCCACCCCAACTTGCAGTGTGCCTGTCGCCCCATGAAACTAACCTACAAGAAGAGAGAGAAAGCCCCCAGAGGAGGAAGAGGAAGCCCGATTCCCCCCACCCCCGGGTACCCATGGTAATAGCAAGTCTATTAAGAAGCCACTGCTAGAAGTCCAAAGTAACCAGTTCACCGCTGCAGACCCCCTACTCCTGTTCGGCCGGGCCACCCTCGGCACCTTCCGAGTTCTCGCCGCCCATACGATGCGATGGCAAAGTGTCCAACCATTCACTGGCTACATCGGGGCGATCGAAGAAAAACGCCCGCTTCTCATACTCGATCCTCAGCCGGGCAGGAAAGAGCATGGCATATTTCAGACCAATATCCCTAAGTCGTCTCTTCACCCTGGTGAAACCAATGTGCTGTTTCTGCACCGCCTGGGTGAAGTCTGGGTAAAAACTGACAGAGGCATTGTCAAATTTGGTAGGACCTGTGGTTCTTGAAGCTTGCAGGAGGGCATTCCCCCTCCCGGAAATTAAAAATCCTGGCGATGATGGATCTCGGTGCGGCCCCCAGCTTCGGCTTCCCGCCGGGAACTCTATGTGCTCGTTCCACAGTGAAAAAGTTACTGAGGCCCTTAGGCGCAAGATGTTTAAGGACCAGATACTCCACCAGAAGGTCAGTGGAGACGTCCGGTGAGGTCTCCGGAACCCCCACTATGCGAACGTTGTTGCGCTTGGCCCGGCTCTCGAAATCCTCCAGCCGGCGGGCAAATTGGTCGTTGGAAGTACGGAGAGTGCGAACCTCAGCCTGAAGGTCCGAGACAAAAGTGATCAAGCTCGCAGTTTTAATATTCAGAGACTTGACCCGTTCATTCGTCTTACCCAGGTCAGCCCTGATAAGATTAACCTCGATCGCCACCGTTTCAATCTTGGCAGCAAGAGTCTCGTATTGATGGCCCATGTCCGTCCGAACACTAGTAATGGCGCCCATGATGTCCTTTAGTGTCGGCTCCTCCGATGATGGAGTACCATCCACGGTCCCTTCAAGAGCCTTACTCGCTCCACCTGGGGACCCTTTCGGGCGAGTATAGCGCTCTATAGTCTGGGTTTGGATGAAACCCCCACGATGCGTGCCCTTGGTGTTCCGCTTCTCGGCATCCGCCTTGCCCGCCATAGTGGGCTTTGAACTCCCCCGGAGTCATTGTGATCTGATCAAAATGATCACGCTCTCGATGGACCTCAAGGGCAGGAGTGCTAAGAACCAGAGCAGATTCAGGATCCGTAGCTGGGACGAGAAGACGAATGGGGCAGCCTTAGAGCGTCGCCAACAATGGCCCAAATCGAAACCGAAAGTGCCCCAGGGGCTGTGGGCGTGCCCAACTGGCCGCTGTTGTTGACTTGCCACCTGGGCACCTCGGAGACTCAAGGCTCGGGACGGTCTACGATGTAGGCCACAAACTTCAGGATGCAGCAAGTCCGGTTTGCGGCGTCCGATTTAAGTTCCGAAAAAATCCTCAGAATCAGCAGGGCATAGTCAACAAGTACCCGTCGATCAAATCAGGATTTGTTGCAGGATAGATGCGGGAGACGAAGAGAGTCTCAGGAGCCCTGTGCTCACGCGTCCATCTTGGATCCGCGCGAAGCTCCTCCCCCGTAAATGATAATTTTAAAATATACTAATTATTATATTTCTTTCTTTTTATAGTAATTTTCTACATTTTTATTATAAATACTTATATTTATTTTTAAAGTTACATTTCATATTTTGTAAGTAAAATAATAACAAAAGTAAATTCAAAAAAATGCACTGCTATTGAAACTGCCTGGGTGAATTTGTAAGTGTTTGTTAGAGGCAGATTTACAACACCCTTGTGCCTCTTTTACACTGCCGTTGCATCACTTTTCTGATGAAGCGGTGGTGCAAAAGATCCGCCATGGTATGTGGTATTTAGAATGTGACGTATCTGGAAGGTGCGACACATTGTAAAACCCTGTACCAGAAGGAGACATTCCTACATGGGGGGGGGGGGGGCGTTCTGGCGCAGGAACACCTCCCGAAAGTGGCTGACTGAAATATACAAGATTTCACTTTGTCACTTTTGGGCTCATGCTTTGTCAAAACCCTGCACTACCTTGAAGCAGGTGTAAGGATTGACACAGCAGTCTGAGCATAGGGCCCCCAGAGTATTGCTGGAGATACGTTCCACTTGCAACATAACTCAAACAAAGTACCACCTTTACAGCACAGATACATCACATATATGTGCCATTTTTGTCCCACGGTACACCGCATTGTAAACACAGCACATAAATGGTGGTGGTGTCACGTAGCACAATAAGTGACATATTCCTGGGGATATGCCAGTTATTGTATATGTGCCCATTAGTGTTTTAATGTAGTAAATGGATTACTACATACCGATGAATGAGCCACTACAAAACTAAAACAACAGTGACAGAGTGTTTGGTGGAAGTGTATGGATACAAATTGGTAATTTGAACGTATAAAAGACAAATTTGCAAGTACTTAGAAGACTGCATACATCTTCTATAAGGATTTGAAGCAGTCTATGCCCTAAGGCCTATTTTCATTCATGACTACTTAGGTAGTGACTGGATGATTACAGTTCTGCAAGGAAAGAACCTGATTGAATTCATAACAGCCTCAGTTTTACCACAGTATACAGATAAACACATACTGCTGAATGGCTCACTACAATATTGAAACACTAGTGTGAGAATGTTTGCTGGAAGTATAAGGATACACATTGAGGAATCGAACGTATAAAACATAAGTTTGCTGGTGCATAGAACAATGCATGCACAATCTATAGAGGTTTAAAACAGCCTATGGACTAAGGCCTCTTTTAATCCATGAGTATCTAGATACTGACTGGATCATTACACTTCTGCAAAGAAAGTTCCTCACTAAATTTATTACAGCTTCAGTTTTACCATGGTACAATGGAAAATAACATACTGTTGACTGGCTCACTACAATACTAAAACAGCAGTGTCAGAGTGTTTGGAGGAAGTCTAAGGATACAGACTGGGGAATTGAAGGCATAAAACACAAGTTTACAGGTGCATACAAGACTGCATGTATACTCCATATGGATTTTAAGCAATCCATACCCTCAGACCCACTTTGCATATTTTAAATCAATACAAACATTTAAAGAATATATAACTGCATCTATAAATGCTTCACTTTCAGTACAATAAATACATTAGTAGACAGTGCTCAAACCTTTATTATTTTTAAACAATACATTTATTGTATTAACATATCATAATTTAACACACATCCCAATAGAAGTTCATCAGATATGTCATACAGATCAATTCCCTCGTTAGCAGTTTCTGAATTAATTTGTTCTAAACTTTCGGCATAATTTAATACTTCCAGAAGTTCTCCATCCAAGCTTCCTCTTCGAAATCACTCCTCACGTCTCCAGCACTAATTTTTCTTTCTTCACTCTCATTGCCTGTGACAGATACGATTAGTTCTTCAATTATACTGAAGGAAATATCCAAAATATCCTCAGTATGAGGCTGTTCTCTTTCCATAATCTTGGACGAAGGAGGTACGGCGGTGCTCATAATGCTCGACCTCTCCGCGGCTCTTGACACGGTCGATCATACCATCCTGATCGACCGTGTCAGAGGAACCGGAATTTCCAGGACCGCCATCACCCTTCTCTCCTCCTTCCTGGCCAATCGGGAACAAACTGTGACCATGGGTGATTTCTCATCCTCCCCTTTTGCTCTTTCATGTGGCGTTCCCCAGGGATCCTCGCTAAGTCCAACACTTTTTAACATCTATGTGGCGGACTTAGCGAGGATCATTAAAGATCATCGTCTTACAGTTACATCCTATGCTGACGATACTCAGATTGTCCTGGCCATCAACAACAATGGTCTGGAAGTACCTATCAACTTCAAACTGGGAATGCATGCCATCAGCAATTGTATGAGTAAAAATTGCCTAAAGCTTAACTCAGACAAAACCGAGGTCATGGTTTTTGGCAAACTCACCCCCACTTGGTCCCCCATTTGGTGGCCTCAAGAGCTTGGACTTCCACCTGTTCCAGTTAATAAAGTTAGGAACTTGGGAGTGATTTTTGATGAAAAACTCTCATATATGCATCATGCTAACGCTATAGTTCCCGCTTCCTTTTTTACGTTAAAAATGATTAGGAAATTGCTCCCTTATCTTCCTCTAAATACCATAAAAACCTTGATTTCCACTCTGCTCATGTCCCGAGTCGACTATTGCAATGCTCTACTGCTCAACGCACAAGAACAGGTCTTAAACAAACTTCAGCTGGTACAAAATGCAGCTACCAGACTTGTCACCTCAACACCTAAATTCAAACCCATCTCAAATGTCATTCGTAAACTCCACTGGCTTCCTGTGAGGCAGAGAATTAAATTTAAAGCCTTGTGCTTAGCCTTCAAGACCCTCCATGAAAAAGGCCCGCTTTTCCTAAAACATTCTCTCTGTCCTTATAGGCCAGCCCGCACTCTCAGATCCTCTAAAGCATATCTCCTGGAGATAGCCAAAACAAAGAAAGCAACATGGGGAGACAGATCTTTTTCAATTGCCACTTCCAAGTTGTGGAACACTCTTCCTAATCACCTTAAAACTATTCTAACTTTAACTCTTTTCCGAAAACAGCTAAAAACCTGGCTATTCAGTCAATAGACATGCAGGTTACCCACAAATACAGCTACACTGTGATCTTCTGTCAAGCGCCGAGACACCTCCGGGTATTCGTGCGCTCAACAAGTTTTATAAATAATAAATAATAATAAATAATTATTCTTTTATGTTCTTGCTCCTTGTATAAAAATGTAAACAGTTAATTTTATTACTTTTCATAATATATAATACAAAACTACCGTTTTCACCTATTTTGGCCTCCAAAAAATACTATATAAATACCATTATCTAATAATATTCCATTAGTAGAGTTTTAGTCCGTTGCAAAGTTATATAAATATAATTACTTATGAGGATATCCTGTTCTTTGCTTTTCTTAAATTTTGAAACAAGTCTCTCCTTATGACTATAGGAAAAGACTCAGGCTGTTATAGTAAAATACACGACTAAAAAATTGAGAATATGCCTATTCACCTACCCATTCCAAAATACTAAATATGTTTTACTAAAATGCAAAAGATACTATTCACTGTCCAGAATAACACTGTGTATCTGTGTATATTTAGACATCATTATCACACTACTTTGTGAATACTTCATGTGTTTACTCTATCTCTATTCCTCATCTATAACCTAGTCTAACCCTACTAATTACCTACCCCTTCGACTTTCAAACTAGCCTCCCCTCTAGTATTTATCTGCAACCTTGTAGCTTGTGGTTCTTTATTTTTCTCACTGCTTATAACCAATAATTACCTAACATTCATTAACCTAGCCCTCTCAGTTTATTGTCTAATTTTTATACTATTAATTTCCGTATGTTCTTCTACTAACCTTTCTTTATGCAGTTGCTTGTTATCTATTCTATCAATACCTGAATATCTTGGGTTTTTCACTAATGTTCCTTCTTAATTCAAAAGTCTGTCTAGTATTCCTTACTCAATGTGTTCTTTTCCCTTAACCCCTTAAGTGCTGCTGACGGCCAATGGTCGTCAGCAGCGCTACCTCCCCAGTGCTGCGCACGACCATTGAACGTCCATTCAGCACTAGTTCTAATGGACAGCGCAGCACTGGGGAGGAATGTGTAATAGCAGCTATGAGGTTAAGACCTTGCTTAACACGAATGTTATCGTTTCTTGTTTTAAGTTATAGAAAATACATTGACTGAATACATTCAATATTGTCTATAATGTCAGGTAGGTTTACTTACTCACTAACTTGACATACAACGTTCTTTAACTTTCTCAGAAATATTTGCACTTTCTTTTCAGGAATGTCTAAGGAGCAATTGAAAACGAGTCTGAACTCCAGAACGTCTTCGGTGAAGTGCGCACTCATTAGTGAGCGCGTACCTCACCAAGGATTCCCCACAAGTCTGTGGTAAATGACTAGATCGCTACTGTGTCTGTCAGCCGTGGCCGTGCAGGGAGTTGCGGTGGGGCAGGCAGGCGGGGCGGGGGAGGGGCAGGGTTGGGGTGATAAACAACAAAATCTGGATGATTGCTGGTAAGTAAACAACTAAATTAATAAAACAAATTTTGTTCCGTGCCCTGCATCAAAGGCTCAACTAAGGCCATCAAAGATTTTGACCTTGGGGATCATTGTAAATTCCCCTAAACAGTCCTTCGGGATCAGGAAGTCCTATAGCAAATAGCAAACTTTTCCAATCAATCTACACACTCAATCTACACACATATACAAATAAATGAAAAATCACATATATTCCCACATTAAATTAAAAAAGAAACACAATTTGATATTGCTTGAACTTTTGCGCCCTTTCCAACTGACAAAACTTTCAACCCTTCCCCCATTCCACAATATGCCAGTTACCATAGAAACACTTCAGGGAACACCTAACTCAGCACACAGGTGAAAAGTTAATCATACATTGTTGCAAATTAAAAAAGCAAGTATGCTTGACTTGAGAATATACCAGCTTGTCTTATGTAACGTTCTGTTCTATCAGTTTTTCTTAACCAATTAAAATAAGACTTTTAAAAAACAGAAACATGCACCCTAGTTTTCTGTAAAATGTTGTCAAACAACCAATCATTTCTTTTCTTTTTTCAAAACTGCATGTTGTCCACCATTTTAGAAAAATTTTACTTTTCAGACTGCCATTTCATTTACAGAGACCATCAGAGTGCATCCAGATCTCTCTTCAAAATGCTTACAGTGTGGATTGTGGGACACAGCTATATTTTCCGGAGTCAAAGTTACGCACAACAGAAAAGAATTCACAAAGACTTACATTTACCAAATGTAGACATTAAATGGATTGGACAGAGAGGATTAAAGTGGCATCAATTGATGCCATTGGTGAAATCCTTTTTACATCTCCAACACCCTGACCTCATAATTGTGTACTGTGGTGGCAATGACCTAGGCACTTTGACTGGGGTAGGTCTGGAAATGCTTATGAAGGACACCTTTAGAGAATTGATGGCACTTTTCCCCCAAACTGCCTTTGTCTATTCTAATATATGCCAAAGGCAGAAATGGAACTGGATCAACCACTATTGTCCATAGATTGAAAAAGCTAGGAAACATGTGAATAAATCTGTTTCTGTCTTTCTCAGAGACTATCGCATTGGGTCCATCTACCACAACAATTTGCGTTTCAATATGCATGACATCTATAGGAGAGATGGTGTACATTTTACAGATGAGGGGAACAGATTCTTCCTCATAAACTTAAGACTCTGCATCGGTACTTACTTGTAGGTACTAAAATCTCCGAATAAACACAAGGGCTCTTTTTAGAGCCACCCAACATTTAAAACATAAACTTGATAAATATCTACAAATATTTTTATTTTTCTTGCTTACGTACGCTTACTGGACAACCTCGAATATGCCAGCTGCATGTCGTCCATACGTGATTGGTATGCGTACGATAAATCTACCATATAAAAAAATAGACTTTATCACTCATTTTCTATAATTCCCGAGGACCCCATCTCCCGGGGCTCAAATCTAATGTTGCGGATCGTGGAAACAGCCCCTAGGCCTCCATGATTCCAGCCGGCTCCCCACTTCCTGCCGGAGCCGGCATTGCTATTCCTCATAGAGAGCAGCTTGCATGCTTACATTCTAATTTCAAACATGATTTCAACAGTTTCTTATTTATAAAATATTATAGTACTGCACGCTAAAGCAGAAAAGTCAGCACAATTATGATAGAATATAAAATAGAAAACAAATATATACTTCTACACTCAACAAACTCGTAAGCAGAGTACACCGTTTAATTTAAAAGCACCCTACCCCAACTAGTTGTACAATGAAATGCGTCACAAAATAGGCTACATACATGCTGACTCTATAACGTCACATAGAAAAAAGAAGGCCACTCTTACGGTACTAGGAAAACACAACAAAAGTACAAGTCCCAAACTTCCATTGTAGTGATTTTTTAGTTGCAGGTCTAGTTGTCAGATCGACACACACACTCCCTCATGGCTGGTATACACCCACATCACACCCATCCAGCGCATTCGTCACTACACACGTGACCCCATCTATAAAAAAGACAGAGCGCACATGTTGTACTCCATTTTAGAGTTGTTCCCAAAGCACCGAACAAGGGGCCCACTTCTACATGCGTGGCCTCTTTGGTCACTGAGTTAGTAGTGCCCGAAGCACTGAGCGGGTCAAGAACCTGAGATGATGATGATGGGATCACAAGTATGTTGTTAGCAATAGAGATATCAAGTCTCGGCACCATATATAAGACGTCTTTGTTGGAGATCGTGACTACATCATGAAGAAACTGTTGCTTCCGCAAAAGGTGAGCAATGACACTTGAGTATGCATCAGAAGGAGTCAAAGGGTTGTAGCTGACTACATACAAAAATGCGACTTAATATTTTTGACAAATGCACTCCTATATAATGTATTAATTTACATGTATAATTTTTTTTTGTAATAGCACTAACGTTTTCATACTCGCTGAAATGTTCGGAATTTATTCACAATACAAACAGAGACATAATATCAAGAACCCCTGTTAAAATTATCGCTGTTTTATCGGCAGGAAACTGCTGATAAAACGGCGATAATCGGCTTGATAATTTGCCCTTGTTAATTCCCATAGAAGCCCATGTTAACACCAGAACATGGGCTTCTATGGGAATTTACAAGGGCGTATTATCAAGCCCATTATCGCAGTTTTATCAGCAGTTTCCTGCCGATAAAATGGCGATAATTTTTATCACCGGTGTAGGAGAGTAGGGTCTGCTATCCTATGGTCACCCCAAATTTTTGCTTTTTGCTTCACTGGTTTATGACTTAATGTGGCTGTGGGCCTGCTAATCAGACCCACAGCCTGCTGTTCTCTCTCTAAATTACTGCCAATGCACTCTAGGTGCATTACGAATTGGAACTGGTTCACCTTGTTGGCCCCTGTAACAGTGTACCATAGGTACCCAGGGCATAGGTGCATCCAAGGCCTACCAGGGGCTGCAGCATGTATTGTGCCACCCCTGGCCTGGCCTCCATATTTGACACTACTGGCTGATCACTCAGCTGGGGTAAGTTGGTGTAATCACCTCTTACTTAGATATAGTATCCCTATGTCTACCCTTAAACTGGACACATATGTTCCTATCAGCCACTCCTATGGAAGGCCTCATCAATCCTGGAGACAGAGTGCGTGGAAATATGTGAGATGTTGTTCTAGCATGAGCTGATCCTGTCTGCAGCTGTCGGGAACCACTCCCCAAGCTGTTCCGGGATATTGCCATACCATATACTTTTAAGTGCACTATAATCCTCGCGGTTATATGCTATCTTTGGTTTGGCTTTATCAAAACATGTCGAGTAAGGTGTCATACGAATTGGAATACTATCCCCTCGACAGTTCTGTCAACAGGGATAGCATTCCACCCTTCTAGAGGGACACGACATGTGTGTAGCCTTAACCCCGGTTAAAGTTAACCAGAGCCTCAGCATCACAAAATGGATGCTGCCACTACAGACACAAGTCTGACCTCCTGCTGCTGGGAGTCCTTCCAGCGAGGGAGGCTCGGACAAAAGGTTTCCTGCCTTGGGAGGTGGGAGCACCACCCCAGACAGGGTTTTGTGTATTGGGTAGGACAGGGCTGAATAGATTGAGACATGCCCGGGGCACACAAGGTGTCCCCGTGCATAAGCCAGTCCAAACTGGTCCTGGGACTTTCCAGACCCAGGCCTGGTGAGGAGCTGGACAGAGGAAAGGGGGTGTAACCGCCCCCCTTCCTGGTCCCTCCCAGAGGAGGGACCTAGTAGGTGATCCACCCCTCAGATTGGGAATAAGAGTGGGATTGCTCACCTGTTGCTTTTTGGATAGTAGAAGGAGTACTGGACTGCGAGCACGTCGGAGCAGCTCTTCCTTTAGCCTTCATACTCTACTCCTCACGGAACCCGCTCCGCGGGTCCCGCATCGCCTCTGGACATCTTGGACTGCGCTGTTGGAAGTGCGCTGTGCTGTAAAGCTGAAAGCCTGATACGAACAACACTGATTGAGCTTCTGTGGCGGTGGTGAGTGCAGGGCTGCGAGCGAGGGCAGGCGCAGGACTACTAGTCCCAGGAGCGCCTGACCCTCGGCATCTTCATCAGCTGACCCGCTCTCCCTGCTGGCTCCTCCCCCGCCTCAGCGCAGCTATAAATCTCCCCCTTGGTACCGCAACGCGGGAGCGCGCGGGAGTGCGCCGGGAGAAGCCCGGGACAAGGGCGGGACCGTCTGAGGCCGTCAGAGGCTGAAGTAGGCTGGGCTGGGCCCCCCTCCCTTTGATCTCTGGTATTATTTCGTTTGTCATTTCTCTACAGGCTTGTATTGTACCTTAGGGTTCTGGAATTTTCAATCTATTGCTTTTTGCGTAAACTATTCTCATGACGGCTAAAAAACTGCGTTCTGGACGCGTTCTAGTAGGGAGATCTGGGTCTAAAACGAAATCTAACCCTTTACGCAATAAATTTACGTCCTCCATGCAATTGAAAGGCCAGTGTCAGCTTTTCAATTTATCGGACAAAGGGAAAGACAAGTTGATAGTGCTGCAGCCCCCGAGCGAAATTCCAGAATATAACGTTTCAGAGCCTGCTAATATGGTTATTAACGTTTCCTCTAGCCTGAGTTTGGTTCCTAGTCAATCTTTGTTTATACCTGCTAGCCCCGAAGTAGTAAGGGGTTCGCCTTTGACTTCAAACAACTCGCAATTGAAACTGAATTCACTTCTTGAGTCTTCGGGCTGTAAGGTTTTGAAACCCGACAGTACTGTCCCCCCCCAAGCGTCTCTCATGGAAGTTCCCAAAGTTATAGTGAACACTAGCTCTTTGTCAGTTTTGCCAGTTAATCCGCCCATTCTAGGAAGTGATTTTACATTACCTGACATTGATCTAACAGCTCACAAGGATCGGATGAGATCCCTACAGGGGAAATCTAGGGGTATCCCAAATTCAGATGAAGTTATAACCATTTCAAGTGCGGGTCCTCTAAGTAGTACACCCTCTAATAAATTGGATTTTTCCCTTGCTCAATTAAACTTTACCTCTTGTTCTGGCCCTATTTTGAACAATTTAGCTGAGGGTTCTCCAAGTATTAATGGGAGGTTAATCTCCAATTCATTGTCCTCTTTGGAATCTATACTATCTTCGATTCTGAGCCTACTTGAAAAATTTGTTGGAGGTTCTGAGTGTATTTTTGACACGGTAACTCAAATTTTAAAAGTTCTTTTACAAAATAAGAATGGACCAGTGTCAGATCGCCCTCCAACATCTGTTACTCTGATGGAGATTCCCAAAAAGAGTTCTCCTAGTGCTCAAGCAGCACTGGATTCAGCTCAAACTCCTCTCCTTACGGAAGGCCAAAAAGCAATGAATCCAGTAGCGCTTCCAACTGACCTTAAGATTTGCAAAGCGGTTTCGGCTGGTGCTAATTGCATAGCTTCCATTAGTGATAAGATAGAGGTAGTATCTACGCCCCCAGTCAACCATAAAATTGAAACCCCCTCTCTCTTCCCTATATTTTCCTTACAGTCAAACAAAGAGGAGGAGATCCCTACAGCAAATTCTGGAATGGTAGAAAAATCGATTCCCCCAAAACACAAAAAGATCAGAATAAAGAAGAGAAAACCCATTCGAAGATTCTCTAAAAAAAGACAGAGAAAACTTCTATTTGATAAAAGTGTGGAACCAATTCTAGAAGATCCCCCTCAGTCTGAGCAGTCTTCTGCCTCTCAGGAAGATATGATTGCTTCCCCTAAAGTGGAACTCACGTCTACAGGTTTAGGTCCCATAAGTTCCACTAACCCTTTCCTCCCCAAGGTCACCTCACCCTCTGTTAATCCTTTTCTTTCCTATCTCAATCCTTCAGCAAGGCCTCTCCAAGTCGCACCCAAGGTCACCTCTCCCCCTGTTAATCCTTCCCTTTCCTCTCTCAATCCTTCAGCAAGGCCTTTCCAAGATGCACCCTCAATTGTAGTCATTCCTCCTAAAGAAAAAATAAATGTAGATACTTTGTTTCTTGATTTTTCTCCCTTATTTGAACCCGATTTAATTCTAAATAGATCTGCCCTACTTATTTGTTTCAAAGAGATTGAAAGTTTAAAATTAATTCAAACGTCTGATTTGGACGTAGTATTCCTTCTTAACTCTTTGGTAGGGAGATCCACAAGGGTGAAATTCCAATCTAAAGTTGTGTTAAACCTTATTCTACAGTGGGCAGAGGAATTACAAATCAGAGGGATAGATGTTACGCCATACTTTGGGGAAAAACGAAATCAATGTGCTCCTTCCAATTTGTCATCTCCCTCCAATTCGGGTTTGATGTTGTCGGATTGGTCTAGTTCTAGATCGGAGGACTTAAAAATATGTGTGTCCAGAAATGAAAGGCAAGTTTCATATAAAAATCCTCCTCTTAAACAAACTGTGAAGGATGATCAGTCTAAATGGAGTTGGTTACCTGGAGTTTTAGCAAGTAAATCTGCTTCCTGCCCCAAACCGCACTAAAATTTTTAACAGAGAGCTGAAGCTCATCTCATGGAACACTGCAGGTTTTAAAGATCATAAGGAGAAACTGTGCTTCTTGCATTCCCAAAAGGCAGATATAATCTGTTTACAAGAAACATGGGTGGAAGGTAGACTAGCTCAAGAAAAAGATTACTTTGTTTTGGAAAACAGCGCAACCTCCTCCAGAAGAAGCCACGCAAAGGGAGGAATAGCATGCTTGTTAACAAATAGAATAAAATGGAATTATTCACATTATCTCGATCCAGGGAAATTGTTCCAAGCAATAACCTTAAAAGATGTATTCGAGGATTGCCCTAATAGATCGCTGGTTGTGATAAATATCTACATTCCCCCAAATTGTTGCTTTAATGATGGTCTAAAAACACTGTTCTCTTTTTTAACTAAAACGATGGATGTTTCCCCGTCTCCTCATGTATTAATGTTTGGGGATTTGAACTGCAATATTTCCAATTGTGGGTTGGATTTGTTTAGAAACATCCTTAGGGAAGAGTCTTTGAATATACCATCGGCCCAGTTCCCTGTTAAAGTTAAAACTAACAAAAGAGGTAAACTTGTCCTAGAAGGCCTACATAAAGTTGATTGTTTAATAGTAAATGGGAGGCTCCCTTCCGACACCCCAGCAGCTTTTACGCATAAATCAAATAAGGGAAAATCTATTATTGACTATGTTATGGTAGATTATGCTTTATTTTCCCAGTTGAAAGATATGAAAGTCATTGAGTCTAATCTTAGTGACCATAATGCGTTGATACTTACAGTCTCCGTCAGTCTCCCGAAAGTGGATTCTTGGAGTATGGATACGGACCTGGTGAATTTTGACTCCAACTCAGGGAAATGTTTCTGGAATTTTCGCTCCTTTGAAAGTTTGGTGTCCCTTTTGAATTTAACTATCGAGAGTTTACCTCTCTGGGAAGGGAGAGAGCTGTTGGGATTTGCTAACTTTTTAGAATCGGTAACTTCCATAGCGAAAAAGAAACCCTGTGTGAAACAATCTTTTGCAGTCCCTCATCCCCTGCGGGCTATAAATATAGAAATAAATAAAGTAATAAGGGGGCAATATTTATTATTTACCCAGGAAGCCAAGCACAAGTTGTCAATTTTAAAAAGAAGGAGAGTTAGGCTTAAGGCCCGGTTAAAACGCAATAAGGAAGACTCTCTTTGGATACAACTGAGGGAAGCTTCTTATAACGGCCAAGCCAAGACTTTCTGGTCTTTAATCGGCAAGGGTTGTGGTACCAGAGCCAGTCCCACTCCTATTGCCATTGAGGAACAGACGTGGGTCCAATATATCGAGAATTTGTACAGTAACAATAATTCACAATTATACAAGGTGGAATCTAATAATGTCTCACGTGTATTTGATTGTCCCTCGGAAAAGGAAATTGAATTTGCTATTATGAACATGCGTTCCTCTGGTGCGATGGGTCCAGATAAAGTTCCCATCTCTGTATTAAAACAACAGAGTGAACTTTGGAGCAAAATCCTCTTTCCAGTGTTTAAATTTTGCTTCTCTAGTGGAACAGTCCCCCCCTCCTGGAAAGGAAGTATCATTGTTCCTTTATATAAATAAGGGGCAAGAGATCTTCCCCAAAATTATCGTCAAATCGCTTTGCTTGATGCCATTGGTAAGGTTTTCGCAAAATGTATTCTTACTTTAATGAACCAATGGGTAACTGAGTTTAAAATCCTCCCTATTGAACAAACAGGTTTTAGACAAAATCACGGAACTCTAGATAACTTGACGGCATTACAAGTTATCACAGAAAAATATGTGAAAGTCCGTGGTGGGCAGGTATATGGCGCTTTTATTGACTTCTCCACCGCATTTGATAAAGTGGATAGAATATTGCTGTGGAGAAAGTTATTTGATTTAGGTATGCCCCCCTTTCTTATTAAGTTAATTTGCGCCCTCTACTCAGATACCTGGTGTAGAGTTCTACTGGGAGGTGAATGTGGTTTATCTAAAATATTTCCTACTTCTAATGGGTTAAAGCAAGGTTGCCTTTTGGCTCCTTTGCTGTTTTCCCTCTATACAGCTGATTTACCCGTTGCCCTCTCAGCCTGCGCTGGTATTGCCCCGTCTTTGGGTGGAGTTCCAATTGCATGCCTTATGTATGCAGATGATATCTTGATTTTGGATCTTACCCCGAAGGGCTTGAATAATCGCTTACAAGCGCTTTCTGAATACGCTGAAAACCATTACCTATTGATAAACACGGCAAAAAGTAAAGTGATGTGTTTCTCTGGTAGGAAGAAACCTAAATTCCCTAACTTTCCTTGGGTTGTGGGGGGTCAAAAATTGGAAATTGTGAAATCCTATACCTTCCTTGGCAAAATTGTCACAAATAATTTAAGTGACAAAGCACATATAGACAATAACTCCCGGAAGGCTATTTCACAGGGAAAGAGTTTAGTATCCTTGTATAAAGCCACAGGTAGAAGGCATTTTTCTATTCTTTTAGATGTATTCAGAGCGAAAGTTCCTGCCTCCCTGTTATACGGAATAGAGTTAATTGATCTAAAAAAGTGGAGTTTTTTAAACTCCGCGGAAGGAAAAATTTTGCGTAGTTTATTATCTGTTAGTACAGCAAATTCGACTGCTTCCCTGAGACAGGAACTTGGTATACGTAGTAGCTGGGTTCAAGGTTTGGCCAGTATCATACGTTGGGTAGTAGGTATAGCAAAAAGTGAGTCTAACACCTTAAGACATCTTATAAAAAATGAATTACTGGGAAACTTCAATGACTATTCCTTGATTGTAAAAAATTTCAGATTTGCCGTGGCACAATTGAATCTGGATAAAGAGACTTTATTTTCTTTATCCTCTTATCAATTAAAAACGATCTTGAAGTCTGCCACATGGGAACTGGGGTTTAGTCAGGACAGAGATTCCCGGCTGTTGAAAAAAGGTCGTACTCCTGTTATTGAGTCCTGTATTTTGCGGAAAGCTCAACCTTATATGTACTGGAACATCTCTCATGGCGTTAGACGCTTAATGTACTTAATAAGACAAGATATGCTTCCGTTGAAAGTTCTTTGTGCCAGATGGTATGGCCATTCGGCACTCTGTGATCTTTGTCAGATGTATGACCAGGACTTAGATCATGTTATTTTTGTTTGTCCTGCCCTGATGCCTTTCAGGCGTAGATGGTTAAGACCAATTTGCTTACAACTCAACATTCTATCAGCTTCTTCATTTCAGGCGGCCTTGATTAACCCACCTAATGAAATGTTTTGTTTTAAACTGTACAGTCTCTTTAAATGTTTTTTGGACCTGTATTAAGATGTTAATTTTTTATTTGTTCTTGTTGTTAAATGACATCTTATGTGCTTCTTGCTTTTGTATGTATATTTTGGTTTTTATGTGGACCTCATAAAGAGTTCCTTTATCATAATAAAATAAACTTGAAACTTGAAACTTGAATAAGAGTGGGAGCAGTGCCATTGCACAGCAGATCATCCTGAATCAACTTTACACGAAGAAGAAGACTGGAATTCGACATTCTGCTGCACAGAAGACTGAAGAGAATCCCCCTTGTGGCCTAGGAGTGGCCACCCTGTGAAAGCAGGTACCAACCAGCGAATCGACGTCTGCTTTGCCGCCGCCTGCCGCCGGAGCCCGAGCCCAGAGCAGACAAGACCCAGACTCCCAGACTTCTCAGAGGCCGATCCACAGTCCCTGCAAAGAAGGGACCCGTGGAGGCATCGAGAGACGTGGGACCGGACATCTTGGAAGACACCCGAAGAGCTGACAGCGCAGCACCAGAGGCATCCTTGACGTTGTGCTTTGGGACCTAAGAACCCCCACCACCGAGCAGCCCTTGCATTGAAGATCAGCCCCCCAGCATCTCCACGATCTGCATGGGGCCCTTTTGCATTGTGCCACTTGACGCGCCATCCTGGCCACTAGCCATGTGGTCAGCGGCCATCTTGGCGACAAAACCGACAAACTACACTGCGGGTCTGGTTGCTCCAGACTTGCCCCAGCTCCTGCAGAAAGGAGTCCCCGCTCTGACCTTGCTGGTCCGAGTGATAAGCATATTTTGATTCCTGCGTGGCTGCATTAGCCAAGGCTTGTTTGCTCCGATCAAGTTGCCGACACCGCCAACAGCGAGAAGCCTGCGTGGGACAGCTCGTGACCGACTCCTGGACGTCCTCGACCCCCGGTGTCCACGTTGCTGCAGAGAGAAGATACACCTCAATGCCTGTTTGCACCCAACATCGCCTGGTTCCAATCTGGTTCCACGGTAGTCACTGGCTAGTGACTTTGAACATTGTCCCCTCTGCTTTCAGGTCGTTACATCTTCAGATCCACCCTTGGATCTACCGGAACTCTTCACATCGAGCCGCCTGCAGCATCTTCAGCTCCAAGCACCATCGACCAGCGTGACGAAACCCGACGATACTTCGACCCTGTGCACCCGCTTCCTGTGGGTGAGGTAACTCAGCTCCACCGGTGTTCCTACACTGGTACACATCTCAAGGGCCTGTGTCTTAAGTTTCAGCATTCTAGGTCACTCGGAAGGTTCCGAACTAACTAACTTTGTACTTTTTACGCACCATAGACTTTGCATTGGTGAGTGCGTGCACTTTAAACACTGCACCCGAGTCCCGCGGGCCTTTCCCGACTTAGTCACTGCTAGTCTCGAATAGCTCTAGCGATTCCCAAGGCCCTAGGCCTGTTTCCTTTCTGATTGGTATCTCTTATACCACTTTCTTAGTATATGGTTTAGGTGGCCCCTAGGGCTCATCCATATTGTGCAACTTTTGTGTATTTTAAACTGTCTTGTGTTTAACGCTTGTGCTTCTGTGCTCATAAAGAGTTCAGGGGATATTTTTAGTTAATAAACCAATATATATTTTCAATATATATCTGTGTGTTGTCCTTTCATTTGGTATTCAAGGGGGTTGTGTATGGTAATACAGCTGGCTTCACATGCCTTTCAGAGTTTAGCCTAAGACTGCTTTGTCCACGTTACCACTAGGATAACTGGTCTATAAGGTTGACTTACAACCAATCATCATAAGGGTTGCTTGGCATGGTACAAAGTGATCACTAGAATTAGTGAGCATTATATACCAGGACAACTTCTCACAACCGGTACTTGACAATATGCTCCCTGGTACATACAAATATGACAATGAACGTCTATAAAACCGCGATGTTATCTAACTCCAAATTAATTTAGCAACAATTATCAATCATAACATCTTTCTTTTAATTCCTTTTAGATGTACAACTTCACAATGGATCATGTAACAATGATGATGGCAATAGCACAAGGTGAGCAAAGAAGCTTGTTTCTGAAACAACAACGTATCTGTAAAAGGAGAGAATCTATAGTATGCAGCAGGCTTGCAAAACGCACATTGGGCTAACGAGGCTTCTGCTAGGATGACATACCTTCCTGCGCCCACACACAGTCACACCCAAGTACGTCACAGGTCTTTTAAAGACATTTTGCTTGTTAAGGAGGATTTGATGATCCCCCACTTACAGCCCCTGCAGCTCCACTCTTCTTTTTGTTTCAACTTAAGTCCCCCCCCCGAAAATGTTGACTGTGGTTGCGCCTCTGGTTTCACGTACACCCCCCACCAGTCAGGATGACATACCTTCCAGCGCCCACACACAGTCGCACCCGAGTACGTCACAGGTCTTTTAAAGACATTTTGCTTGTTAATGAGGCTTTGATGATCCCACTCCACGTTTACAGCCCCTGTAGCGCCACTCTTCTTTTTGTTTGAACTTAAGCCCCCCCCATAAATTTAAGCTGTGGTTGAGCCTCTTACTTCATGTACACCCCCCCTGTCATGTGTGTGTGTCTCCCACGTTTTAAAGTCCTTTTTATCTTTCTCTTTCTTACTCTCTCACATTGTTTCTCTTCTTTTTTTAAAGTTTTCGACGATACTATCTCCACTCTGAATACAACGTTATCTGAATTCAAGTAGTTAACTATCTTGATTACAGTGAATACTTCTTACACACGTACAGCACCATCTTTCAATACCCCGCTGGCACTAGGTGACAAAGAATTGAGGGCCATATTATCAAGCAATGGCGATACATTATCGCCGCTTTTATCGTCAGGAAACTGCCAATAAAGCGGTGATAATGGGGTTGACATTATGCCCTTGTGAATTCCCATAACAGCCCAGGTTCTTGTTTTAACCTGGGCTGCTATGGGAATTCACAAGGGCATATCATCAAGCTTATTATCTCCGCTTTATCGACAGTTTCCTCCCGATAAAAGAGGCGATAATGTATCGCCCTTGCTTGATAATATGGCCCTTTCTTTCCGAAACAACAACAAATTATTTGTGAAAGTCTGCAGCAGCTTCACAGTGTAGAAATGTATAATTATCTCCAACAAGTGACAACAGATAGGTTACAACAGTCTGACAAACAGATCTACAACCTTATTACGCCACTTTTCTGTCACTTTTAACATGGGGAAAGTGACGCAAGGAGCTTGTAAATCTGAGTCTGACTTTTCAAGAAAAACTCTCAACTCCAAACTCTGAGACTCAATGGGCTGCAACAGCTAAGTACGGAATATTAAAAACCACATTAAAATTCACTCTTGACAGTAGTTTTGCAACTCAGTTTACGATGATTAGTCAAAATGTCCTTTTGTTTCCTTCACCAAACATCCTTCAGAAGCAATCACGGCCTATCGAGCAGCAGCAATGGAATTCTCTGCAACGTAAACCTGAGCTGCTATGGGAATTCACAAGGGCATATCACCAAGCTTATTATCTCCGCTTTATCAACAGTTTCCTCCCGATAAAAGAGGCGATAATGTATCGCCCTTGCTTGATAATATGGCCCTTTCTTTCCGAAACAACAACAAATTATTTGTGAAAGTCTGCAGCAGCTTCACAGTGTAGAAATGTATAATTACCTCCGACAAGTGACAACAGATAGGTTACAACAGTCTGACAAACAGATCTACAACCTTCGTACGCCACTTTTCTGTCACTTTTAACATGGGGAAAGTGACGCAAGGAGCTTGTAAATCTGAGTCTGACTTTTCAAGAAAAACTCTCAACTCCAAACTCTGAGACACAATGGGCTGCAACAGTCTAAGGGGTCGATTAGGATCGCGGACGGACTTGAGTCCGTCCGCGACCCCAGAGTATGAGGGAACGTCCGCATGGGCTGCGGCGTTCCCTCATGTGCGATTAGGATGTGACCGCCACCCTGGCGGTCACATCCTGGATATTTAACATTGCGGCGGGTGCTGCTTCAAGCAGCACCCGCCGCAATGTTAAAAGTGCATGTGTAACATTTACATGCACAAAGCGGCAGGCACCGCGCGGTGCCTGCCGCATTGTGCATGTAAATGCTGGGGGGTACCATAGGTACCCCCCATGTGCACCCCCCACCCACCAACACCCTAGGGGCCCGCAACGGGCCCCCAAAATCAAAAGTACACATGCTTTTCCACGGCGGAAAAACCGCCGCGGAAAAGCATGTTTTCAAATGCTTCCTAATTTGGCCGGCGGTGTCTGATAGACACTGCCAGCCAAATGAGAGCTTTTCCGCCGCGGTTGTAATCCGACCGTGGCGGAAAAGCAGCGGACAGAAACCAAGACCCACCAGCCATCGTAATGTGGCGGTGGGTCTTTGGTGAGCCCGCAATGGATTTTCCGCCTCCTCCGGGCCGGAGGTGGCTTCCGCCGGCCCAGAGGAGGCGGAAAATCCTCCATCCTAATCGGCCCCCAAGTATGGAATATTACAAACCACATTAAAATTCACTCTTGACAGTAGTTTTGCAACTCAGTTTACGATGATTAATCAAAATGTCCTTTTGTTTTCTTCACCAAACATCCTTCAGAAGCAATCACGGCCTATTGAGCAGCAGCAATGGAATTCCCTGCAACGTATTGAATATACTTTGACGTTTAGAAGAAGAGTTCAAGTCAAGTTGTGAAGTCCGATGGCCGCACTGTTTATACAAGGTAAGCACAGCAGCCTACATATACAATGCCTTCAGAGCAATGCATTAGAAATAAGTCGCAATTTTACAATCCTGTTGGCCCACTTTTGCGTCAGTAACCCAGTAGGCACTTCCATATAGACACCATTTGAACACGGCACTATAACAAGTGAAATGTACCATGGCACACTGTACACGTAAAACCATAGTGTTACCTTTATTTCTGAAAGCAGAGAATGCGTAGTGTGCAGCAGCTTCTCTGTCTAAAATGAATAATTTCCTCCGAGCAGCGGCAACAGATAGGTTTCAACAGTCTGACAAACAGATCTACAAACTTTTTTACGCCACTTTTCTGTCACTTTTAACATGGGGAAACCGACGCAAGGAGCTTGTAAATCTACGTATGACTTTTCAAGATAAAATGTCAACTCCAGACTCTGCAAGACAGTTTTATTGTTGTTTTCTCTCTTTCTCTCTCTCACTCTCTGTGACATCATTTCTCTTTCTCTCTTAAACTTATAGACACTGCTGTCTGCTTGGACGTGTAGAAGAATTGTTCAAAAGAAGTTTTGAATTCAAGTGGCCGAAGTGTTTGGCCGCAGTGTTTATACAACGGTAAGCACAGAGGCCTAGATCTACAAAGCCTTCATTGCAATGCATTAGAAATAAGTCTGCATCTTTACAATTCCGTTGTGCCACTTTTCTGTCAGTACCGCAGTAGGCACTTCCATATAGACACCACTTAAAGGCGGCATTATAACAGAAGTGAATTGTACCAGGCATACTGCACACGTAAAACCGTAGAGTTACCTTGCCTTGTAATGCTTCAGCTCATTTACTCACATCTACATAATTCTACACTCCAATTTTCTTTTTTGTTTTGCAGATTACCAATCGGACATCTTTTGGAGTCCATTTCACAATTTGTTTATAATATTGTTCTTTTTTAAAGTTATTTTTCTAGTTGCTTCTAATATAGTTATAATTAAGTTTTGTTTACAGGTATTGTTTTAATAAAACGTAATAAAAAAAACTACATACTTCTTTTATTTTGTAGGAGGAGGTATGACGGTCTACAATAAAAATAATGTTGAAATACTATAGTAAGATGTTCAAGACTAGGATTAAAAACTACTGAGTTATATTTCCTCTGGATAGACTTACAAAAGAAATTAAAATAATACAAAACAATGTGTACCACATTTACAAACCTCATGCCACATGCAAAACTTACCCCACTACAAAATTAAATGTGTGGACCTCAATCACGCCCCTCAAACCACGGAAACAATCACCCCACAAAGATTTCTATATTGTATGAGGATCTGCGTGGCCTTCCGCCTACTGCCCTGGAGTCCATGACGCCCAGACCCAGTTGCTGCAGTGTCCTGGGGGGAAACAGCCCTTACAATGGGTCATAAGAACGCGTGATCGTCACCACGAAGCCATTAGCATGCATATAGCTTTAATACGCATGCCTTTACCATGCATGCTTTTAAAACTACTATGCATTTACCACGCATGATAAACACATTATCTTAATAATGTCTTTGTGTTGACGGACACGCGTTGTAATGGGTGTGACTTATGGCCTTCAAATTAGTTTTTACGTATACGTGTGACCAAGTCTGATAACATCAGAGGCCAAGGACAAACAGCATGGTGTCTCTGGCAGGAAATCTCATCGATCACAGAGAAAATAGGAGGACGGTAAAATGAAAGTAACAGATATAATAAAAATAACGGTGATAATCTACTAAAACGGCGGTGGACGGAGTACGTAATCAACGTTTGGCGCCTCGGCACTACGTTTTTAATAAATGTAGATAAAGTATGATTATTAATATATTACAAAAGTACAGCAGCGGATGACACACACGACCCAGGAAAAGAAAGCGGCAAATTTAATACCTGAAATAAAGAAAGGTTTGCTTGTTGAACTTGAAGAAAAAGAAAAAAAATGGTCTTTGAAACGAGGCTGCGCATGTGTAGAGAGTACAACTGCTGCACAAAAAAACAAACGGAAAGTTTTACATACTATCATAGAAATAGACCTCGTTTTTTTAACCAGTAAACTTAGGTTCGTACTATCAAGGACCGGTGTTAAAATAAATCGGCGATAATGAGCATGATAATACGGCCTTGTTAATTCTCATAGAAGCCCATGTTTACACCAGAACACGAGCTTCTATGTTAATGGACAAGGCAATATTATTAAGCCCTTTATTGCCGCATTAGCATCAGTTTCCTACTGATAAAAGCTGCGATAATGTATCGCCCATGCTGGATATTATAGCCCTCTTTTTTTTCTTTTAGTCCCAATGCCCCCACGATCCCAGACGGCTCCCCACGTCCTACCAATCTCCTTTCCTACTTGAAAGCAGATTAACTTGCTCTCTCTTTCAAATAGAAAAACGGTTTACTGTGGTAAAGTGGGAGCGGTGACGGTACCGCCCTACCATAATAACAGCAGTGTCCCGGGAGAACGCATCCCGACACACTGCAAAAGCCGGCCCTGAGTAATGGTTCTCCCCAGGACCATCAATGGTTCTACTAAGAGGGCCACGTGACACCCTCCCAACATTAATAAAAATAAACCCAGACAGTGCAGGTACCCGGAGCTGGAAGGTCATTTTACAAACTACTGCTGCAGAAAGGTGGCGTTCCCCGCAACGTGTACGGGGAGAGAGGGAGGGAGAGCTCAAAACATTTTATTTTTTTTAAAAGCCTGAGCGCTGCCGCTCCCCGAGACTGCGGGGAGTAGAACCGTAACCCTCCCGCATACTTCAAAATAAAACCAGACGAGTGGCATTCCCCAGTGCTCGGGGCAGCTTACAAGCCCCCCATTATGGAAAGAAAATGCCCCCATAATTTGCCCCCCTGGGACCTAATGAATAAAACGGACGTCTACTTTTTTTCACCTTTTCCACCGCGTACGAGTACTGCACGAGTACCCCGAGATTTTTTATTTAAAAATAAATACAAATTGAGCCTAAAGATCCATGTACCACCCTATAGAGTCAGAATGTTTCTACCCTGCCCCCTTTCCTAATTTCTCAACTTTGTTTTACTGTTTTCTTGTCACTCGGTTCTCGCGACAAACAAGATGGCTGCCAACACTTCCTGGTTAGGAGTGTTGACAGCCAATCAGCATGCAGCTCGTGCTCGTAATTGTACGGATTTCCGTACGCATACGCCTCGATTTTTCTTTAAAAAAATAAAATAAAATAGAGCCTAAACATCCATGTACAACCCCCTGAGCAAGCCTAGAGGGTCAGAATGTTTTTAGCCTGCCCCCTTCACTTACTTCTCAACTTTGTTTTACTGTTTTCTTGTGACTCGGTTCTACTGAGGGACAAGATGGCCACCAACACTTCCTGGTTCCGAGTGTTGACAGACACTTGACAGCCAATCAGCATGCAGCTCGCCCTCCTAATTGAACGGATCTCAGTCCGTGTGTAGAACTCTGTCTCTAGATATCGCTATGATTTTACTTATAATTTTCTTAGAAACTACTGAACGGATTTACAGCATTTAACAAAAAGCACAATCTGCAAACCGAACTCTACCTCTCTGCCAAATTTGGTGTAATTCCGTTCAGCCGTTCGAGCTGTAGCCCTGGCTAAAGGTCCCTATGGAAAATTGCATGGGGAAAACATGTTTTGGGACCCCCTTTTGTCTCGGCCCCCGTCTATATTCACCTCCAAACTTTCAGGGAATGAGTGGAGCGGAGCAGGCCATTTTCTTGGAGAATTTCGTGAAGATTCGTCAAATAGAATGTTGCAGATTTCCAATGGAAACTAGGTCCTAACTATAACCACCTACTGGCGACATATATATATATAAAAATCCTTATGGCAATTGAATGATACAAGACATTATGAGAAGAACACTAAAGAAAGATACCAGGAGAGTATCGTGGAATACCATTGACTCATCAGCAAGTGCCGTGACTAACTGATGCTGGACACCAATGAATTTCTCTTTCTGCGCAACAGTGACCCATTCGTACCTACCTGTTATCAACTCCTTAAAATACATAAAGATCAGAGGGATCTACCGTGCAGCCGATTGTCTCCTCAAAAGGAGGACTAACTGAAAACATGTCCATATACATCGATTCTTTTCTTTTTCAGATGGTACTTCAATTATAATCCTATGTTAAAGACACAAAGGATTTTATCATCAAAACAGAGGGCATACAGTGGGAATCTACATTTGTATTATTAACTATGGACGTAACCAGTCTATATACGCCTATTGACCACAGACAAGGTATTGAGGCTATGAATTATTTTTTTAATAAAAGGCCAATGAAGTTCTTCGAGCACAACACAATGCTGAAAGAGTTTACTGAATTCTGCTTGTCACATAACATCTTATGTTTCAGGAGCAATTTTCTAGACAGATCTCTGGCACACGATGGGAACCTGCTTTGCTCCCATCTATGCAAACTTGTTTCTAGGCTGGTGGGAGGAGCAGGGAGCCCTCGCTGGTGACCGGACCAAATGTGCAGAATATGTTGTTACCTTGCATCGTTACATGGATGACCTCTTCCTTGTATGGAGGGGGTCAATGCAGCAAGCAAAAGAGTTCATTCAGGAGCTCAATGACAATAATCTTAACCTCAGATTCACCTATGAGGTTAGTACTGAGACAGTAAACTATCTGGATTTAAGGGTTTACATCAAGGAGAGGGTTGTGCAGACAGAGCTGTTCAGGAAAACGACTGCCGGCAATTCTATTCTGCATGCCGGCAGCAACTACCCTCCCCAATTGAATAAAAGCATTCCGTACGGAGAATTTCTCCACCTCTAACGTAATTGCTCGAACAAGGAGGACTTTCCAAGGGCTGCGACTAGTTGCCTCACTAGGTTTAGAGTGAGCGGCTACAGTATGAACATCCTGGTTTGACTACGGAAAGCAGCCTGACCAGTGTTTAGATCTTCCTGGTCAGTATAGGTGCCAAGATGCTCCTTGGAGTGATAGTCGCGCGGTATAAATACCTGTTTACATTACATTACAAGCAAAGTCTGTGGGACAGTGCGCTAAAGCACGTCCCGAAAATTCCCAGAGTAGAACCTCTGAGGGACAAAGGAACTAACATTGATGATCATGCAAAAGGGCAATTTAAGATGATAATTACCTATTCCAATGATGCCAACAATCTCAGGAGCTTGCCTAAAAAGAACTGGCATATACTCCAAACAGATACAGTGATAGGTAAGGACATTCCTGCAGCACCACTTATCACTTTTCACAAGGCAAGTTCATTAAAGGATACTTTGGTCCAAAGCCATCTCTCCCCCATTATGCCCATGACATAAAAAGAGGTACATTAAAAGAGATGAAATGATTCTTTCCCTGTGGGAAATGTAGAGCTTGTGCCACCAGCAAAAGAGTCCTAAATTATAAGATTCCGGGCCTGAAAAAACCTAAAGTCATCAATAAGTTCATCACCTGCACACATCACATGTAGTATATTGCTTACTGTGTCCCTGAGGACTAAGGTAGGAGGGGAGCACTATCCACTTAAAGGTTAAGGTACGCATTTTAGAACACCAACGAGCTATAGCTAACAAGGATGCAAATTATCTTGTAGCTAGGCATTTTGCCTGTAAACACCAGAGCAACAAGGACCTGTTGCAATATTTTGGGCTGGATTACGTACGTATACATTTGGGGGCAGGTTGGTATCGACCAATAGACTCTGAACCCATATTATCTTGTATCAGGTTCAGCTTTAAGGGTATATCAGCCAAACGCCAATTTATACCTTATTGTGATTATTCTCTTATGAGCCCGCCTTTGTACACATTTTATATACGCCGATAGATGGCTTTAATTATGGCATATTGTAGGCATGTGAAAAATACTGTGGCATCTGTAAATAGAACGTTCACAAGTCTTTTCTCTATGCCTACACGGACCGTCACGGGTCACGTGCCCAGGTTACCTAGGTTACTTCTCCAATGCCAGTCAGCCGATTGCCATTAACCAACGCGAGGCGTCTTGGATGCTGATTCAGTCCACATATCGGTATGTTCAGGCCAATTTAGTTTAAACTTTATTGAGTTTCAACTGCATTTTTAGGAACCTTATTTCTAACCCCCGTCTTTAGTTCATAGACGGTGAGTTTATTTCCCGACAACGGACAACGTACTGCGGGATTTCCCGACTATTGAAAAAGTATCATGGGATCTTCGGACCAACTTAGCAATTGAGAGACAGATGCATGCTCCAATCTCTGTAATTTCCCAGGGGCATATTACCAACAACTAGCGATAATTATCGCTATGTTGGTTTAGCGTCGACATTTTTATCGCTGAGCTGCGCAATTTTTATTGCTTAGGAGCCTTGCTATTATCAAGGTTTATCTCCTAAGCGATAAAAATTGGCCGAAATGAATGAATATCGCTGAAAAGTCAGCGATATTGATGCATTACCGAGCTAATGCTCTTAGCCATGTTATCCACCTAGCATTGGATAACATGGCTAAGAACTGCTCAGGGGCAGGTGTTAGCTTTTGGAGATATTTGCGCTTAGCGCGAATATCTCCAAACGTTGGTAATAGGAGATAGCGATGTTAGCGACTGTTTCCAGTCGCTAACATCTTGGCACGCCCACTTTGCATGTCATTAGTGATAAATATCGCTGACATGCAAAGCGGGGCCCAAGATGGTCCCTATCTCCTACTAGCTGTCACTAACTGGTGTTAGCGACAGCTAGGTAATAGGGAGATAATTGTATCTCCGCTTTCTTGGCTTTTAAAGCCAAAAAAGCGGAGATAAACCCCCTTGATAATATGTCCCTCAGTTCTGTAATGCCCTTGGGCCCACTAATTAATGAATTAATTTCATGCCTGGTGACAGCCCAACATTTATGGTATTTTCACCTCTTGTTCTCTCTGCAGACCGGACGGCTGCCCAATATCGTCATTATATATAAGTGTGATTTCCTTCCCGTTTTATTAATATGGACATAGTTTTAAGGTTAGGCTGCTAATCATAATCCCCTCATTGTAGAATCTGAAAACCATCTTCCCCAAGAGCGCCCTCCTCGCCATCCGTCCTGGAGACAAGCAACCCCCGGTATGTCTTGTCTACCATTTATGTGTGCCTAATTAATAAATGCTTTTTGACTTACGCAAACTATATGCTAAATGCATCTACATTGTTTACCAAATAGGTTGTCTGCCCCGCCCCCGTCCTGATGAAGACCCCGATGCAAGGATATAATTACTGCCTGCTAATTCTAGAGGGTCGAAACGTCAACAGCTTGTTGTAGTTAGTCAGATTCACTCCCAAAAATTGCTCATTTAATGTGAAATGTGGAGCATGATTATCATAGAATGATGTATTAAACCAGTGGTCTTTTGTTTTGTCCATGTTCAAACTTGGATACAAAGTACACTGAGGCCTTCGTGGCTGTCTTTTTATTGTCACTATTCCTACTTACACCACCCTGCACTATCACTTCCCTTCCTATCAGGGGCACTATGAATTATTGTGTGATTTTGTATTGCAAATGAATGATGATCAGTTTACACCTACATTGTGAATAAATAACAATGCAGGCTCATAAAGTTTTTTCTTATTTGATTGCTAACTATTTTAAAATGTTCCCATGTGATCGCTGGGACCCCTCTTCTTAGTACTATGTACTGTTTGCTGCACGGACATTCTTAACAATACACTTTGTACTCTGAGTTACAGTTCAGGAATTTAGTGAGTTGTATTTTCTCTTTTTTTCCCGGTACAGAGTATTCCTTGACTTTCCTGCTGTTTCTGCAGGCCTTAAATTTCATGCAAGGGAAAAATCCCTTGATGGCATCTTTTCTTTTAGGTTTGGCACTATAGTGACTTCTGACCAAATGATCCTATGGTGATGTACCCCTTCTATAGGTCACACATGGAGTCTCTGGTATTGCTTTTCCCACTATATTGTCTGCTTTAAGTAAACGCTGATTCTTTTTCAGAATCTGCATTACTTGAGTAATACTCTGTGTAATCTGTGATCAGTCTCAGTTCAGTATCACCATGAGTCACTTTTGTACCTGTGTGTGCTACTTCCTCCTTGTCAACTAGAAAATGATTGTGTTGTATCTCATCACTTCTAGCTTCAGCTTTGTCAACAACTCCCCTGCAGTATCCTCTCTTGAGAAACCTGTATCTTGCTTTTTTTTAGCTGTTTCATATTCAGGTTGGGTTGAACAATTACGCTTCATCCTTAAAAATTCCCGAAAAAGGGGATATTGTTTACTGCGCTCCTAGGATGGTAGCTGCCAGCGTGAAGAATTGAATTCCCAGTAGTGGGCTTATGATAAAGTGCAGTATGCAGGATATCATCCTCTACATATACCCTGATGTCTAAGTACATTCCATCCCTGCTACTGATAGTACCCATGAAGCATCAATTTAATTCATTAGAGTTTAATGCCTCGATGTAATTCTCTGCCTCACTTTGCGGACCACGCCAGATGATGCACAAATCATCAATATAGCATGTCCACAATGCCATACTGTCTACCCATTTCTCATTGGCACCCGCCCAGGCCACATGCTTCTCACACCAGCCCACTAATAAGTTTGTGTAACCCCACTGATAAGTTTGTGTAACCGGGGGCAAAACACTTGCCCATGGCAGTACCTTGTTGTTGTACATAGAGCTGTCTGAGTTTGAGCAGCAGTCAGCAGGTGGCGCATTTGAGCCGTGTTCGAGAGAGCCAGAGCCAGAGAGACGAGGAACGAGGCGCCCGGAGCAACGAACGGGTCGGCGTCCTGTTTTCAGAAGAGCGCTCTGCCTTGCTTCGTCTTCTTGCCCTTTTTCACCCCCCAAGAGCAGTATCAAGGGTGGCATCAAGGGCACCGTGACTGCGTGTTCGCGGCAGGAGCCGCTAGAGCCGCTAGAGTCACTGGCTCTGCAGGACTGAGAGCCACATCACCGGTCCGCAGCAACGGTCAAGAGCCTGGAGTTGACCCACTGCACAGCACCGCATTGTATTACGCAGCCCCGTCCCGTGCTGTCCCCGTCCTACCCCGCCCCATCCCAGATTGCTCTCGGACTTGTCCTCTCGAGGGGGCTGTGAGAGGGGGAGCTGGAGCATAGCTACCAGGTGACAGGGCGGCACACCTGATCTCCCCTGCCCCTGCTCTGCCTTTCCCCCCCGCCAGCTCTCTTATCAAGGCACAAGTAGTGAAGGGGCGAGGCGCAGCGCGGGAGCGACCTGAGACCGGACCGGACCAGAGTTCAACCAGCCAGCAACCAACAATTAGTAGCCTGTGACCCACTACCAGCAACCAGCCCGGCAGGTGAGGCAATCCATTCCTCAGTCTCCTCAACCATCTCACAGCCTGTTTTAATTGTCTAACCACCAACGTGCCCACTGGCAGACACTCAAAGACTAAACTTAAAGGGAAAGGGAAAGAAAGGGAAGAAAGGGGCCTCGATGTGAGCAAGCAACATCGGCGGAGCTCGTGCCCCCCACCCCCTGTGCCCACCCAGAGCTGAACTTGGGTCAGTGCCTTACTTCTACTCCCTTCCTTATCCTACATTCTAATTGGCCCAGAACTCCAGAACCCTATGAGTGCAGCCATCGCCCTCTGTAGCCAAACTAGCAAACAACAGCAAACAGCTGCAGTAGCTCCGTAGCAGCTATCTTAACATACAGCCACCTTAACCTATAACCTATATGCCGCCCTAGTTGCCCTTTCTTTGCGGCAAGGCCATATTACAGAGGCGGAAGAGCCCCGGTTTTGAAGAAAAAGCTGTCCAGTAGCTGTAAGGCTAATTCCAGCAGGGCACCAGTAGGGTACTTGGCACTTTTTGCTTTGTGAAGTCGTCTGACTTTGCCTTCCGCTACAGGAGTAGCACACTTAACTTTCTGTCATCCTTGTGGAGCTTGCAGGAGATTTTAACCCCGTGGCAGCAGAGGAGGTGAGAGGCGCGGCGTACGGGACTGCGAGGACCAGCATTCCTGCAAACACCAACAGCTGGTTCCTCTTCCTGGCCGAGCCGCGCCCCCTCCCAGTGTCACGCCCCCCTTGCTGTACTTTACCTCTCGCGGGAGCCGCTCGCTAGAGGTGTTTGTTACCGTCTGACTTTGCTTTCCGCTACAGGAGTAGCACACTTGACTTTTTGTCACCCTTGTGGAGCTTGCAGGAGATTCTAACCCCGTGGCAGCAGAGGAGGCGAGAGGCGCGGCGTACGGGACTGCGAGGACCAGCATTCCTGCAATACCAACAGCTGGTTCCTCTTCCCGGCCGTGGCCCGGGGCGAAGACCGGGCAAAGAGCGGGCCCTCTGAGGCCCTCAGAGACCATCTGAGGCCGGTCGGCCCACCCCATTGAAGCTTCCTTTCCGACTCGAATTGTGTACTAATTTCATTTTATCCCCTAGTGGTGACTATATTTGCATTAGTCCCCGTTGCTAGACAGAGGTCGACGCGTGGCCGTGTTAGGTCACTGCGGATCGGTCCAACCCTTGGACATAGTGGTACGTGACCCCTTTTCACGGAACTTTATGGGAATTGTGTTGTAAATCGTTTGTGTGCTCATTTTCTGCTCCCCGCTATTTTGTGTTATCCATAGCGGGTTGGTCAAATATATTAGTTATTGCTACACTTTTCCCATAATGGTAATGTCTGTGAGGCGATTACGCTCACAGACTAAAGCTAAAGCAGCAGACTCTTTAGTACCCCACAGTAATTCTGGTCTGAGTAGTTTGGACTCTTTAGTACCCCACAGTAATTCTGGTCTGAGTAGTTTGTGTTCTATCAAACCTCAAAAAACCATTAAACATCATAGACCAGGCGCACATCTGTCTTTATTAAAATCCTATCCATCAGTAAAATCAATTTTTTCAAAAAAAGGAACGAGTTATAAGTGTGGTATGGGGCAAAATAATGGCGATGGAGAGCTGGACGGGAATTTAATGGTGGGGTCAATGGACTTAGATGATATAAAAGAGTTAAACCTGGATGGTAGTACAACAGGGCGGGAGACTCTCTACCCTGTTGTTACCATTTTAAAGGGGAATGGGTGTCGTAGTAAAATGTCGCCCCCTTTGGTAGCTAGTTTGAAAGATATACAGCATGTAGTAAACGAGGAAAATAAATCTGTGACGGAAATGGAAATGGACCATCAAAAATCAGAGGTAATAGAATATGCTGAGGGGAAAGAAATTGAAATCAGGGATGTTGTATCATATTCTCCTTTAGCAAACTTAATTACCTACATGGATAATAGTAAAGATAATGTAAATATTACACATAGGAGCCCGAGTGATTGTTCACTATTAAGGCTAGATGGTGCCTCTGAAAAATTAGAAGATTTGAAAGAATATAGTTCGGAAAATGGGCAGGCCAAAGTCGAGGACTACACCGTCCCGGATTTAGCAATCCCACTAGAAAGGAACGCTGATCGAGTAAGATATTTAGAGAAATTGTGTATGCAGGGTGGGGGTTTAGAAGGGCTCCCAAATAAACATCTATTGTCCACCAATATAGGAACGCAAACTAACATGCCCATCCTGTATAGTAGTACTCCTACAAACTTGTCTATGATTTCGGACTTACAGGATCTATCAGGTGTAGACCCTTTATTGACTTCTATTAATGAAGTAAAGGTTCCCGTACATTCTTCGACATTAAATGAGAACGTAGGGGTAGATGGGTTATTAAGTACATTCTCCAATTTAGAAAAAATATTATTTGCAATTTTGTCTCTTTTGGAGAAAAGTACTTTAAATTCAGATCACATCTTGAAAGTCCTTACGCCAATTCTAGGAGGGATTTTGGATCTTAAAAACCATAGACCGGTACATGAGAACCGTGTCATCTCTACTGCTTGTAAATCAGCCCAAACGCTTAATGTACCTTTCAATTCTGACAAAGATTTAGGGCCAGATAAACCAGATGCTCTGCAGGCAGATTTAACAAAAATATCATGCGAAGGAAAAACAAGTTCAGGTGTAACTAAAGTAAATCATAATGAGTCTGCAAATGTCCTCCTGTTGGGGGATGAGACATCTGTAGATGCCTGTCTTAAGGAAAATGCTGTGCGTGTTTTTCCGATCTTTGTAAAGAGTAAGTCAAAAAAGCCTATAGTACAAAAAATGGATGAATCAAAGACTAACTTAGTGAGCCTAGTTGAAAAGGTAGATCTGGGTGATGCAATTTTTTATTTGAGCAAGCAGAAGGATACTCTACCTCAAAAACTTGTCGATGTATCTGATATTGTAGAGAGTTCTGTTGATGCAGGGGAGTCTCTAGCAAGGAAAGGATCCAGTAGAAACGGTCATAGGCGGAGGAGAAAATCGATGAAATATCGTCGGTTCCCAAAGCGTAAACAAAGAAAGTTGCGCTTCGAACCGATAAGTATTGATGACACATCAATCCCTAGCCTAGACGACAAAAGGTGTAGAACAACTGTGGATAATCAGAATTTAAATAAGAACCTTGGTAACTCACAACCTCTTGGGCACCAGTTGGATTGCTTATCGGATGGGCTGACTACAGTTCCGGTTATTGTTGGGGGGGTGAAAGAAAATATTGGAGGTGGTTCTAATTTGCACGATAGTATTAAATTAAACAGCTCTGAAAACAGCCCAAGAATAGAAATACATGGTGCCGTACATGATCCGGTTGCTCAAACACCACTGACAATGACTCTGAACATAAGTAAAGATGGGGGTGGTAATCGGAGAATGTGCTTAATTAGTAACAAGGATAAAGGGGGTCATTTAGATGATGATGCACATAGAAGTGTGTATGATGCTAATCATGCAAAGCCTCTAGTGACTTGTGTTGGGCAATCGAATAGGGTTATTATTTTCATTCCCCTTTTCGATGCCGAGTCATTAATTCTAAACAGAAGTGTTCTCTTAAAAATTATCTCCGAAATAGAAGATCTAAAGTTAATCTCTAGTAAAGATATTGAATTAGTCCACATAGACCGGAGGTATCAGTCATACGTAACAAAAGTTACCTTCTCATCAGGGGTAGTGTCCTCATTCATTCTAGCGAATGCGGACGGATTTAGGAAGAGAGGAATTGACGTCTTTACTAGTTCACTTTTATATGATGATTCAATTAAAAATAACATGGTTTTTAGCAATCGGCTAGGGATTGAAAACCGGGAAAATAAGGGAGAAAGCCCGCGCTTTCAATACGATGATATTAAAATAACAGTGGGTAGGGCAGTAGGAGTAAGATCAATTAAGCTCTGGGATTTGGTGGTCCAAGAGGTTATTGGTGCAGACAGAGCAAATGATGTGTCCAAATGGAGTTGGATTGCAAGTGCCCTTAATGGGGCAAATCCAGCTACAACAAAATTAAAGACGCAGGGGTAGCCTGCCGTGTACCATTGCCTCTTGGAACATTGCTGGGCTAGGTAAAGATAATCTGAAGCTTAAATCATTGATCCCCTAGGATCCAAAGATAATCTGCCTCCAGGAAACATGGGCAAGAGAAGAATTCCAGCTGGAGAACTATTGTGTGCATTGTGTTGCTGCAAAGAAATCACAGAGAGGTCGCGCAAGTGGTGGACTAGCAATTTTGTTGAGTTGTGATTTTGTATGGGATGCAGTGATAGATATACACTCTTCGAAATGTTGTATGTGTGCTAAGTTGAGGTTGGATAGTAATTCTAAGGATCATGGTGGGTCCCTCTTTTTGGTAAACGTGTATATTCCTCCGGGAAAGGCTTCTACCCCTTTGATTGATTCCATTGGCGCTTATGTGTATGATTTATGTAGGAGCGAAGACAGAGTGCGGATATTAATGGTTGGTGATTTCAACGCCAAAATAAGTGATAGTTCTATCAAGACGTTCTCCAATGAAGATCTGGAGGAAGTCTGGTGTATTCCAGATCTCGTTCTCCCGCCAAATTTAAAAGAGGATAAAAGGGGGTTACTATTGCTACAAAGTCTTAGGGAGTTAGACCTTGTTCTGTTAAATGGTAGATTCGCAGAACATCAACCAGCAGCATTAACTTTCCATGGGGCATTTGGCCATTCTTTGATTGATTATATGGCCGTGTCACTCCAAATGTTTGGGGCATGTTCACAATTTAACGTGATGCCAACAAAGCTGAGTGATCATGACATTCTGATGGTAAACCTAGCAATAAGCTTAGGGAAACCAGAACTCTGGAATCAGAGGAAGGATAATATATCTTACTCTCGAAAGAATGGTCGCACTTTTTGGTCATTTAAGAATCTCCCGAATTTTCAGTGGGTCTTTGAACATATTCTACCTGGCCTCGTTGAGGAGAACTTGATCGTGGGGTATGAGAAATTTATGAGTGCCATAAAAGCATTAGGTAAAAAGCAGCATAGTGATGGAGGTGGCCCCCCAGAAAACCTGTCAAGTGATAGTAAAAAATTAAATAAGAAAATAAATGAGTTAATAAGAGCTCAATTTAAAACTCCAGCGGTAGTGAGACAACGGGAGATATACAGGTTAAAACAGATACGGAAAAGGAAATTATTAGCAGTCCGAAGGGCAGCAGAAGATGAAAAATGGATAAAACTCTGGGAAGTGGCGCTCTCAGGGGATACTAGGAAATATTGGGCGTTAATTGCCAAATATTGTGATAGTATAGAGGAAGAATGGTCTACCTACATCTCCTTATTGTATGCTGCAAATACAGGGTCTGTAGAAGATGTTGGACTGTGTAATATCCCTCAAACGGTAGCTGATGTTGTAGCTCCATCAATAAAGGAAATTGAGGGATTTATTAAGGGGGCAAGGTATTCAGGGGCAATGGGCCCAGACGATGTTCCCGTGGCCATCATAAAGAATGATAGTGCCGATTGGGCAAAATTACTGTTTCCATTGTTTGCTCATTGTTATATCCCCTACTCATGGAAGGGAAGTGTAATAGTCCCACTCTATAAAAAGGGCCCAAAAAATTCTCCATCTAGCTTTAGGCAAATCTCTTTGCTAGACGCAACAGGTAAATTATTTGCAAAAAGTATTTTAATCCATCTGCAAGAGAGGGCCTTTGAAAATAACTTAATCCCTCTTGAGCAATCGGGGTTTAGAAAGAATAGTGGAACGCTGGATAATATATCTGTTTTACAAACTCTCATTGATAAATATCCGGTGAGTCGTAGGTCCCCTTTGTATACTGCTTTTATCGATTTCTCCACAGCGTTCGATAGGGTGGACCGTGGGACGCTGTGGAGGAAATTGCTCGCTCTGGGTATACCGGGGAACCTGTTGCGTATAATAATAGCATTGCACTCAGCCACTTGGACTCAAGTCTTGTTAGGAGGGTCCCAGGGACTATCAAAGAAAATTCCCACTAATAATGGCTTAAAGCAAGGGTGCCTATTAGCCCCGTTGCTCTTTTCAATTTATATAAATGATTTGCCGAGCCGGTTAGGGGAATGTAAGGGGGACCCTCCTCAACTGGGTGACCTAAAGTTAAGCAGTCTACTATATGCAGACGATGCTTTAATAATGGATCTAACTCCAATTGGACTTCAGAGGCGATTGACGGAACTGATTAGGTACACTAAAGAAAACTTTTTAAAAATAAACATTTCAAAGAGCAAAGTGATGATTTTTAGATATAGTGGTTGTAAGGTAAGACCAAATTTGAAATGGTTTTTAGGAGACGAGAGAATGGAAATTGTAAAATGTTATCAGTACTTAGGAAAAATCTTCACAAATAGGTGCTCTGCTAAAAGACATTTGGCCCACTGTAAAAGTAAAGCCATTTCGCAAGCAGCTGGTATTAATCGACTCTATCTGCAATGTGGAAAAAGACATTTCTCTCATACCATTGCGGTATATAAAATAAAGATTCCGCCCACATTAAATTATGCGATAGAAACTATTGAGGAAAGGGAGTGGGGTATATTTGAGAAGGTCGAAGGTAAAATTTGGCGCCAAATATGTAACTTAAATTCTTCTGCGCCCATTGCAGCACTTAGACTTGAATTCGGTCTTCTTTCAACATATGTGCTCTCGATGGCAGCTTGCTTGCGGTGGTGTAATGCTTTGGTGAATGGGCAGGAGAATTTACTAAGGGCTGCATTGCACAAGGAAATTTTTGAAAATTTGTTAATGAAAAGTGTAATTTTTAGGAACTTTTTAAAATCGTTAAATATTTTTGAACTTGATTTGGAAAATGTACTCCGTTTAGATAAGTCATCCTTAAAGATTGTTATTAAAAAATCTATATACATGATCTCGTGCAAAAGAGATCAGCAGTCATGTACTATGAATGGAAGACTTGATTGCATTTCAGAGAGTTGTATTGTTAAAAAACCTCAGCCATAAGTTTTTTGGAATGTGTATCATGGAGCACGTCGAGTGCTCCTTTTACTGAGACTGAACATTCTCCCACTAAGGATTGTGACAGGTGCCTGGGAAGGTATTCCCAAAACTGAAAGATTTTGCAGTCTATGTAATGGTGGTGTACAAGATCTTAATCATGTTTTAATTATATGTCCGGCACTCCATTTTGTCCGTCGCAAATACTTAAGGCTTGGTTTTCTTCAGTATAATATCTCTACGACAGTACAGGCTCGTAATTTCCTCATGTCCCCTCCATCTGAATTGATGTGCTATAAAATATTTTGTTTTTTTAAAGAATTTTTAAATGTCTATTGAAATTGGTATGGGTTGTGAGAAGTTCGGGATCTTTAAGGAATGTTCATGTTTATCTAATCAATTTTTAAGTTGACTTATTTCGAAGCACTATAGACACTTTAAAAGACCCGTAAGAGTAATATTTTAATCATGCCCACACTACTGTTACAGTATCTGTAATAATGATGTTTTATTTTGTTAGATGTTTTTTTATGATGTATTTTTAACTCTTCTTCTTTTCCTTTTGATGCGCTTGCACTTATTCATGGTTCTCTCTTTTTAATGGTCTCTTACAAAGCAAATCAAATATTGACATTCTGGGACTCTTGAAATTGTTTTTTCTGGTGATAAGTGTACTTGTTCCGTTAAAATCAAGGTTAATGCTATATCATGCCCCTTATTGTGACACTATAGATTAGTAATAATTGCTATATAAGTAAGGAAAACTGTGGGTAAAAAATGTTTTCGTTCTTTTTGTAATGGTGTTTTTGATATTAACTTCTTGGTATTAATAAGTGTAATTCTGAGAAAGATTTTTAACTAATATGATGTGTATAAGCTGATTTATATTCTGTATTTTATGTGGAATTCCTTGGAATTCCAAATCATAAATAAATAAAACTTTGAAACTTTGTACATAGAGCTGACCTGCAAAGGTAAATAGGTTATTGTTTATATAAAACCAAAAAAGTTCAATTAACAATTGATTATGATCTTGGAATTGCAGTGGTCTCTTTTAAAGAAATAATTTGATAGTCTCCAAACCTTTCCCATGTTCAATGCATGTGTAAAGACTTGTGATGTCGAGTGGTATTAGCAACATATCTTCTCCCAACATGTTCCTTCAATAATTTGCAGAAGCCTTTGGTATTCTGTATATATGAACTGGGATCTTTCACCAGTGGGGCAATGAAATGATCGATGTACATTGAGGTGTTCTCCAAAAGACTATTCTTAGAGTACACTATTGGTCATTCTGGTGGAAAATATTTGTCCTTATGCACCTTAAGTAAATGGTAGAAGGGAGCCACTTCTGGGAATTCACAGTTTTAAAATGAATAGTCCTCCTGGTCGAGAATTCCGTTATTCTACCATTTGGTGAGCAATTCTTGAAATGATGTTATGCTTTTCTCATATTCCAATTTTGTAATGGGTAGATAGTGTCCTTTAATCTGTAGTTGTTTCAGAGCTTCTCCTTTGTATTGTTCTTTTTTAAGAATCACAATATTTCCCCCCTTGTCTGAGGGTTGTATTATGATTGTCTCATCTTGTTTTAGACTTGTGATGGCTTGCCACTGTTTTTTTGTGAGATTCATAAATTGATGCGTAATTATGCAATAAAGAAGAGAAGCAGAAAACTCTTGGTAGTTCTCAAGTTTAGGTGGAAAGCAGCTCCTGTATAGGCCACTCTCAACACCAGCGACACTCTAGATCTGCTCACCTCAAATGTCAGCTTTTCAATCAAACTCTTTAAGAATAGAATTAGCACTGTGCCATCCACGCCGAGATAGAAAGGGACAACGTCTTTTGCCATTTTTATAGCAAAATCTTTAAGCATAGGACTTACACAGTGTTGTCCAAGCCGAGCTGTAAAATGACAAATGCCATTAACCACTCCAGGCACAATATTACAGCTTTGAATTGGTAAAATACCAACCAAGCCAACCTGAAATGAGTAAAAGCAACCCCTGACACAGTGATTCACTCTACATAGAGCTCTTTGAAGAGATATAGCTTTGTTCAGACACAAGGGAGCACCCAATGTAAGTCAAAACAATATGCTTTCAGGCATAAAGAAGCAGAGAACTCTGGGTAGTTCTAGGTGGCGCCCAAGCAGAATGGCCGCACTAGAGTGAGGCTCCTGCAGCCCATTGCCATAATCAGCTCAGAAATCCTACCCAGATGGCCCCAACCACTAAATACCAAAAGCAAAAGAATGTCTGAACACCCGTACTCAACTGCTTTAAATCTGGTACATGGGACGTGCTCCTAACGGCTGATACGGCACTGCCAACAATCGCAGCTGCTGATGATCCGAGTGCCCGGAGCTGCATCTGGGTAGAGCTCACAACACAAGTACCATGATGTCCGCGTGGTGTTTGGGCCCTGCATCGTTGTAAGCCTACAACTTCGGCACAGTAGAAGATCGTGGTGAGTTTTCCAATAATCAACCCCCAGAGCTCACAGCTGCGACATAACCTGCAACAGTCCGCAACGAAAGATGTCTCACAGCACCGAGTGTCCTGCCGCTGCCTTCAGCATCCCAGCCTTGCTCGCCGGTGCCGCGCCGCCCCTGTCACGTAGGCCCGACTCATGGCAGCGCTCAGAGAGCACTAGCGTCCCGCTAGCCAAGTCCCAGCCATAGTTGACTGTTACCAACGCTTGGCCCCGTCCTGGGTGGCAGCCTTACGGAGGAGTGCAGAGGCCCACATGGACAATAACAGCACACTGCCAACCACCGAGATAGCTGTGCTGGGTGCATCAAAGGCTTCCTGATCTCAAATTAAGCAACCTAACTACACTTGCTTTGCCACTACGAGGGCAGGAAGAGAAGGTGCTGACAAACATTCAGAAGAGCAAAGTGAGTACAACACACGCGCCCTGCCACTTGGAATACCCTTGCCCTGCCGGGGCCCCGCCTGCGGGGAAGAAGCATACTGCACGAAGCCTGACCCAGGGCCCAATACTGCCCCCTCTACAGCCCCCTGTGGGGAGATCCAGTTGGTGGTAGAAATAGAGGAGTCATCTCATCCCCCCTTCATTAGGCTGTCAAAGGTATCGGTCATCCCCCTCCTGACAGCCACACACAGTAGAAGTATTGACCAGGCGCTACACCTCCTTTGACTGACACGGCCCCCATGGCTGCAGCCCACCCAGCATGGGGAAGGCAGATCCGAAGCAGCCCAGGCTGGTGTTTGAGGCCAGGAAGAGCAACCGCATACGGCAAGACTATCCTGCCACGGCAAGTGACGCACCTGCACTGGGGTCAGGACGATGACATGAAATCTATACTTTTAGATGTGCGCCAAAGCCTCACTACGATAGCCGAGAAAATGGTCCAATGACCAATCGAATGGACACTATTGTGCTTAAACTGGAGGGCCATGAAGAGCGCATCACAGAAGCAGAAAGGCGCATCTCTGACATGGAAGACACCACGTCCCAGCTCCAGACAAATGTAGCGCACATGGACAAACTGCTAAAGATCATCGCAGGAAAGAAATTAAGACTTGGAAGCGCGCAATAGGAGGAATAGCATACGGGTCCTTGGTATTCGTGAGAGCACCAACACAGGGAAGATGGAGGAATATATAGAATGGCCCCTGCTCGACACAATAGGTGCTGAATCTTTCTCTTCCCATTTTTTTGTTGGAAGGGCGCACAGGTCACTCGGACCCCAACCCCACCCAGGAAGCACGCCTCGCCCCAACATCTCCCGACTACTGAATTACCGAGACCAGGACACTGCTCTCAAGCCTGCAAGAGAAAAGCACCAACTGACTGTCGAAGGTACTCATTTCAATATATATCCAGACTTCACAGCCTCCGTCGCAAGTTCATGCCTGTCAAAAAGAAATTACGAGAGGCCTAAATCGACTATGCACTCTTATAGCCGGCGCGCCTGCGTGTCACCCATCAAGGCAAACAGGTTTTCTTTACCAAGCTGCACCAAGTGGATGATTTATTTAAATGACTCAAACGTCACAACAACCCCTCTGCCTTCCGTCTTCATTGACAAGATCAGGATCACAGACTGCGGAGTAGCAGACACCGGGCGCAAGAAAAGGCAGCCTACCCTGAACCACCGGAGATGCAGTAACGGCGCAGCGCCATTAGACTTCGAAACTGTACATCCCTGCAGACACAGCCATCCAGCAGTGAGCATCAGAACACAGAATATTCTCTTCTAACTCCTCATATTCCAGAGGGACCGCCATACTTATTTAAAAAACGTTCCCTTTGCTCTGGCTGGCTCTGCACACGACCAGCATGGAAGGTACTGCCTAGCATGGGGCAGGCTGGGCACGGACTCTCTCAACTTAGCATGTTGCTATGGCCCTAATGTAGATTCCCCCAAATTCATTAACTTGCTTAGGGGTAAGATTGTAGAGATAGGAACCACCCATCTCATATGGGGAGGGGGTTTTAGTGTTGCTTTTAATCCAGTCGTAGAGAGATCTAAGCCTGCCCCACACCTTTACAATGGTTCACAGAAAGCAATACGCAGCATCACAGCAAGCAACAGTTTACTAGACACTTGGCACCAATTTAATCCATATGCTACTGAGGGCACACATTACATGACCAAGTTTGCATCTTGAGCCCTCCTCGATTACCTCCTACTAACATGAGGTTTAGGCCCCATGATCACAAATACTCCAACCATGCTCCCATTCAACTAGCTGTTATACCCCAGGATATAACGCCCGTGCCTGTTGGATCCAGCCCCTAATGCCGCTGGATGCGGAGTCCCACGATAAATTAGGGCAGAAAATCTAAGAGTTTTTACAGAAAAATAAAGGCTCCGTAGACAGCGTCGAGACAGTATGGGAGGCCTTCAAGGTCACAATCAGGGGTTTTGCATCTCTAAGAGCTCTGGCATCCTGCAAGATATACAGGGCACACTTAAAAGACTAAAAACAGAGATCAAACACCTATAGGCAGGACTCACTATGAACTTTGACAGTCATGCCCAACACGAACTCCGGGATAAGCTGACTGAGTACACTACCACTGCTGACAGGGAAGTGAAATACACACTGGGTGGCCGACCGTATGGTGAAGAGGAACGCCCTGGGAAAGCACTAGCCCAAACAATATGAAGACCCGCTTTTCCAATAACGTACTAGAAATTACAGGGCCTGGGGACATCAGTTACAGGGATACCCCCAACATACTCCGTACCTTCTCAACATACTACTCCTCCCTGTACACGTCGCAGACACATGACAGTCTTGATTTGGACAGCTATCTAGAGGATGTAGCATTGGGATGGCTGGACGACAACCAATGGGACTTCCTAAGTGCCCCCTTTGAGCTGGAAGAGATACGGGAAGCCATAATGCACACAAAATCAGGTAAAGCCCCTGTCCTAGATGAGCTCCCCATAGAATTCTACAAAACATACATAGATTACCTAGCTCCTATCCTTTAAGAAGTATTTGAGGATGCTCTGGACAATGGCATACTTCCCCCGTCCATGAGGGAGGGCTCATCACATCCCTGCTTAAACCCAGGAATTCCGCTCTCCTTTGCGACTCTTACATGCCTCTTTCCCTCATTAACTGTGACACTAAAGTCCTGGCCAAAGTTAAAGCCAATAGACTGAATTTACTTATGAACAAGCTGGCTCTCCCCGACCAAGCAGGCTTCATCCCCGGTAGAGCAATCACACATCATTTTTGCACGCTCTTTTCTATCCTCCTTAATGTTGACCCTAACTTGCTACTCGCTGCGATATTATTAGATACCACTAAGGCGTTCGATTCTGTTGAATGGGACCACTTAATTGGAGTCCTGCAGCGAATGGGCTTTCCACCAATGTTCCTATCGTGAATGAGGTTGCTCTGCCAACTTCCTGTGACTAAAGTCCTAATAAATGGACAGCTATCACCAGCTTTTTATATCACCAGGAGCACCCGACAAGGGTGCCCACTTTCCCCCCTACTTTACGCCCTAGCGGTCGAACCATTGGCAGCCAATTTACAACAACACCATCAAGATAAAGCATTACGCTGCAACCTGCTTCATATATCACTTTCACTTAATGCAGATGACATCACCCTATATGTTCGCAACCCACAGACCAACATTAACCCACTTCTACGAGAATTTATTGTTTTCGGGAAGTTATCAAGGATTCTTATAAACTGGGGAAAGTCGCAAATATTCCCTCTCACCTCCACAGTTGTACCATTCCCCCTCTACTTTCCGCTCGAGTGGTGCCACTCAGACATGTGCTACCTAGGGATCCGCAGCACTACAGATAGGGAGGAGCTCATGCACCTCAACTACGGCAGAGCTCTAAATCGTATCATAGACAATGTCTCCCATTGGATTATCCTGCCCCCTCCCTGGCGGGCCGCGCCGTTTGGATCAAAATGGTGGTTCTCCCACAATTGCTATATTTATTTCTCAATATCCCTTATAATCCTGGCCAACAATGTTTTAAGGTCTTATGAAGAAAAATGATCAGGCTTGTTTATGGGGGGCAAACAGCTGCGATTACAATGGAGCATACCAACTAACCCTGGGCATAGTGGGCGTAGTGGGGCTACGCAAAGCATCGTGAAGTGGGCATGAATCTACGCCCACCCACGCCCTTCGCGTAGCCCCACTACGCGCCAGCCGCCTTCATCCCACCCTCTTTTACACCCATAATTTGGATTTTAAATAGGTTAAAAAGTAAAGCAAAGAACTTACCTTTTATGCGGTGTCCCGGTGCTCCATCTTATTGCGCATTTCTCACAAGAAATACATAGACCCAAAGGGAGGGGAGGGGGGTTAGCCATAATCTACAGGGAACAGCTTATTTGTAGAACCTCCAACGCCCACATCGATGACTGCGAAAGTTGTCAATTTTCCATTCAAACCTCCCCGGCCCACTCCCTGTCAGGACTACTGATTTATCGCCCTCCAGGTGCTCCTGGGAAATTCCTTAATGCCGTTACTGAATCAGTTTCACAATTAGCTTCTTCTGCCTCTAACTTTCTTATCCTAGGCGACCTGAATTTGCACTTCATGGACCCTACGGACCGGATAGCCTCCGATCTTCTTCAGGACCTATCGTCACTTAATATCCAACTGGTCAACAATGAGCCTACCCATGAGAAGGGACACCTACTAGATCCCATCCTCACTAATGTTGCTACCATCACCACCAGGCCACCCCTGACCCTACCATGGACTGATCATTTTCTTGTCCCTATCTCCTGGGAAGTACCCACTATGAACCCTCAAACTATTAAAATCCAGGTCACCGATAGAGGGTGGCACAAACTTGTACCGGGGGAATGGGCCACCGCCCTCTCAAACTCCGTCCCTGAGCTCTCCACCGATCCTGCCACGGCCGATAAGCAGTTTAATGCGTGGATTACTTCTTCACTAGATAAACTCCTCCCTAAAACTGCCATTTTTAAACATCCCAAAAGAGTATCCTCCGCTCTGTGGTACACCCCAGAGCTCAAAGCCCTGCGCAAAGATTGCAAGAGAACGGAATGCTCCTAGAGGAAAGATAAGTCGAAAGCAAATAAAGACGCTTACTCCACCTCTCTCTTAACTTACAAAACAACTATTCGTAAAACTAAAAGCGCATTCTTCCAGGAAAGAATAGAAAAAGCGGTATGCTCCAGTAAAGAATCCTTTGTCATCTTAAAAGAACTTCTGAAGACCCCAGAATCTGGACCGAGACACCCCCCAGACCCCAAGGCTGATCAGGAAAACCTTCACACCTCATAACGGAATGGTGCCGAATGAAGTTCTCACTTTTGAACAAGCTGTACTCAAAGACATTTCTAAATTGACCAGGAAAACACCGCACTGCAACATCTCTGGGAATGAGATGGCCGTACTGAAATCTTTGGCGGATGACCCACTCATTACCATCAAACAGGCGGACAAAGGGGGTGCCACAGTACTTATGAATACTAAAGACTACGAGTTGGAATGTATCAGACAACTGAGCGACAATAGATACTACACGCCCATTGCTAATGATCCAACCATGCGGCTACAAACCACGATTACAAGCTTGGTCACAAGCGCTGAGTGCGATCAATGGATCACTAGAAAAGAGGCAGATTTCCTGGTCAAGAAGGATCCAAGGGTACCATACTTCTATATCTTGCCCAAGATCCATAAAGCAACAAGACCGGTACCGGGGAGACCCATTGTCTCAGGGATAGACTCTGTTTTGGAGCCCCTCTCTCAATTTTGCGACCACTTCCTCCAACCCCTTGTAAAGAGCATTCCCTCTTACGTCCAAGACACCACAGACGTACTAAGGATTCTGGACAACATCCAGAATACAGGAGAAATTGATCTCTTGATCACCCTAGATGTAGAAGCCCTCTACACAAACATTCCGCAGAGGGCGACTCTAGAGGTGATTGAGGAAAGACTGGCCCTGGAACCTTGGAACTCAAACACTCCACAGACTTTCATTATGGAGTGCGCCACCCTAGCCCTGACTGAAAATTATTTCGAATACAGAGGCAAATACTACCACCAGACCCAAGGGACATCTATGGGCAGTACTTTTGCCCCTTCGGTGGCCTGTTTGTACATGGCTAAGTTTGAGGGTTTACATATACAGCATGAGACCAACCCTTACAGGGACAACATCAAGATGTGGAAGCGCTTCATTGATGACATTCTGATCTTGTGGAAAGGCCCACCCATGTCACATGAAGCCTTCCTGGTTTGGGTCAACTCACTAAACCCTCATTTACACTTCACCATGGCCTCCTCCCCTGAAGAGATTGCCTTCCTTGATTTAACAATAAGACTGGAAGGAGGGTCCATAAGCACAACCATGTACCGCAAACCCACTGACCGTAACAGCCTTTTACACTTCAAGAGTCACCATCCGAGGGCCTTACGTGCCAATCTGCCATTCGGCCAATGTCTACGAATAAGACGCAACTGTAGCAAGGTGTCTGATTACAAAAAGGAGTCTGCTATCCTTTCAAGGAACCTACTTGACAGGGGCTACCCAAGGCGCGATGTCCTAAAAGCCAGGAAACGCGCCAGGAATAACAACAGAGAAGCCCTTCTAGAAAGGCAGGAAAGAGTCCCGGTTGAGAATCAACCAATCACATGTGTGACAACATACACCCCTTTATCCACCAAAATCAGGAACACTATCAGACGTCACTGGGATATCCTCAACACTGGGGACATGACTCTAGAAGAACCAAGGTTCGCCTTCAAGAGATCTCAAAACCTGAAGGACATCTTAATCAGCACTAGACCTAAGTGTATCAGAAAGGAAACCCAACACATATTGTGGCATCTACCCCCGGTTACGGGCCACTATCCTTGTGGAATGTGTGGTGTTTGCAGGTACACCTTGACACTCAAGACCATCCAACTCTCTGAGACCTACAAATGGGAGATCAGACACCACACTAATTGCAATACATCACACTGTATATATATGATCAAGTGCCCGTGTGACCTACAATACATCGGGATGACAACTCGTCCCGTCAAAACCAGAATCATTGAACACCGTAGCAACTTCCGTTGCAAGAAGACCCACACTAAGATGTGCAAACATTTTGTAGAACACAATCATGACGAAGATTCCATGAGATGGGTGGTACTAGAAGCCAGCCCCAATTGTCCAAGTAATGCACTGTTCCGGAAGGAGCAGAGATGGATCCATCGACTGTCTTTAGACAAACAGGGGCTTAACGAAAATATCCCGTGGCACTCACTGTAAAAAAGTCCAGTCTCTTACCACACTCCATGGACAAACAATGATCCTGCATCCTATACTCTGGTCGCTCCCCAGACAGTGAGCCACCATAAGAGTTTTAACATCATTTTTACATCAATCCCTGTTGCTGGCATTACACACTACATAACGTGACCCACATACCGTTTACGGCTCTCAGGAAGTAGGCATACCAAGTTACAAGACACCACTACTCCCCCAGCTCATACCTGACACTGCTCGTTCAGGATAGCTCCTTTGCCCACTACAATATGGCCGCCGTGTATTTAACCCACGAGAACGGGCGATTTTCGAATACGCTCTCCTGCACATAATTTGGCTGGGATACACTTTGGCAACATGGGACTACTCCCGCCCTCTGGACTCCCCCGCTCCATATCTAGTAGTGTCAAGATTAGGCACAATAAATAAATATCAACTGACGCTAATCGCGCCAGCTCACCACATCAAGATGGCCGCCATCATACCTCCCAAAACCACGTGACCTGACAGAGGAGGCGGAGACGCGGTGTCACACGCCGATCCTGCCAGCACGGTTTCAATTCCCCGGCCGCCGAGCTCAAACATCTACTCGAGCTCGGCGGAGAAGGGTAGGTCTAACTACGCGGACACAGGAGCATGGAGGTGAGTCTAATAGGCGAGGAATTAGCGGTGGGCGATAGTATGAAGGTCTTTAGCCTTGCAGCCCAATACTGCCTTGAGATTAACTAACACTAGCCTTAGTGATAACCCATAGGCGCTATGTTATGCTCTATCCCCAGCTAAACCCTTGGGCTCATCCCTGATGTTTTGTCCCGCCGACCCCTCATGTGGTACATAGTCCTTGACCATTAGGTAAGTGGGGCAAATGGGCTTCCCCAACCTTTAGCTCATTTGGTCACAGTGTGTTTGTGTTTGACATAATGCCACAGTATGGCAGCCGCGCTCAGCAATTCCACAGCCCCACAGTTCCTCGTCAGCGGCGAGCACTATCACACAGCATACAGCGCTCAGGAGTTTCTCCTTGGCCCCTTACCGGCGGCGGGAGCCGCGGGTCCCGAGCCTCCAACCGCAGCAAGTGTGGCGCAGCGGCAGCGGCAGGAGCAGCGGCAGGAGCTGCGTGTGCTAATCCTACCGGCGAGTCAGCAGCAGGAGCCGCGATCCCCAAGCTCCGAGTCCACAGCGGCTGAAACAGCAAGCAGCTGGGAGCTTGCGCAGAGCAGCCGCGCATAGCAGTGTGGCGGTGGGAGAGCTCGATAACCCTGAACCACCACACTAACCTACAGTAGGAGTCAAGGGCCTCGCAGCAGCGGCGGCTGCAATTACTATCAGTACAGCGAAAGGAGTCAAGCGAGAGAGCCCTTAAAGGCAAGAAGGAAGCAGTAAGTGGCCCTCGCGAGTGGCGGCAGGCTGCGTGTTTACACTCGCAAAATCACCTGCAACCTGTAACAAGCAGCAATAACAAGTCAACAGTCCTTAACCCTAACCCTAATTCCGGACCCCAAGACCTCAAGAACCAGCACAGTGTACAGTCCATCATGAGATCGGGGAAAATTAGGGGGGCACCAGGCGACCAGCAATTAAAGCCAGAAAAAGAGGGAATGGAGGGAAAGAAGTTAACAGAGGACCCAACAGAGCCAACAGAGCCAACAGAGGCCCAAACAGAGGACAAATCAGAATTGGAAAAGCCCAGAAAGCTGAAAGACAGGGAGCAGGAACAGTGTTTGGTTTTTGGCTCGGGGGGCAAAACAGAAAAAGACAACACCCAACCACTTAATCACACCCCCATCAGGGCAACCAGCTCCCCCATCAAAGCCAGCAATAAAAGCAGCAAACGGGCTCTCATCACGGACTTCCTAAAAGTATGTTGCAGCTTATCCCCAGGGAAGCAAAAAACGCACAAGGCAGTTAAGGAAGCAAAGGAGGCAAGAGAAGCTGAAAAGTACAAGCATAAGGGGGACAGTGTGGACAAGGAGACACACAAGGACAAGGACGAGGTCAGCATGCAGACAAATACAGAGGATGCAAAAGATGCAGAACATAAGGTCCCCAACCCGCTTGCGTCAGAGGAAGCAAGTTGTACCATCTTTAGTCAGAGCCTACAATCGGCTCACCATGGACCCCATCAACAGGCCATTCAGGCAGTAGTCCACAAAGAACATGAAACCAAACAGGAGTCAGCACACACACCAAAACAATGGATCAGCCAAGCCCAAACAAAAAATCTAAGGCAGCAAAACCAACGACTGCTAATGGTCCAAAAACTCGCGAGACGGTACAGCGAAGAGGACAACTTGGCGCTCGGGCAAGACAACTTCGACAGCTCCTGCGCTATACCAAGCACACCCGTAGACCCACAACTTGAGCCACTCCTAGCTCAGAAAGGGAGTCAAACAATTAACGCACAGGAACATCCCCCTACAAACCTGAATCTACGACTCAAGCAACCACTAATGGCACAGTACCTGACGCATACGCCCAGTCAAAGTAAGCCAAACGTTTCACCTCTTAAAAATCCCCAAGAGACTGAACTAATTAGTCCTGTTAGTCACAAAGAACTCCAAAAACTATCTTCCCCACGACGAAGCACCAAGAAACATGAGGGTCATTACCCCATGGAACAACAAGAAGACCAATCAACCAGACTATTCTGGGATCAGTTATTAGGTACCATGAAGACAATCGGATCAGCTGTGACTTATCATGCTGATAAGCTAGATACCCAAGTTGAGCTATTAAATACACTAGCTTTATACGTGCAGGGAATAGATCAAAAACTACATGACTTAAATGCAATGATAACAAGGGTACAACAAGCACGGGACACCACATATTATACGTGTCACTGCCATCAAATTATTGACAAGCTTGCAGCCGTTCCAACTATAATGTCAGAGTTGTTGGGGGTAGTAAGGGAAACACAATTAAACCACCCAACTACAGCGGAAGGAGGGCTTAAGGAGACAGATGGAACTAACAAGGAAGCCTTTGCCACTAACATCACACCAATAAAAGAAGAAAACAACCCGCAAGGAAGCAAAGGTAGAAATACCTCAGTCACCGAGAAAGGCGGGGAACGAAAAGAGGAACATCAGAATTTAGAAAGCTCAACATCATGCCTGAATCAAAGTTCTTCATCGAAGGTATCGGCACAAAGCAAGGATCCAGAAAACTTTGAAAAACCTCTCTCGAAACGGGAACGCAAACGCATGAGGAAAGCAAGGAAAAGTAAAACAAACAAAGTCAAAGCCCTCCAACAAGCACCACAGACATCAGTCCAGGAAAAACAAGACAAAAATGACAAAAGGGATAGAGATACTATCATCACGACGAATCAAAAAAATAATGAAAGTAACAGTGATACACTCAGCATGATGAACCAAAAACTCTTGGCAACAAAAGAAATTGCGGCCATAAAAATTCACGACGGCAAAAACAAAATAAAAAAGGGAAATCTGTCAACCAATAAAATTTACGATATATTCAAATCATCAGCAGAGAAGGAAAAGGAAAAAGTCGAAAACGAAAAAAACGCAAAATCAGACACAACCCAAACTTTAAAGGAAAAAGAAAGCATCAAGCAGGAAACAGCAACAAGTGGGAAAGGAGAATTATCAACAAGAAATAAAGAAACCAAAAATAATTTACAGCCATATAGTACTATCGACCCCATCGAAAATAAACACCAAGAAGAAGCCAAATCAACTCAGCATGTCAAAATACAGCGAAAAGACCCACCAGAAGTAATTACAGGGAATCTGATCAATTACAATAAAAAACAATCGCCCATAGTCCATAACCAAATAGAACTGATTCCACACTATAAATCGAGAGGATCTCATGACACATTAAATCGAAGCGCAATAATAAAGCTACTGAAATCCTTACCAGCCCTGAGCCATATAACATCTGGCGACCTGGAAAGAATAGAATTTAAATCTACTCCCAACCATATGGGGGCAGAAATAACAATAGCAACGTGGACAAACCATTTAGTCACTGAACAGATTTTGAGGCACAAGGAGGCATTCGAAGAGTGGGGTATAGAACTAAATGAAGTGGAACCCCCTCGTTACCCGAGCCCCCTACAACAACTTCCCCGCATAGAGGGTGTCCTAAAAGGAGCCAAAGGACCAGAGACCCATGAACAATTAAAGGATGACGTCAAATTCACAAGACAAATCACCATCACAATTTCACACCCAGATAAAGCCAAAAATGAGGTCAATCAACACTCAAGATCTCAAATCATGCAACAAGGAGTTGCATGAATACAACCTCAAAGAAAAGCGAAAACATCGCAAGACATTAACATCTGTTCTTGGAATGTGAATGGTCTAGCATCAAAAATAGGAGAAATTGACTTTGCCGACTTCATATTACAGTACGATATATTGCTGTTGCAGGAAACCTGGCAGACAACACCTACTCCTATAGTAGGCTACAAAGAACATTTAAACTTAGCTAAAAAAGAGTTAGCACATGGAAGAGCCAAGGGTGGCTTATCAATATACATCACCACAGACATCCGATGGGAAGAAGAAAACATCGATCTGGATTCAAGCTGGATGCAATGCATTAAACTTGCAGTAAACACCGCTTGCACATTGATAATTATGAACATATACATCCACCCAGCCCACAAATACAAGGGGAGAGATATTCAACAACTGGCCGCCACTATCAAAATGTTAAAGACAACATATCCACAAGCCAACATAATATTGACTGGAGATTTCAACATGAATTTAATGCAAGCACAAGAGAAAAATCTACCAAATGGAATACCCATCAGGAGAGACAACTCAACCAGACGTGACACATTTGGAAAGAAATGTGCCGCTTTGCTAGACAAACAAGCATTATATACGCTGAATGGTCGAGGTCCACAAGATAGTCCGGCAGCATTCACAAGAGTGACGGCAAAATCAGGAGCAACCATTTATTTCACCTTAGCAGATCCAGACCTATTCCCCAGTATCACAACATTTCAAATACTAGAAAGAATAGAGAGTGATCACTACCCCCAAACTTTTACATTAACTGATTTCGGAAAAAAGCTTCCACCATCAAGAGTTATGACGCAATTTACTAAACTGTATAATTTAAACCGGTTAGTATGGAACGAAAACACCACAGACAAAATCTTGGAGTTCTGCACAGCTTTTCTGACTACTAAAGGTGAAAAATCATTGGGGATAGAGGCGTGGGAGTCCTTAATTAACAACTTGAACAGAAAGTTTACACACAGCCCCAAAAACCGAAATAGGTCACGGATCGGCGGGTCAAAATGGTACACTAAAGCACTGAGGATAAAAAAAAAACAAAACTAAACAAAGCATTGAGACAAATGAGAACTCACGGTCAACAACCTTCCCAGGAGGTCTTAACGACAATTAAAAAAATGAAAAGTGACCTAAAAAAAGAGACCCGGGTCGCCAAACGCACATATAACGAGCAATTCTGGACAAAAATGCTCTACGCAAGTCAACAACAAAATTCCAAACTGTTTTGGGCCCACATTAACGCTCTATCCAATGGAAAAAACCGGCATTTCAACTCCGATATAACTGAGCATGTATGGCGAGCTCACATAGAAGCCACATATAACTCACAGACAAGTACCGAAATTGATATACGGATGGCGATGCAATTAAACCAAGGAAACCCCAGTGAGACTCTAAAAAGAGAGCAGAGGAAGGCAGAGATACAGAAACCACCTATGTATGCTCCATACCACACGACAAGCAAGTGGAGCCAGAAACAAAACAGCAACTCACAAAAAAAACAAATGGAAGGTAAATCACAAAAAGATCAGCCAGAAACAGCAGGGTCAGATCAATCAATAGCTGACATTCAGATTACACAAAAACAAGTAAAGAACATCATAAAAAAACAGAGATCAGACGGGGCGCCGGGACCTAACGGTCTGCCAAACGCCCTATTCAAAAAAGATTCAGCATTCTGGTCCAACCATCTAGCCATACTGTTTGAGAACATTTTTGAATCCAATACTATCCCCGATTCCTGGCGAGGAAGTATTCTCCACCCAATATACAAATCTGGGGCTCGCGCAAACCCCGCAAATTATAGGCTAATAGCCCTCATGGATGTCGAGGCAAAAATTTACGCAGCAAACTTGCTTAAAGATCTAGAAGATTGGGTAGAGAACATCAAACTGATTCCCAATACACAAACGGGCTTTCGAGCCGGAATGGGTACCCTAACAAACATATCCGCCGTAACACTCCTGGCCAACCAAGCTATTGTAAACTCAAAAGTATTGTACGCGTGTTTCATAGACCTCAAGGCGGCCTTTGACAAGGTCCCCAGACAAGCCTTGTGGGAAAAAATGAAATCTTGGGGTGCACCTACAAATCTACTGAATGCGATAATCAACCTTTATTCAAAAACATGGGTTCAAGTAAAAATGGGAGATGGCCGAACGCTAACTAACAAAATTACAACCATCAATGGCCTAAAACAGGGGTGTGTTCTGGCCCCCTGTCTATTCAATATATATACAGCTGATCTAGACCACAACCTACGTTCATCATCAGGAGACCCCCAAAACTGGGAAACGTGAGAATAGTAAGCTTACAGTATGCAGACGATATTGTATTGCTCTCCCAAACGCCTCGCGGGCTCCAACGACTGATCAACAAATTAGTAGAATACACAGACCTAAACCAACTACAGATAAATTTCAAAAAAACAAAGATCATGTGTTTTTCTAGACCACTGAAAAAAATACCAAAAATCATTTGGACGATCGACAGCAACCGTTTGGACCGTGAGGGGACATACAAGTATTTGGGATTTACTTTGGATTGTCATCTTAACTACAAACCACACCAAGAACAGCGAAAAACAAAAGCCAAACAGCTATTATTTGCATTTAAAACTTTGCAAAAGAAACTCAGTGATAGTTCTACCACTCACTTACTAAAGGTTGTGGCATCAAAATTTCTGCCCGCAATTACATATGGTTCCGAACTTTTAAACTTAAAGGATGCAACATCCCTGAATATCGCCCAAACCAGCCTCTTCAAAAAATTGTTTTATATTCCACGCCACATCTCTCAAGACCGGATCAGACTGGAATTTGGGCTAAAAAATCAAATCATCTCAAGACAAGGAGCGCTGGTAAAATACTACTGGAGAATGCGGGCAGCAAAGGACGACTCTCTGGCACATTATTGTTGGCTGGAGGTCGAAAAACAATCCAAATTGACTAATTCCGTTTATCCAATCCTGAAGAAATCGATCCAGGCTTTAAAGCTGGAGGATGCATGGCACACCATACCGGCTTATCCGGAGTTTAAAGAATTGGTCAACAAAATAATTAATCAAAGGTCCCAAGAACAGGATAAAGCCACGTTGTCCAAGAAAACACACGCATGGATGGTGCTGCCAACATATAAAAAGCTAAAGCCCCAATCATATCTTTTGGAACACTTTGCGACCCGAATGAAACAGCAACTAATTTTAATGAGACTGGGAGTGTACCCGACTAAAGATTTAACACCAATTTGGAAACGCACCTGGCCTTCAATGGACTGCCGCCTCTGTGGACAGGGAAAAGAATCAGTGCTCCACTTACTTTGTATTTGTTCGGTACTATCCTCCAACCGGAAAGAACTGCTGCGGCCGTTAATGAAAAAAGAGCAGATAAGGACCTGCAGATCCGCAGTAATAAAATGTTTAGGAGGATCAACAGTGCAATTGGCATGCAAATCATTAAAGTTCCTAAGCCTGGCGGCAAAAGCACTAGAAAAGAAAGAGACGGAACTTGATCTTAAAAACGATTAGCCAACCATCTTGAGCCAATTTAAGAATAAGAAACAGTCATCACAAACTAGAACTATTATTATAAGACTAAAAGGACTAATTGCACTGCTGTTTTTCTTTGCATCCTTTATTTCACTGATCAAAAAGGTTTTAATGCGAAGTCATTAATTAATGTCTATTTTACTCACAAATTTTAAGTCACAAGCGTTAACATGTTTTTAGCGGTTAATCCTTTTTATGATTTAAACCAAATCAAATAAAAGTAATCAATCTCAAAATAATGCCACAGTATACTACTCGGTGCCTGTTTACACTAAACCTGCTCATTCTTTACTAGAGGAGCAGTTCATTCCTCTTAAGCTGCAGCATCTTTATCCTTCTCAATTGTTTTTAAACCATTGTTTTTAGCCAGCACCTGAGCACAGACCTCCTCACCGACTCAGTAATAGTGTGTGCTCTCCACTTTGCACTCTGCACACGCAATTTACAAGGCATGCAGTGGGTGTGTTCATTGCCAAACTACACCAACAGCATGCCACTCTGTTTATACGCCCTGGCATTGACGTGACTTGTTTTTCTAAATGCAGATTTGTATTTAACCATTGTGTACTTTTTCTCCATGTATAGGCATAGGAGAACCCACAGAGGTAAAAATAAGCACACACATGACACTAGCATGTTTCCCTTCACGTTTGTTTAGGTCCTGATGAATCGTGGGTGACTATACCCACAGCGAGAAACATGTCGACCACCTTCACTCTTAGTCTCATCTAGGGTCACCCGACCTAACCTGCTGACACCTAGTGAGCTAACCCCACTTTTTAACTGCAGCCAAGGGAGCCCCAGAATAAACTGAATTCCGGTACCCCTTGCTACATTTTAATATCCCTCACATCATTACACCTAGCCCTGCCCACACACCCCCACCTCACCATAAGGCTGTTGGATTAAAAGATCTCCGCCAAAGAGCCCCTCTTTGAGGTGAGCCCGTCGGGGATTGCACCGCCTCCCCGACGAGGAGCAACCGCCAATGATGAAGCATGACACCCTTCTGGGTGTGTGAGGCAACTACATCCAACAAAATGGATGCCCCAGGGTGTTACTCTAACACCTTTGGTCACGCCAGTTAATTCTTCTTTAATTCTCCCCTTACTCTCCATAGGAACAGTTCAGCAACCCCCTTTTGTAATCTTGATCAGGAAAAATGCCAGCAATTGGCTAATTTCTTTCATGAAAAAATTTAAAAAATCCTTTATTCAATCCCCCCTGCGAGTCCGTGCAAGGAAAACGACCCCCCGCACACCCTGACACCCATTTGTCTCTCCTCTTGGGGTCAAGTAACAATCGAAGAAGTGGGAAATACGCTAAATTCCATAAAAAGCGGATCTCCCAAGGACTCCGCCCCGCTTCGGATCCTCAAGGAAGTAGCTCCCACCATTGTTCCCCCCCTTACCCACCTGATCAACACCTCATTCCAACAGGGAGCTGTACCCCGAGCTGGAAGGCGGCAGTTGTTAAAGCCTTACTGAAGAAACCTTCCCTTGATCCTGAAAACCTGGCCAACTTTAGGCCGATTTCCCTACTCCCAGGAATCAGCAAGATTGCTGAAAAACTGGTCAATAAGAAACTCTCACAGTTCCCGGAGGACAACAACAGGCTAACAACAACAGGCTAAAAAGCTCACAGACAGGCTTTCGTTCAGGGCAGGGCACGGACATCGCCCTCCTGGCAGCGGTAGAGGAGGCCAGAGAACTCTTAGACGAAGGAGGATCAGTGGCAGTGATCCTCCTCGACCTGAGTGCGGCCTTCGATACCGTCAACCACCAACTTCTCATCAAAAGGCTCAAGAGAGTCGGTGTGGAAGGCTCCACCCTATCCTGGCTCTCATCCTTTCTGGCCCAACAGACCTATCAGATCTGGGAGAACAACACCTGCTCCTCCGAAACTCCCCTCCAATGTGGCGTGCCTCAGGGCTCCTCCCTGAGCCCCACATTATTTAATATCTACATGTCCCCATTGGAGGAGGTCATCACCCCGTTCGGAGTGAGCGTCGTCAGCTACGCCGACGACACACAACTAGTTGTGTCACTATCCCACCCCAGCCAACAACCAGCAGATTTATTCAACTGCCTTACGCAGGTCCAACGCTTGATGAACAGTTCAGCCTTAAAACTGAACGGGACGAAAACTGACGTTCTGCTCTTCGGCCAGAAAGGACTCACACTCTCCCCGAACATCTGGCCAGCTTGTTTGGGTCCCCCCCCTGATCCAAAAGAAGAAGTAAAAAGCTTGGGCGTGTGGCTCGATACCGATCTTTCGTTCACCGTGCAAGCTAAGAAAGTAGCCGGGACTTGCTTCGGGCTCTTGAAATCGTTGAGGAAAGTCCTGCCCCTCTTGCCCCCCAACTCGCAGAGACTGCTAATTCAAGGCCTAATACTCTCGAGGCTTGATTATAGCAATGTGATTTACCTGGGCGCCCCCGAAGCAACGATGAACAAGCTCCAGAGAATTCAGAACATCGCGGCCCGGATTCTCACTAATACCCCTGCCAGAGCTTCGGCCAAACCAGCACTAAAACTCCTCCACTGGCTCCCTATAAGAGAGCGGGTCAAATTCAAAGCCCTGTGCCTAGCCCACAAACTGCTACAAAATCAAGGCCCCCCTATTCTCAGGAAACTCATCAAACCTTACAAATCCTCAAGACCCCTCCGTTCGGACAAGGAAAATTTCATCATCATCCCCAGATTCAAGAAAGCTCGTTCAGGAGGAAGACGTTTCTCAGTTCACACTGCACGTCTCTGGAACTCACTCCCCCGCGACCTGAGACTCGAACCACATTATCTTCGCTTCAGGAAGCGGCTCAAAACCCACCTTTTTCCCTAAGGAATCATGCTTGTCCACAACCCCGATCTTTTGCTCCCCCTTCCCCTCCCTCCCCTCCCCCCTTCCTCCCTTGTCCCACTGACCTGAAGAGATAGGGATCTTTAGCGCTGGGATACCTCCGGGTGACTACGCGCTCTATAAAATTTATAATAATAATAATAATAATAGTTTTTTAAAAACTTAAAAACTACCAGGAGCTAGTATATTAAAAAGATACAGTGACTAAGTATATAGATCATAGCAATCTGAGAAACATTATACAAAAAGCAATTGAGACTTAGATATATAAAGTGACTTTTAGTGCATGAACTCCTTAACTTGGCATATTATCATTCTGTGAGTTAAATTTTAAAACCAATTCATGTCTTATTAATTCACATCCTGATCGTACAATTAAATTTTTAGGCCATATCTTTTCCTGACTATTGCCACAGCAAGGAGAAAACGGCTCAGGCTAAATACTATAGTCTGTGACGTGTCCCCCTTGAACACTCTTTCTCCATCCTTAATTTTCCAGAAGCCTAAAAGGAGGCAAATGGGTTTAATCCACTTTTTCCTAGCTTGCAAATATGCAGGACAAAGGGAATAGGACATGGGGCTCATCTTCCCTAGCACCTGTGTCACACAGTTCGCACACATCAAGTTTGGTGTTTACTGTAAGCCCCTTATTACACGCCCACTTAGATGCTCTAGATTTAATTTGTAGAATGCCATAGCGATACTTCAGGTACAAAGATTTTGCCATTACAGGCAAGATTTTGTCCATGAAGCATTTAAATGTACTTCCAGTTTTAACATCAAAGAATTGGAGGGTCAGTTTTCCAACTTTAGAATTTTGTAATATACAGCTATGGATATATTCCCAGTACCTTGTCTTCAGCAGTTTTTTTGAAAGGTGAGTAAGGGAATCAGGATCTGTCCAAAAGCTGTATAGGCCCAGTTTTAAAAACCAATTCTCGATGTGCACTAGCCATGCCAACCGGGTAACATTCTTTACTTGCATTATTTCCTTTAGTGCTTCTCTATAGTCCACTAACTCATCAGTGGACCACAGGCGGACCCAGTATAACAATGGATGTAAGGAAACATAATCATCAAAACGATGTACATTCAAATCCCAGAGCAAGGGAATTGGAAAGGGGCGACCACTCGGTCCCCCCGAACGTATGGTAGGGTGCCCTGACCCCCCCCGGGAAACCATTTTGGGCGGGAGGCGTGTCTCGGCTGGTATGCCCGAAGCGGCGTAGCCGGGGCGTGCCTTTTACCCGCCCAAGAGGGGTTGTCCTAGACACCTACACCGTTGACCACGCCCCGTAGGCGGATCGGAGGAGGGTACACGCCCTCCCGAGGAAGAATAAAAGAGCAGCAATCTAAGGAAGCATCCTCTTGTTCCTGTGCTTGGAAGCTGCACCTCATCGTTGCACGTGAGCCCGAGACGGAACAAGGAGACAATTTTGAAACTTGTAATTTTTGTGTTTCTCCTTTCAGTGATTCCGAAGCTTTGGATCCAGGACCTCGAGTCGGATAGCCGTGAACGATGCCTGGCAAGAAAGTCGGAAAGAAGGTGGGGACCGAACAAATGCTTCGCATGCTGGTGAAAGATATGGCGAACATGAAGAAGCAGATGGCGGCAATGAATGGTACAGGTAGACCGAAGAAAGTCATCGGGCCAGCATTGCCGGGAGTAGTCCCTACCGGGAGAGGAAAAAGGGCCAGGAATAGGGCGGCAGAGGGGGAAGCCCCAGTTCCCGAGTCTCCTCCAGCAAGCCCGGTCAGTCCAGTGGAGGCCCCAGTTCCGAGTCCGAACGAGGGCCAGCCAATCCCTGTGGTAGTTACACCCGTTAACGAGGGGGATATGCCTCCCGAGCTGGCCGCCCAGTTGGCGGCGTGGTTAGGCAAGAGCAACAAGGGTGCGGTGGCACCGGGAGATACGGCCGAGGAGGCCAAGTTAATAATGAAGCAGTTGCGGCAATCGAGAGATGCTGCAAAGGCACCTTGTCCTCTTGTTACCCGCAGAATCCCTCGGAACAACCGGCGTCGAGCGCGGGGAAGGCAGCAACAACAGATCCAGCTACTGGTTCGGGTAAGCAGCCGTTGCCAATGGCGGGGGAGGGATCGTTACCCTCAAGGAGGGAAAAGGTGGTTCAACATATCCCGATGGATGTGAAAGAAAGAATTTGGGCGGATTAATATGTGAACATGTTTTCGCTGTTGACCGATCACTATGAGATAGAGCATGTTAGAAATCAGAAGGAGTTGTTACATCCGAGTGTATGGCGTGCAAAGATGGCAGGTTTCAGGGTAGATGAAACGATCGCTAATTGGGCCAGAGCGTTTGGAATGTTCACTGCAATCATGGGGGAACGTAGGCCTGAAGTATTGTCGGGATTAGCCTGTTACCAGACACGGATAATGGAATTTTATGAATCGTATGAAGGTAATCAATGGATGGGTTATGATAACAAATTTCGGAAGGCCAAGGAGCACGACTCTTCCCTGACGTGGGATTGTTTTGACTCCATTTCCTGGCAGAAACAGGTTATGCCGAAAGCGACGAGGTCGTCTTCCCTCGGCGGGAACGGGGCGGAGCCTTCCCGCCATTTTACGGTGGCGCCCTTTCGGGTGGGCGCCAACAGTGATCAGCACAGAAGGAATAACGAGAACTCGGGTAGAAAAGGGGTTTGTTGGAGCTTTAACAGGGGCAAGTGCACTAGGCCACAGGGGACTTGCAAGTTTAGGCATAAGTGTGCAGGGTGCGGACAGTCGTCACACCCCGAGAGTTCGTGCAGAGCCAAGAATGGTGATACAGGAGGTAGAGGAGGGGCCAAACAGGTCTAACATCGAAGGAGGGGCACCGTTACCTACTCCCGTTGATATCATGGCAATGATCCCTTGGCTGAACGAATACCCTGATCATTTCTCTGCGGGGGTGTTGCGAGACGGTTTCTCATATGGTTTCCGCATCCCGGTGGGGGATTTTCGGGGGGAAGCACAGTGTAAGAACCAACTATCGGTCCAACAAAATTCGGCAGTGGTACAGGCAAAGATTGCAAAGGAGGTGGCCCGGGGTCGGGTTGCCGGTCCATATGGAGACCCGCCGGTTGTTAACTTTGTTTGTTCACCGTTGGGAGTAGTCCCCAAAAAGGACCCGGGTGAGTTCAGATTAATCCACAATTTGTCTGCTCCTAAGGGTCTTTCGGTGAACGATGTGATTGACCCGGGAGTCTGTTCGGTGCGGTATGCATCATTTGATGAGGCCGTCGCCATGTTGAATCGCCTGGGGCCCGGAGCGCTGATGGCTAAATCTGATATCGAGTCAGCGTTCCGGTTGCTCCCGGTACACCCACACGATCAGCATCTCTTAGGTTTTGTGTTCCAAGGACACTACTACATGGATAAATGTATGCCGATGGGATGCTCCATCTCGTGTGCGTATTTTGAGAAGTTCAGTACTTTTTTACAATGGGCGTTCACCAGAGCCACGGGCTTTACGCAAGTTATGCATTACCTTGATGATTTTCTGTTCCTGGGGGCAGCTGGGGACACTGAATGTGCACAGGCTTTGAGGGAATTCTGTAATCTCATGGAACGTTTTGGCGTGCCACTGGCACCAGGCAAAACGGTAGGGCCATCTACTTCACTCGAGTTTCTGGGAATTGAGCTCGATTCGGTAGAGGGGTGCTTCCGTTTGCCCAAGGAGAAGGTAATGAAATTTATAGCCTCACTTAAAGTATGCCTCAATGAGAAAAAAGTAACTCTCCATCAGTTGCAGCAGGCTGTGGGTCAGCTTAACTTTGCCCTGAGAGTGATACCGATGGCTCGCCCCTTTTCCCGCTCTATCGCACAAGCCATGGTTGGCCTCAAAGAAGGTCACCACCGCACATGACTGTCAGCAGAGGTTTGCCAGGATATGCGCATATGGCTGGCATTTCTGGCGGATTTCAACGGTCGCGTTGTGTGGAACAAACCGCCAGCTTCCTCCGAGGAGCTGGGGTTGTGGACCGACTCGGCGGGGAGTGTGGGCTTTGGTGCCATCTTTGGGGATCAATGTTCGGCACGAACATGGCCGACGTGGTGGCACGATAGTGGGCTCACAGGTAACATTGGGTTTCTTTTTTTTTTAAGTATTTTTATTGGGTTTTTTTCCCCCATTTTATATGGGTACATAGCACATCAATGAAAAAGAAGAATATACATACAGGATATTAGAAGTTAACATCCAAATCGATAAAGGAATATAAACAAAAAAAACCAACTAATAATAACGCAAAATACTATCAGATCCAGATTTAGATGGTCCACACGTATGTACAATTTGAGAACTTAAACATTCATACTATAATCCCTTATATTTTCATTTAAACATAAAGACATAATTAAATCATATACCTTAGACAGATAAATCAATCAAGGATTCACAGCTTTAATAAACCTACCCTGGATCTATATCTCTCCATCTTTGAATAGGATCCCATATTTCCTTACCAATTTTCTTACTGTTTGCCCCTTTCCTAGCATAAATAGCTTTTTCAAGATTGTATATATTCAAAAGCCTCATTAACCATTGGTGGAATGTAGGAGGTACGCGATCCAGCCAAGCTGAGGTAATACACAATCTCAAAACGGCCATAGCTACAAATATAAAGTATTCATAAGCTGCACTGGAAGCATTTTGATTAATTCCAAGCATCACCACTGCTGGAGTAAGTATGATTTCTATCCTCAATGTATTATTAAGAAATGTTTCTATTTCCTCACAGGTGGTTTTCAAATGAGTGCAGCTCGCAAGCATATGGATAAGGTCAGCTTCGTCGCTATCACACCTTGGACATGTAATCCCATTTGTACCACCCCACTGTGCTATCCTGGCTGGCGTATGATATAAGAAATAGAGAGTCTTATAATGTTGAGCTTGCAGTGGTGCAGAACATAGGAGTCTCTGACCTAATTCCAGTGATCTATAAAAGCAGTTCTTTTCAACTCCCAGTTTCTGTATCCATTTATTCTCAAATTTAATCAGATCATCAGCCTGATGTTCTATCAGCTCCGAGTAAAATCTTCCTATTGAACCCTCCGTTCCATTTTCTATAATATCCAGAATTCGATTTAAACTAAACCCCTCCACCCCTCCAGTTTTTGTCCTGATAAAGCTTCTTATTTGCAGATACTTAAAAAAGTGTGTTGTATCCAAACCATATATTGCCTGTAAGTCACCAAATTGCATTACCCCCTGCGGCCCCATAATATCCCCCACCTTTGTGATCCCGTGACTTAGCCAGTCGTTAAAGACCGCCCCTGCAAATATTTCATCAGGTAGATTGGGATTCCCTCTAAACCTAGTATAGGCATTATACCTTCCTAATCCAAATTTTTTAGCAAATGACGTCCATATTCTATGCGCTGCTATAATCGTTTTAAATTTAGTCCTCATAAAATAGCCATGATCAGTAATTTTCAAGAACAGGTTTTCAGCTTGTTCTCCCAGAGCCAATGTATATATTGCTAAGGTTCCTAGCTGATTTTGTCCTTCTTTTTCTCCCCCTCCTAACAGTCCTGCCATCCATTGCAGAGATGCCGCCCAGTAATATATTTTTAAATCTGGCAGGGCCCATCCTCCACGCTCCCTAGGTAAAGCCATAAATCTTAATGCCCTTCGGGTCTTTCCATGGGCCCAAACAAATCTATTTATCATATGTTCAAGTATTTTAAACCATTTTGGTTCAAATAATAGAGGTATAGCTCTGAATATATACAAAAACTTTGGTAAAAAAATCATTTTAATTATATTTGTTCGCCCAACTATTGAGAAATGTATGTTATGCAGCCTGTCTAATTCCTTTTTCGCTTTACTTATTATAGGTGTAATATTTAACTCCACCAATTTATCTAGCTCTGCTGTGATTTTTACCCCTAAATAAACTCCACTTTCTACCACCCTATTATCTAGACAATGTGTTTTACAGTTTTTAATAATCTGCGTTTTACTAGTATTGAGAGCATAACCAGACACTTCTCCAAATCGTTCGGCTTCAATCTCTACCATTGCCATTGCTTCAGTGGGTTTAGTAGTCACAATTGCCACGTCATCCGCGTAGGCTAGAATTTTACATTGAGTTCCATAGGTCTCTACTGGACAGATATTATTATTTAATTGTATACGACGTATATAGGGGTCCATATATAAAGCAAATAAGAGAGGGGAGCAGGGGCAACCCTGCCGCGTTCCCCTCTTTATTTTAAATGGGAGAGTATACCCTGCATTTACTCTTATGCGGGCAGTTGGATTCTCATACAACACTTGAATTGCTTTCACCATACCTTCTCCAAAGCCCAGCCTTCTCAATATGAACCATAAAAAGTCCCAGGAGACCCGATCGAAAGCTTTCTCGGCATCCAATAGCATAATTGCCATCGGGTCTCCTGATACCTCTGCAACATCAAGAAGGGTAATCGCTTTTCGTATGTGGTGAATAGTGCCTCTCCCTGGTATAAACCCGTGTTGATTAATGCTGACAAGTCTGTTGATTACTTTTGCTATTCTAAGAGCTAACGCTTTTGAATATATTTTTGTGTCCGCATTCATTAATGTTATAGGTCTATATGATCCAGGTTGTTCAGTTGGCTTATCCTTCTTCAAAATTATAACGATATCGGCACCTGCCCAGCTTTTCGGAATTGATGTCCCTCCCTGAGCCTGCTGTAGTGTATGTGTAAAATCCTGTTTGATTATGTCCCAAAAAGTCTTAAAGAATTCAACTGGAATCTGATCAGGACCAGCAGCCTTCCCGGATGGCAAGCTGGTCAAGGCAATAAAAATTTCTTCAGGGGTCAAGGGCTCCTCTAATCCTTTTACCTCATTCTCCAATAGCTTTGTTAATGGTACTTCTCTAAGATAATCACCTATCCTAGAAGTATCAGTTTGCGTTTCTTGATCATATAATGAGGTATAGTATTTTCTAAATACGTCTCTAATACCCTCTGTTTCTGAGATTACTCTTCCAGCTTCATCCTGTACTCCTCGCACTTGCACTATAGATGCATTCTGCCTGGTCCTTATAGCTAAAGTGCGCCCCACTGACTCATTAAACTCGTAGCATCTCTCTCTGTTCGCTAGGTATATTTTCGCAGCTTTGTTGGCTACACTCTCCTGTGCCTCCATCTTAGCCTTGGCTATTTTTATTAATACCTGGTCAAGAGGAGCCCCCCTTGTAACAGTATCTGTTAACTCGTCCTCTGCTTCTATTACCCTTTTAATAAGTTCCTCCTCTTTTTGTCTTTCTTTCCTCCTCCTCGCTGCACCATAACTTAGTGTCTCCCCCCAAATGGCTGCCTTGAATGCATCCCAGACATTCCCAACTTCCGTGCTGCCCCTGTTGATATTTAAAAACTCAATGATCCACTCTTTCATATGTGCTAGATATGCCTCATCCTTCAGCAGTCCCCTCTCAAATGTCCAAGTACGTTCCGGTCTCCTACTACCAAGATTTACTGTTAAAACTAGAGGGTTATGATCAGACATTATTCGTGGTAGCTTTTCAATTTTTACTTTTGACTTAAGTGAGTTTGATACCAAAAAGTAATCAAGCCTAGCACAGACCCTATGGGGCGCTGAATAACCCCTTGTTTATCTGGATAGATTGTCCCCCACAGATCTATCAGTGCATTGTTCCTTACAAGGTTACATAATGAGGACCAAACTCTCCTTTTTCTACCCTGGTAACCCAGATTAGACATCAGACCAAGCCCTCCTGCCCCATTAATATTTAAATCTCCGGCCAGGATTACAATTGGTGACCATGTGGCCAATTCCAAGTCCAGAAAGTCAAAAATGTCCGGATCATCTTCTGTTGAGCCATAAACACACACTAGAGTAACCCACTCTTCCTTCATTTTGACCTCTATAATGACCCACCTCCCCCATTGATCTTCAAGTTTTTTTCTTATAATAAGGTCTCTTTGCTTGGACAAAACTGCCACCCCTCTATTCCTTGCACCCTGCTTAGTATGGGCTAATACTTGATATCCCAGCTGGTCTAAGAGATAAGCCTGACCCCCCTCTATATGAGTTTCCTGTAGGCGTATTTTGAGAAGTTCAGTACTTTTTTACAATGGGCGTTCACCAGAGCCACGGGCTTTACGCAAGTTATGCATTACCTTGATGATTTTCTGTTCCTGGGGGCAGCTGGGGACACTGAATGTGCACAGGCTTTGAGGGAATTCTGTAATCTCATGGAACGTTTTGGCGTGCCACTGGCACCAGGCAAAACGGTAGGGCCATCTACTTCACTCGAGTTTCTGGGAATTGAGCTCGATTCGGTAGAGGGGTGCTTCCGTTTGCCCAAGGAGAAGGTAATGAAATTTATAGCCTCACTTAAAGTATGCCTCAATGAGAAAAAAGTAACTCTCCATCAGTTGCAGCAGGCTGTGGGTCAGCTTAACTTTGCCCTGAGAGTGATACCGATGGCTCGCCCCTTTTCCCGCTCTATCGCACAAGCCATGGTTGGCCTCAAAGAAGGTCACCACCGCACATGACTGTCAGCAGAGGTTCGCCAGGATATGCGCATATGGCTGGCATTTCTGGCGGATTTCAACGGTCGCGTTGTGTGGAACAAACCGCCAGCTTCCTCCGAGGAGCTGGGGTTGTGGACCGACTCGGCGGGGAGTGTGGGCTTTGGTGCCATCTTTGGGGATCAATGTTCGGCACGAACATGGCCGACGTGGTGGCACGATAGTGGGCTCACAGGTAACATTGGGTTTCTTGAGCTGTTCCCCATTCTGGTGGCCTTGAAAACATGGCCAGAAGGGTTTCGTGATCGCACTGTGGTGTTCTGGTCTGATAATATGACAGTTGTGGAATGTATCAATAATCAGGTAGCACGCTGCAAATGGATTCTGAGATTACTGAAAGAGATTGTCCTGCTATGTATGAGACTAAACGTCCACTTTAGGGCAAGACACGTGCCTGGGGTACTGAACCAGGCGGCTGATGCACTCTCTCGTTCCCACATGCAGGCCTTCCGGGGTTTTCTGCCCTCAGCGGACTTGGTGGCGGCACCATTCCCCGAAGCTCTCTGGTCTCTCGGTGCCCGGACTACAAAACCTCGTGGGAGAGAGTCTAGCACCCAGGACAAGGAAGGCATATGAAGGGGCGTTCCGTTCCTATTGGGAATTTTTGGGTTCAGCTAGGAGGGAGCATTGGGGCAGGAGGAGTATGTCCTGAAATTTCTGGTATCACTACATCAGGCAGGCCGAACACTGGCAACGGCCAATAGGCACAGGGCCGCCATTGCCTTCATGGCGCAGGCTCATGGCATCCAGGACCCCACAGCGTCCTTTCTCGTAAGAAAGACTCTGCGTGGGTGGCAACGCCTTGAGGGTCGTAGAGTGGATGAGAGGCACCCGATAGGTCTGGAAAGGTTGTCCCTGTTAATGTCCGTACTCCCTGCGACATGTTCATCTCAATCAGAGACAGTGCTGTTCCGGGCCGCTTTTGCATTAGCATTCCATGGGGCTATGCGGGTGAGCGAACTGGTGGCGAGGAATAAGCAGGATACGGGGGTGGCCTGTGTCGAGAACACGTCCAAATTAAGGGTGAGACGATGGTAGTCTCAATAGCCAGGTCCAAGACCGATCAGGGAGCGATCGGGGACTGTGTGGTAGCCCAGCGGATTCCAGGGTCTCCCATGTGCCCGGTAAAATGCGTGGAGGAGTATTTAGCGCAGAGGGCGGCATCATGGGGGGGAAGCTTGCTGAGGCACACCGACGCCACCCCACTGACTAGGTTTCAGTTCTAGCGGGTGCTGACAATGGCAATCGCGGCAGCGGGCTTGAACCCGAGCGATTTTGGGACCCATTCCTTCCGGATAGGGGCTGCTACAGAGGCTACAGCCAGGGGTCTGAGTGTTGAAAAGGTGAAACAGCTGGGGCGTTGGTCTTCGAATTGTTATAAAAGGTATGTGCGGTTGCACATGTTGTGAAGCTAATGTCATGCACTCACGCTTCTTGTTTTCTGTTTGGTTTACAGTTTCGCGAGCAGGCTTTGCGGGGCGGACTGTGCAGTTGACCCGACACCTGGGGACCAGCGGTCAAAGATCACCGGCTGAGGGAAGAGTGGTGTGGGTCGTTGGCCACTCATACGTGAGGCGAGCCGCGGACGTATTCAAAGCAGGTGACATGATTCACGTGGCTGGGGAATACGGGTGCAGGGTGACCTTCCACGGAAGGGGCGGACTCTGTATTGACCAGTTTCAAACTTTTATGGAGGGACTGCTAGGGCGGACGAGGTCACCGCCGTCTGTAATCGTAGTACATCTTGGGGGCAATGATTTGGTTACCATTGGTCGACGAGTACTTCTCGAGTTAATCTTATCCACAGTGAGTTGGTTGGCGAGAAGGGTTCCGGGGTGCACGATTGCATGGTCACACATGATTCCTAGAAAGGTGTGGCGAGGGGCCCTCTCTGTGTCAGCTTTGAATCAGTCGGTAAAGAAAGTTAATAACAAACTTAGTAGGTTGTTTCGTTCAGGCCAGTTGCATTGTATTCCACATGGATGTATTCGGGGGGATCATATGTATCTTGAAGATGGGGTCCATTTGTCCCGGGAGGGGAATGTCTTACTCATAGGAGACTTAATAGCTTGGTTAAAGAGTTTATGTAGCCATGACCTTTAGTAGGAGTTTGTGGGGGGTCCGGATAGCCGGTCAAATATCCGGCCTGTGGCGGTAAGTCATGATCGGTGAGCAGTAATTGGAAGATCCCTAGAGGTGGGGCGCCACCCATTATGGATGGGAGCACCCGGGGGGAGGCGGCCATTGGCCCCTCACACGGGGAGGCGGTACCCCTCTAAGGATGGGGCCGCCGAAAAAGGGAAGGCGGTCATAGGCCCCTCCCAGGGGAGGAGGGGCTATGGGCCCCTCCTGGGAATTTCCCGGGGCCAGGACATCCGCGACGGCAGATGTGGTAAGCAGTGTGGGGTGGGAGGGGGGTCTACGCTACCTTCTAGACACCTCACACGAGTCCTCGGACGACCACTAAGATGGCGTCGAGTAAATATGGGGCCCCCGTTAAGACAAGGGAAATTGGTAGTTGGCACAGAGGTACAGTCCTCTGTGCGCCCGCCCCTTACAAGTAAGGGGGGGAGTTCTGGTATTAGGGATCTGACACCGGTTACGACCTTGCCGTTGGCCCATAATGTTAGGATGTACAATTTAATTTTGAGTATATGCATTTGCAGGATGTTTAGAATCGGCTAGGAGAACCTCTGTATTAGAGCTGTGTTAAGGTTAGCCAATAAACATCGTAATGTGAAAATGAAATTGTACATGATATGAAACTGTTATTTTAATGTTTTAATTTTGTTTCATATTTTAATAAATACGGCCGGGAGGGTAACTCCCTCCCGCCTTCCAAAAGTCAAGAACTGTGTCCGTCTTCCCATCCTTGGGGATTGTGTTGGGAGGGGGTGATGGGTATCCCGGCCATATAAGGGGGTACAGCCTGGAACAGCTAGAAGTTGTCTGAAGAAATTGTTTCCTTGTACAGAGAAGGCATCTCTTCCTACATGGCCCCACAATTCTACCCCATATAAAGCAGCCGATTGAGCTTTGTACTTAAATATCTCAATTGCTGGTGAGACTGCTCGAGCGAAGCTGTTCTTGTGCTTCCTAATTATGGGCGCTAGATTTTGTATTAGTGATAGCCTAGATTTTTCTATTTGTGACTTCCAGTTCATTTTAGTGTCGATAGAAATACCCAAATATTTAACATTTTGGACGTGTTCAATCTTTTCACTATTTACACTAAAAGTTTTGTTAAAACCTTTGTGGGGACTGATCGCCATAACCTTAGTTTTGGAAGAATTAATTTCAAGGCTTTTGTCCAAGCAATAAGACCGAAATTTATTCAACAAGTTCTGAAGGCCTTTTGGGGTCTGTGAGATTAAAATCGAATCATCTGCAAATAATAGTGTCGGAACGGCTTGACCACACAGCTTAAAGGAGTCATGCTCGCAGCCCAAGAGGGTGTCTGGGATGTCATTTATATAAAGAGAGAAGAGTGTTGGCGCCATAACGCAGCCTTGCCTAACACCTCTATTTATATCTCTTCTGTCTGTTAACTCTCCATTGGGTCCCCACCTCACTCTTGCATAGTTTCCCTCATGCAGCCTTATCAGCTGGTGAAGGATGTCCCTGGGGACACCCATGTCCCTTAGTGATTTCCATAATTTCCCCCTCTGGACCAAATCAAAGGCCGCCCTGAGATCCACAAAGGCGACATTTAGGTGAAAGTTCCTTATATTAATGTATTTCCAGATTAAGCATAAAAATCTAAAAACCTGATCCACTGTGCTAATTCTGTCTCTAAAACCTGCCTGGTATTTTGTAAAAGTAGAATTTTCCTCGATCCACATATTCAATTTGTTTAAAAGTTGACGGGCAAAAAGTTTTGGGAGCACATCTATCAGACTAATTGGTCAGTAGTGCGATGGATTGAGTCTCTCTTCCTTTTTGAAGATAGTCACAATTTCTGCGCCCCGCCATGTCTCCGGAATTGGAGCTCCTCTTAGGATCTCATTACTGAGCAAGTTAATATACGGAGCCCACAAAAGGTTCTCATGTTTCCAGAGATCGCCAGGTATTCTATCCGGTCCCGGGGCTTTGCCCTGTTTGACTGCATTAATGGCTAATATAGTGTGAGCCAAACTGAATTTTAAGGATGTATCACAAGGGATGTACCATGTTACAACGCATACCATTACGACTACCCACTGTTACAACGCGACCATTACAACGCATACCATTACAACGCATAGCGCTTTGAGGTGCTGGATAGTGGTAAGTATAATTTACTATTCTAACTCCAGTCCCCGTGGACACTAGGGAAGGTGTTGGATAGTAAATTATACTTATTCCCTATCCTAGAGCGCCCCCCAGCGCAATGCGTTGTAATGGTATGCGTTGTAAAAGTTGCGTTGTAACAGTAGGTAGTTGTAAAAGTTGCGTTGTAACAGGTGTATACCATCACAAGTGTCTAGTTCTGTGCTTTCGTATATCCACTCTTCATCATCCCCACCACATGATTACAGTGTTGAGAAATGTTTTACCCAGACACTTTCCTCAAGAAACCTATTCCTTGATCGGGCACCATTTTTAGTACCCCAGCAATAAGCTTCCAAAACGAGGATTGGTCTTTCAGTTTGAATGCTAGAAGCAAATCTGACCAGACTTTTTCGTCCCATCCCTTTTTTGCTAGCAGAATGTTTTTTTTGTAAGGCTTTCTCTTATTCCTGATATTATTAATTTTGTTCCCTTTTACAGCTTTTATTAACTCTGATTTGGCCTGGCGACAGGCTCTGTTGTACCAGAGTCCTTGCTTCGGGCAGTTGTTACGGCCGGGTTGTGCTCTTTTAATCCCCTTTGAGAGGATCTCACTAAGCTGCAGTGTCAGGTTCCCATGGATTTCTATTAGAGAGAACCCCTCAGTATTGTTATCAACTAGTGGTGACATTAGTGTTACATAGAGATCATAGATTTTCTTAATGATGTCCGCATTGCCCATAACAGCAGGCCATTTTAAGGACCTGTGGTTATTAGACTCTAGTGGGTCGTCAGATAATTTATAGTCACGAGAACCCAACTCCGTGGGAAGCACAAATAGTGAGCTATGAATAGTTAGGATAAGGGGGAAATGATCGCTTTCGATACGATCATCTACCTTCAGGTCCAGAAGCATTGGCGATAGACACTTAGAAACAAGTATATAATCTAGATGGCTGTCACAGCAGCCTCTCTTGAAGGTAGGTTTACTTGGGTAGTCTGCTGGTAAGCGCCCGTTACAGGCACGTAGCCCATGTTCCAATGTCATTTTTAACAGTTGTAGGGCACCTTTTGTGCAAGCTATATTATGGCTTGCATCAATACAGGGAATATTATTAACATTGTCTTCTTCCCCGTAAATATCTTCTAAGCCCATAACTGGTTCGAACTTCCTGTTAAAATCTCCTCCTATAATTAACATGGTTTCATGATCTAGGGTAGAAATAATACTGTCTAACTGGGCTATTGTTTCAGATTCTTTATTTGAAGAATGTGGTCTATTATAAATATTAATAATGCAGACTACCCGTCCTTTGATGTCTTGGGATTTTATAACCAAGATGTCAGGACTGTTAAAGTCTATCTGTTTAAAAACGATGCCCAATGTAATCCTTATCCAAATTATCAAACCACCAGATGGTCTACCTTTGTTTTTATTTGAGGCCAGTATATAAAATGACCTGTATCCTACTTTAAAATAGTTGTCTACTCCCCATGTTTCCTGGAATAGAATGAGGTCCCCAGTGTTAATATAATCATGCCATACTGGGTCAGACATATTTTTCCTTATTCCAGCAATATTCCATGAAATTATTTTAGCTTCAACAATGTCCTTATCATACAATTGTTTATGGTCCAAGTTTGAGTCCCCTTTGGCTATCGATGTTAACGAGTTAATATTTCCTACCTTATCCATCAGATCAGGGTTGCAGCTTTGATTGGCTACATCCCTTATGTTACACCCAGCCTCATTCCCCTTGGTACTGTTAAGTGTTGTGACTCTTGTTCCTTTTCCATTAATTACTCCCAGTCAGTCAACCTCTTCTAGCCCATATAATCCTGAGAACCGTTTTTTTACGGCTACTGGAGGATAGGCGTTTAAAACCTCCCAACATTTCTTCGTGAGCCATAGTTTGCTGGTGACCAAATGGTCGCATGGCATTCAAACTATAAAAATAGGTGCGGTGTTTCATTTGAATGGGGCCCCTATCCAGGAAACGGTGTTTGTTGCAAATTAATCTCACAACATTGCTAGCCCTAAAATTAACAATGATTGTGTCTCCCTGTATATCTTTAGTCTTCTTCCTATCCAGTTAACCCTTCTTGCAAACAGTACTTCTCCATTCAAGTGTCTGGAAATTGGCCTGTTCTTATTCAACCAGAATATCCCTTTGTTTTTTAATTCTTGGTAAGATTCAAGTTTCCTACTCTTTATTTCTGGAAAGCCAGTGAGCACAATTACATAAGGTAGTGACTCTGGTGGTAGGTCAACCGTAACCAATGGAGCTAACGGATTACTGTCATGATTGTTTGTTGGTTTCTGTGTACCTTCCGAACAAGCAACCTTCTCCAATGCACTTTTACCTGTATTGGTTGCTGGATATTGTGCAGTCTTACCAGGGGCTTTTTTATCTGCTTATTAATAGTGGGATCCTTTTGAATTCCTGCCTCTATGGGCTGAGAGATAACTGCACTAGTTGTGGACCCTGTAGTAATAACAACAGGGTCCTTGGGAGGGGGGACTGTATTCACCATTCTCCCTCTAACTTCAAGTGTTATCAAATTTTTAGGGAGGTAAAATTGTCTAGGGTTAGCTTTTCGAATCTCTCCAACTTGTCATTTACCAGTTTTATTCTTTCAAGGAGGGGTTGGATCAGAGATTTTACAATGTGCTCTATATGTGCAACTGACCCTCCAACATTCTCTGCGGGGACCGATAGGGAGGATCCTGGACAGTTGCCCCTAGTGATTGGGATAGGTCCCCCTTGGACACCGTCGGACCCTGCTAGAACTGTAACTGACCCTAATTCGAGATTAGCGGAGTCCACCATTTTCGATGCTCTTGGTTTCCGCCCTTTCTGTGTGGTTTCTACCTTTTTCCTTTTTGTAGTGCCTCCTGTATAAGCTCGAGTTTGAGGATGTCTATTAACCATTTTTGAAGAAGGAGCATCGTCAGTTGAAGATGTCTCCTGACCTAATGTTAGATCAGTGTTACTTAGATGGCTAGCTTCCTCGTTAATTAACCTACTAGGTGGCCTAACTGATGCATCTTGGGGATTATCCTGCATTAGAAGCCCCAGAAAGGAGTTATCTGATAAAGGGGAGGATTCCACCGTTAGATCATCAGGCTGCAGAGTCGGTGTTTGTGAAAGCCTGCTGGCAATAGGGAACGATGCAGGAGGTAAGTCTTGTGGTGGCAAAGAAGTGTAGTTACTTTCCACCCTTGGTAATTCTACATATGAATCCAAGAGTATGGAGTTAGTAGAGTTAGCCTGTGCTACAGTGGTGTTAGTATGTAGTAGGGGCAAACACATATTTGGAGGGAGCGACAGGCGTGTCTCGGTACGTTCGATGGCAGTTACAACAACCCCAATTGTTTTTTGTAGCATCCTGTCTATAGCAGTCAGACTAGGTAATGGAGTAGCAGTGCACTTTTTCTGTCTCGTGCTGGACCGTGTTGCAACGGGACACTCTAGATCTGCGGTCGCCAGTAGGTAGTTATAGTTAGGACCTACTTTCCATACGAAAACCACAACATTCTATTTGGAATAACTTTGGGGCTGGTGGACGAATCTTCGCGAATTTCTTCAAGAAAATGGCATGCCCTGCTCCGTTCCTTCCCTGAAAGTTTGGGGTGATTCGTCAAGTGGGGGATGAGAAAAAGGGGGGTCCCAAAACATGTTTTGCCCATGCAATTTTGCATAGAGACCTTTGGTCAGGGCTACAGCCCGAACGGCTGAACGGAATTACACCAAATTTGGCAGAGAGGTAGAGTTCGGTTCGCAGATTGTATTATTTATTAAATGGTGTAAATCAGTTCAGTAGTTCCTGAGAGAATCAAAAGTAAAATAATAGTGATATCTAGAGACGAAGTACTGTACGCGTACGGAAATCCGTACAATTACGAGCACGAGCTGCATGTTTATTGGATGTCAACTGTCTGTCAACACTCCAAACCAGGAAGTGTTGGCAGCCATCTTGTGCCTCGGTAAAACCGAGTCACAAGAAAACAGTAAAACAAAAATATTTAGCTTTAACTATATGTATGCGGTGGGGCTCATGTCCCCCCGGAGCCTTGGGCATTGGGCATTCACCAGTCCCTGGGGCCTCTTTTTATTTAAAAAAAACTGTGTGGTGGGGGTTTCAAGCCCCTCCACACACGCCCCTGGGTCCGCCACCTCCCCAGGGCTCTAATATAGAAAATAGGGGGGACGGACCACCAGCCACGGGGACTACCACCCCTCAGGGCTTTTGTATGTTGGGAGGGGAGCCACACGGTCCCCTTCCTGGAGCCTTTGATGGCCCTGGGGACCACCACCTTTCAGGGCCGGCTTCTCCAGTTTCTCTGGGTGCCTACAGTGCCGCCTTCTGCAGTGCCTGGGATATCGAAAAGCACTGCTGGCACCCGAAGAACCCGGGGAACCGGCTGGGACCGATGGGGCTTTGGGGCTCATAAAAAACAGTTCTTTTCAGAACTAACTTTACTGGTCAAAAAGAGAGCTATATTTCTATGATAGTATGTAAAACTTTCCATTTTATTTCTGCACCAGTTGTACTCTCTACGCATGCGCAGCCTCGTTTCCAAGCCCACGTTTCTTTGTTTTTCTTCAAGTTTGCCAAGCAAACCTCTCCTCATTTTAGGTATTACATTTTCCGCTTTCATCTGCCGGGTCGTGTGCCTCATCTGCTGCTATACTTTTGTAATATATTAATAATCATATTCTATCTATATTTATTTGAAACGTATTGCCGAGGCTCCAAACGTTAATTTCATACTCCATCCTCTGCCATTTTAGTAGTTTTTCTCTCTTGTTTTTCTAACACTTGCTACTTTCAATTTACCCCCCGCCTTTCTTCTCGGTGATCCATGAGATTTCCTGCCACAGACACCACGGTGTTTGTCCTTGCCCTCCGAACTTATCAGACTTGGTCACAAGCATAGCTAAAAACTTATTTGAAGCACGTAAGGCACAGCCATTACAACGCGTGACCATCACCAAAAAAGCCATTACCGTGCTTATTCCTTTATCATGCGTGGTAAATGTATAGTAGTTGTAAAAGCATGCGTGGTAAAGCCATATGCGTGCTAATTCATTTTTGGTGATGGTCAAGCATGGTTATGACCACGTTAGAATGGCTGTTTTCCCCCAGGACACTGCAGGAACCGGGTCTGGGCGTGGCGGATTTCAGGGCATCAGGCAGCCTCCCTCACACAATATAGAAATCTCGAGGGGGTGGTCGTTTTCATGGTTTGAGGGGCGTCATTGAGGCCTACACAGTTCATTTTGTAGGGGAGTAGGTTTGCACTCGAAAATGTAGCGAGAGGTTTGTATATGTTGAGGTTCCGTGACAATTGTAAGTGGTGTTTTTGACTCGCACGAATATGGTCGAGTCTGGTATCTATGAACCGCAAATGACGAGTTTAGTAAGTGTGCGCAGTTTCGCTGTGCTAACTTAACCCGTTCGTTTGTTATGTGGGTTTTTCACCTGTACCCACGGGTTCCATCTTAGATACGGCATCCATTTTGTCTCTTGCCCTCAAGTAGCCAGCGAACGGACGTTGTCCGCTTCGCGACCCTGGGACTCCCAAGATATCTGCGGAAGACACATGTTCTTTGTGAATGTCTTTATGACGAGGGGGTTGCTACTGTAAGGCAGATGGCGCCGCTCGAGGCTCATCTTGCCGCACAGACTTATTGTCTCAGCCGTGCATCTCATTAGGCACGTCCCTTTGATGCCTGTATCTCGTGTTTCCCGATACCTCTCCTTTTACACCCTTTTCGATCTCCCCACTGTCTCTGTCTTCCTCTACACCTGTCCTTGTTCCTATTTCGATCTGTTTTACTGCTGATTGGAATTCGCTAATGGTGGGAAGATGGTTTTTACAGTTGGGAACCGCCAAATGTTTCCGCACTTACGTTCCGGATCTCATGTGTTTCAAAGTGACCAAAGCGACCCCTCTGGGGGATAATGATGGGAACCGGGTTGTAAACTTTTGTGTTCAATGTTATCCTATGGGTAAAAACTGTATAAAAGGAGCGATCCACAGAACCAATTTGAAGCAGTCTCCCCAAGTTGCACGTGGTGTACTTGTCGTGATCTCTGTGTTCCCTGCAGCAAATAAACCTTGAATCTTTGACGTCGAAGGAAGTGTCCCGTGTCTCTGTGATTCGTACGCCGGAGCAGGTTACCCACGAAGGTTTCAGGTGTTGTGCCCTGGCACCGCTGGGTCTTAAAGAACCCAGTCCTTCAGTTGGCGCCCAACGTGGGGCTGCATCAGTGGTACCGGTCCAAGCCCGACGATCGTGAGGAACTTCGTGTGAAATCTCCGAGGGAAGGTGCACTCCGCTTCATCGATCCTGTTGTCGAAATAAGTGGCCCGAAGACTTTTCCCGCGAAGATTCCCGCCTCCGGACGGCTGCGACGGACTGCTGCCCTGACTGTAGACCTGTTTTGGCGCTTGGCGTAGACCTTGGTATAGCGAGACGATTGACGGGCCTTCCTGGTGACGCCATCGATTTTTGAGTTAAGTATTTGTGGGTCGCTCCCATAGTTCTTGGTTGTTGACACTTTAGCGAGTGTTTTTGTTGTTAGCGCTGTGTGAGTGTTTTTGTCGGTGACACTTTGCTAGCGTACTTTGTTGTGTTGTTTGACGACTGCAGCCGCCAAAAAACCGAGGGTTTTGTTCTTTGCTGGGACTTGGTAAATCCCGTAACCCTTGAAGTTTGTGAAACTCGGCTAGTGTGCAAGATGCCTGGTCGCAGTACTTTGTTTAGTTGTTTCAGACCTTGTGGTACGGATTCCCGACTGGAGGACTCGTGTCCGATACCTCCGGTTGGAACTCCCACGTATGAGCTCTATAGTAAGCATGGGCTAGGCCCAATTACCTTTAACGATTACTGGATTAAATATACGAAAAAGGACGGCGACCTTCGTTGGCCACCTCATGGTAGCTTCGAGGCCCCGATCTTAGATAATCTAGAGATTACATTGTTCGAAAGAAAGTCAAGGCCGGCCATGTTTGATTCACAAAGAGTTGGAGGTACCCCTGTTAGAAATGCAGGGAGGGGGGTTGTAACAGCAGAAAAAAGTTTAGATTCCCTGACTATCTGAGCAACGTAATACGAAGGGCTATGCTAATGCTATCAGCAGTGGTCTGGCCTCAAGGGGAACAGTGCTCTATGCCATATTCCAAAACTAAACTAGGTAAAGTGTATGGTTAATTTATCAACACGAAGCTTAAAGACGCACTTAAATATAAAGAGCAGACGTTTTTGTGTAAAGTTAAAAATTGATCACAGATCATTTATTATTTTTCTCCCAAATGGGTTACAATCTAAAGTAATAACACACAATCAAAATTTAAAAAATCAATACGTGGTTATGCAGTGGACTAAAACAAGTCAAAGTTAAAAAGACAGTCGACGCAGCGTTTCGGTGCTTTTTCTTTGTGACACCTTCTTCAGGACCTTAAAACATTTGACTCCATTATTTCTAGAAATACATAAAAAACGTCTTAGTATATAACATTTATAGGGATACAATTCGCTAACCTAGTTTTTACACTACACATTTTTACCACAATAAGAGCTTCACCAGACCACTTTGCTTAATGTACAAAGACTATATATTAATAAAGTTCATCATGAAAATATTCAAAGAGTTGATTTGTCAATATATTTTAGCCAATGCTTTCTATAAAGGGAGTAATACATCTCCTTTAAATAGTCTATTTGTAACCTATTTGGAGTTAAGACCCAGCATTTTTGTCATACCTGTTTAGTAGCGAATGGTGCTCTTTTTATAAAAAGGTTATGTCGCCCGTAAATGCGAGCTGCTTGGGTTATCAATTCCCTTTAGCTGTGCTGGTAAGAAGGAAACCGAAATAAGTAACATATATGTTCCAGTAATAGAGACTATTATTTTATTAAACCTATGTGTGACATGAATTTACCTCTCGATATTCGCGACTTTGATTTGTATTTACACGGAGGAGGTGTCACAAAGAAAAAGCACCGAAACGCTGCGTCGACTGATAGTCAGGGAATCTAAACTTTTTTCTGCGGCCATGTTTGATGCCTTTCGGTTGTGGCGCAAAGAAGCCCGACAGAAAGAAATCAGACAGACTAAACGTAATCAGCGAGATAATGTTGCTACCATAGTGAAGAAAGCAGAGCAATTTCAGCGTGATAAGGAGGTTAAGGATAAGGAAGTGTTTGACCGATTACAGCGTATGACTGTAGATAAATGTTACCCCGCTTTGCCTACGGAGTCGGAAAAGAAGGAAGAGCCAGTTGAGGATCCCTTAATGTCTTATCTTATGAAGTCGCCACCTCCGTACGTACAGGGTACCGCAGCTCCTGTGGTCCCTGCCGTACCTATTCTTCCGCCTATTCCTCTTCCGCCTGTTCCTCAACCTGCACCCGTTCTTCCGACTGTTCCTGCTCCTTTGTCTGTTTCTATCCCTACTGCTCCTCCGCTTCCACATACTCCTGTTCCCGCTACTGCTCCTGCTGCTGCTCCTGTTTTGTTAACCCCTGCTGTTGCTACTGTTTCTACCCCTTCTCTTGTTAGTCCTGTATCGTATGCTTCTCCCTCTACTTGTAGTCGCAATTCTCCTCTTGCGACTAGCTTCTTTCATTCGCTCGGACCTGTTCATGGGTCCGCTGGTTCTGATGGTCCTCAGAGACGTAGTCAGCTTCCTGGAAACAGAGAACGCGTTGCGTTATATAATATGGCGATGGGTTGGATGGTAAATCCTCTTAGGTGTCCACCCCGTGTTGTCCTCGATACGTTTTGTCAATTCAATATACCAACCCAGAGATATGTGTTTAATGAAATGTGCAAGTTCCTTTATGATCAAATAGCGGCTGATGCGCCTGACGAGGTGCTCACCGCTTTGTCTGATCTCCAGCTTCAGTTCGCAAACGGACTGATAGTGGATACCAACGTTCGACGTGCTGTTGAGCGGTTGCTATCTCTTCGTCCCGCTCCCATCCCTCATGCATTGTTCGTTGAGGATATTGAAAAACAACCAGACGAGTCTGGCCAATATCCTATGCGTGAAGTTCCACCGGTTTGGATACCAGCAAATCCTAATGCTCAACCTCCGGTATTGGCACACTTCCAGAAAGTATGGATACATCTCCCATGGAAACGCTCGGAAGTGTTACAGGTGAAGCAATCTTTGCCTGACCCACGTAAAAATCCTACAGGGTATTACAAAGAATTATCGCAGCTCGTAGATGCTACGGTAATGAATCTTGCCGATATCGATATGTTGTTCGGCAATGTCGTGCCGCAACCGGTATGGGCTAAGATTCAACAGGAAAATCATCCGGCTGAATTAGGTGGTGCTTGGGCTGCCATTGTAGCGGCAGATGCCGGACAAGCGGCTGCTACTAAACCCGACCAGTTGATTATTGACCTTCCTCAAAGAATTATTACGCTAATGAAAACTCTTATGCCAGCTATGAAGGTGAACTGGGACAAATTGTCAGCTTGTAAACAGAAAAAGGATGAGAGTGTTTCCGACTTCTTTACAAGGTTCGAGGAAGCATTCATTGATCATAGTGGACAGGATATGGGTACCGAGGGTGGTCAGAGATTGTTTGTGGATAAATTTGTTTCGAATTTATTGCCCGATTTGAGCAATAAATTAAAGAATTCGGAAAGTGCATGGGCCGTTTCTACTTCGGCTCAGATATTGGCTACGGCACAATACTATGAGAATAGAGAGAAAGAAGAGAACGACCGTGCTGATAAAAAGACGAAAGAGCTCAAAACTAAAGTGTTGTTGCAACAAGCGTATCCTCCACGTTCAAATCAGAATGCGTCCCAACAGAATAGATCGCAATCGCAATCGAATCGATCGCAGCCGCGTAACGACTCCTCCTCCCAAAGATCCTCGTTAGGGTACAATCAATGTGCTTATTGTAGACAGGAGGGACACATTAAATTCAATTGCCCTGTTTTGAATGAACGTAACAATGGTAACTCATCTAGAGGAGGTCGTGGTGGTTCGCAGCAAACATCACGTGGTAGAGGTCGTGGTGCTCAGAATGATCGCTCAGACAACTCGTCTAATTCTACTAATTGTTTCGATCAACGTGGATCATCGCAAGGACGATCTGCGCAGTACAATGTAGACGATTATTACGTCGATCAGGGAACTGACGACAGTAATTACTAGGACAGCCATAGACAAGGAGAGGGAGTGGTATCAGTTCCGGTTGATCAGAGAGGGCCTTACGTCGCAGTTGCTACATCGGGCGTCGTTGAGCCTTTTCTGTTGGACACTGGTGCAGCGAAAAGTTCTATCATGTATTCGAAACTCCCTGGCGCACCTTTGTCTGGCTTAACAAATGTTTCCGTTGGATTCTCTGGCGCCCCCGTTAGCAATCCAGTTTCGCGCCCTTTGTCCCTTAAAATTGGGCCACGTGAGCTAGAAGCTCCGTTGATTTTAACCATGGGTTGTGGTGAAAATCTTTTGGGCCTGGATTTGCTTAAACGTTTGTACGCAACTTTGTATTGTTCTCCTGCGGGTGTAAAGCTTACGTTAGGAGAGAGGGTTGTCTCTCCTATGTATTTGTCCCTCGATAAGCTCCCACCGGAATTGAGTTCTCTTCCTGCGTCTTTGTGGGCAACAGGTCCAAATGACGTGGGCCTACTTGATATCTCCCCTTATGTTGTACAGCTGAAATCTAATGTGCGATTGCCACGTATTCCCCAATATCGTATCTCCCTTGATGGTGAACGAGCACTGTTAGCGATCATCTATGATTTGATCGAGAAAGATGTTATTGAAGAGACTCGGGGAAACGTGTGCAACAGCCCTGTGCTGCCCATTCTTAAACGTACTGATCCTTCAAAACCGCCTGTTTATCGTTTTGTTATCGATTTACGGGAGGTGAATAAAATTGTGGTTCCTCAATTTCCTGTTGTGCCTGACATCACGGCGCTACTGACTCTGATTCCAGCTTCTGCATCGTGGTTTTCGGTGATTGACTTGAAAAATGCGTTTTTCAGCATCCCGATTGCCGAGGAGAGCAGGGACCTTTTCGGTTTCTCTCTCGGTGGACGTAGCTTCCGGTTCAAACGCGCTCCTCAGGGCTACTGTGAAAGTCCATCTATTTACAGTCAAGCCTTGAAGGGTCAACTGGATGCATTTAGGTTGCCGGTCGGTGCGGCCTTGATCCAATACGTCGACGACTTATTGGTGGCTGCTGATACTCAGGACATTTGTAAGATTGCTACGGTGTCATTGCTGCAACATCTCTGTGAGTTAAATCACAAGGTGTCACCTTCTAAACTCCAATATTGTTGTCAAGAAGTAACCTATCTAGGTCACTTATTGTCAAAGGAGGGAAGGAGATTGACCCCAGAGAGAATTGCAGCAATTGCGCGAATGGCTGTGCCAAAAACCCAAAGAGATGTGCGTGCCTTTCTAGGTATCACGTCGTACTGCAGGCAATGGATTCCTAATTTTTCATTGCTAGCGAAACCATTGGTGGCTCTTACGTGCAAGGATGTTTCAACTCCTTTACCATGGACGGAAGAATGTCAGAAAAGTTTTTCTGAATTGCGTGATTCATTGTGTTCGGCTCCTGTGTTAGGTACTCCTGACTACAGTAAGCCGTTTACGTTATATGTTCACGAGAGAGAGGGTTGTGCTTTAAGTGTTCTAACGCAACCTTTTGGTGGTAAGCAACGTCCATGTGCATATTTTTCCTCGACCTTGGACCCAGTAGCTAGAGCATTGCCGAGTTGTTTACGAGCAACAGCGGCAGCTGCGGTCTCCATCCGACAATCAGCACGATTGGTCATGGATAATATGCTTATGGTGATGGTTCCGCATGCAGTTGATACTCTTTTGAATCGAACGAAAACTCAGCACTTGACGAGTGCGAGGTTGTCTGGGTACGAATTGACGCTCTTGGCAAGCCACATTCAGATAAAACGTTGTAACGTTCTGAACCCGGCAACTCTGTTACCAATTAGCACAGAGTCAGATGAAGTAGCAGAACATGACTGCTACTTGAGGACTGAAGAGGAAACAAAAGGTCGAGTGGACCTTAAAAACACCCCATTGGAAGATCCGGATGGTACTTTGTATGTGGATGGGTCATGTTTTAAGTTGCCGAATGGCGATGTGACTACTGCTTATGCTGTTGTAACATTGAATACTGTTGTTGAGACTGCAAGGTTGAATCAAATTTCTGCCCAAGCTGCAGAATTGATTGCTCTTACCAGAGCATGTGTGTTGGCGAAAGGGAAACGTGTGAATGTGTTTACCGACAGCCAATACGCGTTTGGTGTCGCTCACAGTTTTGGACGATTGTGGAGAGAGAGAGGTTTTTTGACGTCGCACGGTACGAAGATACAGCATGGCCAGCTTGTGAATGATCTTTTGGATGCATTGACTCTGCCTACGCAAGTTGCGATTGTTAAGTGTAGTGCGCATCGTAAGGTGACGGATGATGTTGGTCGTGGTAATGCGTTTGCAGATGAGATTGCTAAGGAGACTGCCCGGAACCTTAGCACTCGAATGTATGTGACGAGTTCGGTTAGGTGGCCTACAGAATCGAGTATGTGTGAAGACACTATCGAGAGTGTGAAAACAATTCAGAATGAGGCCACCGAGACTGAAAAGACGAAGTGGAAATAAAGTACGGGAAAGTTGGATGCGAATGGTTGTTGGATTGATTTGTCTGATCAGAAAAGATGGATGTTGCCGGATGCGTATGTGCTGGCCGTTGTGACAATGGCGCATGGGTTAGCACATATTAGCGCGAAAGGTATTTGCAAATTGCTATCTCCTGTGTGGAAGAATGATGGCATTACGAAATGTGCTGAACGTCTGGTGAAGAATTGTATGGTGTGTATGATGTACAACCCTGGCAAAGGAACCCCAACTCCTCCTGGCAGTTTTGCTCCCCCTTCGTATCCCTTTGAGGTGATTCAATTGGACTTCATCCATATGGAGCGATGCAATAACCTGAAATACGTTTTAGTTGTGGTTTGTGCATTCTCCCGATGGATCGAGGCCTATCCCCTCAAAGACAATACTGCTTTGTCTACTGCGAAAATCCTACTGAAGGAATATTTTCCTCGGTATGGAATGCCTAGAGTCGTGTGGTCAGATAACGGAAGTGAGTTTGTTGGAAGTGTGATGAGGAGTGTGTGTAAGGGCCTTGGAATTATTCAGAAATTCCACAGCGCCAATCATCCTCAGTCAGCTGGATTGGTTGAAGGGTACAACGGCACCCTTAAACTAAAATTAGCGAAGATTCAGGCTACGACTGGTCTTTCATGGCCTGACGCTTTACCTTTAGCATTACTGTCAACTAGGGCGACTGTACACTCCCGAGTAGGGCTTAGTCCCTATGAAATAGTGTTCGGCCGTCCTGCGAATGTGTGGGGGGTTCCTAGGCCAGGAATGTTTTCTGATCTTGAGTACCCAATGTTGATTGATTATCTACATGACTTGACTGCTAAACTGAGGTTAATTCACCAACAGGTTTACGACGCATTGCCGACGCAGATGGAGGGTCCAGGCCACCAGCTCCAGCCCGGAGACTGGGTGGTGACAAGAAACTTTTCACGTAAAAATAACCTGGACCCGAGGTTTACCGGACCCTACCAAGTGCTCCTGGCCACGAGGACTGCCGTTCGTCTCGAGGGACGTAAGAATTGGGTGCATGCCACGCACACCAAAAGAGTCCCCATCCCTTTGCCAGCAGACCCGTGGGTAAGGAGAGGCATTGCGTCATCTGAAACAGAAACATTGCCGGCGTTTGTGCCTTTTAGCGACGCACAGCTTGTTGAAGAACCCTCAGCGCAGCAGAAAGACACTGTTGAACAATTAGCATCAAAAGACTCAAGACCAGAACACTCAACTGATCAGCAGGACGCTGTCTCTTCAACGGATTCTTTGTTTGACGAACAGACACGTCCTGGGAAAACCCGATACTTTTTGCGATCTCGCACTAAGGACAAATAAAAAGATCTTGCCTTGTTGTATTGACAACTGCATTATCCCGTTTTCCGTGGTCAGTTTTGAATTTTCGTATTACTGTAATTATTTTGTGCATATATTGAGCTTCATTCCTTGTATTTTTGCTTTTACAGCTGAGAGACTTTGTTTTTGCATACATACATATTGTGCATTGAAGGCCGTAGGGCCGCGCGCGTACTTCCTTCTGGACAGTAGGTCTTGACGCTAGGTTAAAGGCCGTCGGTTCCTGGGAACTCCTAGGGATTGACTATTGCTGCACAGAACGAAGTGCGTCAAGAAACGTTGCGGACGGTCGTAGGGAATGGCATTCTCGAAGCTGAATGATTTGGAGGGAGCTCAAGTCCACAGATTCAAGCTGCAGCAACTCAGTCGTACCAAATGTTTCATATTCCAACTGTTTGTATTATTCTTGACTGCTTCTGCATTATTGGCGGGTGGGGTGTATTACACAATGTCTTACTTCTTACCTGCTACACCTACTCCTACTCCTGACTCTAATCTTACCCCTACTGTTTCTCCTCATTCCTTTCATATGTTACCGGAACACGAGCAGGCTAGACGTGTAGAATTCTGCAACAATTCCTTTATTCAGCTCCTCCATCAGCATCAGTTAGTGGTTAACACTACCAATTGTTGGGTGTGTGGGTTGATGCCACATACTACGGATAAGGGAATTCCATATCTGGTGTTACCGTATAGTTCCCAAGGGTCAGCTCGAGCATTTCAAACAATGTTTCGAAGCGCACTAGGTTTCCACCCCATTCGAGAACCACGTTCCCCCTACTCTGGTCCTACCTCGTATCAAAAACCTTTGTCGATAGCAATAGAGGATTTAGATAGTGATATCTATGATCCCTCGCTTATTCCCGAAGAAGAGGTACAAGCCTATAGAGTCCTAAGTAGAGGTGAATATAGTGCGTTCACTAGCGAAAAGCAGCTTAAAAGCTCGCCTCCGATATGGGTCATACCCCACACTGGTAATTTTTGTCTTATGGGTCGTGGCCGAAGATCGCAAGCCCGACTTGGAGCAAGTGCTTGCACTGAAAATTACATTCTGCTGATGTTCTCGTCCCCTGTGTTTCTGGCTGCCAAGGGTACATACTTTATCTGCTATGATCGTGCATACACATGGTTGCCCGCTGACTTCATGGGCTCATGTTTCATTGCAAATCTGTTGCCTCCGACGTTTACTGTAGATGCCGATTATCATAAGACTAGAGTTATACGAGGCGTAATTAGCGAAGAGGATACTGCCGGTCAAGAGGCAGGAGACTTTTTCAAGGGTTTCCTCCCGTTTTGGGGACCTATGGTCAATAGTAGGAACCTGAGACAGTTGACTCGAGTGGTAGAATCGACAGCTAATATTACTGCCAGTGCCCTTGGTAATATCACCACAGAACTTCAGGCGGAGAGACTTATGACGTTACAAAACCGTATGGTTTTAGATGTCATCTTAGCAGATCGAGGTGGGGTATGTAAGGTGATCCATTCGAGCTGCTGCATTTTCATTCCAGATAATGCTCCTACTGTCTATCAAGCCATCTCGAGGTTGCATAAGATCTCCGAATCCATACACGTGGATGTAGGGGATTGGACGCTACTTGGATGGTTTTGGGGCTTGATGTCGACTTGGGGTTGGAAGATTCTGATGATCATTGGAGTCGTTGTAGTGTTCCTGTTCACGTGTTGCCTTTGTGTGCAGTGTGGTCCTGCCTTATGTGGCCTCTGTGCTACAACGTGTATGAGACAACCACCTGTTACCAAGGGGACTCGGTTGGACAGAGCTATGCTGCAGCAGCATCTCGATGGTCTGATGAATATTGAATATGATTCCGACTAGTGCTTGCCTACATGAGGGCAAAAGGAGCGTCTGAGGTTCCGTGACAATTGTAAGTGGTTTTTTTGACTCGCACGAATATGGTCGAGTCTGGTATCTATGAACCGCAAATGACGAGTTTAGTAAGTGTGCGCAGTTTCGCTGTGCTAACTTAACCCGTTCGTTTGTTATGTGGGTTTTTCACCTGTACCCACGGGTTCCATCTTAGATACGGCATCCATTTTGTCTCTTGCCCTCAAGTAGCCAGCGAACGGACGTTGTCCGCTTCGCGACCCTGGGACTCCCAAGATATCTGCGGAAGACACATGTTCTTTGTGAATGTCTTTATGACGAGGGGGTTGCTACTGTAAGGCAGATGGCGCCGCTCGAGGCTCATCTTGCCGCACAGACTTATTGTCTCAGCCGTGCATCTCATTAGGCACGTCCCTTTGATGCCTGTATCTCGTGTTTCCCGATACCTCTCCTTTTACACCCTTTTCGATCTCCCCACTGTCTCTGTCTTCCTCTACACCTGTCCTTGTTCCTATTTCGATCTGTTTTACTGCTGATTGGAATTCGCTAATGGTGGGAAGATGGTTTTTACAGTTGGGAACCGCCAAATGTTTCCGCACTTACGTTCCGGATCTCATGTGTTTCAAAGTGACCAAAGCGACCCCTCTGGGGGATAATGATGGGAACCGGGTTGTAAACTTTTGTGTTCAATGTTATCCTATGGGTAAAAACTGTATAAAAGGAGCGATCCACAGAACCAATTTGAAGCAGTCTCCCCAAGTTGCACGTGGTGTACTTGTCGTGATCTCTGTGTTCCCTGCAGCAAATAAACCTTGAATCTTTGACGTCGAAGGAAGTGTCCCGTGTCTCTGTGATTCGTACGCCGGAGCAGGTTACCCACGAAGGTTTCAGGTGTTGTGCCCTGGCACCGCTGGGTCTTAAAGAACCCAGTCCTTCAGTGTGGTATACATTGTTATGTTTTACTTTGATTTCCTTTCTATGTTGTAGTCCATCCAGAGAAAATATAACTTATTGTATAGCCAGTACTTTTCAACCCTACTGTCAAACATCTTACTATAGTACTTCAAATTATAAATATTATTTTTGTTGTGGACCGTTACCCCCCCAAAAAAAACAAGTATATAGTTTTTTAATTACCTTTTATTAAAACAACAATAACTGTAAACGTAAATTAAAGATAACATAATAAACAACTAGAAAAATAACTTTAATAAAACAGTATTATAAACAAATTGTGATGTGGACTCCAATAAAAAATTGGGTAGGTAATCTGCAAAACAAAAAAGAAAAAAAGAGTTTAAAGTTATGTAGATGTGACTAAATAAGGTGAAGCATTACAAGTGAAGGTAACACTACGATTTTACGTGTGCAATGTGCCTAGTATATTTGACTTCTGTTATAGTCCCGCATTCAAGTGGTGTTTATATGGAAGCCCTATTGCGTTATTGACACAAAAGTGGCACAATGGGATTGTAAATACGCCGATTTATTTCTAATGCATTGCAATGGAGGCATTGCATATCTAGGCCGCTGTGCTTACATTGTATAAACACTGCGGCCACCGGAGTTCAAAACTTCAATTCAACTCTGATTCTACATGTCAAAGTAGACAGCAGTGTTTATAAGTTTAAAAGAGAAAGAGAAATGATGTCACAGAGAGTGAGAGAGAGAAAGAGAGAGAAAACAACATTAAAACTGTCTCGCAGAGTCTGGAGTTGAGATTTTTTCTTGAAAAGTCAGACGCAGATTTACAAGTTCCTTGTGCCACTTTTCCCATGTTAAAAGTGACACAAAAGTGGCGTAATAAGCTTGTAGATCTGTTTCTCAGACTGTTGTAACCTATCTGTTATCACTGCTCTGAGGTAATTATACATTTCTACACAGTCAAGCTGCTGCACACTACCGACTCTCTCCTTTCACAAATTTTTTGTTGTTGTTTTGGAAACAAAATTATTTGCTCACCTGGTGGTATTGGCGTGATTGAAAGAGGGTGCTCTACGTGTCGAAGAAGCCTTTAGTGTAACCAAGAGAGTTTACCACTTCAACTCAGTTAAGGTTTTATACAGCAGACTGGAGATAGCAGCGTCCAAAACTTAAAAGAAGAAAGAGAAACGATGTGAGAGAGTAAGAAAGAGAAAGAGAGAAAAAAGGACATTAAAACATGGGAGAGACACATAGGACGGTGGGGTGGGGGTGCCTGAAGCCAGAGGCACCACCACAGTCAAAAATATGAGGGGGGGCTAGAATTTTTTTTTCGGGTGGGCGTTGACTTCAAGCAAAAAGAAGAGTGGAGCTGCAGGGGCTGTAAGCGGGTTGACATCAAAGCCTCATTAACAAGCAAAATGTCTTTAAAAGACCTGTGAAGTACTTGGGTGCGACTGTGTGTGGGCCCAGGAAGCTCTCTCATCCTAGCTGAAGTCCCGTTATCCCAATGTGTGTTTTGCGCGACTGCTGCATACTACACATTTTCTCCTTTCACAGATAACTTGTCGTTCTTTTGGAAACAAGCTTCCTTGCTCACCTTGTGCCATTGCCGTCGTCCTTGTTACATAATCCATCCTGAAGGTCTACATCTAAAAGATATTAAAAGAAAGATGTTATGATTGGTAATTGTTACTATATTAATTTTGAGTTAGATAACATCGCACTTTTATACACGTTCCTTCTCACATTTCTACGAACTGTTTGTATTGGTCATATTCCGGACATTTAAGTGATTATAAAAAACGTTCCTGCTAATGGGAAAAAAATGTATACATGTAAATTAATACACTATATAGAAGTGCGTTCTGCTGAAATACTAAGTCGCGTTTTTGTATCTAGTCCGCTACAACCCTTTGATTCCTTGCCATGCGTACTCAAGCCTCACTGCTCACCTTTTCGTGGAAAAGACACCTTCTTCATGATGTAGTTCCGGACTCCAACAAAGAAGTGTCATATATGGTGATGAGTCTTGATAACTCTATGGCTAACGACATACTCCTGCTCCCATCATCATCATCGCAGGTTCTTCACCCGCTCAGTGCTTCGGGCACCACTAACTCAGAGACCAAAGAGGCCACGCATGTAGTAGTAGGCCCCTTGTTCGGTACTTTGGGAACAACTATAAAATGGCGTACAACAAGTGCGCTCCGTCTTTTTTATACATAGGGTCACGTGTGTAGTGACGAATGCGCTGGATGGGTTTGCTGTGGTTGTATACCAGCCATGAGGGAGTGTGTGTGTCGATCTGACAACTAGACCTGCAACTAAGAAATCACTACAATGGAAATCTGAGCCTTGTACTGTTGTTGTGTTTTCCTGGTAGCGTAAGCACAGTAGGCTGTACTAACGTATTCAGTCTCGATTAATTTACCACCTCCCCCAGGGGCTTTTGAATGTTGGGAGAGGGGTCAATAATTGTGCGGAGTTTTCTCCTTTAGCGTGCAGTACTATAATGTTTTATAAAATGTATAACTCTTCAAAACATCTTTGCTCTTACGACGTACTGCCGCAATTTCCGTAAATGCTTTTAAAAGTTATATACGCTTATTTAAAGTTTTAAAAAAACTATTTTCATGATTAACCCAGATAATGTCTTCCCTTAATATGTACATTAAATACATAAATATGCGTTTTTGAACAATTAGAAATGTTTGCACCGTACGGGCGCCGTACATGACGTCACGCAGAATTTAAAAAAAAGAATTTCAAACGCGGGGTACGCGTTTTGGGCGAAAAAGAACAAAAAAGGCGACGCCCGCTTTATTGTTAATTAGCCTCTGGGGGGGGCCAAATCCTGGGGCAATTTTTTTCCATAATGGGGGGCCTAGAGGGTTCCCCCTGTGCGGGTATTGCTACACCTGGGTCTTTAACTATATGTATGCGGGGGGCTCATGGCCCCCCGGAGTTCCAGGGCCCGCCTCCCCCCTCTGGGGCCTCTTTTTAATAAAAAAAAACTGTGCAAGGGGGTTGTAAATGTGGTATTTTACTTTTGTTTCTGTCTTGTAGAGGATCCAGGGTAAATATAACATTTTTTTGTACAGCCATTACCTTTCTGCCTGTTACCATAGTAACAGTTCATGAATCACTTGGGTGAGTACAGAGGTTAGAAGTTCACCACAATAGGTTGCTAATTGAAATAGTTACTGTGCTGGAGATTTATATATTTTTTTTTCATTGGAACCGTTAGTCGTAGAAGAAGTCAGTGGAAAAGTTTTTCAAGCGATTCCTTCCTGTTCGGGGAGTATTAGGGTAACGTGCTCCAAGCGGGACTTTACAAAGCTTAATACTCATTGGCTGTGAAGTATTAAAAGTAGAAGTTTTGGCAGTCGTTCTATGCTCGTCTGTGGAACAACATGGACATTTTATTGGCTAAAGTGTTCCGAGCACAAGTTTGCTCCTTATTGGGTGGGAACAGTTCACTGTTGTCAGTGATATTGTGATGCATTTTCCAAAAGAGTATGGGGAAAGAAAGTAGTAGAAGGCAGGTTAGGAACACTATTAACTCTGTACAGTGCCCATAATGTGGTGGAGAGGGATTATGAGTGAAACAATTTTTTCTATGTTTCAAGGGCTATTTATATAATTGCCGTTTGGTGTATAAATCACAGTGGAAAAATGACAGTGTCTTGCGCAGTTTTTAAAAAAAAGTTTGTAGGTAACAAACTTCTTAGGAGTACTATTTACTTATAATGTGGTGTTTACTTTCCTGATGGGGAGGTGTGGTTGCGCAGCAAAAAAATCAGTCTAGGTTTGAAACATTTTTTATTAAGCAAATACAAATAAACTTTCTTCGGAAACTGTCGCTGTATATATGAAAGGGGTGACAATTAAAAATGGAATTTCATAAAATATCAGTTAAGCGTGGCTAGATACTTCTTTTTTGTGCTACAGTTTGTAAAATTGTTGCCCCACATTCTTGATGATGTAAGAGTGCATCAGTTACTTTTAGATAAAGTAGAATAGAAGTGCTACAACAAACACTCCTGCACTACATTATCTCAGATCAAGAGAACAAGTAGAAAAACTGTTAAATACAAATGGTTTCATATTACTTAGAAATGAATGCATTATTATTTTTCAAATTTGTATTCTGTACAGTTCTGGAACGTGCTGTTGTAGTGCTTAGAGGTTGCAGACTGTTCCGCTAATAAATCACATACTCACTAAAGAATATATAGGATGGTACTGTTATAATATAAAGTACAGGTCCTATATATTCTTTAGGGAGAAAGTGAATAGGAACCTCAAATAAGAATAGAAATTAGAAAATAACATTCAGAAATGTAGGGTTCATTAAATATGTAAAGTAACAAAGTATGCATATTAGCTATAATTTTTTGAAAAGCTGTTTCGTAAAACATGTTTCTTGAAAAAAATATCTGAACAAGTACTTTTTAATATTCCAAAGTTATATTATAGATGGCGCTGAAAAATCTCCCATTCCTCTTCTTTAGCAATAGGACAATCTATTATAATATAACGATTGATACCATTGTTACAATAAAAAGAAAAGGAAAATAAAGTTTTGTATTTAACAGAACATCCATAATGAAATACTTTCGAGCGGTAATTGTTTACTGAACTTCTTTTCTCCGGGAGGTGAAAATGTTTGATCTTCGTGGTGACGGGTCATAAACTCCTCTGAGATCATGACGGTGACAATAATAATATGTATATATTCTGACACCACATGATCACAAGGGGAAAATAGACTGAAAACCGCAGGGCGGTATCATTGCTTACTTATCGTTGCTCTTTGTGACGACGGATCGTGAAGTCCACTAAGATCACCAAGACTGTTAATGTTATAATATACATATTAACAGTATGTGATCTCTAAGGGAAAACACAATACCAAGTGGAAGATGGTGACGTTGATTGTAATTGTTTAGGGTTTGCGTCGACCGGTCACCAACACCTCTCAAGCTAAGTACAGTGTCAATATTATAATATAAAAACTCACTATATATAAGGTGAAAGGAGCCAGAAAAGGAGCAATGTTTGTTATAATCTATCTGTTTCTAAAAACAAGCTGCTGACGTTACAGAGAAAAAGCAAAAAACATGCAATAAATTTTTTTGGGTACGTATAAATGTTTAAATATTGATAAATAGTCACAAATTATACTATGACTATGCCATATTGAAACAACTTACAACTCCGGAACATGTTTGTTGACGCACAAAGAGAATCCGATGTTAGAAAATGGAACCTGCAACACTCGCGAAAATGTATCTAATTGCACAGTAGGTGTGGTTTATATAGTTTTTGGTTATGTAGTAGTCTACAGAAGGAAACTGTGGGTCCGCTTATTTAGATGGTACATTTTGCAGTTTACCCGTGCTCACGTTTTAACTGTTTTTCTTCTGCACATGTTCAGAAAAGTTACAAACTGTGAAGCTGTAAAGGTTTCGATTTCGATCGTAATACGTATAAGGTATTATTATCTACATACGTTGGAGAGTTTACAAAGTGTTACTCGGTAAAATGTGTTCTTTGTATTTTCATGATTAAAAACATGTAAATAGAAGACATAAAAAAAATATCGTTATCATTAGAAGAAAAAAAAAGGATTAATATTTGTTATTATTATGCTTCTTAATTTAAAAAATGCTAGCATTTGTAAATGGTAAACCTACCCTCGGAAAGGTGTGCTGGCGCTTCGGGCGTTGGAAAGATTAATGAATAATAATTGACTTTTTCTATGCACCTGCAAACTTTGCTTTTAAACTTTCAATTGCCCAGTCTGTATCTTTACACTTCCTCCAAACATTCTGCTACTGCTATTTTAGTATTGTAGTGAGCCATACAGAAGTATGTGTTTATCTATACACTGTTTTAAAACTGAAGCAGTTATACATTCAGCTCGACACTCTCCTTGGACAACTGTAATCATCCAGTCAGTATCCAAGTAGTCATGGAGCAAAGTAGGCATTAGGCCATGGACTGTTTTAAACTCCTATAGACTATGCTTGCAGTGTTCTATGCACCTGCAAACTTTCCCTTTATATGTTCAATTCCCCAGTCTCTATCCTTACACTTCCAGCAAACACTCTGTCACTCCTGTTATAGTTTTGTAGTGACTCATTATTCAGTGTGCACTACTCTGTTCATTATATTAAAACACTAATGGGTAGATTTACAATAACTGCCATAGCCCCAGGGGTATGCCAGTTATTGTGCACTGTTACATCATCACTATACATGTGCCGTATTTAGAATGTGGTGCACTATGGGGCAAAAATGGTACGGATATGTGATGTATCTGTGCCGTGAAGGCGGCGCATTGCTGAAGTTGCGTTGCAAGTGCAATGCATTTCTAGCAATGCTCGGGTGCTCTATGCTCACAATGCTGAGTCAATACTTTCACCTGCTTCGAGCAAGTGCAGGGTTTTGGCGCAGCATGAGTTCAAAAGTGACAAAGGGAAATCTTGTATATTTTACTCAGCCACTTTTAAAAGGTGTTCCTGCACCGGAACGCTCCTCCATCCCCCCGCTTCAAATCATTATAGACTATGCATTCACTGTTGTATACAGCAGCAAACTTGCTTTTTATATCTTCAATTACCTAGTGTGTATCGTTACACTTTCAACAAACACTGTTACACTGCTGTTTCAGTATTTTAGTGAACCATACAGCAGTATATGCTTATCTATACACTGTTGTAAAAGTAAAGCTGCTATACATTCAGCCACACACTCTCCTTGCAGAATTGTAATCATTCAGCCAGTATCCAAGTACTCATGGTGGAAAGTGTGCCTTAGGGCATTGACTGCTTCAAACACCTATAGACTATGCATGCAGTGTTCTATGCACAGGCAAACTTGTCTTTTATACCTTGAATTTCCCAGTCTGTATCTTTACACTTTCACCAAACACTCTCACACTACTGCTTCAATATTGTAGGGAGCCATTCAGCAGTGTGAGTTTATCTATATACTGTGGCAAAACTAAGGCTATTATAAATTGAATCAGGCTCTTTCCTTGCAGAACTGTAATCATCCACTCACTACTTAAGTACTCATGCATTAAAATAGGCCATAGGCCATAGACTGCTTCAAATCCCTATAGACTATGCATGCAGTCTTCTATGTACTTGCAGACTTGTCTTTTATACCTTCAATTCCCCAGTTTGTATCCTTACACTTCCACCAAACATTCTGTCACTGCTGTTTTAGTTTTGTAGTGCCTCATTCATCGATATGTAGTAATCCATTCACTACATGAAAACACTAATGGGCACATATACAATAACCGGCATATCCCCAGGAATATGTCAGTTATTGTGTACTGTGACACCACCACCATGGATGCGCCGTATGCGCCGTATTTACAATGTGGTGCACCATGGGACAAAAACGGCACAGATATGTGATGTATCTGTGCTGTAAAGGTGGTGCATTGTTTGAGTTATGTCGCAAGTGCAACGCATCACCAGCAATGCTCTGGGGGCCCTATGCTCAGAATGCTGTGTCAATCCTTACACCTGCTTCAAGCTAGTGCAGGGTTTTAACACAGCATGAGCCCAAAAGTGACAAAGTGAAATCTTGTAGATTTCACTCAGCCACTTTTAGACTTTTAGGAAGTGTTTCTGCACTGGAACGCCCCCCCCCCCATGTTGGAATGTTCCCTTCTGTTACAGGGATTTACAATGTGACGCACCTCCCAGATACGTCACATTCTAAATACCACACACCATGGCGCATCTTTTGAACCACTGCTGCATCAGAAAAGTGATGCAACGGCGCTGTAAAAGAGGCACAAGGGGGTTGTAAATCTGCCCCAAACAAACACTTACAAATTCACCCAGACAGTTTCACTAGCAGTGCATTCTTTTTGAATTTACTTTTGTTATTATTTTACATTAAAAATATGAAATGTAACTTCAAAAATAAAATAAATATAAGTAGTTATAACAAAAATGTAGGAAATTACTATAAAAAGAAAGAAATATAATAATTAATACATTTTAAAATTATCATTTACAAAACCTTTCAAATTCACTGAAAAAACCATAGGTTTCAGCAACGTTATAGTTAGGAATTAGCATTGAAAAAACCTTGGAAATTCACTGAAAAAAACATAGGTTTCAGCCACGTTATAGTTAGGAATTAGCATTTAAAAAACCTTAGAAATTCAATGAAAAAACCATATGTTTCATACATGTTATAGTTAGCTGGATATTTCACTCATACAAAACCATTGAAATTCCCCTGTTATAGTTAGTTCAGCTAACTATAACTCGCGTGCCCGCAATGCACTGCTGATGACGTCACATACTACATCACACATGACAGGTCAGTGACATCACTCATGACATCACTCATGACATCTCAAATGACATCATTGATGACAACACTGATGACATCATCCTTGTGAAAGAGTGGCCCACCTCCTCTTACCCCAATACAACCTTTGTTACACACATTGAAAAATAGAAACTACAATTTTCAAAACAATGGAGATATCAATACTAGTTAGAACAACCTATTCATTAATTCCAAAATCTACATACACATCCACTAATTCACCAACAGTTCCATATAGTCACTCATACATGTACTCACTCATTATATGTACTCATACACCTATACATCCTGTTACACACCTACACTCATACATAGAGTTACTCACAAACATACTGACACATGCAAACAAACTTTCAAACATCCATTTGCCTGCATATATAGCTATATACACACCACTACACTTATTTGTACAGAAATGTACACATACCTACTCTCTTACGGAATCACTTATAGAAACACATACTTAGTTATACAGGAACTCTTCCAATTTCTCACTCTCATATATACTCACTTATATACACCAATACTCACATATAGTAGTTTAAAACATACGTACTTAGTCATAAAGACAGAATTGAGACAGTCATTCACTCACTAACACACCTATACACACACTCATCCACCCATACAGTCCTGCACATATGCTGTCTCCAAAACACATACAAACAGTGAGTCATTCATTCATACATCTATGCGCTAAGTAATATCCCCCACTGAACCATATAGACACTCAGACACTCATACTGATACTCAAAAAAAAACGAATAAACTATATAGACACTCATGTAGCTACTCACCAACACATGCAGCAACTTATTCAAAATATGTGTGAGACTGATACAGATATATAAATATTTAAACATTACTCACTAACCCATGTATTCACTAAGATACAATTAATCAGTCAGTTATACAATTAATTTTACAAAAAAATCATCCATTTAGACAATTATAAACCCATTTATTCTTCCATCGACCTTGAGATATACATATATAAAACATATTTAAATTTCAGAAAAACACACATTTACTGATAATCGATAATAAACTTTATTGTTTAGATAATTTAAACCATAACAAAACAAAGATGGAAGAGAATTTAGCATTACAATAAAATCAGTAAAATTTCTACATAGAACAGTTAAAAGTGCAAAATTTAAGATGATACTGGTAGGAGCTTTATCCAATTGGTCGTGGTTAACATAGTGACCAATACTGAGTATCTTCTTTTAAAATATCAAGAGCTTTCAGCCGCTTTTCAAAGGCTATCAAGAATTTTATAAATTTGCAATTAATTATTGGGTCTGTTGAGTCTAAGGCACCAATGATGGCAGATCTGCAGGTGCGTAGACCTTTGGCCTTAAAAATGTTCTTTAGAAAGAGTGTTCACTCCTGGGTCAGTGTTTTGCAGTGGCATATAATATGGATTATATCTTCTTTTGTAGTGCCACATAGTCGGCAGTTGTTTGCTTCTGAGCGCTTCCAGACAGGTTCGTCAGCCAGAGTTGGTAATTTGCCAAATCTCACTGCCATCAGCCTTTTTTTTTAAAACACGGAGTATGTTGATGCCAGGTAGGTAGCCAGGATGAGATTGTTGTAGCTGTTAATCACGGTCCATGAGTGGGAGCGGGCGGAAAAGATGGCTTCATCCGTAATTAATGAATGAAATTTGGCCGCTTTTTTTAGAACCTGTTTAAAGGACGTGAATGGTAGGTTTTTTTCCCACAAGGTTACCGTGCATGTTTGCTCCAGCGCGTCTGTCAGATATTTGTTTGCGGCAGAATTTTGTTGATTTTCTAATTCCTTCCATAGCAAGCTGTCCAAGGTGTTATTCGTTGATTTCGATTTGATTCTATACCATACTGTAATGCTTGTATAGAGTCTTCCCAGTGTCTCGTTCATCAGGCCAAATTCCAAATGCGTCTGGGCAGGAGAAGCTGAGCGAGGGAGTTGCAAGACCTTCTTGTAGATTTTTGCAGTAAGGCTGTTTAAGGTAATGTCATCCTTGCCCTGCATGGCTATGCTTGCATAGGATAGTGTTGGAAGAACTTTGGTTGCCATCACTGTTAGTAGAGGTTTCAGCGAGGGGCCTTGCAACTTTTTTGCCAGTGCGCTAAGTGCGAATGTTAGTACTCCGGCTCTCTGCTTCATATATTTTTTTGGGGCGTTCAGAGTGAGCTTGTCATCGAGGTAGTATCCTAAGTATTTGTAGTTTGTTACTCTTTCAAGTGATTTTCCCTCAAATGATATGTTAAGTTGCACTGTACGTCGGTTTGTTATCAACATAGTTTTTGTCTTGGATAAATTCAGAGTAAGGTTATTAGCCGTCAAGAATTGTGATGTTTCAGCCAGTAGTCTGGATAGGCCCACTTTAGTTAGGCTCATAAGAACAATGTCATCAGCGTAAGCCAAATGGGTAAGATGAAAATTACCAAGTTTCGGTGCGTGCGCATTACAGATGTTTAAATTTCCCGAGAGGTCTGATATGAATAGATTAAAAAGCTGTGGTGCTAAAACGCAGCCCTGTTTTAAACCGATCGATGTATATACTTTTCTTGATAGATGTGATCTGTCCCCTAACTTGATTTGTGTCCAAGTATCTGTATAGAATAGAAGTAGCCCCCTCAGTATTTTCTCGGGAATGGCCCAGGCTTTCAGCTTAGCCCACAATAGCTTGCGGTCAACGCTATCGAAGGCGGCCTTCAGGTCGATAAAACAGAGGTTCAGGTCCTGCTTAGATCGCTGGCATTTTTCGGCTATCATTGTTATTGTTAGTATGTTAGACGTAGTTCCGATGCCGACTCTAAAGCCGGTTTGATTTATTGAAATTATTGCTTTATCGTCTGCCCAATTTACCAGGTCTTTTAAAAGGAGAGAGGCAAAGTATTTAGCTTCAATGTCCTGGAGTGTTATTAGGCGGTAGTTTAGAGGGTTTGCTCTGTCTCCTCCTTTGTGTATTGGGGTGATGATAGAGCCTTTCCAGCTTTCTGGGATGCGATTATATCTTTGAACGTCTGTAAAAAGCTCTTCGAGATGTTGTGCCCAAACGTCTGGTGCATCCTTAAAGGCAATTTGTGGGATGCCATTCGGGCCCGGCGCACCATTTCTTTTTCCCTTTCTGATGATGGAGATAATCTCGTCAACCGTGTACCAGCCATCTGTGGCTTCAGTACTCGTATATGTGCTTTGTGCCGTTGTCGTGCGTTTAGTGTGATGATGTTCTTCACAACTGTTTAAATGTGATTCCGCAGGTCCCAATATCAGTTCTGGCGCTTTCCATTGGTGTTCTTCAAATATTGTCGACAGGAAAGTTGACCATACCGTTTCTTGAATGTTTGAGGACAGAACATTTCGTGGCCTTGTCAGCTGGTTTATTATGGTCCAAAATTTGTTCGAGTCACACATTTACTGGATGATGTCATCAGTGATGTCATTTGAGATGTCATCAGTGATGTCATGAGTGATGTCACTGACCATGTCATGAGTGATGTAGTATGTGACGTCATCAGCAGTGCATTGCGGGCGCGCGAGTTATAGTTAGCTGAACTAACTATAACGGGGGAATTTGAATGGTTTTGTATGAGTGAAATGTCCAGCTAACTATAAGATGTGTGAAACCTATGTTTTTTCAGTGAATATATATATATATACTTTGGCAGAAGAAAGAATATATCGCTGAGGCCATGAGGCAATTAGATAATGTTGATTGCTATGTTAGATCCCATGGTACGGAATACAAAAGAGCAAAGGACGTTTTAAAAAAACGACTTGCAACATTCAAAAGGGAAGGTTTAATATCACCAACGGAATTCTTTTTTTTCACATTCAGAAAACCCTGTGATCCCTAGTTTGTATTTAATACCAAAAATACATAAGATGCAAACACCAACCCCAGGCCGACCGATTATCTCTGCAATAAACGACTATATGTCACTGACCATGTCATGAATGATGTAATATGTGACATCATCACCAGTGGATTGCTGGTGTGAGAGTTACAGTTAGTAAAACTAGCTATACGGAGGAATTTCAATGGTTTTGTATGAGTGAAATGCCCAGCTAACTATTACACCCCTGAAACCTATGTTTTTTTCAGTGATTTTCTAAGGTTTTTTAAATGATAATTCCTAATTATAACCAGTCTGAAACCTATGGTTTTGTCAGTGAATTTCAAAGGTATTTTTAAATGACAATTCCTTATTATAATGTTGACCACTTCTCCATATCTTCAACAAGAAACCAAATCTGCAATGCTACTTAAAAAAACAGGCAATAGTTCCACTTACCACTAACAAATAAACATCAACATTTAACTAGTGTAGGGACGTCAACTATGTACTGCGTGAATTACATCCAACTCACACCCATATTTAAAGTGCAATATGTGTAGGCTTGCCTGTTTTCAGTTTCTATTTTTGGTAAATTCTGGTGGAGTTTTTTCAGTGATTTCAATACCTTAAAAAACAGTTGTTATCAGTGGGTAAACTTTTGCATGTTTTTCCGGTGTTTATGGAATGTTTTCCTTTTATTATTGCTTGCTTTCTGCACTGATAGAACATGGTATAAGACAGTGTACGTATAGTGTATATGAGATCCAAGTAGATTTTTGCAAATTAAACTTATTGTAGTTCACCATACAATACTTCTTCAGTGAGTCTTTGGTCATGTGTGCTCGCTCTTTCCTTCCCTTGTAAACCTCTGTGAAAAGGCCCTCTCCACATTGGCACTTGAGAAGGGCAACGCCAAAACAACCAGTACACAATTTGTTAACTCTGGCCACTGACATAGCTTTCCATGCTAATACTGGTGCACTTCTCATGGCAGGTTCTGCAACATTTGCCTTGAGCTGGGTACTTATGCCCTCAGAGTTATTGAAGGGGTCAAAAATGAAGCAGCACTTTTGAAACTATGGAGAAAATTCCCATTTACTGAAGGGATCTAAAACTTGTAAAGAGTGCCACAGTGAGATTTCATTGACTTCAAATGCAATTGGTGGTGACTGGTCATTTCTATGCATCATTGCAAGCCATTTCTCATACATTGTAAAATAAACGTTCCTGAATTGCTCTTCAACATTGCTTTACTTACCAAGTGGCAAGCACTCTAACATGGAACATGTTGCAGTGCCAAAGTCACTAAAGGTGTTGCCCAGCCTACTCTCAAGGAGATGTTTCACATCTACACCAATTATGCTGAACACTTGGCAGACAAGGGTTTTTTCAGACGCTAGGGGGCATATTAGCAAGAACCTCTTTATCGCTGTTTTAGCGGCAGGATACTGCAGCTAAAACGGCGATAATGGGCGTGCTAATATGCATTTTAGAATTCAAATAGAAGCCCAGGTTAGATGTCCTGCACATCTAACCTGGGCTTCTATTGGAATTCTATAACGCATACTAGCAACCCCTTTATCGCTATTTTAGCATCAGTTTCCTGCCGCTAAAACGGCAATAATTTTAACGAGGTTCTTGCTAATATGCCCCTAGTTTTTTTATAATGTCCTCTACAGCAGTTATGTTTTCGTGCAAAAATCTAATAATGCAGTAGAGTGTACTTTTTTTTACATCACTATCAATATGCGACCAAAGATCCTCACATTTCTTGCCTTTGGCATCATCACTCAGCAAAAATTCTGTAAACGGTTGCCACATGGATAATATAGCATTCATAGCCCCTTGTACTGAGAACAATCAGCTAAAGGACACTGTTGGGATGACTCTTTCTTTGATGTCACACAAATCAAACAATTATAAATATTTGCGTTTTAGTTCCTGTGCATAAGAAAACAGTGTACTAGAGAATGGACTAAAAAGTAAACAGCATCCCTCATTAATTCTGAAGAATGTAAACATGCTTTCAGCATACCATCTAACAAGTGGCAAGGATCTCCTACAGGGAATCAGTTCAGCTTGGGTATCAATTTTGACAGGTCATCACACAACTTTTTCATATACTTAGTTGAATCACTGCAAATACAAACAATATCACTCCAATCTTTGTTGGAAAGAATCTTTTTTGCAGAGCATTCCAAGTGGCACTGCATTCCATGTTTTCCAAAAGTCTGATGTCATGTTTTCACCACTATCCCAGATGCTTGGTGATAACTCTCTTTATACATATATTTGTCACTATACCTTGCATTGAATATTTAAAGCCTGAGGTGTTGGCAATTCACCAACTATCACTACTGAGCCACTAGAAACTGTGGGCTGATGTATTAAGGGTTTTTACCCATTCTCTGTGGGTAAATGTGATGACACATATTATGAAAGATTCTTATGAAACCAGCCATTTTACCTATCAGTGAAAGAAACAAAAGCAGCCAAAATATCAAATATGATTTTGATATTTCCTGATGCTCATTAGTTTATAAAATAATTAAACGAGACCTAAAACATGCTTCTAAACCCTGCATCTTTAAACTAAAGAACACAAAAACTGAAAAAAGCTATAGTAAGAAGAAATAATATTTTAGTGGCATCCCTAAACATCAAAATTCAAGCAGAATAATGTTAGCCCAGTCTTTCTTACTGCTACCTTGTATAACAAAGTTACATTGTATTGGTCCCTGCTGGAAGAAAAAAAATGACTCTTTCACTCTCTTTTTCCTTTCATTGAATGGCATTTAGTTTGTGGTTGTGCAGGTGTTTTTTCAGTGTGTATATGTTTTCACTGGTGAGGGCTATTTCTCTTTCAGTGGTGTTTTATCAGTTATTATAGGTTTAAACGTAAAACCCACAGCCTAAATATGTGATAGAGGTACTAATGAAACACTTCCGACACCCAACACAATTCTGACCCCTCCCCCTCTACTACCTCAGAGGCAGTGCAAAACAGGATAACAGACCTTCCCAAAATAATATATCCCCTCAACAGCACACTAGCTCAATGTTCAGAGATGTGGCATCCAAGAATATATTAGGGAAAGAACTCGCACATCAACAATAATGTACACAACGCCAAGACTACCGGTGAAATGCTATACACACCAAAAACTTTTCCATGTGTAGATATACCATTGATACGTGTAGTGTACTGCATAGTGGACGCAACCATATTATCTCAGACACTGGGGAATATTTCGGTCATGTATCTGTGTTCCCCCATCCTTTGAAGCAGAAGCGGAGTGGGCTGGTCCAACGTACGCAATGTCAGTGTAAGACTATAAATAATTAGGCTACGCCTTGGGCGTGGTACACTTCTGCAAAGAGAAGAGACTCCACCGCATAGAAGGTCCTTACCCTGCCACGTGGTTGCCGCCATGAGCACGTCCCTCCTCGATACAGGTCGATTATGAACTCAGCGCCACAGCACTGCAGACTTATGTCTGTATCAACTACTGCCTTCGATCTCCACTGCGGACATCAGGGTTCACAACTTAAATTCAGCTTTGGATCTACACTACAGACAGCATTGAAGTTAGCCTTGATTTATGTAAGGCAGAGACAATTGTAATCTATATCCTCAGACTTTGTTAAATTAAGTGACAAAAATTCTTCGTCGATATCTGTGGTCAATACTGCCTTCGATCTACAGTGCGGTCAGTAGAGTTTACAACTTGATACAAGTTTCGGATAAGCACTACAGACAACATTGAATTCAGTCTCAATTTATTTAAGGTACAGACAATTATTCTATGTTCTCAGATTTTATTAAAGTATGTGACAAAAAAGCATTGATAGTTGTCTGTGTCAACTACAGCCTTCGATCTACACTGCGGACAGCAGAGTTCACAACTTGAATTCAGCTTTGCATCTACACTGCGGACAGCATTGAAGTTAAACTTGATTTATGTGAGGCAGAGACAATTTTGTTAAATGATGCAACAAAAAACATTTCTCAAGGTCTGTACTGAGTACTGCTTTTAAATGTACACTACGATCAGCAGAGTTCACCACTTGATACCAGAAGTGGATCAGCACTTCAGACAACATTGAATTAATTCTCGATTTATTTAAGGCAGAGACAACTGTACTGTATCCTCAGATTTTGCTAAAGTATGTGACAAGAAAAGCATTCCTTGATGTCTATATCAACTACTGCCTTCGATCTACACTGCGACCAGCAGGGTTCACAACTTGAATGCAGATTTGCATCTACACTACAGACAGCATTGAAGTTAGCCTTGATTTATGTAAGGCAGAGACAATTTTGTTATATGATGCACCAATAAACATTCCTCAATATCTGTTCTGAGTACTGCTTTCAAATGTACACTGCAATGAACAGAGTTCACCACTTGATACTAGGAGCTCATCAGCACTACAAACAACATTGAATTCATTCTCGATTTTTTTAAGGCAGAGATAATTGTACTGTGCCCTCAGATTTTGTTAAAGTATGTGACAAAAAAAACATTCCTTGATATCTGTGTCAACTACTGCCCTCGATCTACATTGGGACCAGCAGGGTTCACAACTTGGTACCAGTGGCGCATCATCTCTACAGACAATATTAACTTCATTCTCAATTTATTCATGGCAGAGACAATTGTAATGTGTCCTCAGATTTTGTTAACTGTGACAAAAAACATTCATCGATGTTTGTGTCGAGTAGTGCCTTCGATCTACAGTGCGTACAGCAGGGTTGACAACTTGAGTTCAACTTTGCATCTACACTACGTATTGATGTATTTAATACAGAGACAATTGTACTGTATGTGTTCTGCTTTTGTTAAAATAAGAAACAAAAATCATTCGTCCATATCTGTGCTCAGTACTGCTTTCGATCTAAAGTTTTTGACAGCAGGGTTCAAGTTCAAGTTCAAGTTCTGGAATTTATATTGCGCACTACTCACCCAAAGGGTCTCAAGGCGCTTGAGGAGGCGGGAGTATTTACTTATCGAATATCCAGGTTTTTAGTTGCTTTCTGAAGGAGAGGTGGTTTTGAGTCAGGCGTAGGTGGGTGGGGAGAGAATTCCAGGTCTTGGCCGCTAAGTAGGAGAAGGATCTTCCTCCCATGGTGGATCTGTGGATGCGTGGAATGGCGGTGAGGGCTTGGTTGGATGATCGTAGTTGGCGAGTGGGGGTGTAGAAGGACAGACTCGAGTTGAGGCATTCAGGTCCTAGGTCATAGAGGGCTTTGTGTGCGTGGGTGAGGAGACAGAACGTTATTCTCTTGTTGACTGGAAGCCAGTAGAGATCTTTCAGGTGACCGTAAATATGAGCTTGACGAGGGATGTCCAATATGAGTCTGGCTGATGCGTTTTGGATGCGTTGAAGTTTTTTCTGTAGTTTGGCTGTGGTTCCGGCGTAAAGGGTGTTTCCGTAATCCAGTCTGCTGGTGACAAGTGCGTGGGTGACCGTCTTTCTTGTTTCAGTGGGGATCCATCGGAAGACTTTTTTGAGCATGCGTAGGATGTTGAAGCAGGATGATGAGACAGCATTAGCTTGTCTGGTCATCGAGAGGGAGGAGTCCAGGATGAAGCCCAGGTTACGTGCGTGATCCATAGGTATGGGTGCGGTTCCCAGGGCTGGTGGCCACCAGGAGTCATCCAAGGCCGAGAGGGATGATCCTAAGATGAGGACTTCCGTTTTGTCCGAGTTCAGTTTTAGCCGGCTGTTCTTCATCCACTCGGCTACTTCTTTCATTCCTTCGTGGAGGTTTGTTTTGGCGGTGTTCGGGTCTTTGGTGAGGGAGAGGATCAGCTGGGTGTCGTCTGTGTAGGAGATGATGTTAAGGTTGTGTTTGCGTGCGATGGATGCGAGGGGGTTCATGTATACGTTGAAGAGGGTGGGACTGAGTGATGATCCTTGTGGTACGCCGCAGGTGACTTTGTTGGCCTCTGATTTGAAGGGGGAAGGCGGACTCCCTGGGTTCTTCCGGCGAGGAATGAGATGATCCAGTCCAATGCTTTTCCTTGTATTCCGATGTTGCTGAGGCGTTGCATTAGGGTGTTATGACAGACTGTGTCGAAGGCTGCGGAGAGGTCAAGTAAGATGAGGGCAACTGTTTCTCCATTGTCCAGTAGTGTTCAGATGTCGTCTGTTGCTGCTATGAGGGCGGTTTCGGTGCTGTGTTTGGCTCAGAAGCCGGATTGTGAAGGGTCGAGGGATTTGTTGGATTCGAGGAAGGAAGACTATTGACTGCTTTCTCAATTACTTTGGCGGGAAATGGGAGGAGCGAGATGGGGCGGTAGTACTTAAGTTTGGTGGGGTCTGCTGTGGGTTTCTTCAGAAGGGCACTGAGTTCGGCATGTTTCCAGATTTCCGGGAAGGCAGCGGAGTTGAGGGAACAGTTGATGACGTCGCGGAGGTGGGGGGCGATGATGGAGTCTGCTTTGTTGAAGATGTGGTGAGGATATGGGTTGGTTGGCGATCCTGAGTGGATGGAGTTCATCAGGCGGATGGTGTCTTCGGTGGTGATTGGGTTCCAGGCGTAAAGGATGTTGGAGGGCGGTGTTGGATCGGAAATGGGTGGAGTGGACATGTCTTCGGGCTGGTTGTCAAAGCTGTTATGTATATTGGCGATTTTGTTGTGGAAGAATGAGGATAGAGAGTCGCAGAGGTCTTGGGAGGGAGAGATGTCGTTAGTGCCGGCTGTAGGGTTAGTTAATTCTTTGACGAAGTTGAATAGTTCCTTGCTGTTTTGGGCATTGTTGTCGAGTCTATCCTTGAATTCTGATTTCCTGGTGGATCGGATTAGTTGTTCACAACTTCACAACTTCAATTCAGCTTTGAATCTAAACTACCAACAGAATGAAATTTAGCCTTGATTTATTTAAGGTAGAGATAATTGTACTTGATGTCCTCAGATTTTGTTAAAGGATACAACAAAAATAATTTCTTGTTGTCAGTGATGACTACTGCCTTTGATTTACATTGTGACGGCTCACGATTCAGATAGAATAGCGATTGTACATGACGCATTCCAGTAGACAAGAGACATTATACCACTGCGACCCCCTCAAACAACGAACCATCGCAGAGTGCGCACACGCTGAGTTCTTTCCGTATCACTAACTCACTGCACCACAAGTCCTCTCCCCATAGCATTAAGACAGAATTCATTAGGCAAAAAACATTGCTCCCAGGGCAGCCTCCCTGCACTTCACAATATCGCAGGATACGTACAAGCTCAGCTCCAAAGATAGTACTAACTCAGTGCACCATAAATCATCACAAAGAAGAGTGCACAGTTTGATGTCACGGTGAGACATACTGTCCCTTTTAAAGGTCCCTGAAACATACATATTTTAATAATGTATTCTTTACATGTTCTATGTTCCACCTCAATCAGAATTACAGATGATGCACTCCACCCTAAGATCTACACTGCGGACAGCAGGGTTTACAACTTAAATACAGCTATACAAGTACAATATAGACAGTAGCGGATTCAGCCTTGATTTACTTAATGCAGAGACAATTATAGTGTATGTATTTACATTTTGTTTAAATAAGTGAAAAAAAGCATTCTTCTGTAACGGCTGACTAGTGGCTTCACTGTACACTGCGGACAGTAGTATTCACAACTTGAATTCAGCATTCTATCTACCCTACAGACAGTAGGGAATTTAGCCTTCATTTATTTAAGGCACAGACAAAAAATACTCCAGTGGCACTGCTAGTATGAGCAAACACCTTTAATCCCAGCATACTGTTAACTATGTTCACAAAGAATGTAGAACACAGCGCCAAATGCACCTCCACCACCGGCAATACCAAGTACCTCTGGGGCATCACCTTCAACATCGCCACCAGACATGCGTCCCCATTTTGAGAAAGTTAGAATGCACTGCGTTTAATGCAATCGTTTAATTTGTTACGGGGAGCAATCAGTAAACCTAGTTTGCAGAACAATTGATAACCATCGATGGTAGTTTTTTTTCCACCTCAAAGTACATGTAATCCAGTATGCAACATTCAATGCTTTGAGTGTAGCCCATTCAGACCACACATTATCGCAGGGTGAGCACACGCTAAACACCAGATGTACAACTAACTCAGTACACCATAAATAATCGCCTGAGGCTTTATTAAGGCAAAATTCAGTAGTCAAAAAACATTACCCCCAGTGCGGCCTGTCTGGACCACGCATCAACGCAGGTTACATACACGCTCAGTCCCAAAGGTCCTACTAACTCAGTGCACCATAATTCACTGCCACGTGCCTGTATTCACGCAGAATTCAACTGACTCTTCATTAATTATTTGCAGAGTGCACTACCAAACTAAATAAAACGTCTATCAAACCCTATACAATATCCCTTTGGTAGCCTTCCTTCAAAAACTTCTTTTATATCAGTTCTAGGTTTAGTTAAAAAACTAAATTCACGCAGCAAGTGCAAAGGCACACTCAATGGCAGTCTACACTGCTTACAGCACAGGTCACAACTTGAAATACAATGTCCCTGAAACACACACATTTCGACAATGTCTCATCTTTTATTTAAATTGTGATTACAGATTATGTAGTCCAGTAGACAACACGCTGCCTACCATACGTACCACTAACTCAGTGCACCATAAATAATCGCCATGTGGCCTTATTAAGGCAAAATTCAGTAGCCAAACAACATTGTTAGCAGTGCGGTCTGCCTGAACCACACATCATTGCAGGTTCCACACAAACCCACCCTACCTTAGTGCACTACAACTCATGAACCCTTTATTTAGAATCTTTTGTGTATTATTTTACATGTAGTGCTGCTACCTTTGTACAGCAGAAGTCATAAACCATTTACGATTGTCTATGATATAATGATTACTAATATACTTGTTACCAACAGCAATCTAATAAAATAGAGTTGAGCACATGTGCCCGTACACACTTCAACTATTTATTTGTAAAATGCTGCTCCTGTGCCCTACCACATTATATTGTGATATAAATAGCCAATACAACCATCTTACCTCTGACATTAAGTGTGGGCTATTCCTCCTTTTTTTAATTTTGATTTTTTAGCATATTTATATAGCGCAAAATCAACCCAAAACTATATCAGCAATTTACATGAGCACCGTATTTACAAAACATTTTTAGGCAGGCGTTGATTACGTCAGTACTCTGCAATAACAGGATGTGGACGCAACTCCGAGCCTCGAACACTGATTTCCAGCACCAAGTTCAACAGTATACCTAAATGATCACATCTGTATATATAATATCTGCCTTTCATGTGCCAAAAACTGCAACTTATTCCTTTAACAGCCCTGTATTACTACAGCTACAACACTCCACTGAATGTACAGCAAACATTCATAATTGCAGAATTGCGTCATGTCCACCATCTTTTATGTATGCAACAATTAATGCATATAGAGTCAGTGATACCCCATAAATTCCATGTTGGCCATGTTGTGGAACTTTACAGATATAATGACACATTTGCGTTTAAGACCCGGGGGACGTCACCACTACAAGACGGACACCCAAATCACTTGATTTCTCATATAGCTCACGACGGAAGCATGCCCATAGCTCCAGAATCATGGTTCAGAGCCTCACGCAGTGCTGGCATATGTCAGGCCAGCCCACTCCGCTTACGCTTCCAGTAAAAAACAAAAACGCAACATTGCCCAGATTTCCATTGTACTGATTTCTTAGTTCAAGGTTTAGTTGTCAAAACGGCACACACACACACTCCCTCATGGCTGGTATACACCCACACCAAACCCATCCAGCACATGCGTCACTACACAGGTGACCCTACCAATAAAAAAGATGGGCGCACATGCTCTATGCCATTTTAGAGTTGCTCCCATCGCAAATGCTGTGATCCATCCTAGTACTTCGAACGCCTCATGTAGGCCTGAGAAACTGAGTACAAGGGCCCACCACTACATGCGTGGCCCCTTGGTCACTGAATTAGTGGTACCGGAAGGACTGAGCGGCTGAGAACATGCGATGATGATAGGAGCACGAGTATGCCGTTACCCATACCGATATCAAGACTCCGCACCATATGTCAGATTTCTTGGTGGCAGAACAGGACTGCATGATGTAGAAGGTGTCCTGTCCACAAAAAGGTGAGCAATGAGGCCTAGGTGCGCATCTGAGGGAGTTGATGGGGTTCAGCAGACTGGATAAAAAAAAGCGACGCAGCAATTTAGGCGTATGCAGTCTTATATACCGTATCCTATTGCATGTATATATATATTTTTTCAATAGCAGGAACGTTTTTATAATCAGTCAAACGTTCGGAATATAAACTATACAAATATTTGCTTTTAAATGCGAGAGGGAAGGTGTGTGAAAGGACAAAGTTATTCAACTCCACATTAACATAGTAACAAATACCAATCATAACATCTTTCTTTTACTATCTTTTATATGTAGAACCTGAGGGTGCATTATGTCCCGGCACGTGGTGAAAAACACACTGGTGACAGAAAGGTGAGCTCCAAATATTCTTTTCAGTCCTTCTCTAACTTCCTCTCTCCTTTGATAAAGAAATGACACACAATTTAACTCCCTTTTTATCTTTCAGGATGCGTTTCGCAAATAGGCCTCACCCCCCCCAAAACACCTCAAAAGCTATACGTTTGTGGATTCTGCGATGATGCGTGGCCATCGTAACAACGTCTGAGAAGGCTGCTTCGACACGTGGTGCACCCTCTTTGAATCACGCCAATAGCACAAGGTGAGCAATAAGCTTGTTTCTGAAACAACAACAAGTCATCTGTGAAAGGAGGGAGTGGGTACTGTGCATCAGCTTCACTGCGTAGGATTGCATAATTACTTCCAAGCAGTAAGGATAGGTTACAACAGTCTGATGGGCAGATCTACAAGCCCTTGTGCCACTTTTGTGTCACTTTTAACATGAGAAAAGTGGCACAAGGAGCTTGTAAATCAGACTCTGACTTCCCTTGAAAAACATGCACCTCCGAACTCTGTAAGTCAATGGGGTGCAACAGTCTAGGTACGCAATATTGGGAACTCACCGCTATGCAGTGGGAGTGCATGGGATCTACTACTTTGAAAGAAAAACAGCGAACAGACACCTACTTACAGTGGAAGTTGAAGAAATACATTATCCTGAGTGTAGAAATAAATAAAGCAAAAATATACGTGTGCAGTTGTATGTACTATGATATTACTAACTCTATAGACTATCTTTCAGATCACTAAACTGGAGGGTGCACTATGAACCAGCAAGTGCTTGGACACACAACAGAGGCAAAAGGTGAACTACGAAGATTTTCTCCAGTATTAACTGCTCCATCTATAACTTTCTCTCACAGTTTTAATGTCGTTTTTTTCTCTCTTTCTCTCTCTCACTCTCTCTCTCCCATCATTTTTCTTTCTCTTTTAAAGTTATGGATGCTGCTATCCACTCTGCCATGTACAACCAAAGCTGAGTTCAAGTTGTGATCTCTGTTGGTCATAGTGTTTAAACAAGGTAAGCAGAGCGGCCTAGATATACAATGCCTCCGATTAAATGCATTAGAAATTAAAGAGCTTATTTACAAGCCCCTTGCGCACTTTTACGTCACTTTTAACATGTGAAAAGTAACATAAAATTGGTGCAAGAGGCTTGTAAATAAGCACTACAGAATATTGTCCTGCATAATGACTTGATCTCTCACCTAATTCTGTCTCATCTCTGAATCATTTTAAAGACATGTTGGTCCATACTGTAAATCAGTAAGCACTTCCGTACAGACACCTCTTGAACGCGGGCCTATAAGAGAGGTGGAATGTATCAGGCACACTGCAGACATGCAAATTAAAAATGATTGCCACGTATTACCTTAACTTGTAATGTTTGACCTCATTTAGTCCCATCGATCTAATTTTGAACACTTATTTTCATTTTTGTTTTGCAAATTACCTCCCCTACTTCTATTGGAGTCCATATCACATTTTGTTTAATTGTTTTTTTAAGTTATGTTTCTAGATATTTATTACATTGTTATCTTTAAGTTACCTTTCCAGTTATTTATTATTTTTTTAATAAAAGTTAATAAAAAAGTCACTAAACTCTTTTTTTACCGACAACATTTCACTATTATTTAGTGTGATAATAATACAGTTAGAAAACATTTAAAAATAGAAATGATATTTATAACTTGAAGTATAATACTGAGGCTAACTCTTTACCAGCTCTTTACTAAAGTCTACAGCTATGACTAACAGTTCCCATGGAAAACTTTTTAAACTCCAGCACAATAACTGTTTCGATTAGCAAAATAGTGTGAACTTTTAACCTCTGTGCTCACTTAAGTGTTCCATGAACTGCTACTATGGTAACAGTCAGTAAGCCGTTGGGGGGTAGGGTTGAAAGGCACTGGCTGTACAGAAACCGTTATATTTACCCAGGATCCTCTACATGACAGAAAGGAAAGCAACGTAAAACAGAACACTGTGCACCAGATTTACAACCCCCTTATGCCACTTTTCCCATCTTAAAAGTGATGCAATAGGGGGGCGTGGCTTGAGCGCCACACAAGATGGCGGCTTAGCGTCGGAGCTCCGCTGACCGAGCACCGACGCCGGCAGATTTCTCCGCTCTCACCGGATCTTCACAGGAGGAAAACGCTACATCTGGTGTGGGGGCATGAGGTGAGCAAAGGGATCTGCTCCTCGTTTTCCAATTCCAGCGATACATGCTCATTTTCGCTGTGACGCGGTCCGCTTTTTCGGCGGCCGCCATTTTCTTTTTGAGGTAACGCTGCTTACGAGCGATAACTGTCTAATGTTTACCCCGTCTCTCCATCTTCAAGCCTCTCGTTTACTCCTACCTCCTTCACTAGCCTAATAAGCACTACGGAATGCCCCTCTCAGTTGCAGCTCCTCTACTCTTCATGTTTCAGCGTGCAGGCGCCGTTCTCTGCACATATGCCTTTTTCTCTTCACATAAATAAAATCCTGGTTGACACCTTCCTCGCGCGCATTTTCCTATGCGCTACGATTATTGGCCTTCTACAATATTTCTCTTTGCGAACTTCTGCTACAGCAACCTTCTTACTGAACATTGGTTCTATGGTTATGTTACCATATTGCATACCCTGCATGTCGTCGACACTGCTGTCCTTGCGTGTATGTCCACACGCAATGCTTGTTGATTTGCTCCAGTGTTATATTTCTGCAGAACATGTCTGAAGGTTTTTCCTAACGAGGAACTGTATTTTTCACAGCCATTATAGTGAAATACTTTGACGTCTCTTCAGCTTGATTATTTTTGTTTGGCGCGCTTCATGTACGCACTACACAGTGTCTTGCCACAGTGTTTCTTCCTTAAATGCTACTTCTATTGACTTTGTCTGGTGGTCTGTAGTGGCACTAATATTTTTCCTCCTATTTTTTCATGGGGAAATTGCGTACCCTTAAGCTTACTGCTTCAACGCCCAAACCGCGTCAGTCCTCAGACTCTGACTCCACCAATCCAACCATGGATGATACTGCTTCTCATAAGTCGGACTTACCTCCTGGGGCAACTCCAAAACATATCTCCTCAAGTAAACTTTTGCAACCTGCTTCATCAAAACGCCTCAAAAAAGATCCACCTTCCCCAGGCTCTTCATCACATTCCGCTTCTATGGACCTTATTCTTGAGGAAATTTGTGCGCTCAAACCCTTCATGGCTGAGACTACTAAGACTTTGCAGTTTCTACACGATAAATGGTCTACTCTTGAATCGCGTGTTCTTTTAGTGGAACAGGCCACGGAGGCTCTTCAAACCTCAAGCTCTAGGGTTTCGCTGCTGGAAAAAGATGTTTCTCTCCTGAAGAGGCACACAGAGGAGTTGGAAAATCGTAATCGCAGAAATAACCTACGCCTTTATGGTCTTCCGGAACTTTCAGGGGGATCCAATCCAACTGCATTTTTTCAAACCTTTCTACCAAAAATTCTGGATCTTCCTCCCTCCTCTTCACTTAATATACAACGTGCTCATAGACTTGGTCCTAAGGTTTCCAACAAACCCCGAGGTGTCATCATGTTGTTCTTACAATATACTGATCTCCTGCAGGTTCTTTCAGCAGCAAAAGCCAAAAAACAAGTTATGTGGGAGGGTCATCGTCTTTATCTATCTCAGGATGTGGCTAAAGTGACAGCTGACCGTCGAAAACAATTCCTTGACTTGAGACCACGACTGCAAGCTCTAAATGCAAGATTCGGACTGCTTCATCCTTGTCTCTTTAAGGTGACATATAAGGATAAGACAACGACCTTCGATGATCCACAGGTCCTTCAAGAGTTTCTCCATCGACAAGAGACCGACGTCATGGACACTACAAGAGCTGTTTAGTCACGCATGATTGAATTGTTTACCTTTCCGTTATCCTATTGTGTTGTATTTTTGTCCTCTATTCCCTGCTGATTAACATCATAATCTAGTATTTTTTATATTTGGTATTCTGTATTTTGTATTTCGTATGTTTCTCTAATACTCCTCTTATTTTTTGTCTTCTTATAGATCATTTTCCCTTTTCTTCATCCCGGTGTATTCATGCATCCCTTCACTTCAGTTCACTGCTGGTCCCTCTGGTGTTCGGTGGCGTATGTTCCGTTGTCGATGTCGTCATCTTCTGGCGTCGTCACCCCCCATTCGTCTTCGTTCTGTATTTGTCGGTATGTTTCTATGTTCTTCTTATATTGCTCTGTCCTATCTACTGTTCTCCTTTGATATCTCCTCTCTTTTCTCTCCTTCTTTCTCACTGTATTCTCAATTTTCTGCTCTGGATTTCTTTCTCTTACCTACTCTATCTCTATATTCCTACTACCATTCTCTTGTTTTCCCAACGCATCTTTTCTACTATATCTTTTTTTCCTTATCACTATTCTCTTGATTTCTATTCCGAGTAGTCACTTGGAACGTTAAGGGGTTAAATAACCCCATTAAACGTCAACGAATTCTGACGCATTTGACTAGGCTTAAAGCTGATGTAGCCCTCCTCCAAGAATCCCATCTTTCGGAAAAGGAGGCTGTAAAACTCAAACGTTGTTGGGTGGGACATGTTTTCCATTCTCCTGCCTTAGGTAAGAAAAATGGTTCAGTTATATTGTGTCACAAAAAGTTAACAGTTTCTGTTGTTTCTCAAGAATATGACGTTAATGGTCGTTGGGTTCTTGTAAATCTTCTCATAGACAAGATACCGATTGTTATTTTTAATGTTTATGCTCCCACAGGGGTTGACAAATCGTTTTGTCCTGCTATTTCCGAAAAACTTGTTATGCTTGATGAACAATATGTGATTTTAGGTGGTGATTGCAATCAAGTTCTTGACCCCATTTTAGACAGAAATTCTAAAGTTAAATTTGTTTCCTCCAAAATGCACTCTCAATTTACTGCATCCATTCAAAATAATGCATTAGTTGACATTTGGAGACTATGTAATCCCGACCTTAGAGAGTACACTTTTTACTCCCCAACTAACCATTCCCAATCCCGAATTGATTACCTTTTTCTTAGCAAATCCTTAGCTCAACTTGCCCTTCATTCAGACATTGGTTCTATTTTAATTTCAGACCATGCTCCCGTTTATGTTGATATTGACCTTATCCCCTTCTCTCCTCACTCTGGACGCTGGAGATTTAATAATTCCTTACTCCTTGACTCTGATTTTTGCACTCAATTTACTTCTTTTGCCACTGAATTTTTTACACTTAATCATCTCCCTGAATCTTCCATTGTCATGGTTTGGGACTCTTTTAAAGCAGCTGTTAGAGGATTTGTCATTAACTTTGGATCTCAAAAGAAAAAGAAGTCGATTTTAAAGTCAATTCAACTTTTAGATAAGATTAAGAAATTGGAATATGCTTATTATAACTCTAGCTCTGAATCATCCCTTCGAGAACTTATTTCAGCCAACTTCGATTTTAACAAATTTACCACAAATGCAGCCTCTAATTCTCTCCTTAAATGCAACTCTCGTTATTATGGAGGCCAAAACAAAATGGGTAAATTGCTAGCTAATTATCTTAAAATACGTAGGGAGAAAACAAAGATTGAATCTCTACAGGGACCGGCGGGAATTTCTTTGTTTAAAGATAAAGACATATTAACTCAGCTTGTTTCGTTCTATCAAACTTTATACACTCCTGAATCCAGTCCTGATCCCACTGATCTTCTTACGTATTTTCAAGACATTCCTCCCCCTCCCTCCTCTCATATTGATTTTCATTCACTTGATTCTCATGCTGTTTCTGTCCTCCGTTGTGGTAAGGCGCCTGGACCTGATGGTTTCACTATTGAATTCTACACTCATTTCTCCTCCCTTCTCCTTCCTAAATTACTCCTTCTATTTCAATCCTTTGTTGATTCTGGTTCTTCCCGAGGAACCTTTCAGGAAGCTCTCATTTGTTTGATTCCCAAACCAGACAAGGACCATACCCTATGTAAAAACTATCGCCCCATCTCCCTTGTAAATACGGATTATAAAATTTTTGCCAAAATCCTAGCTCTTAGATTGGATCCCCTATTACCAAATATTATTGGCCCAGAACAATCAGGTTTTATCAAAGGTCGTCTATCATCAGACAACTCCTGTGTTTTCTTTAATATTTTGAGTAAAGATCCCTCCTTTTCATATCCTTTGGCTGCCATTTATCTCGATGCCGAAAAGGCTTTTGATAGAATAGGATGGGACTTTATGTTTCAATCACTTCGTTGGATCGGTTTCTCTCCTAAATTCATTTCTCTTCTTTCTTTACTTTATTCTAGCCCTCATGTTTCAATTTTTGAAAACGGTCTAACATCCGATTATTTTCCCCTTCAACGGGGTGTACGTCAAGGCTGTCCCTTATCCCCTCTTCTGTTTGTTTTAGCTTTAGAACCTTTTTTGACTAAGATCAGACTTGATGAAAATATTTCTGGTTTTCATTACGGTTCCCGACAGCAGGTTAAACTTTCAGTTTACGCTGATGATATTTTGTTATACTGTTCAGACCCACAATCCTCTTTACCTTTCTTTTTGAATCAAGTTTCCTCTTTTTCTAAAGTTTCTGGTTACCGTCTTAATATTGATAAATGTGAAATCTTACCCTTAAACCCTCTATGTCAAAAACATCTCTTTGACAACTCTGGCTTTTCTTGGCAGCCTTCCAAGATTAAATACTTAGGTGTTTGGTTTGCTCCTCGTCTTTTAGATACTCTTGAGTTCAATTTCGATTCACTCTCTGTTAAACTCAATGCGTCTATCACTCGCTGGAATCCTCTTTTCCTTTCTTGGTGGGGTCGTCTTGACTCCATCAAAATGATGTTGGCACCTCTAGCACTTTACTCTATCTCCATGATTCCCATCCATATTCCGGACTATTTTTTCAAGTCAATAGATTCCATTTTGCTTAAATTTCTGTGGAAAGGTAAGAAATCTCGAATAGCCCTTTCTGCTTTGAAGAAAGATAAAGCTTTAGGAGGGGTTAAATTTCCAAATTTCAAATCATATCATACCGCTTTTTCTTTAAAGCAAGCTTTGCGTTGGCTCTCTTCGGACCTCCCCTTTTATCCCCCTCTTTAGCTAACGCTAGAATCTTCTTTCATTCATCCTTATGATTTTAGTGAGGTCCTTTCCTTCACTTCTAATGTAACATCTCTTCGCTCCCCCATTATCTCCCGCTCTCGTTCTCTTCTTCATCCGTACTTGTCATCCTCTTATCCATCTGCTTCCTCCACCCATATTCAGCCTATTTGGCACAATAAATCCCTCAAAATTCCTAACCGCTCATTATATTGGAAATCCTGGCATTCTCTTGGTCTTAAATGGATCTCTCAACTTCTTGTGGATAATCATCCTCTTCCCTTCCAGGACTTCCAAAAACAATTCTCGCTGCCCTCCTCTTCTCGCGTACGATATATGTCTCTGATTCCCTCTCTCACCCAATACCTTTCTTCACTTCCTGCCACAAATTCTATTCCTACAGCATGTCTTCCTATTTCCAATGCATTTGATCAATCCCCCTCTGCCTCTTTTCTTTATAAATCTATTCAATCTGCTACTGATCGTATCAAATCCAAGGTTGAGTTGGCTTGGGAAAAAGATTTATCTCAAGATTGGTCCTTCATTTTGTGGGATAAAATTTGGTCAAAAATTCATAGTACCTCCAGAGCTGCAAACACTACCCAAACCTTATTTTTTGTTTATAATCGCACATTATTCACTCCGTTGCTCCTGTCATCATTTTCCTCAGACACTCCCTCCACTTGTTGGCCCTGTTCCTGCTCTTCAGCCGATTTGAAGCGTATGTTGTTTGATTGTCCTCCCATTTTTCGTTTTTGGCAACTAGTGTGGTGGTCCCAGTTTAAAAAGATTTTCAATTTTTGTTTCTCCTTTTCCATTATTAACATTTTTCTAGGTTCCCTTTCTCCTATTTTTGCCAATTCGTCCCATAATCATAAATTAATTGACCTTCTGATAGCCGTTGCCTTACACCATATTACATCTCATTGGAAGCAGGCTAATGATGTTTCCTTCAATGCTTGGTGGAATGCAGTATGTTTTAATATTCCTTTAGACACTAATTTTGTTTCCCCCATTTCCCTCGCAATCAAACGTGATCTTCTATGGCTTCCCCTCACTGAGTATTTATCCAGAATTGCTCAGATCCCACCTACCACCCAAGTTCGTACTGTTGAAGTCCAAAAACCGGCGTGATTATATTTCTTAATTGCATTTTATTGTTCATATCTCTTCTGTGTTTTATTTTAACAGGTTATGCTTCAATTACCTTGTGTTCATGAACATTATCTTTTGCCATATTTTATGTATAGAGTACTTTGTCGATTCTACTTCTTTGTAAGAGATTTCTTGCTATTTTTTGTAACTTATGATTGTTTCTTCATTTTCTGTCTTTGCTTCTTTATACTTTAATAAACTTCAAACTTAAAGAAAAAAGTTATGCAATAGTAACGCAATGAACTTGTGAATCTGCCCCTATGCACATTATGAGCAAAACAAGTACACAACTCATTCAATTCTTTATCGATCACAATTAGACAGTGTTGCTTGACGATTCACGATGAAGTTTAATAAATACTTTGTGCCTATTTAAATGGAAGATGAGATTGTTGACATTACAAAACTTAGTGGCATATTTACAAAGACGGACTTAAAATTGTGATCGCTTTAACAGCTGCAAACTACAACAAAAACGCCAAAAATGGAATAAAAAATCCTTTGTTATCTTACCGGATGATTTTCTCAACATTGCTGTTTCCTATGCAAGAGTGAGAGCCGCCCCCGGGGCTATAAAATAAATGGTTTAATTGTGATCGATAAAGAATTGAAAGAGTTGTGTACTACTTTTGCTCGTAATGTGCATAGGGGAAGATTTACAAGTTCATTGCGTTACTATTGAATCACTTTTAAGATGGGAAAAGTGATGCGAAAGTGGCGCAAGGGGCTTGTAAATCTGCAACACAGTGTTCTGTCTTACTTTGCTTTCCTTTCTGTCATGTAGAAGATCCTGGGTAAATATAACGGTTTCTGTATAGTCAGTACCTTTTAACCCTACCCCCAAACTGCTTACTGCCTGTTACCATAGTAACAGTTCATAGAACACTTAAGTGAGCACAGAGGTTAGAAGTTTACCACACAATGTTGCTTATCGAAACAGTTACTGTGCTGGAATTTTAAAAGTTTTCCATAGGAACCATTAGTCGTAGCTATAGACTCTGTTAAAGAGCTGGTAAAGAGTTAGCCTCAATATTATACTTCTAGCTATAAATACCATTTCTATTTTTAAATGTTTTCTAACTGTGTGATTATCACACAAAATAGTAGTGAAATGTCAGAAAAAGAAGACATATATACTTTTTTAAATTAACTTTTATTAAAACGACAATAAATAACTAGAAACTTGACTTTAAGATAACAATATAATAAATAGTAGGCCTGGGCGGTAAATTCCGTTCCGCTTGCGGAATTTGTGGAATTTGGGTAATTTTGCATTCCGCAGAGAATGCAAAATTGACCAAAATTCTGCATTCCACGACTTCGCACATTTTTTGCTTGTTCGCGTTCTCTAATGTGTGTTCGCAAGATATTTGCCCCCGAGCACCCAAACAGCAATTCCGAACAGGAAAAAATCATTGCAAACAAGCAATTCCACGTGTTCGCGGAATTTCTGCGTGTTCTGCAAAGATTTTTTACCTTTTCCGGAGATTTGCGTAACTCGATTTTGCAAATTCTGCCCACCACTAATAAGTAACTAGAAACATACCTTTAATAAAACAATATAAGAAACAAAATGTGATATGGACTCCAATAGAAGTAGGGTAGGAAATATGCAAAACAAAAATTAAAATAAGTGTTTAAAATTAGATCGATGTGACTGAAGCAGGTCAAAGATTATAATTTAATGTTATACTTGGCAATATTTGTTAATTTACATGTCTGCAGTGTGCCTTATACATTCCACCTCTCTTATAGGCCCGCGTTCAAGAGGTGTCTGTACAGAAGTGCCTACTGCGTCAGATTTACAGTATGGACCAACAGGTCTTTAAAATGATTCAGAGTGGAGATAGAATTAGGTGAGAGATCAAGTCATTATGCAGGACAATATTCTTTGGGGCTTATTTACAAGCCCCTTGCACCACTTTTGCATTACTTTTCCCATGTTAAAAGTGACGCAAAAGTGGCACAAGGGGATTGTAAATAAGACCCTTTATTTCTAACACGTTTAATCAGAGATATTGTGTGAATCTAGGCCACTCTGCTTACCATCTGTAAACACTGTGGTGAACAGAGTTCACAACTCGAACTCAGCTTTGGTTGTAAACTGCAGACTGTATTACATTCAGCCTTGATTTTTTTATCGGCAGAGTGGACAGCAGCGTCCATAACTTTAAAAGAGAAAGAGAAATGATGTGACAGAGAGTTAGAGAAAGAAAGAGAGACAAAACTACATTAAAACTGTGGGAGGGAGAAAGTTATAGATGGATCAGTTAATACAAGAGAAAATCTTCGTAGCTCACCTTTTTGCCTCTTATGTGTGTCTAAGCATGTGCCGGTTCATAGTGCACCCTCTAGTTTAGTGATCTGAAAGATAGTATAGAGTTAGTAATAGCAGAGTATATACAACTGCACAAGAATATTTAGTAAGACAGGATACTGTATTTCATCAACTTCCACTGTAAGGAGGTATCTGTGCGCTGGTTTTCTTCCAAAGTACTATATCCCATGCACTCCCACTGCATAGCGGTGAGTTCTCAATACTTCGTTCCCAGACTTTTGCACCCCATTGACTCCCAGAGTCTGGAGGTGAGTGCTTTTTCTTGCACACTCAGGGGGAGATTTACAATCTCCTTGTGGCACTTTTCCCATGTTAAAAGTGACACAAAAGTGGTGCAAGGGGCTTGTAAATCTACCCCTCAGACTGTTGTACCCTATCTATTCTCACTGCTCAGAGGTAATTGTACATTCCTATGCAGTGAAGCTGCTGTACACTACCCACTCTCTCCGTCCACAGATTATCGCAGAATGCATGAAAGTTGAGCTTTGGAGGTGTTTGGGGGGATGCCAATTTGTAAAACACAACCTGTAAGATAAAAAGAAAGTTAACATTGTGTCAATTCTTTATCAAAGGAGAGAGGAAGTGAGAGAGTGACTGAAAAGAATATTCGCAGCTCACCTTCAGATAATGTACCCTGAAGCTCTACATCTAAAACATAGTAAAACAAAAGTTTTTATGATTGGGAATGGTTACTATCTTAATGTGGAGTAGAATTTCATCGCCCTTTCACACACCTTCCCTCCCGCATTTAAAAACAACTATTTGTACAGTTCCAACTTGTTTAATAGGCATTGAGTTTTGAAAAATTACTGTACTAGTAATGTTTTTATCCGGTTGTGAAAGCAAGTAGTGCAAAGTGATACACGTGGTTTCAATCATCACCAGCGTCGAACATTTGACGGATTATAAAAACCTTCCTGCTATTGGAAAAAAATATATAAGTGTAATAAGATATGGTATATAGGACTGCGTACGCCTAAATTGCTGCTTCGCCTTTTTGTATCCAGTCTGTTGCACCCCATTGACTCCCTCTGATGTGCACCCAGGCCTCATTGCTCACCATTTCGTGGACAGGACATCTTCTACATCATGCAGTCCCGCTCTGCCACCAAGAAGTCTGACACATGGTGCAGAGTCTTGATATCGTTATGGGAAATGACATACTCCTGCACCTATCTTCATCACAGGTTCCTCACCCGCTCAGTCCTTGCGGTACCACTAACTTAGTGACCAAAGAGGCCATGCACGCAGTGGTGGGCCCCCCTACTCAGTGGTTTGGGCCTACATGAGGTGTCCGAACCACTAAGACGGGCCATCACAGCGCTTGCGATGGGAGCAACTCTAAAATGGCGTAGAGCACGTGCCACCCCTCTTTTTTATTGGTAGGGTCACGTGTGTAGTGACGCATTTGCGGGATGGGTGTGGTGTGGGTGTATACCAGGCATGAGGTAGTGTGCGTCTGCCATTCTGACAACTAGGCCTGGAACTAAGAAATCAGTACAATGGAAATCCGGGGAATGTTGCGTTTTTGTTGTTTCCTGGAAGTGTAAGCGAAGTGGGCTGGCCTGACGTATGCCAGTGCTGCACGAGGCTCTGAACCATGATTCCGGAGCTATGGGCGTGGTTCCGTCATGAGCTATATGAGAAATCAAGTGATTTGGGTGTCCGTCTTGTAGTGCTGACATCACCTGGGTCTTAAACACAAATGTGTCATTATATCTATAAAGTTCCACAACATGGCCAACATGGAAGGTACAGGGTATCACTGACTCTATAATCATTCATAGTTGCATACATAAAAGATGGTAGACATGATGCATTTCTGCGATTATGAATGTTTGTTATACATTCAGTGGAGTGTTGTAGCTGTAGTAATACAGGGCTGTGAAAGGTTTAAGTTGCAGTTTTTGGCACATGAAAGGCAGATAATATATATACATATGTGGTCTACATATGTGGTCATTCGGATATACTATAGTACTTGGTGCTGGAAATCAGTGTTCGAGGCTCGGAGTTGCGTCCACATCCTGTTATTGTAGAGTAAGGACGTAATCTACGCGTGCCTGAAAATGTACTGTAAATACGGTGCTCATGTAAATTGCTGATATAGTTTTTGGTTGATTTTGCACTATATAAATATGCTAAAAAATAAAAATTAAAAAAAGGAGGAATAGCCCACACTTACTGTCAGAGGTAAGAAGTTTGTATACGCTATTTATATTACAACATAATGTGGTAGGGCATAGGAGCAGCATTTTACAAGCATAATAAATACACAGCCAGAAATAGATGGTTGAAGTGTGAACAGGCACATGTGCTCGACTCAATTTTATTACGTTACTGTTGGTAAAAAGTAGAATAGTAATCATGATATCAGTCATAGATATTCAATCATGAATGTTTTATGACTTCTGCTGTACAAAGGAAGGAGCAGGGAGGCGCTAGGGGGCGCACAGCGGAATGGCTGCCTAGCTGTGCAGCTCCGTCGGGCGAATCTGCAAAACTCCGATAAAATGCGCTGAAACGGATCACCGTGGGCCAGCAGGCACACCAATCAGCGTGGGAACATGTCGTGCGTGTGAGGACCCTCAAAGATCGAGCCTTCCCACACCAGAGTCGCGAAAATCAGCCGTGAGCCCCAGCGTACTCGGCGATCCATCATGGCGGACGGAGCTCGGCTGACGACTCTTGGAGGCTGCACGCACCGGCGCCGCCTGGAGTGAGGGTGCGCTTCCGACGGTGGACCGGACAGCGGCAGCGCTTCCTCCGAGCGAGTACCGCCCGCAGTGAAATATTGGTGGGACCTGCGCGGCGATGTGGAGAGAGGTCGGCGGACATGAAGGTACGGGGCCGGAATGACTTGGCGGCATACCCCCGCTCATGAATGCCCATATGACTGTTGAAATAATAACGCACTTCACGTCATGTTTGCACGAGAGGGGGGAGCGGAACTAGCTTGATTTTGTTTCTTGGCAAAGGGAAAGAAAAACGGGACGGTCATATAGTGCCATCCATGACAGCACTTCCCCCCCTGGGACTGCTCCTAACTGCCGGGAAACGGAAAACGGAGCAGTGCCTACTGCTGAAGCCAGATGCTCATTTCCTGGGGGTATAAACGGTGAAGAACTTTACCGACATAACCTGGGAGGCTGTAGGGTGGTGTGCCTCGCCTGCCGGCGCCGGTCCTTGCTGTCCATTCTCGAGTGGGGGTTGGCAGGGTCCTGGTGAAGCGCTCGGACATCACGTCCGCTTACCCACAAGACACATTCTGACTGAGGGGTCTGATCTGAGCACCACTCAGTGTGCGCGGAGAATAGGTGCCCTATTCCCTCCTTACGGATCTAGGCGCTGCACTACACACTGCACAGGCGAACAACCCCAGCGACTACCAACCCGGCACCCCCTACCGTGCACCATGGGCAAACCGGATAAACAACAGCCGAAACTAACATTTGAGGCGCGCAAGGCGCCAAAAAATCAAACTGGTGCTGCAGAGGAAGACCTGGAAACTGACTCTCAAGAGGGTAGTGTCATGGAAAACATGCAAGCCAACCTGCAGAATTTCAATAGCAAACTCGATCATTTGACAGGCCGAGTGGACAGCATGGCGGCCAAACTTGACAAACAGGGCGAACGCTTGGATACGGCGGAAAACAGGATCTCGACGGTGGAAGACGAATCGCGAACCACGGCGGCCAAATGTACGGGAATTGAGAAAGTTCTTGAGGTGATCAAAGCCAAGGCCGAGGAGTTGGAAGCCAGGTCGAGACGTAACAACATACATATCTCAGGTCTGCCAGAATCAACCAACACCGGCCGAATGGAGACCTATGTGGAGCAACTATGCAAAGACCTGTTGGGCCCTGAAAATCTATCCTCCATCTTCATTATTGAACGAGCACACTGCTCCTTGGCGCCAAAACCCAAACCGGGATCCACGCTCCGACCGATTGTGGCAAGAGTTCTGAATTACCGCGACAGGGACACTGTGCTCAGGCTGGCGAGGGAAAAAGGCGGCGAGATTCACCATCAGGGAAACAAAATTGAATTTTTCCCAGACTTCACGATCGCGGTACAACAGGCACGCAAAGAGTTCAATGAGGCTAAAGCCAAACTCCGAGATCTGCAGATCCCGTATGCCATGTTGTACCCCGCTCGCCTGCGGATCACGTGGGAGGATAAACCAATCTTCTTCTCGACTCCGAAAGCTGCTATGGATTTCATTCATCTTTTGACTGGGATGAATGTGTGACATTGATCCACATTCGGTCCATCACCTGTTTTGTTTGCAATACCGCCATAAGTGCGCTGGGGATGCTCAGACGTGGGTCCCAGGCACTCCACACCACTGGAGTCAAGCTAGCCAGGCTGATGAGAGGTGTTACCTCGAAACCGGTCTGGTCCTCGGATGCTTGATTCCGTTCTGGGAAGGACATGGCTTTTGTAGTTCGGACTGGACTGTTCCCATGGGGCACAGGGTCAGAGCTGATTTGCATATCGCCATTGTCTAACCCAGGGTGGTGTGGAGCCCAAAAAAACGATGGATTTGGGCCCAGATCTTTTGACTGGGATGAATGTGTGACATTGATCCACATTCGGTCCATCACTTGTTTTGTTTGCAATACCGCCATAAGTGCGCTGGGGATGCTCAGACGTGGGTCCCAGGCACTCCACACCACTGGAGTCAAGCTAGCCGGGCTGATGAGAGGTGTTACCTCGAAACCGGTCCAGTCCTTGGATGCTTGATTCCGTTCTGGGAAGGACATGGCTTTTGTAGTTCGGACTGGACTGTTCCCATGGGGCACAGGGTCAGAGCTGATTTGCATATCGCCATTGTCTAACCCAGGGTGGTGTGGAGCGCAAATAAACGATGGATTTGGGCCCAGATCTTTTGACTGGGATGAATGTGTGACATTGATCCACATTCGGTCCATCACCTGTTTTGTTTGCAATACCGCCATAAGTGTGCTGGGGATGCTCAGACGTGGGTCCCAGGCACTCCACACCACTGGAGTCAAGCTAGCCGGGCTGATGAGAGGTGTTACCTCGAAACCGGTCCGGTCCTCGGATGCTTGATTCCGTTCTGGGAAGGACATGGCTTTTGTAGTTCGGACTGGACTGTTCCCATGGGGCACAGGGTCAGAGCTGAATGTGTGACATTGATCCACAATCGGTCCATCACCTGTTTTGTTTTCATGGATTTCATCAAAGCAATGATTGCCAAAGGTAAAAGATCAAATCGCAGAGACAGACACACTGAGTCAGATTGACAGGTAAGACCTACTGATGAACGCTGCGCTGTACTTACCTAACTGACGGACCTACAGTCATTGGAGGGTAACGCTGGCCTAGGCATAGATGACAGCTCCCAACCGATGCCTCCTATCCATACAGGGGGTAATGAACAATGAGACAATGTTGAGCATGGGTAACATGTCCGGTGGGGACATGGCCTGGTTACCTGGGGAGAAATGCAATATGGTTCGCATGGCAGCGGAACACAACAAAGTATCAGAGTATAGATATGGTTGATCTGCCGTAATGTGCCACCTCTGTGCACCTGAGGGAGGGGTAACTTGCTTTCTGTCACATACTGTAAAACTGTTCCGAATGCCTTTTGCTTCAAAGATGCACAATGAAACTGGTGTTGCTTCAGGGCCCAGGCGCTCTGTGTACTGATCGTAGATTCGCCCACATCCTTTCACTAGGATGGAGTACTGCGTCCTCGGCGGACCTCCACTAGGGAAGTCCCCGACAAGTATGTTGACAATTACTGTTCTGAGGGTATTATGGCTTCAGCAGGATTAGGTTGCTGGAGTGGGTGGGAACTGGGGAAGTTGGGGTTTGTTGGTTTTTGAACTACCTGGGCGATCGAAATGCACTGCTGCACGCCGACGTAAGATCATTGTTCACAGGTTAGCATTCGAAAACATGATACTGTGCACTGTTGAGCTGACATTTGACGGGAGGCGGGTCACGCGTGGTACAACCAGGGTGTAATGTTGTCAATATGAGTGCAAATAGTCTGAAACTGCTAACGTGGAATGTGCGAGGCCTCACCAATCCTAAAAAGGTCAGGCAAATTTTTGCATGTCTTGACAGGCACCACATAGACATAGCGTTGCTTCAAGAGACTCACAAGGACCCCAAAGTACATAGACCAATTGGTACACGCTGGGCGGAATCGAACCACTCGGCAGCATACTCATCCTATTCCAGAGGGGTGATGACACTGGTTAAAAAGGGCACTCATTACAGAATAACACTGACAATTGCCGATACAAACGGACGATATGTAATTGTGTCGGGAGTGTTGCGGGGACAGGAGGTGATGATAGTGAATGTGTATGGTCCGAATATTTATTCTCCAGGGTTTTTTCAGGAATTATGGGATCACCTGCTGGAATTTACTGATACAACTATACTCTGGGGGGGGGACTTTAATGTAGCATTACAAGACACCAAAGATCGTTCTACTGCTTCCGTGGAGCAACACAAGAAAGCCAGGGAAAAGCTGGGAGACATACTGGTGGAACTTGCACTCAAAGACGTTTGGGGGGTCAAACACCCAGCAACACCGGGCGCAACGCATGTGAACGTGTCACACGGTAGCTGGTCAAGGATTGATTATTGGCTGTGGACAGATGATGTGGTGTTATGGACTACACAGATAATGACACACCTGCGCACGCTGTCCGATCACAACCCAGTAGAACTTACTCTACAGATCCCACACTACATACCCTCTCCTTTCAGTTGGCGATTCCGCGCACAGGCACTGTTGGACCCCTTATACGTGACTACCATAACAAACGCAATAAAGGAGTACTTCCAATTGAATGAGACCTCAGTTGACGATCCATGCATTCTGTGGGAGGCATTCAAGGCGACACTCAGGGGCACTTGCATTAGCACGACAGCTGGGATACTCAAAGACATACGAGCGCAAATAACCAGGCTTGAACATGAGGTATCAGCCTTAGAGAGGGAGTACGCACACAATAGTGATGTGGAACTACTGGTAAAAATTAAGCTTGTCCTTCTAGAACACCAAAAATATGCGGAGGACGAACTAAAATATGTGCGCAAGCGACCACTAGCTAGACAGTTCGGGGAGGGTGGGAGGCCTGGCAGGATGTTGGCGAGGAAAATATGTAAAGGGCGAGAGCCGCAACTAATCACACAAGTGCGAGACAGGGACGGCAACTTATGTACACGACCTGCGGAGATCCTTGATAGCTCTGTTCGTAATTATGCCGACTTGTAAGCTTCCCGTCAGCCTGCTCCGCCACAGGAAACGCGCGACTACCTTCAGGATATAGCAATAGCGTGGTTGTCCGACAACCAGCGTGAATATCTGGCACAACCGATTACAGTAGAAGAGGTGACTGCCATTATACATGCATTACCAAATGGGAAAGCTCCGGGTCCTGATGGCTTTACATGTGAATTCTATAAAGCCTTTGTTGATCTCCTTGCCCCCCACATGGTTGAGATGTATGGTGCGGCCTTTGACCAGAAGGTGCTACCGCCGTCACTGCGCGAGGCCGTGATCATCACTCTCCTAAAGCCTGATAAACAGCCAGATCACTGCGAATCATATCGTCCCCTGTCCTTTTTAAACGTGGACTCTAAAATTTTAGCGAAACTCCTGGCTGAACGATTGCAGCCCCTGATGACGAACCTAGTACTCCCAGATCAGGCAGGGTTCATTCCTACGCGAGCCACTTCCCACAATACGAGAACATTATTTGCACTGTCTAACTACCTCAACCCCCAGACAAAAGCGGCGGCCGTCATGCTTGACGCAGCCACAGCTTTAGACTCCATCGAATGGTCTTACATACATACCATATTACAGAGAATGGGGTTTCTGGCAAGGTACGTATTCTGGGTGTCTCTGCTATACACGAGGCCGGTAGCTAGAGTGAGGGTAAATGGATACATATCGGCACCTTTCAATATTGCTAGAGGGACTAGACAGGGATGTCCACTGTCGCCTTTAATATTCACCCTAGCCCTGGAGCCCCTAGTGTGCACAATTCACCAGACACATAACCACTCAGCACTGCATTTCCCCGGGAGGCCTCTACATATTTTCGCTGTACGCGGATGACATGCTTCTCTACATGCGAGACCCCGAACAGAATCTTAGCCCATTATTGCGTGAGTATGTGAAATTCGGTCGCCATTCTGGGTTACAGATTAACTGGGAGAAGTCAATCATCATCCCACTCACTGATTCCACCACTCCACACTCACCTACTTCCCGCAGGACTGGCAGTCCGACCCCACGCGCTATCTGGGCATATGGTACAGCCGGGACCCTGAAGAAGTGATCAGGACGTACTATGGGAGGGTGCTCATAGAACTGGAGGGTAAAGTAGAAAGATGGATACAGCTGCCGCTGTCATTAGCGGACAGAATTGCAATAGTCAAGATGAATGTCCTTCCAAAATTTTTGTATTTATTCAATAATATACCAATCACACCGCCTAAAGCAGTCTTCACCCACATCACATCCCTGGTGCTTAAGCTTATATGGGCAGGTAAGCAGGCGCGCATAGACCTGCGTACATTAACATTGCCCTATGAAAAGGGTGGGTTTTGTGTTCCTGACTTTCGGCTCTACTACCTGTGTGCACAGGCCCAGTACGCAGCACACTGGTATCATCCCACCCCATATCTCACACACACAGCGGTGGAAGAGGGCGACGCAGCACCGATTCCGCTAAATGCGATAGTAACGCATAAGCGACCGCCACTACACTCAAAAGATATTAACACGGTTGATACCACGACTCACGCATGGAGAACACTGGGTAGGATGACTCAAAAACTTCCACTATATGGCCCGGCACTCCCACTGCATTTCCACCCACACATATCAGTGACCAATTAGAAAGTGGGAATGGACATACCGAAAAGTATAGGAATAGACTCATTTGGGGATCTATACCACGAGGGGACTTTACGCAAAACCGAAGATCTGACCTATGTCAGCAACCCGACCCTACTTTTTAAATTCACACACTTTAGACTACAGAGGGCAATTCAGTAACTGTATCCAAATTACCCAGAAGAACCGCCAACTTTGCAATCGCTGCAATTTATAATCACCTCATCGAACACATCCCATCTAGTCTCTAGATTATACAGAATGGCACAAAGCGAAATCCCACACAACACTGACAGGGCCCTGCAGAGATGGAACGACTCGCTGCCAGAGGCGCTCACAGAGCGTGAATGGTCTATAGCTTGTACGCTCCTCAAACTACTCACTTCAAATGGAAACCTGTGCATTACAAACCTTAAATACCTACACCAAACATACCATACATCACATAGGTTGCATAAATATGGGTTATGGGAGGATGCTAGGTGCAGAAGTTGTGGTTGTGACGGGGCGGATTTCATCCATTTAGCCTGGTATTGTCAAAAGAGAAACGCTTACTGGGATACGATCACAACTACTCTAAGTGCAATGGTGGGGATCGAGGGCCTGGTGCCAAATGTTAAAGCGGGGAAACGGAAGTTCTGTGCTGTAGCGCTATTACTCGCCAAAAGACAAGTCTCCAGGTGTTGGGAAGGGAAAAAAGTCCCGGATGCTAAAGCATGGCTAACAGATCTGACGTATTGTAGGGACATGCTGCTCACATACGAAGAGGAATTGCCCAGGAGATCGCGCTCAAAGAATTTTTGGTGTTACTTGACAGACTATCTACTGACTCTTGAGGGGGAAGAAACTGAGGAATAGCTTGGTGTTGCCCTATGTGACCTGCCCTTAAAGCCACAGATCTAGTACGTTACCCACACTGCTCAATGGTTTAGACCTGTACTTACCGCACATTCCTCATGCTACACACGGGGGGTGTCAGAGTGTAGAATTGCCCAGGGGTTACCAGGTTTATTGTGTTTTGAATGTTCTACAAAAAAAGGGGCTAAACACCCCCCAAAAATGAAGTTGCATGTGAAGTAGCAGTCAGCTGGCCCCCGCACAAATACGATACATCACCACTGTATTGCTGCAGGGATGCCGCTGGACCCCCGGATTGCCAGCTGAAAGGCTGTGTTGTTCATTGATACTGCAATTTTTCAGAACGCGGCCGGCCCCAGGGTTGTAGGCCTACGGCTGTGTCATCTGTGCCTAAATTACGTCAATAAAGATTTTGTTGAACTTCAAAAAAAAAAAAAAAAAAAAGGGAGGAGCACTACATGTTAAATAATACACAGAAAATTCTATTGTAAAGGGTTCATGAGTTGTGGTGCACTAAGGTAGGGTCGGTTTGTGTGAAACCTGCAATGATGTGTGGTTCAGGCAGATCGCACTGCTAAGAATGTCTTTTGGCTACTGAATTTTGCCTTAATAAGGCCACGTGGCGATTATTTAGTGGTAAATCTGGCAGTCAGCTTGTTGCCTACTGGACTGCATAATCTGTAATCACAATTGAAATAAAAGATGAAACATGTATGGAATACATTGTCCAAATGTGTATGTTTCAGGGACATTATAGTTCAACTTGTTTTTTGTGCTGTCCACAGTGTAGACTGCCATTTTGTCACAGTTAACAAAATCTGAGGGCACACAACAATTGTCTCTGCCTTAAATAAATGGAGAACATATTTAATGTTGTATGTAGTGCTGATGTGCCACAGATATCAAGTGGTAAACTCTGTTGATCGCAGTGTACATTTGAAGGCAGTAGTTAGTATAGCTATTGAACAATGTTTTTTGTGGCCACCTTTAACAAAATTGTGTCTGCCTTACATAAATCAAGGATAACTTGAATGCTGTCCGTAGTGTAGATGGAAAGCTGAATTGAAGTTGTGAACCCTGCTGTTCGCAGTGTAGATCTTAGGCTGCACTGCATTATCTGTAATGTACTCCATACATTGACTGTTGCAAACAGAACTGATGAACTGGTATCAAGAAGTAAACTCTGTTGATCTCAGTGTACATTTGAAATCAGTACTCAGTACAGATATTGAGGAATGTTTTTTGTCGCTTAATTTAATAAAATTGTCTCTGCCTTACATAAATGAAGGCTAACTTGAAGGCTGTCCGTAGTGTAGATGGAAAGCTGAATTGAAGTTGTGAACCCTGCTGTCCACAGTGGAGATCGAAGGCAATAGTTGACACAGACATGGAGGAATGCTTTTTGACACTTAAAAAATCTGAAGACATGTAGTAGAATTGTCTCTGCATTAAATAAATTAAGGCTGAATTTCCTACTGTTCATACTTTAACAAAATATGAGGACATAGTACAATGGTCTTTGCTTTAAATAAATTGAGACTGAATTCAATGTTGTCTGTAGTGCTTAAGCGCTACTGGTATCAAGTTGTGAACTCTACTGCCCGCATTGTAGGTCGAAGGCTGGAGTCACTACAGATACAGATGAAGAACTTTTATCACTTATTTTAACAAAGTCTGAGGACATAGAGTAGAATTGTCTCTGCCTTACATAAATAAAAGATAACTTCAATGCTGTGCGTAGTGTAGATCTAAAGCTGAATTCAAGTTGTGAACCCTGCTGTCCGCAGTGTAGATCAAAGGCAGTAGTCAATACAGACATAAGTCTGCGGTGCTGTTGCACTGAGTTCGCAATCGGCCTGTATCTAGGAGGCACATCGTCATGGCGGCAGCCATGTGGCAGGGTGAGGACATTCGCTGTTGCAAAATCTTTTCTCTTTGCAGAAGTGAACCACGCCCAAGGTGTAGGCTAATTTTTTATACTCTTACGCAGGAGTTGCGTACGTTGGATCAGCCCACTCCACTTCTGCTTCAAGGGGGGAGACAACAAAGCAACATGACCAAGATATTCCCCAGGGTCTGAGATAACATGGTTGCGTCCACTATGCAGTACACATATACCAATGGTATATCTACACATGGAAAAGTTTTTAGTTTCTATAGTGAGTTGTGTATAGCATTTTACCAGTAGTCTTGGCATTGTGTAAATTATTGTTGATGTGCGAGTTCCTTCCCTTGTACATAGTTGGTTACCACATCTCTGAACATTGAGCTGGTGTGCTGTTGATGGGATATATAATCTTGGGAAGGTCCATTGTCCTGTTTTGCGCTGCCTCTCACGTAGTAGAGGGAGAGGGGTGAGGAGGGGTGGTTGTAGTGGTGGTAATGCTGGGTATTGTGATTTTGTTGGGTGTCGCAAGTTTATAATTAGAACCTCTATCACTTATTGCTCTTTAAATATGGGTATGAGTTGCATGTAATTCACGCAGTACATAGTCGATGTCCTTACACTAGTTAAATGTTGATGTTAATTTGTTAGTGGTAAGTGTAACTATTGCTTGTTTTTTAGGTAGCATTGCAGATTTGGTTTCCTGTTAAAAATATGGGGAAGTGGTCAACATTATAATTAGGAATTATCATTTAAAAAACCTTTGAAATTCAATGACAAAAACCATAGCTTTCAGGCATGTTATAGTTAGGAATTATCATTCAAAAAACCTTTGCAATTCACTGAAAAAACCATAGGTTTCAAGCAGGTTATTGTTAGGAATTATCATATAAAAACCTTAGAAATTCACTGAAAAAACATAGTTTTCAGGGTTTTATAGTTAGCTGGACATTTCACTCATACAAAGCCATTAAAATTCCTCTGTTACATTTAGTTGTACTAACTGTAACTCTCGTACCCGCAATCCACAGGTGATGATGTCACCTATTACATCATTCATGACATGGTCAGTGATATCACTGATAACATCATCCAGTGAATGTGGTTTGATTTGTTATTTAGATATATATATATATATATTCACTGAAAAAACCATAGGTTTCACACCAGTTATAGTTAGCTGGAAATTTTACTGATATAAAACCATTGAAATTCCCACGTTATAGTTAGTCGGACTCACTATAACTTGCGCGTACAATGCACTGCTGATGACATCACTCATGACATCACTGATGAGACCATCCAGTGAATGTGTGTCTTTCTGAAAAATAAATTTGTTTTATATATGTATTTGTAAAGGTCGATGGAAGAATAAATGTTTAAATAAGTGTGTAAATGGATGTTTTTTTAAAAAAAATTGGTTGGGTAACTGGCATATTATGTGTTGTGTTTTGAAGACAGCATATGTGCAGGACTGTATGGGTGGATGAGTGTATATATGTGTGTGTTAGTGAGTGAATGACTGTCTCACTAGTGTCTTCATTAGTAACGACATATGTTTTAATCTAGTATATGTGAGTATTGATGTATATAAGTGAGTATAGTATATATAGTGAGAGATTGTAGGAGTTCCTGTGTAAATAAGTATGTGTTTCTATAAGTGATTGTTTAAGAGAGTAAGTATGGGTAAGTTTCCTTAGAAGTAAGGTGGCAGTGTGTGTATAAATGTATATGCAAAGAAATGGATGTTTAATAGTTTATTTGCATGTGTGAGTATGTGTGTGAGTAACTTTTGGATGATTGCTGATGTGTAACAGGATGTGTAGGTGTATCACTACATATGATGAGTGAGTATATGTATGTGTGACTATATAGAACTGTTGGTGAATGAGTGGATGTGTATATAGATGGTGGAATTACTGAATTGGTTGTTGTTACTGGTTTGGGTATCTCCATTTTTTAGAAAATGTTTGTTTCTATTTTTGAATATGTGTTTCAAGCGTTACATTACACTGAAATTAGGTCTGTCACTCTGTCACAAGGATGGTGTCATCAGTGATGTCATGAGTGATGTCATCAGCAGTGCATTGTACGCGCAAGTTATAGTGAGTCCGACTAACTATAACGTGGGAATTTCAATGGTTTTATATCAGTAAAATTTCCAGCTAACTATAACTGGTGTGAAACCTATGGTTTTTTCAGTGAATTTCATAGGTTTTTTAAATGCTAATTCCTAACTATAACTGGTGTGAAACCTATGGTTTTTTCAGTGAATTTCATAGGTTTTTTTAATGCTAATTCCTTTGTATATCGAGTTTCTAACCTTTTTTTTTTTACAATTTGCTGTTTTTTTTAAATATTCATTTTTTTTATAATTTTTTTCTTTTGCGCTCTGGGTGCGCGCTCCTGGAAGCTTTCAGCTAAGCTCTCCTGTAAGCTTCTCCGAGAGCTCATCTGAAAGCGCACCCAGAGCGCAACTGTCGTTTGTGAAAAAAAAATATGAATGAAAAGTTAATAATAATGCAAAACATTTCGTACCATACAAATAAAATTTGTTTTTTTTAATATTGAAAATGATTATGCATTTCTATTAAAGATTGATGACGTCACTTCAGCGCACAACGTACGTGCCCTCGGAAGCGCCTACGTGCGCGGCTCCTAAACGCACGCAAAAGCGCCTACGATCGCGCCACGTGTGCGCCCCGGAAGCGCCTACGATCGCGCCACGTGTGCGCCCCGGAAGCGCCTACGATCGCGCAGCGTAAACGCACCCGGAAGTGCACCCGAGCACGCAGCGTAAGCGCGTCGGGTCATGTGACCCTAAAATAACACTTTTCATTGGTTGCTAACAGTTTTTTTTTACAATGAATGAAATCCCCACCCATTTCCTTCACTTCTTCTTTCACTTTTGTGACTGAAAGACCTGCTTTTTTGCTGCTCCTTTTTTCTTGGTTCATCATGGCTGCCAGATCATCCAGCAGTGAAGATGACTTCATTGATGAAGAGCCACCTACCCCAAAGGTGAAGGGACATTTCATTTGGAAATTTTTTAAGTTTCCAGAAGGCCAGAAGAAGGTGAATGCACCAAAAGTGGAGTGCAGGATCTGCAAAAAGGTCCTGTCACGGGGTAACCCCCTAAAGAAATACTCTTTTGGCAACTTCACGATGATTCGCCATGTGGAGACCAGGCACCCCCAGAATTTTGCCCGAGAAAGTGTCAGGGCTCTGGCACAGGAGGTTCCCTCTACATCAACAGGAGGAGCAACTTCTTCTGGAAGAGACCAATCTCAGGGGCAGGTAGCCAACATCCAACCTGCATTCAACCATGGGCTCGTCAGATGCAGATACTGCAATCAACTCCTCACCTATGGGGAGCAAAGTGTCCAGCTCATGGTTCGGGCATTAGAGAACCATCACTGCCCTTCCCACCCCTAATTTTTTTCTTTTCTTTTTGCTCCTGTTGAGCAGTTTCTATTCCCTGTTTTTGTTCCTCTTCAGTTAAAAGAAGAAAACCAAAAGTTCTTTTCAGAACTACCTCCAATTCTCATCAAAGAGCTATAATCTTAAAAAATGAAGAGTAAGTGAAATATAGTGCATTGATAATTGAAAGGAGAATGAGTAAGAAAGAACAGAAAGGTATGAGAGGTGAAAGGAAGTGAAGTAGGAGGACTGAAAGAAGGTGAGTGTTAGAAAAGAAATTTATGACACAGTGAATAAACTGGAGGCCTCATTTCTGAAAAGTGACGCATCGCTACGTGAAAATAGCGATGCGTCACTTATCTGGACGCACTCCTTATGACATTCCACATATGTCATATTTAATATATGACTAATCAATTCGCAAGGAGTTACAGATATGTCAGTATTTCTGACATATCTCTAAACACAAAAGTAACGCATTGCAGGAGTGCGTCACAAAAGTGACGCAACTCCAGTAATGTGTCCTTTCACATGGAAAAAGCACCATGTGAAAGGTTTGCTGAGAAGCAGGCGCAAGATTTTGGCGCAACTGCATCCTAAAAGTGACGCACTGCGTCATTATTAGCAAGCTTTTTGCAAGGAACACCCCCTCTGCATGCATTATACCTGACACTATTTTTTAAAAAGTGACGCATCTAGGTACATGGGTCACTTTTTAAAACTCTGCGCCATATTGTATCTGCATCAGGTATAATGTATGCAGAGGGGGCAATCCCTCGCAAAAAGCTTGGTAATAACAACGTACTGAAATCTATGAGATTTCCCTGCGTCATTTTTTGGATGCTATTGCGTCAAAATTTTGCGCCGGCCTCGCATCACTTTTATGTTTACACATATGTCAGAAATACTGACGTATCTGTAACTCCTTGCAACATGATTCGTCATACATTAAATATGACACATCTGGAATGTCATAAGGACTGTGTACAGAAAAGTGACGCATCACACCAACAGTGTAATAAAATGTGCCTCGTTGCACTATATTTAAAGGATGCAACAGCATCCTAAAAGTGACGCAGTGAAATCTCAAACATTTCACTGCGTCGCTATTACAAAGCTTTTTGTGGGGGAACACCCCCTCTGCATACATTATACCTGACGCTATTTTAAAAAGTGACGCATCTAGGTACATGGGTCACTTTTTAAAACTCTGCGCCATATTGTATCTGCAACATGATTCGTCATACATTAAATATGACACATCTGGAACGTCATAAGGAGTGCGCACAGAAAAGTGACGCATAACACCAGCAGTGTAATAAAATGTACCTCGTTGCACTATATTTAAAAAGTGACGCATCTAGATAGATGCGTCACTTTTTGAATATTGCATAACAATGCGCATTTTTTTACACCGCTGGTGCGTCACAAAAATTGACGCACAGGAAGCGCAAAACTAACAGCGCAAGGCCTTCATAAATATAGTCCTGGATTTAGGGGGTCAGAGGGGGTCTACTCTTCCCCCTTATGATCCAATCAGCTTCCTGCGCGCAAGTCGCTCGTCGCGCCTGGAGCGCTCTCCCGTGCGCGCACGGGAGAGCGCATATTCCCGCGCAAAACGAAAAAAAAATTTTAATGCCCTGCAGGACCCTATTTTAGTCCCTACATCAAACCTAGGGGGTCAGAGGGGGTCTACTCTTCCCCCTTATGGTCATTTGCCCCTTTTTTTTTCAAACCCCTTCTGTCTCGATTTTACCGAGACACAAGATGGCGGCCGCTCCGCACTGTTTAGAATGTTTACAGACAACTGAGATCCAATCAGCTTCCTGCGCGCAAGTCGCGTGTCGCGCCTGGAGCGCACTCCCGTGCGCGCACGGGAGCGCGGCTATAGATATATATATTTTTTTGAACCTTAATTACTTAAAATCCACTGGAGCACATATCTTGAGACATAGCAAAGGCACATCGGGCTACCAGTCCCTACAATTTTGCCAAGTTTGGTGGAAATCCATTCAGCCGTTCGGGCTAAAAGTGAAATCGACCGCCCTATGGAAATTAACATGGGGAAAACGCGTTTTGGGACCCCCCTTTTATCTCGGCCCCCGCTTGACGAATCCCCCCCAAACTTTCAGGGAAGGACCGGACCGCCATGAGACCATTTTCCTGAAAATTTCAGGCAGATTCGTCAACCGGCGCCAAAGTTATTCAAAATAGAATGTTGAGATTTAACATTGAAAATTATCCTAACTATAACTACCTACTGGCGACCGCCAGTAGGTAATATATATATATATATATATATATATATATATATATATATATATATATATATATATATATATATATAGCAATCTGCATTTAAGAATCAGTGGATATATACCTATATTCAAGGGCCCGAGAGTTACAATTAGTACAACTAACTATAACGGAGGAATTTCAATGGTTTTGTATGAGTAAAATGTCCAGCTAACTATAACACTACTGAAACCTATGGTTTTTTCAGTGAATTTCTAAGGTTTTTTAAATGATAATTCCCAACTATAATATACTTGAAACCTATGGTTTTTTCTGTGCAAAACAAATAAATATATATATATATATATATATATATATATATATATATATATATATATATATATATAATATTTAAACTTTACAGAAACACATAGTCACTGGATGATGTCATGAGTGATGTCATTTGAAATGTCATCAGTGATGTCATCAGTGATGTCACTGACCATGTCATGAATGATGTAACATGTGACGTCATCAGCAGTGCATTGCGGGTGCGTGAGTTATAGTTAGCTCATCTAACTGTAACGGCCGAATTTCCATGGTTTTGTTCGTGTAAAATGTCCAACTAACTATAAAGTCCCTGAAACTTGTGTTTTTTTCAGTGAATATATATACATTATATTTAGGACCTTTTTTCTATTCAAAAAACATTTTTTCTTTTGCTAATATCTTTGGCGCCGTTTGACGAATCTTCGCAAAATGTACGAAACTAATAGTTCACTCAAGTCAGCTTCTGTCCTAAAATTTTCAGGGTGATTCATCAAACAGGGGCTGAGAAAAAAGGGGGGTCCCAAAGCGGGTTTCTTAATGTTAATTTCCATAGTAACTTTAGACATGGTTATAGCCCAAACTGCCGAACGGAATTGCACCAAATTTTGCAAAAAGGTAGGTCTTGGGCCCACAAGCAACCATTTGTTCAACTGGTGTAAATCTGTTCAGAAATTGCTGAGAAATTAAAAAATAAAAATATATATATCTGAGCACTGAGGTGGGGTCGCGACTCATCCAGAGTGCGAGCTTCATTCTAATTGGCTGCCAACACTCCAAACCAGAATGTGTTGGCAGCCATCTTGTGACATGGCAAGTGAGTAACAAGAAAACAGTTTAAAACATTTTAAAAACAAGAAAAGGGGGCAGGGCAGGCTAGAGACCCCCTGACCCTCTAGGCTTACTCAGGTGGTCCCCCACCCCAGGCCCAAAATAATTTCTGTAGAATTTACGTTGGGTGCAGGAATCCGGCCAAAATTATAAAAAAAAGAAGCACGGTCTCCCGTGATTTGTTTGTTTCAGGCCCCAGGGTGGGCCAGGTCCCAGGGGCAATTCTTGAAATGAAATGAAAAACAATTTTTATAGCGCAACTAAGCCTGGTGGGCGTCAAGGCGCATAACAAAAAAGGTATCAGCTATTCAAGAGTACTCCTACTGTGGGTAGGCCTTGACGAAGCACCAGGTTTTTAACGCCTTTTTAAGAAAGGACAGAGATTATAATTATTGTATGGGGGCCCCCACAGCCACGGAGACTGCTGCCTCCCTGGGGCATTCCTAATTATGTGAGAGGGCCTCATGGACCCTCCCAAGGGCAGGGGACTGCCACCTCCCCTGGGCTTTGTCTTTATAAATGCATGGGTGGTCCTGCCCCTCCACACTGCCCCAGGAACCGCCACTTCCCCAATGATTACATTTAACTTATTAAGTGTGGAGGCCCCTGCCCCTCCCCACACTGCCCTCGGGGACCACCACCTCCTCGTGGCAATTTTAAATAAAGGCCAGGGTCCGTTGCGGACCCCCGGGGACCACCACCTCCTCGGGGCTTTAAAAATGCTGGTAGGGGGTCGCATTGCCCCCTCCGGGGGCCCTCCATGGCCCTGGGGACCACCACCCCCAGGGCCTGCAAAGTCCTGGGGTGCCTACCCCTGGGACATTGCTGTTTGCTATGGCAGGGTGGGAGGACGGTTTCCACCCTGCCATATCAAACACTGCTTGCTTGGTTGAAGCGAGAGAAGTAAACCTGCAGTTGCCTCAATGAAGCAGCGCAGAATTGCTTTTGGGCAAGGGGATCTGCATGTCAGCAGCTCCCCTTGCGTAAAAGCAATGTTGTACTCCGCAGGAGAGACCGTGGGGGCATTCGGGCTCCCCCATGGTCCCCAATGCTGAGGACCTGCCCCGGGGGATGGAGCCCCTGGGGCCGGAAGTGGTCCACCAGTGTATCTATTTTTTTTAAACCAGAAGGTTGGCCCTGCTAGGGTGGGGTCCCCGGGCCATAACTGGCCTTAATAGAGGGGCCACAGGGCCCCTCTCTAAAATGTAATAACAAAAAAAGAAGGCTGGCCATGCCCTAGGAAATAGTGTCTCAGGGGCCGAATTTAGCCTTGTAAGGGGGCCCCAAAACAGATTGAAAGAAAGGGGGCCGCACAGCCCCCCTTCTAACAAAAACAAAGCTGGCATCTAGCCAGAGGCTCCGCCCACTCCTTCACCACTCTGCAAACAAGCTCCCTGGCATGGTCTAAGTTGTGGAATTAAGTCCCCTTGATTACTGAGGTTACCTGCGGGGCAACTAGCCCACCAGGTACCACCAGTAAGCGCCACACAGCTGGATTACAGAGAGGTAGTCTGCGGCCATGCCTCTTTTTACACCACTCTGCAAACGCGCCTGTTGGTGCACTTCTAGTGGGGCGATGAGGTCCTCTTGTGTCCTGAGGACTGCAGGATACAAGTGGACTTCATCCCCGTGCAGCAGTGTGCCAGGAGCCGCGTTTGCGGAGTGGTGTAAAAAGGGGGCATGGCCTTGGACCACTCTCAGTAATCCAGCTGTGTGGGGCTTACTGAAGGTACCTAGTGGGCTAGTTTGCCCCAAGGGACCCTCAGGAGGAAAGTGGACTTAATCCCTCAACCAAGAGCGCTTCAGGAGGTGTGTTTGCAGGATGGTGGAGAAAGGGGGCATGGCCTGTGTCTACCTCTCAGCAATCCCACTGTGTGAGACTTACTGGAGGTAAGAGATAGGCTAGTTGACCTCTAAGGACTCCCAGCAGTGAGGGGGACATCAATCCCCATCAAAGAGCGTGCTAGGTAGTGCGTTTGCAGAGTGGTGGGCAAAGGAGGCATGGCCTGTTATGAGAACTTAGCAATCCTGCTGTGTGGTACTTACTGGAGATAATAGAAGGGGTAGTTTGCCCCCAACAATGTCCTTGGGAGTGAACTACCCCTCTTGTTACCTCCAGTAATTCGAACAAAGCAGGATTGCTAAGAAGTCTTCGGAGGCCACACCCCCTTTCTCTACCACTCTGCAAACGTACTTCCTGGCAGACAACAGATGAGGGATGAAGTCCTCTTTACTCCTGAGGGACTTTGGGGGCCAAGAAGCCCTCCTGGCTGGCTCCTCCTGTAAGTCCTACGTAGTGGAATTCCTGAGCGCTGGTTGGAGGCCCAGCACCCTTTCTCTACCACTCTGCAAACGTGACTACAAGTTAAAGAAGCATGTTTGTGCACCTCTGACTTAGAGGTAGTTTCAATCCCCCTGCCCTATTATGTACTAGGACCTTACAGAGGAGGTCATGCCAATCATAGGAGTACCCCAACCCATAGTGTACCCTAGTTTATATAGGTGTTTTCACTGTATTCTAAGTATCTTTTACCATAGCACTGGCTGAAGTATGTGGATGGTGGTGGTTGTGGGTGTTGTGCTTGTACTTGTGGTGCCTGTAGTTGTGGGTTCAATAGTGTGTGTGTGTGCTATATATTCAGTATGAAAAAGGGAATAACACATTATATACACATAGTTAGAGACAGGTACCACCTGTACCCGTCAGCAAAAAGTTGGGGGCACAGGATGACTTTACAACAAGGCCTCTTTCTGCACCTCTGCAGGTTCTTTCTGCATATCTCTTGCTTCTTTCTGCACCTTTCTTTGTCTTTCTGGACTTCCGTTGCCTCTTTCTGTATTTCTCCTGCTTCTTTGTGCGCCTTTCTTCCTCTTTCTGCACATGTCCGACCTCTCTAGGCATAGTTAGAAATTACCATTTAAAAAACCTTAGAAATCCACTAAAAAAAGCATAGGTTTTCCGGGACGATATAGTTAGTTGGACACTTTACTTGTACACAACCAGTGAAATTTGGCATTTATAGTTAGTTCAGCTAACTATAACTCGCACCCCCGCAATGCAATGCTGATCACATCACATATTACATAATTTATGACATGGTAAGTGACATCACTGATGACATCACTGAGTACACCATCCACATGATAATCTGATGCACCTCCTCACACCCTAATATAACACTTGATACACCCTCTCTAAAATACAGACTACCATTTTCAAAACCATAAACACATCAATACCAGTTGTTACATACTCACTCACTGATTCCTAGGTCTACACACACATCCACTTACTTACCCATACAGGCACTCGTACATGCAGTCACTTATCAATCAGCACCATCATATGCATTCATATACCTATACAGACGCTCACATACCGCTACTCACCCATAGAGTTACTCACACACCTAGTCAGTCAAACAAAGAATCAATCACTCTCCCAGCTACTCACCTATGCAGTTATACACACACCATCTCACTTATTTATACAGATACTAACACATATTTGCTATCTTATACAATCACTGATACAGGCACACACTCATCCCCACAGTCACTCTCATAATCACTCACTCTCACAAATAGTCATTTATATACTCCAACGCTCACATATACTGCCTTTTACATATGTGATTACTCACACATGTACCACTGAGACATCTGTTCACTCACCAACACACCCATACACATACTCACCCACTCATACAGTCCATCACAGATGCACTCTTGTACCCATAGACCCAGTGAATCACTCACTAACACATCTATGCACAGTAACACACACAGATACTCAGGCATCCATACAGATACTCAGACAACCGATCAATAACCCATACACACACTCATTTAGTTTCTCACCAACTTATGAAACCGCTTAAACACCAACTGACAGACTGATGCAGACATTTACACAGTTTAGTCACTAACCAATGCATTCAGTAGACATGTTTAATGACGCACTTATACAGTCACAATCCTACTAAATCATCCATTTAGATGCTTATACACCCATTCATTCTTTAATACACCTTTGCATATTTATATATAAACATATTTAAACTTTATAGAAACACACAGTCACTGGATGATGTGATCAGTGATGCCATCAGTGATGTCATTTGGGATGTCATCAGTGATGTCACTAGCCATGTCATGAATAATGCAATATGTGACCACATCAGCAGTGCGTTGCGGGGGTGCAAGATATAGTTAGCTGTACTAACTATAAAGGCCACATTTCACTGGTTTTGTGCGAGTGAAATGTCCAACTAACTATAACGTCCCTGAAACCTATAATTTTTTAGTAAATAAATAAATATTTATGTATGTATATATATATATATATATATATATATATATATATATATATATATATATATATATATATGTATATATATATATATATATATATATATATATATATATATATATATATATATTTTGCAGGCCCGACTACAGTCCAATAGGACTTTTTTTCAGGAAATCGATAAAATGTGGCTCTTCTCCAAGCTCTAGATCTGTCAGCTTTAGCCTGGTTTTCACTCACTTCAGTGCAAAGTCGCCTCGGCAATAGTGCACTTTATAAAAATATCAGTCAGTCAGTATGTGTATACATTATTATACAATGCAATGCTAAAAACTCAGTAAAAATAACATTATTAAGAAAATGAACAAAAAATATGTCCTCTAATATTATTGGCAACACACTATCATAGCAACAATATTAAAGACTGGCCTTATTTATTTATTCATATGATATGTAGGCAGAATACATGCATGTGCACTTTAACTTTATTGTTACACCTTTGGCCTCTTTGCCCATGAAAGTCCGCTCCCATGCTTGTGATTAACATCAGCAGAGTGGTAAAGAAGGCAAGGTCAAGGTTTTGCAGCCTTAGGGGCAGATAACACTATTAAGCACTGGAGAAGCCTAATAAAATTAAAAAACAAATATAATGTACCTTTCAAATTAATACTTTTGTAAAATGTAGCGGTGTTGAGACAGCCTCAGTAGGTTACTAGCACAATCATTTATATATGATGTCATACCTTTTAATACATGTTGCCTAATTAACATAACCAATTGGTCATCATCAGATGTTGGGGATACCTAAGGTTTCATCCAAACATTAATCGATAAAAGATATTTAACTATATTTGAATTTTGACTTATGATTTGTTCTGCTACCAAAGCAAAGTGATTGGTTGAAATGTAGAATCATTGGCCCTGATTTAGATCTTGGCAGATCTGGTCCAGCTATCAGTTTTTGATGCCTGCCTACTTAGTTGTCCACCCGCTCTATTGAAATGTTAGCAGGTCCATGGTACATGACTGTCCGAGTACTGCCAACTCAGCCAGGAATTGCCACGTGCATCAACGGCAATATAGGCAGAAGCAGTTATCAATGGGAGTCCAGCCAAGATTACCACCAGGCCAATCATGATGTGCCTATCCGTCACGGAAACTGTGGCAGGGATACCTCTTACTTTGAGTTGGTGGAATCGAAGGAAATGAGATAGAAACATACCTTTTTTCTGTTTCCCACTTCCATTTCTATGTTAAGCCCTATTGTTCTGGTCCTCCCTCTGTGATACTATATGACCACAATGTTAACCCCGTTGTCACCAGTATGTAAGGTGAGCTTCTTTTACAATTGTCTTACAATGAATAGTGAGTTGATAATTGCTCTAGTCTCATGTATTTTTACATTGCTTCTACATGCATTTTTTCATGTGCATGCATTAGTGTATATTTTACGACTTATCAAGGTAAAATGAACATACCTGTATTGACACTTTAAAAAAAGTATGTGGTGGTGGTTGTTGTGAGTGTTCAATAGTGTGTGTGTTTGTGTGCTATATAATCAGTAAGCACAGGGGCATAACACATTACATACATATATTTTAGAAGAAAACACAACAGGTATGTGTATTGACACATAGATTAGTGGTATATACCAGTCTCCACTGCACCAGGGATTCATTCCATCAGCAAACCACTGCTAGGACACCCTCAGCACAACAAGGACTTCTAAATAGTCTTGACACAATCCTGCCAACCTGATGGTGATGGAGTACTGTTAGCCATAAGATCCTTGATGATGGTGCACCGCTTGTGCAATGGGAAACAGTCTGTCGATGCCGACCATGGTTCAGCCAGCACACATCAAACATGGTGTGAGCTTAACTGAGTACCTAAATACTCTGCTGAAGACGGAGTTCTACCAAGATCTAAATCAGCCCCATAATCAGACACTAATAACGTTGAGTACAGGCCATAAAGCCCTTGGGTGTTCTGCATGCTATTATTAATTCTCACTTAATGGAACCGAAAATAATCTGGAAATCCTTATTCCTGCCAAAAAACATTTAATAATGTGATTAATTCATTTTCAATTGCCATAAATTTTTTTTCTTGCTCAATATGTTCTATTAAATTACATTAAATTCTATATATTGACCAACTATCTGTGGGACCTACAGTTGTAAAAATATATTGGTGTAGAAAATATTAATAAAATGCAGAGTGTCACCAATAATCCTGAACTGAAAAGGACAACTTCTAGCATCTATGATCCTCATCCACCATGCCAGGAAGCCAGTTAGTCCCATAAAACTTTACATGGGTATGTGGAGGATTTCATGTATGGTATGGCACATGTTATCACTGTTGTCAGGAATATCACTGCAATATAATATATTAAAATATTAGTGGAATATGACCTCAGTTTGATGACTTGCAAAACACCACCTTTTTCAGCCAATAAGATATTCAGAGCCATTTGATCTTAAATCACAACATTCTTATAGCCACCATTTCTTCTGTGATATTTTTTAAGTGGTGATTGATTCCTCGGGCAGATCATCAATCACTTTGGCCAGTTAGTTTATCCAGTGACTGTTGTGTGTTTCGGGAATTGTCAGCGCGCTAGTACTCACCCTTGAGGGTCTCAAGGCGCTGAGAGGGGGGGAGTCCGCGGATCTGTTTAGCTGAGGAGCCAGGCTTGAGGGTCCTCCTGAAGGTGTTTAGGAAGGGGGCGCATCTGATATATGCCGGTAGCTCGTTCCAGGTCTTGGCTGCAATATAAGAGAAGGATTTTCCGCCTGCTCTGGCTCTGTGTATGCGCTGGGTTTCGGCCAGTGCAAGGTTTGAAGATCGGAAGTTTCTTTTAGGTGCGCAGAAGTTGATTCTGTCGTTGAGGTATTTGGGTCCGTTGTTGTGGAGTGAATGAGGATTTTGAAAGTGACTCTTTTCTCCACCGGGAGCCAGTGGAGACTTTGTGGGTGTTGGCTGATGTGTTTGTGTCTGGGGAGGCTGAGGACGAGTCTGGCAGCGGTGGTCTGTATTGTCTATAAGTTGCGGCGTGGGGACTTGTTGATGCCGGAGTAGAGTGCGTTTCCATAGTCCAGTCTGCTGGTGATGAGTGCGTGGGTGACTGTCTTCCTTGACTCAGGGGGTCCACTTGAAGGTCTTGCGGAGGATGCACAGGGTGTTGAAGCATCTGGAGGTGATGGTGTTGACCTGTCAGTTCATGGTGACTGAGGAGCCATCTGCAATGCTGAGGCTCTTGGCATGGTCTGAGGGGTAGGAGGGCCACTGAGAGCGGTCAGCCACCAGGTGCTGTCCCATACAGAAAGCGGTGGTACTGAGGATGAGGGCCTCTGTCTTCTCAGTGTTGAGCTTCAGGCAACTGTTGGTCATCCAGACTGCAATGTCATGCATTCATTTCTGGAAGTTGAGTTTGGCAGTGGTGGGGTCTTTGGTGAGGGAGAGGAAGAGTTGGGTGTCGTCGGCGTTGGATACGATGTTGAGGCCGTGTTGTCGGATGATGGCTGCGAGTGGGCACATGTAGATGTTGAAGAGGGTGGGGCTCAGGGATGGGCTATGCCAACTTTATGTCAGATTTATGGAGGCACACAAGGCCACTTTATGTGGCCCTAAGTGGCTCCATAAATCTGGAGTAAGGCAACACAGCGCAAATCACTGCATTTCCTTACTCTCCCCTGGGGAGGTATTCCATGAACATTGAGTGGGCATTCCCACATAACTCCCATGGATTTTGATGCATTGCATTTTCAGATGTACCTGAACTGATAAGCCTGGTAATGAGCCAAAAAGATACAACTTCCCAGGAGAGGCGTAATGAGGAGAAATACCTTTATTTCTTACTGTTACTTCCTCTTTCAATGTGTGCTGCATTCTGCAGCACACATAGTAAACAGAAAATACCTCTCAGGATTTTTTTTGTGCAGGCAAGAGTGCCTGCGTTGGTGCTAGGCTCCAAAAGGGTGAAAAGAGGAAAAGGCATAAATAAACCATATTGCCTTAATTAGGGTACTTGCCTGCCCTTTCCGTGTCATGCAGTGCAAAGCAGCAAGCTGACTTGCTACGCTGTGTGACTATTTCATTAATAGGCACCTAAGTATTTCTCAACATGTTACGTTGGTGATCTCCATTTACGTTCTGATAATTGCTTGACTTGCAATATTTTGGGTAAAGCTCCCATACAACTTCTGCAGGGCAGATGGTAGCAAGCCGACAGTCCACATAAGAAGAACACCCCCTTGTGTCCAATTACCAACTAAGAAGGTCCTGTGCTGTGCCCACCCTTTCTTATTGGATTTGTGTAAATCTATGGACTCCTTGCAAGTACCATTTCCATAAATTGTTCACTTCTTTATCATTTGAAATCAGTAACCTATCATTCTTAAGCACTTTCAGGGGAAAGTCTCTCCTACTCAGCTATGAGATACAGGAAGTGCAATTGTTTTCTTGGCATTCCCTTTTGATTCACAGAATTGTATACTATTATATCCTGCCTCAACAATGTACATCATATTATCTTGAGTGCTGGTGGGTAGATGTGTGCAAACATAACAACGTGATATATTTAAAGCTGAGACATGCAATGCAACATAATATTTTCCTTCATATAAATGTTCTAATTCGGTCCATTCCTCTGCATAGCCATGGTAGCAGAGATTTCTCTCATTAATTTTGACTCATCCACAATTTTATCTGTTTCATCAATCTCAGTAATTTTTGTGTTCCTTGAAAATGATGAACAGCACAGTTGCTGTTATATCTGGGGCAAAGGTACACATCACAGTCAGTAACCAAGGCCACTTCTTTGTTCTTCTTTGAGAGGTCTCAGCCATTATGCACAGAGAGGTCCTTAATAATTCACATGCACTTATTTGTGGTCTCACTTGACCATTGGTTGCAAACAAGTAGTCTTCCTCAACCTTGTGTTAAAGCCAGTTGTTGTAGTAAAAGTTGCAGTTCGCTCCTCCATGGAGCTGATGATGATCTGCAACTGCTCTGGTAGAATGTATCTCTTTGTTTTGGAGCCATGCACTCATGAACTCAGCCCGGCATAGTTTACTGCAGGTTCAGTTATTAATAGTTTCTGCAATGAGCTCCTCCATTGAGGTTGAAGGTAATGATGTCTGGTGTGCCTGATCTTCTAGATGTAGGATCTGTCCTTAATTTTCAAGAGGATCAGTAAGAGCCTCCAGTATCTGGGGATGGAGATACGGCAATATCTCATTCGCAAACATATGACCCTGTGTGTGCATAGGCATCCCAGAAATGTGTTTAGTGGGTGCAATTTAGTAACTTGGTCAGGAGTGTATCTAATGATCATCTAAGTGCATCAATGCAGGATAATAATGTGGATGCACAAATCATTTCCCTCTTAATCCTTTGGCACCCCTTCCTTTTTTCTATTGCACTCAATGCTTGTGGGTGATACGTACAGTACTTTTTTTAAAGTTACCCTCAATATTTTGCAGATACTTTGAAACTCTGGAAACAAATGGAAGTCTGTTCTCCTAACTGAGGAGCCTTGAAACCCCAAAGCGCTGTTTCAGTTCTTTCAAAAGGCATTCAGCAACAATCAATACATCACACTTCTTGATAGAACTGTCCATTTCCCGAGCATAACTGTACATATTTGAATTTAATAGGCATTTCAATCAAATTCATTTGCAAACTTTCAAACATACTTTTTTTTTAAACTTATTTTTATTGACATTTTTGGTATATGTACATATGTTTGCAGGGTTTATACAGTGCAAGCAGGGCATTATGTGTTCAGTTTATACAGACTTTAGTTCTGTTTTTGTAGCGCAGCAGTCATAGGTCGTATCATATCTTTTGGATGGGTTTGTGCATTTTGTCTAGAGTGTTCAGTGTTCTGGCGTTCATATAGCCAAAATAGGATGCACTAGAAATAATGTAAAGGAAAAAATAAAATACTAATAAACACATAAGCTCTGGAGGTGAGTACTTCGTGTCATAGGTACGTGGGGTGCTTGGGTGGATATGTACTACCTCAGAAGGGTGAAAGACAGAGATTCGTGTTTGGTATTGGGACCATATGGAAATCAGGTCACTAGCACCTACACTGTGTATGTGACTGTCTAGGGTGATCTGCAATAATATTCACCCATGTATTTGCAAGTGTCCTTGCAAACCTTGTTGCTTCTTCACCCTCCTGATCATCCCTGCTTGCCCGTGTCGAGTACTCAAAGGCATGCATTAATTCTCTCTATTGGTCTGCTATGGGACACTGCCTCAGGCCCCTCACTTCTTCTATGGTCAATGCTTAGCCCCCAGCTGCGTCCCAATTAGTGACGTTCCTTCTCCAGGCTTCAAGCTGTGGGCCTACACTAAATTTCCATGCCATAGCCACCTGGCTTTAAGCCAGAGGCATGGCTAAATCGATAACTTTGTTCCCAGCTTTCCATTTTGGTGGGAGTGAGAACAGGCCCAATAAGCCTACTTTTATTGAATTGTCTACTACTCTCCCCAAGGTGGTTCCTACCTGTGTCATCACTGCACTCCAAAATGGACACTAACTTCACAGTACCAGATGGTGTGTATAAAGTATGCGCTTGGGGAGGTAGACCTTGGGCAATTATGTATCTCCCCTCCATCAATAGCCTGAAGTCTGTGTGGTTTATGTAGGTCATCTGAACAAAGATTAACTGGGTATATTTCAGTCTGGTGTAGCGGATACCGACTTAGGCGACGCCTGCACTTTTCTCCAGTCTCAATCAGTAAATTCCCTGTTTAAGGCTTCTTCCCACTTGATTGTGATCTTGGTTAAGAGTGTCAGATTGAACCATTTTACTTGGTCCCCAGCTGCACCCAAGGTGAGCAATGCATGGTGGAGAGTGTGCATTATTAGCTCTTTATGACCCCTGCCCTATAACACTCCAAACGTGCATGTCAGGGCTTCATATTGTAAGTACTGACCAATAGGGAGGCCATTGTTTTCTACTAAGTACTTGAAGGGAATCAGGGCGTTATCACAATAGCAATCTCTTACTGTCTCTAGTCCTACCTCCGTCCAAGCAAGCAGTTGCTCTTGCCCAAACATCAAGCATGTAACTACATGGGGTAAGCCCAACAGTGGAAGGATCAGTGTGTATTTGGGAGCTTCCGCCATTTTAGTTTTGCATTGTTTCCAGCATTGAAAGGCTGTAGTCTGCAATAGTGACCAGTAGGGGATCACTGTTGGGTAGTCCAGTATCTTAGGGAACATATAAGTGGGACCTTCCCCACACACGGACAGGAGTGTCCCTAATGTGTGCGCCCCCTCTAGCCAGTGCACCAGCTATTGTAGTTGCGAGGCTAATTGATAAAATTAAAATTTTAGCACTCCCAGGTCTCCTTCCCTCATTGGACACTACAGCATTATCAGGGAAACACTCTTCCGCCCCTCTCCCTAGATTAATTTCCTTACAAATGTACCTAGTTGAGTGAGCAATCTCGTTAGCATTACAAGGGAAAGAATAACAAAGAAATATAATAGGCATGGTAGCATGACCATGTTGGTCAATGATATTAGCGCTATGATTGGTAGATTCAGGGAGTTCCAAAACAAGACGAAGACTTGAGCGATCTATGCACCCTATCCAGATTGCCCTCTCGCTAGTCCTCTATCAAGTGGTAGAAAAGGATATCCAGGTAATTAAATGTAGTCTGTGCCCAATGGAGATCATCTGGTAGTTCCAGGGGACTAGGCAGGGGGACTGATACTGGAAACAGGTAGGTTTTGGTCTTATTGACCAGCAACCCTGACAGGTCAGCAAATCAATTCATAAGTAGCATGGCTGTATCGGAGATGGCCACTGCCTCGTTCAAATAAATCAGAAAGTCGTCAGCATATAGGGAGATACTATAGGTCCACCCATTTATAAGCAAACCCAATCCATTTCCTCCCAGGCGAAACAATGCAGCTAGTGGCTCCATCACCAGGCTGAACAGTACTGGAGATAGGGGGCATCCCTGCTGGGTTTCACAGGAAATTTTGCTTTGGGCAGATATTGACCTGCCTGTTTTTACTCTTGCCGTGTGTACTCTGGCTGCATGTACACTACTTTAACCCACTTGATCCAGCCATCTCCAAGTCCCATCCCATGGTCTTGGGCAAATAATCCCAGCCCACTTCTTCTCTAGATCTATTGACAAGTTTTCTGCTCGTGGGCGCGTTACCTCTTCAGGATAATATAGTACACAATAAAGCCTTCTCAAGTTAAAGGAGTTATTTTGGGTTGGAATAAACCTATTCTGGTCTGTGTGGATTAGGGTACCCATGCGTGGAAGCAGTCTGAGTGCCAAGACTTCACTTAGGATCTTAAAATCCATGTTAAGCACGGATAGAGGTCTGTATTCTGTCACCTGGGCTTCTGAATTTGTTGTCTTGGGGAGTGGAATTGCAAGTGCGCTTTGCGTCATTTCAGGGAGGTGCCCAAATCTCAGGGACTCAGCATAAAGGGTCACTAGTCAGGGCGCTAATTGAGAAGCAAGTCCCGATTAGAACTCAGCCAGGAGTGCATCTGGCCTGGCGTTTTCTCAGTGACAATTGAGGCTTGGCTTGGCAGACCTCCAAAAGGGTCACTGGGCCTCCCAAAAATTCCCGAGTTGGTATATCCAGTATTGTTAACTGCAAAGCTCTAATTCCTTCTCCGGGGCCCGGGGGTGGTGTAGACTTCCTCATAGTATTCACGAAACACAGTTTTTATCGCTCCCAGTTCATGTACGGGTATGCCCTCTTCTGTACTAACATTTGTAATTTGGGTGCCTCACAGCTCCAGCTTAATCAACCATGTGAGTAGATAGCCAGCTTTTACCGCTTCTTCCTGGACCCTATTGAAATAGTTTTTATATTCATATCTTTGGGTGCGTTCCAGTGCTTCAGTATCTTTGGTCCTAGCATCCATGAGATTTGCTGGCTCTGCCACATCTGTACCATGTGTGTTCTCCAGTTCATGCAGCCTTTTGTCAATTGTTTCTAGCTCTATATGAAGTGTCCTTCGGACCTCTTCTGATTTACCTAAACAGTGCCCGCCGGAACACCACCTTAAAGGCCTCCCATTCCAACAGTTTTGTGGAGATGGAGTGTGCATTGGCGGCAAAGAAGGTCTCGACACAGGTGCCCAGGGATTCCCTGAAGGGAGCTTCTTCAAGCAGCCCAGGATTGAACCTCAATAGGCTAATCTAATCAGGTGGCTCGGCTCTAGGGGTCGTGATTCATCGATAAGGGGCTGTGTTCGGAGAAGGTACGTCCCATGTACTTAGTGTGCATTATGGACTCAGTACAATCATAGGTACAAAAGACGGCATCTAGCCTTGTGTGTATTTGATATAGAGGGGAAAAAAAGGATTATTCTTTCTCCATTGCTGTGCCCTCTAAGTGTCCACTAATCCACAATATCCCTTCCATTCCTGGTAGCCTATTGTCGTGCAATGTGTTTGGCCCCTTGTCAGCTGGGGATGCAACCTGTCTAACACTGTCTGCAACATCTCCCAATATCAAGAACCCCTGCACCAGTTCAGCCATTCAGGATGAGAGTTTCCATAGGAAAGCCAATTAGTCATGATTTGGAGCATATATGCTGCCAATTGTAACGCCTCAGCCTCTCAGTTTTCCTGTAAGCATTACGTACATCCCTTCTTTATCAATATGGGTAGCTCCAGCCTCAAAGGGGACCCCTGGTTGTACCCAAATCAAGGCTCCTCTAGCATAAGCTTAGTAAATGGTCACATAAATCTGTCCCCTCCATCTCCTACTTATTTTCTCAATGTCGCCTTGCAGAAGGTGAATTTCTTGGAGAGGGCCGACCTGGCGACCTTGCAGAAGGTGAATTTCTTGGAGTAGGGTGACCTTTGCTTTAAATAGCTGTGGATATTGTGCTTCTTGCTCATCGTACCTATACTCCTAATATTCCACATGATTAATTTAATAGTGTGTGGCATGTATGTCATGTATCGTGGTTGGGTTAATCTTTTCGTACCCTTCTTCCATCCCGCCAAGTCCACTCTCAGTCACTGGAGAGAGACCAACAATGAACTGTGAACAACATCTCATAACAATCAACTCCCATATCCCAGGCCAGTTCAGCAATGGCCAAACACCCAAACACCCAAACACCCAAACCACAACCAAATCAGCAAGTTTCAATGCAGACCATGCTCCGGTATAGGACCAACCCATTGCAGGGGTGGAGCACTTTGCAACTGTATTCAAGTTAGCCTGGCTGATGAAGGCTGTTAGCCGAAACTGGTCCCAGGATGCTTATTACTGGTTCAGGGAAGACTTGGGTTGGCAGTTTGGGATGGACTGTTCCCATGAGACACAGGGTCAAGCCTGATTTGTACATAGCTGTGTCAGAACTGGGGTGGCGAATTGAGCTTAAGAACGATGTTGGATTCAACTAAGTATGGGCGAATTTTGCGAATCTGGAGTTCGCGAATTTGCGTATTTGCAAACTCGCAATCCGCAAAATCCACGAATTCTCGCGAATTTGCAGATTTTTTTGTTTTTATAGTGTTCGCAAGGGTTTCTGCCAGTTCGCGAGGATTTTGTACCAGTTGGCAATTGCGAACTTACTTGTCGGCACGCAACGGTCGTGACTATGTTGTTTCTACGTCTGGTTCATCATCACAGGTTCACAGCACACTCTGTTTCAACACTGCCACCCTCTGTTTCACCCATGCCACCCTCTGGTACATCAATGCCACCCTCTGGTTCATCATCATCACTGTAGATTATGGGGGGGAAAAGCAAGCACACCTGCCCTGCTTCAACTGACATTGAATTTGGGGTTGATTTATTACTGTGCCACTGTTTTAAAATTCCAGTCTGGCACCTGCTTCCTTATCTGTAATTTGCTTTCTGTTGCAGTGCAATTTTTTTTCCAGGACCTTTGTGGCCTACTTGTAGCTATTCTATGATCCGGCTGTGAGGGTCAGAGCAGGGTCATACAATTGTTGCAACTAGCAACTGAACTCTGGAGGGGCCCCAGTCTGGAAGCACTACAGGGAATGGTTACTAATGATGAATTTGAACTTTTGCACCTGCTGAGTGCTTTCAGTTTAGCAAAACTCGTTTTTCTGCAGAACAGCAAATGTAATGCCCCAAACAAACTTACTTGTGAAAGTTGATTTCTAATCCAAAAGTGATCCAAAGAAAGTCAAAAGGCCTCAAATACAAAAAAGGGCAGGCAAATGTCAACCTGAGGAGTTATTCTGATAAAAATCATCATTTTCAGAAGGTCTATGCTGCTTGCTAGTGGATTTCTTGTGCAGAATTTGCAAATTTTGTAATTTCGCGAGTGCGAGATTGTTGCTGCCGGCCGCACCTACATGTTTGCAATTGCGAACTTATGCCGCAAAATTGTATCACCAAGAAAAAAAAATCCGCTGCGTGCGAATTTGCGGATTTTCTGTAAATTCGCGAGCGTTCGCGGATCGCGAATTTACCGAAAATCCGCAAAATCCGCGTGCGGAACGGATTTTCCGCCCATGCTTAGATTCAACCCAGTTCTGTGACTGGGGGTGAGTGTCTGAAAAGTTTCAGTGCTCCATTCATCATCTCCTTGTGTTTGCTTTGTTCGCCCTAAGTTGGCAGGGTATGCCCAGACATGGGTCCCTTGCTCACTTTGCATCTGGATTCAAGCTAGCCGGCTAATGAGGTCTGTTAACCCAAAACCGGTCCCAGGATGCTTGTTTCCGGTCCAGGGAAGACATGACCTGGCAGTTCGGGCAGGACTGTTCTTATGAGGCACAGGGTCAAGACTGATTTGCATATAGCTGTGTCTGAGCTGTGGTGGCTAAGTGGGCTAAAGAACAATGATGGATTCAACCCAGATCTGTGACTGGGGTTGAATGTCTCAAAAAGTTTCAGCATTCCGTCCATCATCTCCTTGTGTTAGCTTTGTTCAGCCTAAGTTTCAGGGTATGCCCAGATGTGGGTCTCTTGCTCACTTTGCCACTGGATTCAAGCTAGCCTGGCTGATGAGGGCTGTTAGTCCAAAACCCGTCCGGGATGTTTGTTTCTGGTCCAGGGAAGACATGGCTTGGCAGTTCAGACTAGACTGTTCCCATGAGGCACAGGGTGACGACTGATTTGCATATAGCTGAGTCTGAACTGGGTGGTGAAGTCAGCTAAAGCATGATGATGGATTCAACCCAGATCTGAGACTGAAGGTGAGTGTCTGAAAAGTTTCTGCGCTCTGTCCATCATCTCCTTGTGTTTGCTTTGTTCGCCCTAAGTTGGCAGGGTATGCCCAGATATGGGTCTCTTGCTCACTTTGCCACTGGATTCCGGCTAGCCTGGCTGATGAGGGTTGTTAGCCCGAAACCGGTCCCAGGGTACTTGCTTTTGGTCCAGGAAAGACATGCGTTGGCAGTACAGGCTGAACTGTTCCCCAAGGCACAGGGTCAAGTCTGATTTTCATATAGCAGTGTCTGAACTGGGGTGGCAAAGTGAGCTAAAGAACGATGATGTATCCAACCCAGATTCTTGACTGGGTCTGAATGTCTGAAAAGTTTCAGCTCTCCTTGTTTTTGCTTTATGACCTTCAGCAGAGCCACAATTCTTTCTTGAGAGACATCTGAATCTGAACCCTCCGCTCCCTTTATCAATTGTTACTCCGCCTCTAATGGGGTCCCGGCATCTTGCATTATCTCTGTTACTGCCTGGATTGTCACAGCTCTCTCCTTCTCAGTCTGGGAAGTGCTTGGTTTTTATCGATTGTCCTTACCTGAGCCGTCTCCTGGGTCCCTTTCTAGTTCCTCCATCACTTTATTCCTTGGGGCTTTCTCCTTTCGGTACCAGCCTCCCAGTCCTGTATGCCTCGAGTTGGTCCCATGCCATTTGAGGCTCTTTGCAGAAGTGGGTCTGTCCATCTAATAGGATACGGAGGCAAAATTCAAATCAAATTTCAAAGCTTTATTTGACAGCAAGTCGTAAAAGCAGTTATACATCCTACACTACACAATAAATACTACAATGTTAAATTCAATATTTTTAAAAAACTCATTAAACCATAATGCTGTCATGTTACAAATAAGAAGACAATTTATACATGATAATTAAAAATAGTTCAATAAAACATGAATTTTTAAAAGCAGATTTACAATAAGCGGTGTCAGTTAATTCATTGAGCAGTATCTAACTGTTGTAAAGTGCGGGTGCGTATAGTCCATGCCCAACCTAAAAATTTTGCAACGGCAATCGCCATGCAGGGTGTGCAATCTGATTCCAGCATTCTTAGTGCCTCTATACACCTACGTGTGCCTAACTTTAAACACACAGGCTTTATCCACTTCCATCGTGGACTTACATAAAGGGGACAAACAAACAGTATATGTGCAATATTCTCAATCGAGACTTTACAATGGGGACATTTGTCGTCCTGGATAGCTGACCATTTGCCGGTAAATGCCTTTAGAGGAAGGGTCCCGATTCTGAATTGAAAATACAATTTTCTATCAAACGGCCTTTCAATAATGTCCCAGTAAGGCTCACAAGATGGTAAGGGTTTGATATCCAAAAAACGTCCTGTTAAATTTGTGTTGGATCCAATACTATAAGCGGTCGACCATACCATTTCCCAATACATTTTTTCAATGTTACCATTGATGGAAAGCTTTCGGCATTGGGAGAGTTCCATAGGTGGTCTAATTCCAGCTTAATAAGCAAACCTCTTATTTCCTTTAACCACGGGATCGAATGGAAATGATCTACCCTGATGATATCCTTCAGGGCAGTGGCATAATGCACAAGTTCAGGGGTAGTCATAATGCGTCTCCAGTATAATAACGGTCGCAGCCGTGCCAAATCCTCAATGTTCTTCCTGCCAAGGTCGTATGCCAGTGGAAGGGTTGGAGTACTTTGGGGAACTCCAACAAGACGGCGTAGAAACCTGTTTTCCGCCAATTTTAGTTGTTTCAAAATGGAGAATCCCCAAAGTTCTGAGCTGTATAAAGAGGCACTGATCACCTTCATGTTATAAATTTCTAAAGCAGGGGTGATAGGCTTAGTCAATGAGGCTTTATGTTTGAGGGGCACTACATCCGCCAGCTGGTGGAATTTTAAAGCAGCCATGTCGATGTGGTTTTTCCAACTCATATTACACTGAAGGGATATTCCTAGATACGTGAAGGCCTCAAACTGTTCTAGGGGAGTACCATTGAAATTATTTGAACCCTTAAAAGTGTTCCGCTGGTTCAAGCACATGAACTTGGTTCTGGAGGCGTTTATCTCAAGTCCACGTGTTTGGCAGAACTCACCGAAAGCGTTAACTGCCTTCTGGACCCCACTCGGTGTTCGAGAAACTATAAGCGTGTCGTCCGCAAACATGAGGACTGGCACGCGTGCCCCTGCTAGAACAGGAGCATCGGTGGGAGAATGGCTTAGATGATCTACAATGCCATTGATTTAAATAGAAAACAGTATGGGTGCCAAAACACACCCCTGCCGGACCCCACGGTCGACAGGGAAGGTATCCGTCACCTCACCCTGAGCCCCCCACCTGATTGTAGCATAATTGTTCTCATGTAAGCGGACAAGAAGCGTCAGCAATTCCTAGATCAAAAGCTGATTTTAAATCTACAAAAACAGCGTAGAGAGTCCCATTAGTTAGCATCACGTTCCTCCAGTATAGAGCTATGAAAAAAAAGACCTGGTCAACTGAACTTGTACAGGGATGGAAACCAGCTTGATAAGGGGATAAAATATATTTTTCTACTATCCAGGTTTGCAGTTTGTTTTGCACTAGTCGACCTATTAATTTTTGGGCAGAGTCTATAAGACTGATAGGTCTATAATTACTAGGTAGTGATTTGTCTCCCTTTTTAAAAACTGGAATTATTTCTGCACCCTTCCATGAGGTCGGAATTGGTGCACCCCTAGCCACAGAATTAGCTAACCACTCAAAGTACTGACACCAAGATAATCGATCACTTAAAAACACATCAGCAGGTATGCCGTCCATTCCTGGGGCTCGGCCCCTATCACACAGTCTAGCGCTATGCTAACATCTTTTTTAGTAAATAGCTGACATTGATAAAAAACTGTAGGAGGTAGTATACACTCTCCTTCCGCTAGATCACGAGCGTATTGTGGTTTGAAGAAGTCTACCCACTGGTTTTTAGCAACATTATTTTGCGGGGGTTGTGCTAGCCCCCCTCTATCCCACTTGACCAAGGACCAAAATTGACTTTGATTCTTTGCAGCACAGGCGGATTGAAGATCACGCCAGTGGGCCTCATCCCACTGTTTCCTGGCCTCTTTTTGTGCCTTCCTATATATATCCCTCGCCTTTCTCACACCTAGGATGTTCTTGTTTCTAAGTTCGGTGCTGAGATTCTGGCGGGCTACTCTACAGGACTTATCGTACCATCCCATTTTGGGTAATTTTTTATGAACATTGTCTAATTTTGTGGGCTTCTTGAAAAACTCCTGGAGCTTGGCAAAAAAGTTCGTATGAGCCTCAAGCGTAATTTCAGGAAGGTTTTGGTTTATAGTACGTGAATTTATCTTACCCACTTCTTCGACCACCACTTTTTTAAGATCCTCCAACCTCTCTGTGTTCTCAATTAGTCTTCCCCATTTTATGTGGCGCAGGTTATTCGAGGCTACAATATCTAAGGTGACTTTGTCACCCCCATGATTTGGTTCTCTTAACCCCATGTTTGCTTTGAAGACCATAGAGAGAGGGTTGTGGTCACTCTCCATCCTATTTTTTTCAGCCATGTACGTCCATTAGCTGTTCAGAGTCCTCTTGCTAGACATAAAGCCTTCAGTTGGATGGCCACCGCTGTCCATCTTCTGACTACGGGTAATTCTAGCTGGGGGACACCTCCTCTTCTCCTAGGATTTTGTCTTCTTGGCCAAGCGGTTCAAATGTGGTGTTGGCATCATCCCCCACAATAAAAGACAGCTGTGTTGGCCCGCTACTCCCTGGCATAAATGTTGAAAATAACCACCCCCTGTCCATTAGCCCATGTGAGGTTAACTGACAAAATATCATCTGATGGAGAACTCCTTTGCTGGATTCTACAGCATAATGTTTGGCGGATCCAGATTACCAGCCCCCCTGATGGGCGACCCTTTGGATTTTTTGTAGCTGGGATTTGGAAATTAAGAAACCCTAGATGATGTTTTGGGGTCAATGACCATGTTTACTGGAACAGTAGAATGTCAAATTGATCTATAAAGTTACACCATTCTGATGATGACAGCTTGTTAGTAATTCCGGCAATATTCCAGGAAAGAAAAGACAACCCTGCTTCATCTGCTTCATCTGCTGCTAAGCATAAGAGGGCCTGAGTTATTAATGTGCCTTGGGTTTCATCCTCCAGCCCAGGTACTGGTTCTATGTTAATACAATGATGACCTAATGGTTCGGGTGAAGGTGCTACTGGACCAGGAACAAAACATGTTACTGACAAGGTGGGGACAGACTGCATCTCGGGGTATTTGTTCTCCTTTCTATTTACTAGAAAAATTGGATCATCTACCCTTTTCCCTGGGGTTATGGAAGTAACATTAGTAAGACCAATCCCCTCGTCTATGGGAATATATGTTCTTTTTAGCACAGCTGGTTCATTGAACACTACACTGTCTGCCCTCTCAAGTCAATCACATTCGTTCAAGTCTGACAGTGCCGCAAATCTATTTTCAAGACTGATTCCCCATTCGCTGAGTTGGGCACCCCTACACCACTTATTTGACACCGAGTTCCACTTTGTCTTTAATATACTTGGATTCACTGTACTACCTCTATGATAAAAAAAATCTAGAGTTAGCGGGATGATGTCTGTGCTCCTGCATTGTGGGGGAAATATATTTCTCAAGACATCGGGGAGTACTTCTGGACTTAAAAAATGCAGAACTACGCAATCTCCTTTAAATGTTTTCACACTGTTCCCTATCCTGTCCACCCTTCTTGCCATAGTAATTTCCCCAGCTAACTGCTGTTTACCCCATGGGGATATCATAATTGTTATTAGATAACCAATGGAATGCTTTACTGATCAAGGAAGATGTAGATTCCACTTGACCCGGCTTTAAGGGAGGTACATTTGTCAGAACCAGAACTAGGGGGGAAGCCTCTACGATGAGTTGGACTGGGCCTTTCTCTAAACCCGTCCCAGTGGATTTTGATGGTAGGTCTTCATTCGCTGTTTCCTGAACATCTTTAACTACTGATTGCTGAATAGGGGGAGGATTTGATACCACTTTATCCCTACCCCCTGGCCCATCCCCAAAAACATTCACAATTGGTTCAACTCTGTTTGAAACTAGAATTGGTATATTACCCACCTCCTCCACTGTCTTGTTTATGAGTCCCCCTAGCCTATTTACCTCTGCTGTTAGCTGGTCAATGTTGGCTACCAACGGTTTGATAATGCATTTGATCTTGGAATCAATCATACTCACTAGCTTTTTAATTTGATCATCCTCCAATATCTCCCTCCCACCATACTCCCCATTTGCCTCTTTTGTAGCCATATTTTTGGGTGGAGAGGCTGTCCTTTTCCTGCTAGAGCGTAACCCACCACGCTTACTCTGGCCTTTTCTGCATGCTCTGACTGCTGCAGTTGCAGGCACGGACACAGGGGAGGGGAAATTATCTTCTATCATGTTTGACTGATCTGCGGAATCATTGTCTAGGTTAACAACAGTAGGTATATTTTGGTCAAAATTGTCATCAGGAGGAAACTCAATATCTGGGGCATCACTGCTATGCACCTGTATCGGGACTTCTACCAGAGTGGTTTCTGGCAGAGGGCTCTGTGTGGGGGTAATGGGTGGAGAACTCAAGCCCAGCGATATCCTTCTTGTGCTATTGATTTTAATCACAACCTGCACTAGGTAATTGTCCATGGTATTAGATACAGAAGAAGACTTTAGCTTGGACATGTTACACACAGTGAGATGGTAGCAAGCTTGCACTGGTAACCCTAGGGCAAACAATGAATAGCGGTTTCCAATAGAACGAAAGCACAAAGGTTCCACAAATAATATTGACAACAGTAAGTCTTACTAGAGGGATACCACAGATAGACCACGGCAACTACAGACAAGGATCCTGGCCCAGCTCAGTCACGGTCAGTCTCGGACTGTCTCAGACTGTCCGCCCTTTGTCCCGGCTTCGTCCGGTGTCCCGCTCACGTCCTGCTGAGCGTTACACTGGCCGTTGATATAGGAGAGCGTCGCAAGCGGGGGGCGTGGCTACCAGGGGGCACAGCCGAGATGACCAAGGCTATGCAGGGACTTCTGGGCTAGAGAGTCCCTGCCGCGCACCACCCCTGAAGCTGCTGCTGGCTCCCCGACTCGTGCTCGGTCCAGAGGTTTAGTTTCAGGTCAGCCCCCACCTGGAGCCGCAAAGCGGCACCCGCGAAACCTCAGGCGTTTCTGCTCCCACAAGCGTCTTCGCTGGATCTGCAGTGCTCCCACTTCCGCGCCCGCCCATGGTGTCCGGTCCGGGCTTTCAGGACACTAATTTCGACAGGCTATATAACTGTTCGATGCAGAGCTTGAAGCTCACGCATCTGCCATGTTCCGCTGTCAAGCCACGCCCCTAACTTTCAAACATGTTTGAAGTAGGTGCTGCCCTGGTTCAGTAGGGTGGTCAAATGGGCCACTGATAGAAGCAAGTAATTGGTTAACATAGTTGCACATTTCATTTGTAAACTATTTATACATTTGAGCCTTCCGATATCCTACTCCTCTGATTGCACACATCAATCTTGAGATCATGACTGTAATTCATATTCTGCAACTTGCGATTTCACATACAATGTCTCAAAATATTTATTAAGCATTCAACGTTAATTTGACTGTGGTATTGTTACAATTATTTTAAAAATCCAACCTGTAGTTGCAAGCACTTAGATGGTAACAACAGAACTTGCAAAAGGTCTCAGTGAAATGGTGTAAAATATATACATACAAATCTTGGCAATAATCCAAACTCACCAGTCATCAGTCAAATGTACATTCACAAACAGGGCTTCCCAAACCTGTTTTAGCCCAAGAACACAACATAGCTTGTATTCTTTCAAAAGCATTTTACAACTGTCTCCACCCTGAGGCAAACAGCAAACAGAATTTTTGGCACCTGTTTCAAATTGACATTATACTTTAGCAAAATCACCAATGATCAGACAACCCAGAACATGTTACTTAGGATAACTCAGGTAAGGTGGGAAACATGAACACTCTTTTGTTATACTCTCATACCAGTCCAGAACAGGGAGTAAAGGGAGACACAAGCAAGTTTAAAATGTTTATTTTAACGCCATGATCTCAGGTGCAGCATCTTCACTAATACAACCAGACATATGATAAGAAATAAGATTGTCAGCATAGTTACTATTCCATAAAATGCAAAGTGAGAAAGCATGTTATAATGCTAAATGGAAACAGGGTAAATATATACCTATATTTCACCGTCCCTTGCTAGTAGGTTATTTTATAACTAAAGAAGGTTTCCTAGGCTTGCATAGGCGACCCCATACCTCAGAGATTAGCAGATTAGCAGGAGTAAACCACATTGAGTTCAGCACAAGCTCTCAGCATAGGAATGTTCTCCAAGTGTGTTCAATCATGCCTACACAGTGTAATATTAAAGACGCCAGTATCTGAGCTGTCCACAGCTGCATATATGTTATGTCTAGAACGTGCACTGATCAGTTCGAGCAAAAGCAACAGTGTTGATATAATAACCTTGGAGGCCTCGTCACTCACTGTTCAGACTAAGCTTACAAAGCAATTTTAGCAATGCGGAATAACAAGTTATTCTCAAGTGAAGCAAAACTCTCAGCCTAACGCGAAACAATAATTAAGGTGTGTGCCATGTGCAAAAGAAAGCAAAAGGTAAAATGGTGTTTAAACTTCTAATAAGCTCATGCTAACTTAACACTGTAGAAATGCAAGGCTCAGCCCCACTACACCCTCCCTTGATCGGAGCACTGATAAGAAATGTGGGCAAAGCAGGAATGCAGAGTTCAAGTTCGAGAGATAGAATCAAGTTCAAATTTGCCATAATGGAAAAACGGGAGCAAAACTCAGAATTTTGAGAAAAACTCCAAATTAGTAATTTTTTTTGGGCATAGTAAAGCCAATAGGCCTAAAAAAAATAGTAAAATGAATCTGATGTCCAACATGTGACTCCAGACGTGAATAAGGGAGAGCAGGAAATGCACCTCACTCCAATAGTGTATATGCCCAGTATGTTGCAATAGCCTCCAACAGGAAGTCATTGTTCTCATCTGAAAACATTTCAACCATCCAATTTAGTAACGCGAATGAACATACATGTTCCTCAAGAACTGGAGCCTGTATCACCATCAGAGGACAACTCGGATTTACTTCAATATAACTGCGTGCCAAGAAATCATGCAAAAATATTCCAACGTCCCTGGACTCCATGCATCGCTGCAAAGGCCATAATCCTGCCGCCAGAATAAAGCAATTCATGAGCAACTAAGGGGCTCATCAGTTTATCATAATCTGTGTTGGGAGACACCGTACTGCAGAGACACAAATCCAGAGCCCATTTGAAATTGCGGCTCAGGCAATGAAAGAAAGGTTGGACGCATATGAAACTGCACTCAATGTAGCAAGAGCCAGCGCTCCATAGAAATTAAGCATTCAGTTGTGGAGCAGCAACAGCCAGGGCAAATCGTCTCATGGCACAGGATGTGCATCCATTCTGAAATAAACAAAGTAGTAGAAGCACTCCGCCAACCAGGGCAAGCATCAAGGGAAATCCACCAAAGAGGCTGGAAAAATTTGAATGAAAAAATGCCAGGAACACACTGAATATAGGGGCCGATTAGGATTGCGGAGAATCGCAATCCTCCAGACCGGAGGATGCGGATTCTCCGCAGCGGAGCCTTCAATGTCCCCCCGCCAGATTAGGATGGCTGGGGGGACGAGAAGTCCGTCTGCCACTTTTCCGCCACGGTCGCCTTCCGACCGTGGCGGAAAAGCTCTAATATGGTGGGGGTGTCTATCAGACACCGCCAGCCATATTAGGATGGGCTTTAAAAAATGCTTTTCCGCGGCGGGTTTTCCGCCGTGGAAAAGCATGTGGAACTTTACTGCGGGGGCCCGTTGCGGGCCACTTGGGTGAAGGGGGGTGGGGGGTGCACATGGGGGGTACCTATGGTACCTCCCTGCATTTGTATGCAGAAATCGGCAGGCACCGCACGGTGCCTGCCGCTTTCTGCATACAAATGCAATGTATGCATTTTTACCATTGCGGCGGATGCAACTTGAAGCCGCACCCGCCGCAATGGTAAAAATAGAGGATGTGACCGCCAGGGTGGCGGTCACATCCTAATTGGACAGGAGGGAACTCCGCAGGCCATGCGGAGGTTCCCTCATCCTCTACGGTCGCGGACGGACTCAAGTCCGTCCGCGATCATAATGGGCCCCATAGTTTGGAAAGAAGTCACAAGGCCACTACTAACAACTTTAAAAAAGTGAGCCAGCCCTGTTGTCGAGGAGGCATTAAAGATAGTGTGAATTAACTCCTCGAAATGCAGGGGCAGATCAGTATATAATAAGGCATGCACTTCTGTGAGCACAGTGTTTGCCACATGAAGAACAAATGTTTCATGGGCAGAAGTAAGGGCGAATTCTTTTTGGGACAAAAGAGCTCTTATTCAACTCATCTTGTTGAACTCTACCTTCAAGGTCGGAATCGACGGCCAGATGAAAACATCTAGCTTCCTATTTGGAGGAGGAAACATTACGTTTTTACAACAAACTACACGCCGGGAGACTGTAATGATGTAAGGAATTCCTGCCAGCATCCCACAAAAATCTTCATTATTTAAAAGTAATAACTACCGTTTGCTAGTATTGTGAATGTGGGTGTGATAGCAGGTGTTGGTGTACCTTTCATGACACAGGCCAAATTAGGTGCATTCTGATTACACAAGCTAAGTAATTGGATATTCCTACACACTAACGAGTGATCAGGTGTTGTTTTGCAATCTTCACCATTCAAATAAACCTCTTTTCCCTCCCTCAGGCACCTATAGGTAAATGGTAGTGACCAATTTATTTATTTATTTTATTTATTTTTGATATTTAATAAAGCGCGAACAATTGCCCGCAGGCGTCTCGGCGCTATACTGTTGCAGACTTCTCCTATACTGGGCTTCATATATTTTTTTTAAAGGTTAAACAACCAAGTTTTCAATTGCCTTCTAAATGACAAGAGGTTAGGGCTTGTTCTGATAGATTGGGGGAGTGTGAGGAGCATCATGGAGATAAGCGGTACCCAGAGGTTCACACAGTCACACAGCAGAATTTCTCTCGGCCACAGAAAACGGCAAAGGTTCTAACTTTTCAATATGTAACATAGAAAAAGTTGCATCTTTCATAGACATAAATTGCTGTTTGTCATTCAAATTAAAAGGGGTAAATAACGAGGACTTGTTCATGTAGTCCCAATGCACTTTCCCAGCCTTTAACATTTGTAAAGTCCATGCAAACTGTATAATGGAACGGAATTGATTTTGCCCATGGTACAAAACAGAGACATCTTCTTGCATCTTCTTGCATAATATCAACAACAGATCTAATGTGTAAATGCGGGAAGAGAGCATGTTAATGCTGTTATCCACAACTGCTAGCACTTTTTCTAAATTAGCTTGACCTATAGCTTATAAGCGGGAAGCAGCCTCAATTTGAGACAGTTTCCAAACTTTGTTGTAAATAGCATATATCCACCTTTTGGATCTACCTGAAGCAGGGCCCTTGACAAAGTCATTCAGATCAACATCGTCAGTCAATTTAGACAGCATAAGCTTAACTAACGCTAAATTGGAGTGTATGAGCCAATTCTGACACAGCTTGCCTACGGAACAGGTAGTTACTGAATGGTCACTTTCAAAACGGGGATCCACCCTAACCTGTGTGTAGCCAGGGGCTAAACCCAGGAAACGATGTTGTCAAGAATCTGCACTTCTGTGCCACAACAGCCAACCCTTAGGATCCAAACTGGATATGTTAAAAGTAGAATTCAGCAATAGGGTCTGTAATTCCCTGATAAAAATACTGGTATTATTATCCGAACCTGGGTATTCTTCCAATTCTGAAAAAGAAGGAGCAGTTAATTTTTTAAATGTAGCTAATCCAAAGCAGGTGGTTTGTGAAAAAGTCGAATTCAAAAACAACATGTGGTTCGGGATGAGACATGCACGATGCAAAGCCTTTGTGCCTTGCACTTGCCAACTTTTAGAACACCAAACAGATTTAAGAACAATAGTATCTTTCCAAAGTTCATAGCCCCCAATAGCCAATTGGTTAAGAAAGGACTTGGAATACAATAATTTTGTGTGGGTGAATTTAACTTTGGAAGAGGACTTTTCGGTCATCTTAAAATAAAATGCATTAGGATTTGACTGAATAAAATCAGTAAAATAAGTGAATCTCTTTTGAAGAGAATTTGAGCTGCCTTCCACAGGAGCGGGGCAATGTTCCCATTGCGTATAATTAACCATATTGTGGTAAATTCTAATTACCTATACGGAATTTATGTGGTAAAGTTCAATAAGAATAACTCAGTCAAAATGAAGAGGCAGAATCCGTGGTATCTGAGGTTTAAAAGGGGTTTTATTCCTTAAAAAGGAATTGGTTCGAACCAATGGTAGCATGACCCATCGCCACGAGGGTTCAGGGTGGGAATTGCAATGGACATGTACAATGATTTATTAACAAGCAATTATATATATAGTCATTTCATACAGTAACATTGAATGCAGAAGGCGTAACAGCTGAGAGAAACGAGATAAGAGCAGAAATACGTAACAGGAGGCGTGCACCAGGGCGTACACGGAGGTGTGTGCAAGTAACGTCACATAGAGGTGTCATAAGTGGGTGGATCCCTAGAAGGATCCTGCAGAGTCAGCAAGAACATGTGGCAGGGATGCGCGCGCAGCAGCATGACGTGTGATTGACGTGGAACTGGAGGGTGAAGGGGACTTGACATTTAGCCCTACATGTGGAGACAGAAGTCTGGAGTGTCAGAACAACCTAATCCCAAATCATATCTAATATCTTGTGTTTGAGGAACTGTATTATCTAGAAGGAAAGGTCTCTTGGGCAGAGGCTATTCTATACTGACTGTTAATGCGTGTATATGCGACTGCGTGTCTACGTGTAAAGCAAGGGGCCATGGGCCTACCATGGTAACGGAAGCTATGAATTACTTGCATGGAGACAGAAAGGCCGGGCCCTTTGCTCTGCAGATGGGAAGGATGTTTACCTAAACTACTAGACAGGAATGTATTTTTCGAGGAGCGGAGCAGATAACTCGAAGGTTGAATACAGTCTTGGCAGGCCGGCAGGCTGAGCCAGGCACCGCTAGCCGCGCAGGGAGTGAGTGAAAGGTCATGGATACAGATGCAGGTTCAGGCTGCAGCTTCCAGAGGCAGAAGGCAGGAGAAAGCTTGAATGGCAGAAAACAAGGCCCAACTCACCAGGGCCAGGAAAACATGAAAGTGCACCATGTAAAGACGTTGGCAAGGCACACTTAGGAACTGAATATCGGACCCATTCATGGTGGATCAGAAAGAGGACATATTAACGTTGGACGCAAATGTATTTGCGTCTTCATAGCTGGTTGTGGAGGGAACTTACATGTACTAGAAGCAGGTACATGGAGCCGTTGGGGTCTACGATAGGGGACACAATTGATCATAAAAATTCATATTACCTCAATATTCCTCCTTGTGTTAGCCTTATGCAGGTAGTGATTGCCATAGTTTGATAACAAAACAAATCACCATAATTAGCTGAATCTCAATATAAATCCTCAGCATCAAAAGCAGTATAATACTTCAAATCTGAAAACAAAGCCTCTACGGCTTGAACATCCCAATCATCAGAGCGTATATTTTGCTTAACCACATCCCCCATCAAAACTCTTAGTACGTTTGGGACATTTAGAACCCATGTGGGACCATGTATTTGAAATTTAACAGCATCCCATACAATCCCATCTAAGACGGGCCAAACAGTAATGTTTACAAAACTCAGGTCCCTCTTCAATCTGTGTGATGAGGAATGGGGTGCCAATGTTCCATCAATATGCTGAACAGCAGTCCTCTCTTCAATGTAGTGTCCATTCACAAGACGGAAATAATACACCACAAATCCAATTTGACATAAACAAAAAACATTTTTAAAGTACCAACCAAATGTAAGTCCAAGGAGGAATCAAAAAATGTTTTTTAAACCATGTTGCAAAAACAGAAGGTTCTGAAGGGGACTTCGATGTGGTAGAGTTAGTGTCAAATGAAAATCTGGACTCAGTGGCCAAACAGGTTTGCAAATCAACAAGTCTGTGAGATAAGTATACTCAGTCTCATCAAGATGAGCATCAGGTGTGGTATTCAATGAAGGATTTGAAATTGCAGGCATCTAGAAGGCAATGTCAGGCCTGTTGTTAGTAGCCGGAGCCAAAACAGAATTTCTCAGGATCGATGGACAGGAGACCGCAGGTGTCATACTAAGAAGAATCGGCCCCTCTGTGTAATTCGACATTGTCAATGGAGATGTACCTTTTTTCCTTTTGACCTGGAAGTGGAGGTAAAATTACTGTTCTTGTGCCCTGCTCGCCAAGTACAGGAACTGGAGCTCGATATGAGGGACCAAATTCTTTCTTGTTATCGATCTTCTCTCGGACCAGTTCTCCAACTTGGGGTAGCCAGCCAACTACCGAAATCTGCAACGCAGCATCAGATGTGGAGGGCAAGTGCTCCTTTGCAAGACTGTCTCTCCTCTCTTGTAGATTCTGCAAAATATTACAATGTTCCTCTACGTCAAAGGGGGCAGCAGCAGCCGCCTGGTCTAGACCTTCAAGGTCCGGGACAAAATTTTGATACCAAAGAGCATCTCATATGGGGTCCGCCCATCCAGAGACCTTCTAGGGAGATTATTAAGTACACACTGTATGCTATTGAGATGGGCCAGCCTGTTCCTGCCGGTACCTATAACCCTAGATGTCAATGATTGCTTTAAGTCATGGTTCATCCCCTCCACAACACTATTACCCTCAGGTCGGTATGGAGATGAAAATTTGACTTGGACCCCAATGAACTCATGGCATCCTTGTACATCTTATAGGCGAACGCTGGACCCTGGTCTGAATGGAAGGTGCCACACTCAAAAATTCCCACAAAGACACGCAAGTCTCTAAGTACAGTTCGTGAATCAGCACTTCGGTGGGACCACACCCATACAAAGCGCGTGCAAGAATCAACTGCAACTAAGATGTACTTATATGCAGTATCTGAAGAAAAGGAACCACAGTGATCCAAATAAACACAACCAAGTGGTTTATTGGAAATGTACATATGTGTCTGGGGCAGACGCGTAGCAGTCAAATGCTTAATCTGCTGACAAATGTCACATTGAAGGACATAATCACGTGTCTGTTTATACAGTCCCTACCACCAAAAGTGAAGTTGTAACTGAGATACAGTGGCCGAAACGCCAGCATGAGTGGACGCAACACCATCGTGGGCTGCTGTAATCAGCGCGTTGGGAATCAATCTGTCACCAACGTCTGGTATTTTCACATAAGGAACTTTATCAGCACTTAAATGATAAGAATACTCTGAAGGAAAACCGTAGAATATTTACTTCCTTTTTAGGTATTGGCAATTGCTGCCAAGATGTCATCATCAATATTATTTTTCGAACGTGTAACTGCTGCAACCAAATATGTCGAAACTGCTGTTTTCGCGGCCTCATCGGCCAAACTATTGCCAACAGCGTGAACTCCCACACGCTGATGACCAAGACTATGAATTACATACACGAGTGGCAGTTGCTCTTTAAGTTCGGCCACTCGAACCCAGATCATTTTATGTTTTATTGTACTGCCTTGGAGTCACGATAGTCGTCCTGAGTCCAAAAGAACAGATTGTCATTGTAAGACTGGACACAGTAGTAAGAGTCACTCACAAAAAGAGTAGTCACACCAGGGTCTGCGTACTCCAATGAAAGCATAAGAGCACGGAGCTCCGCTAACTGGGCAGTACAGTCCCCTAATGTCTGTGTATGCACGACATCGGACTTGAATTTTCTATCCACCATGGTACCAACCACAATAGCGCAGGCTGAGATGTATCTGTGCTTAGACCCATGCGCAACTTGCTCAGAACCATCAGTGTAAATGATACAATGGAAATCCTCCAAAGGGCGCATAGTCAAAGGGGCAGGATGAACAAATTTATACTGCAAATAATCCTGCGTTCGTAAGGAGGCATCAAAAATGAACGTGACATCCGGAGACGTCAATGATTTTGCTCATTGTATCCACCGTGGGTGCAAAGCTTTAGGATTAGGTACACTGGCTTTCATCACTGCCTCCAAGGCAGGACACGGGGTAACAACCAACATGCATTTTGTTTTCCCTGCGACAGTGCGCGTTCCTTCAGAATCGCCATTTGCACTGCTGTCAAAACTTTTTCCACAGTGGAAAACCGCATTTCATCCGAAGTGTACAAGTGTGACTTATAAGCGATAGGTACTGTGTCACCCTCTTTAAAAGTAAGGTACTTGAACCCACCGCCCCAGGGACGATTCTTATCACCAGGTTGGTGTGGTTATTACAAGTCAGTAAGAATTTAAATTCTAGCAGATCAGCCTGCAAAGATTGCAAAATGGCTGAATGTTCAGGCAGCCAGCACGATTTGGTAAACGTTGGTTGTATCAAAGCATATAAAGGCTTGATACGCTGGGCATATTCGGGAATGTAAGTACACCCGAAATTCAAAAATCCCAGCAAGGATTCAATTTTTTCAGTGTTGTAGGAGCGTGCAGTTGTGCGCATTTCTCCAAGAAGTGAGGAGCCAATCCTCAACCTTCATTTTGAAGTTAATAACCCAGGAACAACACTGTGTACTTTGCAAAGTTAAATTTGTAACTGAAGTCCGCAAAATTGCAAATTATGCTGTCAACGCGGCACAGATGCGCCCATATCTCGTCATCTGTGAGATAAATTTCATCCACATACGAACACACATCTGGGTCGATTCTCTCTGAAAGAGGAACTGGATAGGCAGCAAACACATCTGGACTTTTCCTATAGCCCATTGCCAAACGTTTGAATTTTTCTGTGTGCCACCCCTGGTGAGAGCAGTCCATTGACTACTTAAATAGGAAAGATTGTTGGCAAAAAAAACATTAGATATGTCAAGCATGGTTTAAAACCTTTTACGCACTGGACCATCCACCAAATCAGAGCCGTGGGTATTCTGTACTGCACAAGTACGGCAATGCGAGTTTAGATGCCGATAATCCAATATCAAACGGTAAGAACCATCAGGTTTGGTCACAGTAAAAAGAGGGTTATTCATCGGAGATACACAAGTTTCAATCACACCTTGATATTCCAATTGCTCAAGGATTTCTGCAACTGATGCTTTCGCTTCACGCCGCATGGGATATTGAGCTTGAGTCTGCGGCATAGACTGCAAGGGAATCTCATGTTGGGTGGAGAATTTATCCCAACCACAGTGAGTATGGTACAATGCAGGCGCATGAGCCTTAGCCCACTCTTCTGCAAAATTCAGCGCATGCTACTTTGACACTGTGTGCACGAAACTAGGGAGGATTACCTCCCCCCCTCTCGGACCTGCAAAAACAAAAGGTGGGGGCCAGTCAACCTCCGCTAACAAAATGTCGTATGTAGTTGTAATATTTTCCGAAAATACCCCTTTTTTAAGGTACGTTGTAAGTCACCTTCAATTAAAAGGCCTATCAGGGGGAGCTACTCTAGGATTCCGAAGCTGCGTTCTCACTGTATGTGGCAGACAAAAAGTGGCATCCAATTCCGACACATATATGATTTATAATAATGGGGACCACCAATATGGAAAATTCAACTTCATAACTTGTGCACCATAAACTAATGTAATAACGGCCAGCCAAAAACGAGCCCATAACAACAAGTTGTATCCTAACCCAACATCGACAGGGACAACAATAATATGGTTTTACAAAACGTTTGGTTCGACCTGGAAATACTAGCCCCCATGCATAGAGGCTAAGGCTGCACAAAACTTCAACACCCAGCGGCCCGAAAATTGACACAACGCAGCGGCAGGGAAACACCGCCCCATGAAATACGAAACGCGTGACACCGAACACGGAAGTAACCTGCAAAGAAGACGAGGACGCCGAAGGAAAAGAAAGGAGACTGACAGCCCCAGGAGTACGCCGAAGGAGAGGAGACGGATAGCCCCGTGAGACGCTATGATGCAGCGTTCATGCGAAGACAAGGTATGAAGCTACCGAAACATAAAACCTGACCACTAGAGGAAACACGAGTTAGGAACAATGCGCAGATTCCGCACGTAGCAGCAGACAGGCGCTACAAGTGTAAACAACAGTATCAACCCAGTCCATGACATGTTTAATGCAAACCATAAGAGACTGTTAAGGCAATTAGTAAAAGAACGAAAAAAAAGGCCCGTTTTCCGATATATTCTTAACAACTGATTGTTTCAATCAACAGAATAAAGAAACAAATTGAGTGCGAGACACCCACGCCTAAGGCAAACAAAAGAAACAAAAACAGGATATACCGCTCAACGAACCACGCCACACGAGGGGTATGTAATGTATATCTGTACGCCAAAAAAAACACATGTGCTGGAAGTTGAACAAAAAGCCATATCTAAATACTAAAACCATTACATTCTGACACACAGGTGAGAATTGATAAACATGCCCTCCTACAACAACAAGGCGGGTATGTATATAAAAGAAACTATGGGAAATGACTCTTATTTTATATGCAATGTATTACTACCTGATATAGTTTCTAGCCATTAAAAGAGATATATCTATTATTTTTTATAGATATAAAGTTGTCCTACAACACATAAAAATACAGCCCTGAGGAAGACCTTACTAAAATCGACAATGAAGGTCCCACACCGATAAGGTCGAAACGCGTCGGCGAGATTATAAATGTACATATAATCACAAGTGAATGTGAACAATTCTTCAAATATCTGGTGAAAAAAAAGATAAATTCCCGGATACATGTACTATGAACTATTAAACTCCATTTGGCGATTACAGTGCCTAAGGACCATGAAATAGATATGTGGACATGATCAAGAAGGGAGTTGATCTTGACAAGATTAAGAGAGAAGGACGTTTTTTGTTGTATATACTGAAAGCAAGTAATGACTAAGAGAATGTGTAATCTTGCAAATTGCAGTTAAGCAAGATTTTGTGTTAGTATATACAACTGTTGATTTCATATTTTAACAAATGGATGTAGATATATGTACAGTATGATGAATATGATGTAAATATTGTTGATGCATTATATAGAAAAGGAATAATTGGTGTGCGATATAAATGAATATACACACAAAAAAAGTAGAAAAACAGATTTTGAATACACAGAGTCAATTAAAAAGACTTCTGCCAGTAAGTCAATTCTGTAATTTATGGTGTCAGGGGTATCTCTTTTTGTAATATGTCTCGCTGTTAAAGCAGCAACTTTCTTTTTCTTTAACTGGGGTCTTTTCTGTGAAGAATCGTCCTGCTTGTCTTTTCCATCTTTTGGGCGGGGCTAGTCGTGACTTTGCTGGCCACCACTTCCTCTGCCGCCGCCTCCACCACGATGAGGCCGATGTGTCCTGTAAAGAATGAGGAGAACGTTGATCAGGAACCTGAAATCGATCAAGTGACTTATTCGTAGTGCAGTTGAGCGCGTCATAAGAGCGCTCAGTAGACGCAGGCACGGGTGACTCAGGACGAAACTCCTGTTTCTGTTGTTGTTTACCCTGTTTTTTGTTTTTGTTCCAATTCTGCTTTGGAGCTGTGGGTTGATCATCTTTTTCAGACTTTGATTCCTGAGTTTGTTTTTTATCTTTGGCAGAAAAGGGCTTGACACCTAAACTATTACTGCCTATGGTCTCATAATCCCGCCGTAATAATTCTCTGTAACTGTCGGGGTTTATCGGCATTGGGGACGTTGCGCAAGGAATTAGACACTTATAAGTTCACCGCATCTCCCTTCATATTAGAAAGGACGAGATCGGAAACTACATAAAATGAGCCAACGAGTCTCATTTCCAATTCAACCACAGCCTCAGGTCCGTGTTCATCTTGTACGCGTTTAATGACCGTCGGCAGGACATTCATTGATGAGGTGCCGAAGCACCTCGTGTAGACTGCCGCAAAGATTCTAACCCATGACTCGCAGTCACCGGCTTCAGGTACCAAGCCCTTGGGTAAACTAACTGTAAGAATTCTGTGTTTTTTTACAGGTTTTGAATTAGGAAAAACTGCTTCCAGATGGTCAAATTTTTCAGCAAGCCAGAAAGGCATATCATCCTTATCCTGGGGATGCTTGCCCATAACCGTACTAACCATGACGGGACTAAGCTTCATCCCGCTCGGTCCAGCTGGGAGTGATGTAACACCAGGGGCCCGCCCTGGAAATTGCGGGTAATATATTGAACCAAGGCCCTAATAACTCCAATAGCGGAGGTATATGGGGGCCTCAAATCAGCAACGGGGACTGTCCCCGCACGACGATGCAGGGATAATCCAGCCAAAACAGGCCAAGAAGTGCCTGAAATGGACAAATGACCTTATCTAATCACCATTAAACTGTGGGGAAGGGCCCCATCAAACCAAGCACGGTGCTGCCATGCAGAAATCGGAATTTCCTGTGTCCTATAACGAACATATTCCCTGGGCACGACTGTGTGAGTGTAAGTGTGAAACACCTGAGTAGCCGCATCTACAGCTGGAAATGTCACCCATGAGTATAAAATCTCAAACGGGTAAGCCACCTCAGCACTCACCACTAAAATAACCGTCATGCCCTCCAAGCCAACATTAAAAGCCTGCAAATGATTGCAGACCGCAAAGCAACTATGCTGCGGTATATCAATGTCAGCCATAACGACACAGTTAAGAAAGGTACAATGCAAAACAATGTAGCACAACTGGGTAGTAATTCAAAAGGAAACCGTTTTGAAAGATTAAAGCTTGATAAGACCTATGTAACTATAGGTAGGTTTATCTGTCACCACTGCTAACCGGAAACAATAGTGAAGGGGTTAAGGACTGATATAAGCACTACTCAAGCGTCATGAATTAAGACCACCAACATATGGGCACCATGTTGCAGGGAATCTGCTCTGTCACAGAACTGTGCACAGAGACTCATGACCTCAGTGAATTAGGGAGTACCAAAAGCTCACCTTAGTACCCAACATCCCCTACCAGACTAGCATCAGTGTCTCATTATCTCTTCGTCCTATAGCAAAGTCACCAATGGTTAGACAACCCAGAACATGTGACTTAGGATAACTCTGGTAAGGTGGGAAACATGAACACTCTTTCGTTATACTCTCATACCAGTCCAGAACAGGGAGTAAAGGGAGACACGAGCAAGTTTAAAATGTGTATTTTAACGCCGTGATCTCAGGTGCAGCATCTTAGCTAATACAAGCAGACATATGATAAGAAATAAGATTGTCAACATAGTTACTATTCCATAAAATACAAAGGGAGAAAGCATATTATAATGCTAAATGGAAACAGCTTAAATATATACCTATATTTCACCCTCCCTTGCTAGTAGGTTATTTTATAACTAAAGAAGGTCTCTTAGGCTTGCATAGGCGACCCCATACCTCAGAGATTAGCAGGAGTGAATCACAGTGAGTACAGCACAAGCTCTCAGCATACAAATGTTCTCCAAGTGTGTTCAATCATGCCTACACAGTGTATTATTAAAGGTGCCAGTATCTGAGCTGTCCACAGCTGCATATATGTTATGTCTAGCACGTGCACTGATCAGTTCGAGCAAAAGCAACAGTGTTGATATAACCTTGAAGGCCTTGGCACTCACTGCTCAGACTAAGCTTACAAAGCAATTTTAGCAATGCGGAATAACAAGTTATTCTCATGTGAAGCAAAACTCTCAGCCTAACGTGAAACAATAACTAACGTGTGTGCAGTGTGCAAAAGAAAGCAAAAGGTAGAATGGCGTTTAAACTTCTAAAAGCTCATGCTAACTTAACACTGTAGAAATGCAACGCTCAGCCCCACTACACCCTCCCTTGATCAGAGCACTGATAAGAAATGTGGGCAAAGAAGGAACGCTTAGTTCAAGTTCGAGAGCTAGAATCAAGTTCAAATTTGTCATAATGGAAAAATGGGAGCAAAACTCAGAATTTTGAGAAAAACTCCAAATTAGAAATAACTTTTGGGCATAGTAATGTCAATAGGCCTAAAAATAAAATCTGGTGTCCAACATGTGACTCCAGTCGTGAATAAGAGAGAGCACTACAATATCCTAGCCTGAAAATTACTTGTTTTGAGATTATTGAAAGCTGTGTAATAGAGATGCGTATAGGGGAGTCCTTCTGGTGACAATAATGAGCCAATTCTGGATAGTCTTCATATAAATCCTGATCATGAGTAAATCTCATCAGATTTTTATGATAACACATCTTCTAAATGTTTTGTTTCTTGCTATTTGTCTCCATTAATGGCTTCTTTCTGGGAGCTTCAACTTCATCCAGTGCTTAGAATCTTTCAATGATGAACTTTTTCCTACTCAAGGAATAGAATGAAAAATTCCAGTGGGCTCTGGGACAAAGCTAATGAAAGATAAGCTAGCAGCACCATTGGCAGAAGAACTGTATTTAATCTAAATGTGTTTAAGTAATGGCAGGACCTCTTCTAATACACTGTTTTCTTTCGGTCATTTGTTCTCACATGAGAGGTTTAGGTCTTTAAGTTGACGGCGTTTATATTTCTAAATGCTCCAAAAGTGATCAAGTTTCACAGGTATAAATATTAAGAAGTAGTCATATACAACCTGCTCACTATGTCACTTCCATTAAGATGGAAGGCGTGGAGCACTTTATACCTGTTAGTTGCCATGCAGATTTGGAAATTAGCCTTGGTAACTGGTAGGGATCTAATGATTTACAGAGAGATAGTATGTCCCTATTCAGTTACTCATATCTGGCACACATTGGAAATTGGTAGTCAGCAATTGAGGTTATAAGTGCATGGCTATCCAGACCATTCAGAAGTAGTAAGAAATAAATATTTAATACCATAAAAACCAGTGATCGTTTACAAAAGATTAAATTCCTGAAAAAAGTTCAAACTAGCATTTAAAGTGACATATATACTGGTGCAGGGCGATTATCTCGTAAGATGTTCAAGTATTAGACTGAAGGAATGCTAAAAAGCTATATTTTGGCTGGAAATTTCTAGACAAAGGAACCGTTCAGTTATTTACAGTTTTTAAACCTTAATATTCCAGAACATTCCCAAAATATGTGAATGCTATAGATAGAAAGGCTGTGTTAACCGCGATTAAGTGCCACTCACAGCTCAGGTTCAGCATGTTTAATCTTTGTACATTTTTAAGGATAAACTGATTCTAAGCATACCCTTTCATTAAACGTTTTGTGATATGTCACCTCATACTATTGTATCTGAAATGAAGAAATTTAACACATCTAGTAAACAAGATGCAACACCCAGCTTGAATGATATCCTGTTGTAGATGGTATGGGGAGATTTGCGGTGCGAACCGTGTGCATGTAAAAAAAGAAAATCACACATTTCCTCACAATGATTGCATACTTTTCCGATGAGGTTAGACCTTTAATTTGATATACAGACACTTTAATGCATCTGAAAAATGGCTCTTTTATCATTTTATATTGAGGGAAAGGGTTCCTCAGGGACCAGAGACAAATGGTGCCTTTTTAAGTTCAAGGAAAATTTTATATGATATTAAAAAGGAAAAAAACAAGGTGTCAACACAGGATACAGTAAAAGTATAAAGCATTAAAAACTGTGATAAATAAAGCAAGCATAAAATTGCAAGTAATAGTAAAAGGGAAATCTGGACAATAAGATTTAAAAAAAGAAAAAAGAAAAGGAATAGTAAACATTAACCATAAAAGCATGAAAGTACCTGAAAGAAATTTAAAATTATTACAATGAAGAAAAGAAAAATGGAATGCATTGAGCAGTTAAGGAGGTTTAAGGACTTCTTGTTGTGAAGGCAGTAGATCAGACTTGCGAGCAGCACAAGTATCCAAGTAAAGCGTGATAGGAAGCCATAAGTCCATACGTTTTGTAGCCATGTTAGCCGGGAAAACAAAGGCAGTGTCAAGTCTATGGTTATGGCAAACTTTAAACCACCACGCCTTAAAGGAAATGTTGGAAAAATCTTTCCAGTTTACCGTTATCGGCTGGAATGCAGCGGCCAACAGCAAATCAATAATTTGAGGTTTCAGTTCAACATTGTCCCAACAGGGGGAGAGGCTTCCTAAGAAAATGATAACATTAGAAAAAGGAATACATGTGTGACAAATTACATTAATTTGAGCCCAAACCTGTAACCAAAAGTCATGAACAGATGTACATGAGAATACCATGTGAAACAATGTTGCCTGCGGGGATGAGCAAGACCAGCATGTATGAGAGGTATTTGGAAAGCGTTTATGAAGGTCAAAGGGTGTATAAAGGAGTCTGTTATAAATAAAGACTGTGTCAAAGTGGCTGCCCTCGATGATTTGCGGATTTTGTTCCATATCTTATCCCATAACGAGATTGGCCAGGAGGTGGAGAGATCACGTTCCCAGCATTCCCCTACTTTGGATTTAGGCCTAATAGAATCAGTAGTATGAAGACATTTATAAATGGAAGAAGCCTTAGGAGTAGTACGTAAAATAGAATGAAACAAGGTGGTGGGATTAGGAGTAATGGGAGAGGAGGGTAGCTGAGACAGTCGGGTGTAGACTGACATAACAGCCTCTCTAAGTAGGTGGTAGTTATGGGAAAAGGGGGCAGGTAAACTAAAAAGGGACCAGAGAGTAGCCGAAGGTAAGATAGAGGATTGAGAAAAGAGTTGAGAGATCCATAGCAACCTTTTGTGATGCCACATCTTCCATAAGAAGGGTTTATTACGGATAAGGAGGGTGGTGTTATACCAAATAGTAGAGGAGAGAAAGTCAGCAAGCGCTGAGGGGGTAGGGTGAGAAGAAGAAAGGAGCAGTTTAGTAGTGAATTTGTGAATGGGGGTAGATATGGAGGAGGGTTTGCGTGAGAAAGAGAGATATTCAGCAAAAGTAAAGGGAGAAAGAAGAAGGCGTTCAAATTTAGTCCAGAGAGGGCAGGGATCACTGGGATCTTGCAACCAGAAGGAAGCTTGTCGTAACAGAAACGCCTTATGGTAAGCAGGAAAATCTGGGAAATTAACTCCGCCTTCCGCCTTAGGACGAATCAGTCGAGCAAGGGACATTATGGAGTTTTTCTTATTCCAAAGAAAGGATGTCAAAATAGAGTTGATCTTTTTAAAATATTTAGAGGGAATGGACACTGGGATATTAGAAATGGTATAGAGGACTATGAGAGATAACATCATTTTAATAGTATCAAGACGTCCCCACCAGGATAAATAAAGGGGGTGCCACTTGGAGGTTAAATCCACCAATTTTTGAGTGCATTTAGCCAAACAGAGGGAGACAGTATCTGGAATAGAAGAAGTGATAAGTAGGCCAAGGTATTTAATATGGGAGGATTTCCATGTAAAGTGTGAGGCGGCAAAGTCAGGTTTAAATGTGAATTTCGTCAAGGGTAGGATCTCACATTTATCATTGTTAAGTTTATAACCCGATATTTGAGAATAATCATGTACTTCGGCAAGGAAAGCAGGGATTGAATCAGTGGGTTTAGAAATAAAAAGAAGAATGTCGTCCGCATAAGCAGCCAACTTAACCTGGGAATCTGAAATTTGAAAGCCCTGAATATTAGGATTCTGACAAAGTTTGGAAAGTAAGGGTTCTAAAGGTAAATTAAATAGAAAAGGAGATAAGGGGCAACCTTGACGGACACCTCTTTTCAGATCAAAAAAGGAGGAGACTTGACCATTGGCACAGACTGCTGCACGCGGGTTAGAATAAAGTAAGGAAATCAAGGAGATAAATTTAGGACCAAAGCCAAACCATTGAAGTGTGTGGAATCAATAAGTCAATTCAACCCTATCAAATGCCTTCTCAGCGTCCAGGGCGATGGCTGCGAGAGAATGAGGTGAGTGACGGGACTGAGTTAAAACATTAAATAATAGTCTGGTGTTGTCAGTGATGAAACGACCCTTGACGAAGCCTGACTGTTCCTCACCCAAAAGATCCGGGAGAAGAAGGTCAAGACGTGCCGCAAGAGACTTTGCAAATATTTTATAATCAATGTTAACCAAAGAAATTGGTCTATAATTTTTACAGTATTGAATATCTTTCCCCTCCTTGGGTATCAGACAGATGTGTGGGTCAGAAAAGGAACCGGAGGAGGCACCCAAAGTAAGGAAAGTATCAATAAGGGAGTGCAATTTAGGAATGAGGAGTTTCGAAAAATGCAGGAAAAATTCAACAGTAGGGGGGCGGAGCTAGCCGGCGTCGATGGCGGATGCGTGAGCCTTCGGCTCCTCGCAAAGCTCCAGAATTATCCTGCTTAACTATCCTTGATGTGCTCGAATTGGCTGTAGCTCAACCAGAAACATCTGCTGGCACCCCGGGCTACGATTGCAGACCCTTTAGACCGACTGCAGAGCATGAATTCCTGAACATTCCGGAGCACTGTGCCTGGTGGCGAGGCGGTGGCGGACTAGGCCGAAAGCAGCGCACTATCCTGGAATAGAGGCCGGGCGACGTCACTGTACGTGCGGGCTCAACACCGGCGGCTGTCGGACAACGTGCAGGCAGATGCACGATTGAGACAACTTTTGGATCACAAAGTCCTCTACCTCCTACTCTACACGGACACTGCGGGACAGGGGACTGGGGAAGCGGTGGAGCGGTGAAGCACATAAACACGAAGCACCGCGCCACGTGGTGGGGCGACAACGAGCCCGGTGTCGTAGCCTGGCTATTTTACAAGCGGTCGCACGAGGCTCTGCCGCCTGCCCTTATCCTGTTGAGGACCAGATTGCCTGGGGCTGTTGACGAGGACCTAGCAACCTTTGGCACTGGGACGTTCTGAAACTTGCGGACGACGGAGGACTGCCCGCCATTGCTGTCGCCATCTTCGGCGCACCGGATACCCGACCACTGGCGGCAAGGTATCGAGAAACGGAGCAGATCCTCACACGCCCTGATCGGTGAGCCTCCTCGCCCAGTGCTGTCGCACATCGGAGAATACCATGGGGAAGAACGATGCAACCCAGGGGAAGATCTCCTTTGAACGGCGCCGTCTGAAGGGATCGGAGGTGCCAGCGCCGGACGCGTCGCCGAAGGGTGCGACGGCGGCGCCGACCCAGGCGCCAACAGAGCTCCGGGACATGTTAGCCGCCATGGAGAAAGGCATTCAAGAAAGCATTGCAGCAGTGGGCACCAAGATAGACGCTCTGTCCTACCGCATGGACCGTATGGCAGAACGTGTGGACAAACATGCGGAGCGCCTTGACATGGCGGAGCGCCGGCTCACTGAGGCTGAGGAAGCCCAATTGGAGTGGGACAAAGAACGCAAGCAATTCGATAGACTCCTGACTGTCATCAGGGACAAGACAGAGGACCTGGAAGCGCGTTCTCGCAGATCCAATCTCCGTATCACAGGAGTGGCGGAATCCACGCAAACAGGGAAAATGGAACTATACGTGGAGAAACTCCTGAAAATACTCTTGGGTGAGGAAGTCTTTTCCCCCATGTTCATTGTGGAACGCGCCCACCGCACACTGGGCCCGCAGCCTCAACCCGGCATGCCACCTCGCCCTATAATCGCGAAACTGCTCAACTATCGCGACAGAGACACTGCCTTGAGAGTGGCGAGGGAGAAGGGCAAACTCCAACATGAGGGCATGAACATCTCCCTCTATCCGGACTTCACAGCCAAGGTGCAGGAGGAACGGCGACAGTTCGCGCCGTACAAAAAGCAACTCAGAACACTAGGCTTGGACTATGCAATGATGTACCCAGCCAAACTCCGGATCAACACGGGTGGGAAGTCGTACTATTTCACGGACCCGAAAGAACTGCATAAGTCCCTCAAGAACTGGACACGGGAAAGGAAGGAGAACCGGAATGGCCAGGAGGACGAGGAGGGAGTGTCTATGGAGGAACAGGACTAAACAGCGGATGAAGAGGAGATCGCCCTCTACGCGACAGATGGAACACGGACCCTGACGATATGTGCGCTCCGGCCATGCAGGGGCACCTGCCTCACGGTTTGGGGAAGGACACCTTGATTACACAATGGACCTGGTAAGGTGATGTGTGCATCGTGGAAGAGTACATTGGACTAGCGGTGAAAGCTCGGGGGGGGCCAGTTAGAGTGGGACTGGGTAGCACTTTTAGCCAAGCCTCGAGCATTGACTCTCGAATGGAGCTGGGAGGGGTGCGGTACAGACACTCTCTCGGAACAGTTCGTGGTGTACTATAGTGGTGCGCTCTGCCCTGGTGCCTTTGGTTATTTTACTCTCTGAGGGGTTAGTGTCGGACTGTTTGACACTACACCTGTTGGGGGTACATGGGGGGGGGTGTGTGGGGTCTGTCTGACCAGGTTGGGGGAGGTCGGCTGTGGGTGGGTTGCTGTAACAGGGGTGGGAACGAGACTCGGGGTGGTTGGGGGGTGTGTTTGGTTGGGGTTGTTAAAGGGGTTTGACTGCGGAGTGTGTGAATTGAAGTGTACTGCTGTCCCTGTTCGCAAGCGCCGGATGGCGACTTTGAGATGGGGTGTCCCACTGTGTCCTGAATTACCCATCCTTACGGACCATGCTCTGAAGCAATTTAGTAATGGCTGATACCACACCGAATTTGCATGCACGTGCCCCGAATGAACTGAATTTAATGACTTGGAATGTACGGGGCCTGAATGACTTCCGTAAGGTGAGGAAGGTCCTTAACTATCTTAGTAGACATCAGGTTGACATAGCTCTGCTGCAGGAGACGCACCTGCCACTCTCCAGCAGAATGCTAAAATCCAGGGGTTTGTCCGGGAACACGGTGGCTGCGGGTTACACTACACATGCCCGCGGGGTGTTAATTTGGGCCAATCCAGTGTCACAGTTGAGGCTTATTCCGGTGCACTCAGACCCGGAAGGTAGATACGTACTAGCGAGATGTGTGGGTAAGGGGATGGACTTACTGATAGTGAATGTCTATGGCCCTAACTATGACCACCCTGAATTTTATGTGACCCTGTCTGCTATTGCTAGATCGCATGCACAGCCTTGGATGTTGTGGGGCGGGGACTTTAATTTTGTGTTTGACCCAGCTCTGGACCACTCAGCGGGCCCTGCTAGGAGACCTGTGGCCTCGGCCACGTACATGGCAGCTGAAATGATTAAATCTGACTTGGTGGATGTCTGGAGGGAGAAACATCCAAAGACGGGTGGGTTTACACATTACTCAGCATTTCACGATGTGCATACCAGGATAGACTACTGGTTGGCGCCCCCCCTGGTACTTAACAACATTAGCTCATGTGCAGTCCTCCCACGCACGCTTTCGGATCACTCCCCTATTCTTCTCTGCCTCGCAACGTCCAGGAGGGGGATCCCACCCTTCACTTGGCGGTTCCCGCCTTTTGCGCTGCTTGACGAGGCCTTCAGGGGGGAACTAGCTGAGGAAATAGAACAGTATTTTGCAACAAACATGGGCACAGTGGATGACTTCTTTACGGTCTGGGAGGCATTTAAGGTCTACATCAGGGGGGTGGCGATGTCGAAACATTCTAGTGTGTTACGATCCATACGGCAGGACCTAGCTACCCTGGAAACTAAGATGGCGGAGCATGAGGCAGAGCGGCTACGGCTAGGCGGCGAGGTGGAGGGAGGAGTGCTCTCGCAACTACTGACCGAGTTTCAGGCGCTGGCAGACAGAGAGGTCCTCTATATGGGCAAGTACGCCACGGCAAGACAATATGGGGAGGGAGAGAGGCCTGGGGCGCTGCTTGCACGCATGGTCCGCAGCACGAGACGCCCGCTAGTCATAGAGGAGCTGAGGACTCCGGAGGGAGACACAGTGACGGACGAGGAACAGATACTTCAGACGTTCAGGGGCTATTATGCGGAGTTATACCGGTCTAAAACACAGGGAGTGGAGGGTGAGATGGAGGACTACTTAGACCATATAGCCATGCGTTCCTCAAGAACTCGGATAGGGAATTCTTAATGGCCCCCTTCCACCAAGACGAGATACTAGAGGCACTGGCAGGTATGCGCTCGGGAAGCGCGCCGGGCTCGGATGGCCTCACGGTTGGTTTCTATAAGGCTTTTAAGGATTTGCTGTTGCCGCACTTGGTCGCCCTGTTTGACGCCATCTGCGAGAACGGTGAAATGCCGACCACCATGCGGGAGGCGCTGCTCATTACTATACCCAAGCCGGGTAAACCCCCCGATCTTTGCGGCTCGTATAGACCGCTCAGTCTACTTAACGTAGACGCCAAAATCTATGCTAAGGTTCTGGCCACTCGTCTGGCCCTGTTGGTGCCTGGGTTGGTCGCTCCGGAACAGTCCGGATTTGTCCCGTACAGGAATTTAACTTACAATATCCGCACAGTGTTAGGCGCGATGCAGCATATCAAACAGGAGAACAGCGCGCTAGCTATTTTCCTCGACATGGAAAAGGCGTTCGACTCGGTTGAGTGGCCCTTTATGGTCCGCGTGTTGCGCAAGCTGGGATTGGGCGAACAGTTCCTTCAGCAGGTTGGGGCACTGTACCATCGACCCTTTGCTAGGCTGCGCCTGGGTGATAGAGTGACAGACCCGATTAACATAGGCAGAGGCACTCGACAGGGCTGCCCACTGTCGCCGTTGCTTTACGCACTGGTGGCGGAACCCCTGGCGTGCGCCATGCGGGAGTACCACAGCCTGGAGGGGGTTAGCTTCCCTACTTATAAGATTGGGATATCAACTTATGCAGATGATACGCTGTTATACGTCAGAGAACCGGAAGTGAATTTGCCTGCGGTGCTTCGCGAGGTGGTCCGCTTCGGCTCGTTGTCGGGCTTGAAGGTGAACTGGGACAAATCGATTGCGTTCCCACTCACCCCGGTGACACGTCAGTTCGAAATGGAATACCCATTGCATTGGTCCACCGACTCAGTTCGCTATCTGGGCTTTCAACTCCACTCGGACCCGGAGGTCCTTGTTCGAGATAACTACGGAGTAGCTTATAACAATCTAGTGGACGACGTGGATAGGTGGATCCGGCTCCCGCTCTCACTCTCGGGCAGGATAGCACTAATGAAAATGGTGGTGCTTCCCCGGTTTCTGTTCCTCTTCCTGAATTTGCCTGTGGTGTTATCTAGGACCTTCTTTCGGCAGCTCACATCGGTGTTGGTGAGACTGGCTTGGGGGGGAAAACAGCCCAGAGTTAGTTGGAAGACTCTGATACTCCCTTGCGAGATGGGGGGGCTGGGAGCGCCGGACCTAGAACGCTATTATAGGGTCGCCCAGGCGTCGCATTTACACTCATGGGTGCACGGTGACCCTCGGACCCCGCACCTTATATTGGAGCGGTTGTTTGCTGACCCGCTTCCTTTGCCTGCAACTGTCTGCCTGCCCACGGACCGGGCAATTGGCCGGATGGTCTCACTGAAGGCGATCAATCACGCCTGGAATTGCTTAGTGCGCTCTCGGGGCTGCACTCTGCTTTACTCCCCGCTGCTGCCTGTGGAGTGGGCCCTTTGGCTTGATCCACTCGGTGAGAAGGGAGTGGTTAAGGCACTGAGTTCTCTTGGTATAGCGAAAATGGAAGACCTGTTTGAGGGAGGCGTACTCAAAACTTGGGACCAGTTACTAGTTGCTGAGGCAGATCACACCCTGTTACATAAATTCCAATACCACAGGCTCCGCTCGGCCTTTCGTGAAATACTGGGCCCAGACTTGGAGGAACCTGAGGAGATACCGGAACTGACATATATACTGAAGTCCACCACTGCGGCGAAGCTCATTACACAGCTTAATAAGCTGGGTGTGACTCAGCACCGTCTGCAGCCGTCGAAGGCCAGGGAGGCCTGGCAGGCAGACCTCCAATCCCCCATAGATGACGGGATGTGGCGCTAATGCTGCTCGAGCACGCGCAAGATATCCCTGAACGGCAGGCACCGCTTGGTGCACTTTAAATATTTACAGCGAGTGTATTATACTCCTGCGCGCCTCCATCGCTATGGCCTCCGAGCCACGGCCGAATGTGAACGCTGCCGAACTCCGGTAGCCGATTTTTTTCATCTGGCATGGCAATGTCCTGAGGTGCAGGCGTTTTGGGGGGAGGTCTTCGCGGAACTCGATCAAATACTAGGGGAGCCTCTACCTCGCACTCCTGCCTTGGCGCTAATCGGTTATTCAAAGCCACTAGCCCCGGGATTGCGTCGTCTAGCAGACATGGCGTTGCTCCTGGCAAGGCGGGTGGTAGCGACCTGCTGGATGAGGGGGCCCCTCCCCACGAAGGCTAAATGGTTGAGGGACCTGCAGTACTGCTGTACCCAGACAGAACTGTATAGCGACCTGCTTCCGCCCAGAAGCAGGCCCAAGAATTTTTGGGATCTTTACAAGGAGTACATACAGAAGGGTGAGGAGGACAGCTCCGACACCGCTGAGGCGGTGGAATTGCAAGATAGAGTAGAGGAGCTCGAAGCTAACACTGAACACTGTGGCGCGGGGGGGCGGGAGTGGGGAAGTCCCTGGTTGACTGAGGGTAGCTGTGAGAACCTGGGGATGGCCTGATGGAGGGTAACTGAGTAAGGGCTGTTCTATGTGGGGGACGGGGGGGACACAGGGTAGGCACACTCGGGAGGTTTTATAGTTGGGACAGGATAGGCGGACACACAGACACACACTAGCGGGTGGGGGGGAGTTTGGTGGGTATTGTTTAGTTTCTTGTTGTAGCCATGACGTTGGATCGCTGTATAACACATGGACAAGTTGATTGCCAGTTGCCACACCACACCAGTATGCTGCCTACGTTGTGAACCCTTGAACGGCATTGTTGTACTGCTACTTCATTACCTCGCCGCCAGGCCTCCGGGATGCTGGCACTAAGGCTGTGTACGACCTGCTACTGGCTGTTTATGAGGATTTGGTACCGCTTCCGGAGGTACACCGTGTTCATGTGTAATTGTTGGTGATGTCAATGGCTTTGCTGTCAATAAAGATCTTTTGAATAAAAAAAAAAAAAATTCAACAGTAAAGCCATCCGGTCCAGGGGCCTTATCCTTTTGAAGACTCTGAAGTGCTATGAGTAACTCCTGTTGGGAGATACTAATCTCCAAGTGAGAGAGATCAAGGGGAAAGTGAGATGGATTCTGTATGGTGGATAAAAAACGATCTAAAGACTGAGAGGAGGGCTGGGTTTCGGAGGTATATAAAGTTTTGTGAAAGGCAGAAAATTCAGCAAGAATATCTACATCTTTATGTTTGAGAACAGAGTGTGTGTCATAAATTGATTCAATGTTTAATTTGTTATGCTTTACTTTCAAGTAATTAGCTAAAATTTTCCCTGCCTTATTTTTGCCTCCATAAAACTTTGCACTCGATTTCAGTAAATATAAAGACGCGTCTTCCGTAGACTTCTTGTTAAATTTCATTTTAGCATTGACCAGGGCTGTTAAACTGTCTTGCGAATGGGAAGTGAAATAAGAATGCTCCAGTTTCTTAATATCAAGGAGGAGATCAGTTGTGAATCTACGGGCAGTTCTCTGCCACAAAGCCAATTATAAAATCTCTTGCCGCAGCCTTGAAAGCATCCCAGATGGTGTGCTTGGGAATGGATGGAGTGTCATTAAGCAAGAAAAATTCGTCTGAAAATTCAGTGAAAGAATCAGTGAACTTGGGGTCCAAAAGAAGAGCATTATTAAAGCGCCATCGTTTGGGTCCAGCTGATTTAGGAATAATGATGAGCTGAACTGAAGTGAGGGCATGATCTGAAAGTAAAATTGGACCAATCTCTGCATGAGTGAGGGTTTGGGCAATGTTGTGGGTAACAAAAATGTAATCAATTCGGGATTGGGAATGATGACAGGGAGAATAAAAGGTGAATTCCCGCGTCTCTGGATTGCATAGCCGCCAGGCATCAGTGAGCTTGTGTTGAGAAATAGCCTGGGAGAAAAGTTTATGGGATCTATTAGGAATAAAGTGGGCCTTAGAGTGTCTGTCCAAAAGGGGTCTGGAGGCTGATTGCAATCTTCCGCTAGGATAAAATTATCGTCAATAAATCTGGTGATATGATGAGAGAAAATTGATGGTAACAAGAGACAAAAGACATCTTTGAACAGAGGAGAACCAGGAAAAAAACCAAGAGTAAGGATATGAGGGAAGTATCAAACAGCAAGGGGAGGAAGGAAAACATACTTACGAAGGATGGAACTGGGGAAGGGTGGTCAAAAGGGAGAAGAGACGAGGAGAAAAAACTGAGGGGGGAGCGCCAACTGGAGGAGGCAGGACAACCGATGTAAACGAACCGTCAAACCGAAGGGGAGACATACAGTAAACTGTAAAACCTGTAGGGGAGAAGAGAGAATAATAGAAATAACATGAGGAAAAGAAGACAACAGGAAATGTCATAATAAGAACGAAATGTGAAACAAGAACGTAAAAACATATGAACAAAATATGGAACCATGTGGGAGCAAATAGAAGCAAGAAGGATTACATAAGGAAGGGGCATATCAACAGAACAAACAGGAGCAAAGATAAAGTCGGCACTGGATGTGCTGATACATTAATGCACCACAACAAGTTGCGAGAGTCATGGAGGGAAAGCTGATGAGGAGCTGGAGAGGTCCATATCCGGCGTTTGACATGAGTTTAGAAAGCTTCGGAGACGAACAGGATCTTCGTAGGTCGTCGTTTTGTTATTATAGGTGACTCTGAAAAGACAAGGATGGAAAAGGCCATATCTAGCACCACTAGAGCGAAGCTCCGGCCGCATATCCAGGAAAGCTTTGCGACGGCTGGCTGTTGCTTTGGCGTAATCCTGCGCGAAGAAGAGGGTAGATCCTGACCACGTGAGGCGAGGGGAAGCATGGGCTGCTGAGAGGACTTTAAGAAGATCGGTGTATTCCAGGAAGTACATGATGACACCTCTTAGTTTTGGAGAAGCAGAGGAAGATATACGGCCAAGCCTGTGCGCTCGCTGAATGTTGAGCGCGGTACCTTCAGGTAGATGTAGAAGCTTGGGCTGAAAAGATTTGAAGAAAGCAACAGGGTCATTCCCCTCACAATTCTCCACCAAGCCGTAGATTCGAAGGTTGTTGCGGTGATTACGATTTTCAAGCTCCTCAACTTGCTTCTGGAGAGAGGAAATCTGCGACTGCTTGTGCGTCACCTTGGAGGATGATTCCTGGAGGGAAGAAATAGTGCGTTCCACAGTCGTCACTCTTGTATCCATCTGTGACCAATTATCAGTTAGGATCTGCAACTTGGAATTCGTTTCCTCCATGAAAGGTCGGAGAGCGCATATCTCCTCCAACAGTAGCTCCATAGATACAGCTGAGGTGGAGCCCGTCGGTGATGGAGGATCCTTTTTAAGACGTTTTGTTGTGACTTTCCCTGAAGGTTGAACAGGGCGCTCTGCACCAGACTGTGACATTTGGATAGCAAATGCCTGGGAAGCTTCCAAGCGCGCCAATGCAGAGAAGACTTTCGAGTTTTTGATGAAGATACGCCGTGGAATTTTAGAAACACGACCAATTGTACCTCTTTCCATATGATAGGAACCACCACTGAATAGAAAGCAGAGGAAAATCCAGCAGCCTGGGTATTGCGTGCTTCAAATGCAAATAGTAGAGTCCATGAGCCACAGACAGTCACAAAGGAAGGTCCATATGCCTAGGTCAAAAAGCCATCATGTAAGAAAACGAAGAGCAGAATGACCATAATAGCGAAAGGTAAAAAGGTGACATATTTTAGAGAACTTGAAGTCCAGTAGGAGAAGCACAGCATTCAGGTAGGTGAAAAATTACTGAGGTGAATGCCCATTCAAGCAAATGCGCAATTGGCGCAAAAAACTGAAGAAGCGAATTAATCCTCAAACCAAGGAAGTGCAGAAGAGGTAAGTTAGGCCTGATAGTGGGGAAACACAGATTCCTTCCGTAGGGGAGCTATGTGAGGAGAAAGCTCACTAAATACAAAATGGCCGCCAAAATCGCATTATTTATAAATAAAGCTCGTGAGAGCAAAAACAGGCAAATTAAGGGCAGTCAGAGCAGAAGGAGAACGAAATTAGCTCACCATGAGCAAGTTTGGAGGCGCAGGACATCCCATAAGGTCGGCAGGCTCGGGAACAAACAGCGCGTCAGACGCGCGAAGTGTAAACAAAATGGTGGTCGCGGCAGTCAGGGAGCCGCGGTCGCACTGCAACTCACTGGAAATAAGGGGAAAATGCCAAAATGCGCCCTGAAAACAGCGCTAGCACACGTCCCTCATGCTCCGGTTCAAGAATCTTCTCCCGGAGTGCGGCTACATGAAGAAAAGACGGACGAATCTCCCGTTCGGCACGGAGCGCTCACATCAGAGCCGCCGTCCGCGCCGGGCGCTAAGCCATGCCCCCCAAATGGTGCCTTTTTTACCAAATATGGCTCCCTATTTTAGACATCCGAAGCATATATTTTATTTGGCAATTGTTAGGATGTTTTTCAGACCAAAAGGACAGGAAATACACAGTTGGTTACCAGAAACCAGTATACGTCTCTGTATTGATCACAATTCAGAAGGACATTCTTGCAATTATTCAGAAGGATTTGAATGCACATTCAATAATTGATAAAGCATCAAAAATATTGAATTGTAAGTGACTATCACTGCATGCACTGCAAAATATAAGTAAAGGACTCATCTTCGCGAACACAATTGCACACATCATAAGAAATGGCAAATTTGGGAACAAAAAAAAGATTTTTTATAAAGACATCTAGTAAATTGCTTTTGAAAGGAACTTTCATAATTATTATGTGCTCATCATATTTCAAAAGATTTTCTCGCCCCATAGTCTATTTTGGTGAATAAATCCCTTAAGGATTGTCCTGTAGTGACCCTTAATGAACATTTGTGCCCAGTTCATTCCCTATTGGGGTGCCATAGCGATTAAAAAGACCCTAGTTTCATGTACATCTCCCAGAGAGTCTTGTCACGTTTTGTTCTCTGCTAGGGTTTTTACAAGGTTAGAAGATCTTCATTTTGAGGGTTACAAAAAGCTGCTTATATGAATGATGAAAGTAGATTTCAGTCACAATATAAGCATTTTATTGGTGACGTCATACTAAGTTTATGGATTATGTTTATTTATAATGTGATTTCACCATAAAACAAAGCTCAGCCTGTGGGATTTGATGAACTATGTATGAGAGAATTTTTTTTTTTCCATATCAATTATAAGAGCTCCAGAACAGTTAAAATGAACAGCTACAGGACTAACAGTTAATATTACTGAAAAAAAGGAGACACACCTGAATACCATTTTGCTGGAGAAGGAGATGTCCTATAGAGAAGTCAATAGTAAATTAACAAAATGATGGTTCATTATCTCTAAACGTTACAGGTAGTAATCCTGAATTAAACAAATTACACATTGTCTGCAAATTATCAAATATCTTCCTCATTCATATCAGAAAAGGTCTGACATGCTGAGTGAATCACATACTTTCAACAGCAGCAGTGTGTCAGTTCATTCAACATTGTTCCACTGCAGCTTCATGACAGATTGCTGAATAACGAGAGTGCCAGCATTCAATATTTATGACAAAATGGATGCCATAGTGCTGAAAAGGAGCTGCTGAAGATATAGACTTTCCTGTACAGCAAACTGAAGTACTTGAGCCTTGAGGTTTTGATACGTGTATGAAACTTACTGGTTAAAAAATATAAAAAATATTCACCACCATGTAGATTTGTCATTTATGGGCTAACATGTTAAAGAGGAAAACATTATTAATGATCGAGATCTTTACCTGAGTCCGAAATTTCTATATCAACTTCCTTTCCATCAGACTGTCTACCCTCTCTGTGTCATAATACGTCCTTAAAGTTAAAATAGTAGCATTTTGATATCCCTAAGTTCTTTTTAGTTTACATGTAAATGTATGGCAGTAGATATTTAGAAGTGGAGGAAATTATTTGCAGAATGATCACACACTTAAAAGTGAATGGAGGTGCGTGATATAGGGTAGTGACCTGTTTGAACCAGATGTTGTTTGGATATGCAATTTTACTTTTGACTTTTTTCCACTTCCTTTAGACATTCGCTTAATCTGCCAGCACGAATAGGCACTTGCTTCAAACCCATTAATATTGTAAATTGAATAGTAACACATGATAAAATGCATTTTTTATTCTATATTTATTATCTTTTAAAAAGTTGTACTGCATTCTTTATAAATGATTACATTTAAAGGTAATTAAATAAAACAAATTTAAAACCATTTAACTTCAAATCTGGTAGAACAACGAGGCTTCTTTTTAAAAATCACTCAAAACTCTCAAGGATTATTTAGGGCATGGATCACTTTATATAGTACTAGCAGCCCGTCCCGACCTTGTCCGGGAGCATTCAGGCTTCCCCTACTCCCACCTGCCCTGACATTGGCAAGCAGCCCGTGCCCCCGCCCGCCCCGTCCCCCGCCTGCCCCGACATTGCCTTTCCTCAGCCGATCTTTTTTCCCCCCTGGCCATGGAGGTCGGACAGTACTACCTTCAAAATTTTCCACCCGTCACCTTGTTAGTCCCTGTCCCCCGCCTGCCCCGACCCCTGCCTGCCCCGACATTGCCTTTCCTCAGCCGATGTGTGTTGTTGTAACTTCCCGTCCCCCGCCTGGCCCGACACCCGCCTGCCCCGACATTGTCCCTGGAGCCTTCCCTCAGCCGCCGCTCCTCGCCGCTCTGCTCCTCACCGCCTGTCGGCCGCCGCTCCTCCCCCGCGCCATGTCCGCCTCTCCGTTGCTCGCACCACCGCTGGCCTGTCCGCTGCTCCTCAGGTCACCGCTCCTCCCACCCGCGCCACGTCCGCCGCTCCTCGTACGCCGCTCTTCCCAGTGCTCCTGACGTGAGCACGCACATCGCGGCTGGCGCTGCTTTGGAGGGACTACTTTTTTTATACAAATTTTGTAAATAACGTTTATTTTTTTAATTTATATAGCCTATGTCCTTCTGCTTGCCCTGAGGTTTTCAAAGATGTCTTGGGTGTTTGGATTGGTGGTGTACTTTTCGAGTTTACTTGGCTTAAAGGGCACAGTTCTCTCTTTATAATAGTAGTATAGAAGCAGATATATAAAGCAATATTATTAGGAACTCATTTATTTCACGACTTCTCGCAGTAGAGACGAATACCATTTTCATGAACATATCCAGCCTTCTGCACAGGAAAGTGAATTAGTCCAAAGCAGTTTTTTTGAGGCATGCATCTTAGTGTAAGCAGTGGCATAACAATAGCCCCTGCGGTCCACGCGGTTTGGGGGCCTGAGCTCCTGGGGGCCTCTTCCTCTGGAACTGTGCATATGGCCTTTAAAGCTTTAGACCTTTTTTTAAAGGTGACCTTTAAAGCCCTATGTGTAGGACATCGCATCCTTCATGGTAGAGGCCCAAGATTTCTGCATGGGCTTCTGAAACGGTACGAACCCACCCGCCAGCTTAGATCATGCGGCACAGGGCAAGTACAAGTCCCGAAGGTCAAAACAGCCAGAAGGGGTGGAAAGTCTTTTAGAGTCATGACCGCTAGGATGTGGAACCAGTTGCCAGAAAAACTGGGTCTGGAACCCTCTGAGCTAAACTTTCGAAGAGACCTGAAAACAGTCCTCTTCCCCAAGGACTAGACCGGATTTAAGATCTTTTTCACAATCATACCATGAACTTCCTGGAAACAACTGTAGCATTTCCAGCGCGGGGACACACTTGCTAGTGTAACCATGCGCTTTACAAAATACAAATAAATAAATAAAAATATCCACAAAATCAGCTCTAGCTCTCACTCACTGGAGACAGACTTTGCCCACTGTTCAACATGGCCCTCTTGCAGAGTCACCCCCAAACATCTGCCTTTTCACTGCAATTTTTGCTGAAATAATTTTTGTTAACCCGAGGACTCTGTGCATCTTTCCACTAGTAACCAGTGCTAAAGTCCTTCTGCTCTCTCATTGAAACACGTTGAGTTGGCTTATATAATTTACTTATAAGTTCCTAGTAAAGTGGCACGGCAAGTGCCTAGGACCTGTTAAATAAATACTGCTAGTGGACCTACAGCACGATTGGGTCACCCACTTAGGTAGCACTTTAAACATGTCTCAAGCCTGAAATTGTGGACCCTATGTGTGCAGTTTTAAACTGCTATGTCGATCTGGTAAGATAAACCTTTTGCAGGCCCAAATCTTCCTTTTTAATACATATTAGTCCTCCATCTTGTAAGCCCTGGACAGACCAGTTGGAAGGCTGCAGTGTATTTAATAGTTGGACAAATATATTCAAGTTTTACATGTCCTAGAAGAGAAAAACTCTGATTTTTTTTTCACTACAGCAAGGCCTATCTGTCCATTAGGATAACATTGATTACATTTTATGAGAGAAATGTCCATATGGGAAGTGTAATGAGTTCATGTTTGGTGTCATTGCAATTGGGGTTAAAAGCCCTATTGAGTGGTAATGTTGTTTTTTTCAATCACAATTCTCAAATGCTACTTTTAGAAAGTTGGTGTTTTTACTGCGTTTAGCCCTTATGTACCAATAACCAGGCATGACTCACATGACAGGGTGTAACTGACAATTAGGCTTTGTGATTTCCTCCCACACAACCACACAATAGAAGAATTAGGTGTCTCTGAGAGGGCCATCTGCTGGTAGGATGGGGGGCAGACCTGGGCACAGCACCACTTCCACATAAGTAGCCTATACTCTGCCTTCACATAAAGGGCCTAACCTCCCTGCATTGTCAATTCAGCCAGCTTGGAGCCAGGGCAGGTGAGGCAGGAATTTCCAAGCACTTCAAAATCACTGTCTAGAAGCTTCTTCCGACCTCCCAGAACCAGGACTCCAGTGTATAAAAGAAGGACTTCAGGCACCAACACGTCCATACACTTCTGGACCTGTGGATATTCTGCCATAAAGAAGGACTTCTATATTGCCACAAGGATTACCACTCTGCTGGACTGCTGCTCTAAAGAACTGCAGTCCTGTTGTGCTGACCTACTGCCTGATGCACTCTTGTCTGGGGAAGAATAACTGGACCTACAATTTAATCTTGAACCTAGGACCCCTGAATGACTCAAAGGGCAGGTGACCTTCTGATGTGAGCCTCAAGGACGTAAAAGACTCCCAGACAGCTCCTGGACCCAGGCGCAGTGAGTTCCTGGCCTCTAAGTGGTGCCTCGCAGGTCCTGGACTCTTTGTGTAGCTCAATGGCTCTTGCACTCAAGCTGTTGGAATTTGTGAAACCCCGAATGGGCCCATTCACACAGAAACATGCTGCTCACACTGGAATTCAACATGAGCTGCCGCCAGCCCATCTCTTCACACAGTAAGCATGGATCACCCAGGAGAAGACCGCCTCCTTGAAGCTCCAGTCTCCTGTCCACGATGCCCTGGCTTCTCTTTGGGCCATCCCTAACCCCACCCATGATGATCTCCTTGCTTCCTATGATCTTCTCCATTGTGAAAAGGACTCTTGTCATAAAACTTGAGAATGTAAAATTTCTGTGGGACTGTATCCAACCTGAGCTCCATCATGGTTGGTCTAAACTCTTGACTTTGACCCAGTCCATTGCTCAGATAGCCATAGTTGTCTCTTTCTGGTACAAATGGGGGTGGGGTCGCACACTACTTACACACCGACGGTGTCGCCCCTAAGGACTCTGGTTAGTGTAGTTACGTGTTTGCGATGCATCATCTTTCGATCTTCCGCTATCTTCGCTGTCTTCGCCATCCCTGGACACGTGTTTTGGGGTATCACCCCTCGTCAGCAGGGATAGGCCGTGTTCTGGGGTTGCAGATGGCTGCCAAATTTCTGCCAGTTATAGTACCACTCAGGGGCGTAGGTGCGGGATCCCAGGCTCGTCAGCCAAGAGCTCAAGGGAGCTTTAAAGTTACAAATGGGGGTGGGGTCGCACATTACTCACACACCAGCGGTGTCGCCCCTAAGGAGTCTGGTTAGTGTAGTTACGTGTTCGCGATGCATCATCTTTCGATCTTCCGCTATCTTCGCTGTCTTCGCCATCCCTGGACACGTGTTTCGGGGTATCACCCCTTGTCAGCAGGGATAGGCCGTGTTCTGGGGTTGCCGATGGCGGCCAAATATCTGCCAGGTGTAGTACCACTCAGGCGAGTAGGTGCGGGATCCCAGGATCGCCAGCCAAGAGCTCAAGGGAGCTTTAAAGTTACAAATGGGGGAGGGGTCGCACACTACTCACACACCGGCGGTGTCACCCCTAGGGACTCTGGTTAGTGTAGTTACGTGTTCGCGATGCATCCTCTTTCGATCTTCTGCTATCTTCGCCGTCTTCGCCATCCCTGGACACGTGTTTCGGGATATCACCCCTCGTCAGCATGGATAGGCTGTGTTCTGGGGTTGCCGATGGCTGCCAAATATCTGCCAGGTATAGTGCCACTCAGGCGCGTAGGTTGTCTCTTTCTGCTTTTAGGCACTATTTTACAGTTTATTCTTTCAAAATTCATATTGCTCATTCTACTGATTGGAGTTTTGTTGTCTTGGTCTTGTTTTATTTATTATATTTAGCTCCATTTTTCTAATCTGGTGTGGAATGTTTTTGTGTGGTGTTTCACTGCTTTACTGTTTGAAGTGCTGCACAAATACTTTACAGATTGCCTCTAAGGTAAGCCTGAATGCTCTTTGCAAAGCTACCAGGGGGTTGACTGGGGTTAATTTGGGGTTTGCTTGTGCCTTACCCTGACTAGGATTGTGGTTGCTGCTTGACCAGGGCTCACACACCAGTCAACCAGTTATTCAATTTATAAATACCCACAAGATATGGACGTGTCTTAGGCTGGCACATTACTGTGGAGACATTGCAGACATTCGTTCACAGAGGTTGGAAAAATATTGACTGTAGAAGTCCACCTACTGGGGGCCTTTCTGCGACCAAAGTCTGATAAATCAGTAATACATTTCTTAGACCTTGCCCTCTTGTCAGTTAGAAGAAACATTACAATAGCATGGAATCATGCTGCTCCCCCTTTCATTTCAAAATTGCATAGCACCTCCATTCTCTGGGCCTCAGCTGAAAGCTTGATAGAGAAGATCTTAAAGGACTGTGGAAATCGAAAGTCCACATTGCGCATAGTGGAGGGATTAACCAAACAAATGCAAGTGCAGATTAGAAAGATAATAAACCTCGTTAAACATCTGTTCACTCCATTTCAGTGGCTCTCTGTTTGCAATTCCTGTTGTATTTTCTCCTTATTTTCCACCCAGTTTACTTCATTATTGTGAGATACACTGTTCAACACAATGTTTCATAATTATGTCATCTGCTCGGGTAATGTCTTGCAGCAGACCTGTTTTCGGTTCAAGTTATTATGGGACTTGACAGAGTTACAGAATTTGGATCTTGTTCAGGTATGATGGCCTTCCCTCACTCATGGCCGTGGATTGATGATGCAAGATCCACTTATAGTAAGGCTTTGCTCGTTGCCTAGTGACATAGGTTTTTGTTTACTTCGAGGGGAGATTATTTCAGGCTTCAGTTTAGAGGAATGTGCAGGGTAGAAGAACTTAAATATGAAAAGGTTGAATAATTTGACAAAGGTGATGAGATATGTATTTATACTTTGGAACATATTAAGAGGTATGGTGTTTATATAACCATTCACAAAGTCAATAAAGTGGGACTGCAAACCTAGATCTGTGATGTTCCACAAGCTCATGTACTTCCAGGAAAATCTTGAACTCGTCAAAGAGAATACTTTACAGCACCTTGTGCTCTAAGTAGTCTGACACTTGACCAGAAATGATTGAGATATTTAGCAGCTAATGGAGGGTATGTGTTTGGTAATGGGGGATGACAGAACTTTTCAGAACCTCTGGATCTGTGATACTGTCAAATTTATTGGTGTGTTAGAAAGCAAAGGGGGTCTTGTTTACACAGGCAGGCCGTATAGCAGTGAGTAAATGCCATACATTAGAGATTTTGCCTTTTTTAAGACAGAATAAAATGTTCACCTCCTTGAGCTCCTGTGTTAATCAACTGTTTTTGATTCCGAAATAATCAGTCCTATGCTTTTGACCTTATTAATAATGAACTGATAGATCTGAACATAAAGTTGGACTGCTAGAGCAACCATGAAAGGAATGGAGGCTGGCGGGAGAAAACCTTACACTTAAACAGATCTATTGAATTATTGGTGATCGATACTATGCTCCTGGTCTCCATTTTTCAAAAAGTATTGAATTTTCATAGATGAGGTAACACATTTTAAGGGCGCCGATTCACAAAAGTCTAACTTTGTGACTTTCGGTATTCATAAAGGGCATTTAGGAGAAGTAAAGTTCACGTTTTGGTAAACTGCCTAGTTATCCTGTGAAGGAAACAACCTAGGCTTTATGGTTAACAATTTCTTTAGTCAACTGGTACAATGTTATACACTCTCTTGTTTCATGGCTGAAGGGTACTGAATGGTAAAACATACTCTACACTTATATACAGTAGCTCTTCACCTGGACCACATAGAGCATTTGATCAAATCTAGAACACTAATCAAGGAGCTGCACTGACCATGCATTACTTCAATAGTATCTCTCTAAAGCACTTCCTTAGCACTTTGAGGCATATGCAGTTAGCCGTTCTTCTTAATGGTTAGGCTGCTTTTTTCATTGAGCACCTCAGGTGCTTAACCATTCTGTTTTGTCATCTGCTGCTTTAGGGAACAGAGAGAGTGTGTCCGAAATTACCCTACAATTGCTCCTACTATTTGAAAGATGTTCCAGATCTCTTTGGGATAGACATATATTGATTCTATTAGACCTGCCATCCATGCGTTATTTTCCCCCTAATGTTTTGTCTTCAGACCTCCTGATTGTTGACTTTGTTTTTGCTGGTTTTAGGAATCTGCACACTTTAACACTGCTAACTAGTGCTAAAGTGCTTGCGCCCTCTCCTTAAAACATGGTAAAATTGGCTTATACACTTGGCATATTTAATTTACTTGTGAGCCCCTAGTAAAGTGGCACTAACTGTGTTCAGGGCATGTAAATTACATGCTAGTAGTGTGGCTACAGCCCATCCCGAGTGTGCGTCCTGCACGGCTAGCCGGAGAAGCGCGTTGTTGCATTGTGAACAGGAGACATAACTCCCGCACTTACCGCTCCCCGCCGGGAGCTTCTGGGGGGAACGTGCATCCTTCCCGTCGCCTCCGCCTATCCCGGTGTCTCCGCTTTTGATCCCTTTGACGTCGAATATAAAAGAAAGCCTAGGCAGAGCCTAGTGCTGTCCTCTGAATTGCACTACCTATCTACATCCTAAATTTTGGAACCTGAACCTGAAGTCACCTTGTGGACTCCCGACCTCCAGAAGCATTTTAGGCGTGTTATGCCAAACCTTCTGGTGAATCGGACCACCTAGCGAGCAGGGGATTACAGCTCGCCCTGCCTTCCACCTCCTCCTTAAGAGAACATCTCTCATCTGTGGCCCTCGTTTCCCTCCACTTCACCTCCGCCCTGATGAAGGTGTAGCCCGTTCCGGGCTAGACACCGAAACGAGAGTCGGTGTTTGTTCCATTCCTGGAACCCACATAACCTTTGGGACTCCATGCCATCTGTCCCATATCCATCGTATACATCTGTGGCAACTGTGTGAAGCGAAGTGTGAATGACTGTGTTTGTGTGTTGGTGATATGAATTGTGGAAATATGGGCTCTGATTAGGAAATAATCCTCCTATCTAATTTTTTATTGTATATTTATATTTGTTCTCTTTGAATATGCTTGTCTATACCTATGAAATACTAAATGAAAATGAGAAAAAAATTAACCGTAATAATTTATAATAAACTGTTTTGATAAAATATATGTTTTGATGTATTTATGAGATATCCTTGTAGGGTTCAGAGTGGTATGTAATCCTCCGGACCTCTCGTAGGCCGACCTTTAAAATCACAGGGCAGGTTCTTTTCCCTGTTTTGATACAGCACTGATTGTGTCAGCCTCAACAACAATGGCAGACTCTGCAATGCAGCCTTTCAGCTCCTTGGTACTGACACATCGCCGGACTGCCCAATACATCCTCAATGCAGGACTTCATTTCGCAAGCCCTCCATGGGATCCTTGATGATGATGCAGGACCTCGTATGGCAGCCTCTTTACACCAGGGAACCAAATCATTGCTTTGGCTGTGCAGCACATTTTCGACAAGGATCGTCATAATGGTTTGCAAACCAAGGATTAAGGTACCTTGCTCAGCAGCCCAAACTGTGGGGCCGATTACGATGGCGGGCGGTCCGCCACCGCTGGGCAAGCAGTGAGGACCGCCGGCCCGACAGTGGCAGACCGCCCGCCATCAACCTCAATATTCCCACTGCCACATCAGGATGGTGGTGTGTTTTGTGGGTAAAGGAGTGGAACGGACACCAAGGCGTGTTAAAGCAGGTTTTATTATTTTAGATAGGAGTTTTCTTCTTCTTGTCAGTTTTTCGGGGCTACTAAGTCCTATATCAGCCTTATGCAGAGGACTTCTTTCCCTTCCAGACTCTCGACGTACGCGCTCCCTCCTCGTCTGGCGGTGGGTCCCAGGGGATTCTTTGTCCATGCACCGGGTAATATTAACAAAAGAAACAAGAGCAGGGGTTGAGCGATGCTTCTATTTTTTTCTTAGTGAAAGGAAGGGTCATGAGGGGACACCAGAGCACTTGTGTACACAAGAAGTCAATGGGAAAACAAAATGTGCAGTGTTCTAAACGTGAAACCCAAATAAAAACAAAAACAAATTAGCAGAAATGCTGCTTCGGGGCTACGGGGGTACACTATCCCGCCTCCCGTTCCAGCCTATGATTCATTTGTGTACCTGTAGAAGCCACGCTCCTCCAGGAACGTGGCTGGGCGGTTCGCAGGGTCGTTGGCCTCCCGGCTTGGCTGGTGTCCCAGGTGACACAGCCTCCCGGTCTTCGTCTCTCCTCACAGCCCCGATCCTTCCGTACAACCCAGCTTTCTCCTCTTCCGACTCGTCTCCTTCACCAGTGTACTGCCACACACTCTTCCGGATATCCTTCTTCTTTATGGCTCAGTAGGAAGCTACATCAGGGGTGGAGTCACGTTCCTCATGATTCCTCAGTTGGAATCGCCTTCGTTGAGAGTATCGTCCATGTCAGAGGGGTTTCTGGGATCTGTGGTCCAGGTATCCTGTCAGGAAGAAAGAAGAGGTGGAGAGGGAAGAATAGCGCTCCACCAGCTGACATTGTTCATGCGTTTCTCCTGTGACAGGTCGACTTTGTCACACAGCGGGAATGGGATTGGTACAGTGGCTGACAGAAAGACCGTCCGCCATGGTCCCTCAAGGCGGTCCTTTTCCGCATGCCTTGCAGAACATGGTACAATGAGGGCATTATGGCGGTGCATTGCAGGCACCGCCGTGTGCATTGGGATGCCTGTCTTGTGTGTCGGAGATCCCGCCACAAAAAGACAGGTGGAGAATGCCTTTTGGGGGCCTGTTGCGGGCCCCTGGGGTGTGGGGTGGCGGGGTGTTGCACGTGGGGGGTACCTTTGGTACCCCTTCATTTGCATGTACAAGGTGGCAGGCGTCGCCCGCCGCAATGTAAAAATATGGGATGCGCCCGCCAGTGTGGCGGGCGCATCGTAATTTGTATTGCGGGACCACTGCACCTATGGCGGGCGGTCCCATTTGCCTATGCGATCCGCCCGCCATCGTAATCGACCCCTGTGTCCCTGTAAATCAAATCAAATCAAAGTAAGCTTTCTTTGTAATCACAAAGTGAATCATAAAAGCTACATTTTTCATCCATGAAAAATGAAACTTTAAAAGACCACGATGCAGTTTAAAACAAAGTGCAAAATTCCTCCATATAAAAAGCAAGAAGTTCAAAGTATTAACCCCTTCCATGCGTCCGCGATTCCCCTGCTGTGCTGTAAACAACGCAAACAGGGGCGGGCCGTGACGAACCCCAGCCGTCATCAGCACACGAGCACCGTAGTGCATGACGGCTGGGGTTCGTCATCAGCATGGAAGGGGTTAAAAAGAATGACATCACAGCACAATCATATCTTTGCTATTTACAGGTGCTTTCTATAGGTGATGACAGCCAAAAAGAAATGTCACATTACTGTACAGGTAAAAATATTTGGTAACATTTGCAGTTAAATATATGCCTGGCGACAAAGTTTGAAACCCAACTGTAATAGCAAGGGTTTACTGAATTTCTGTCTTAATCTTGAGAAGTGTTTACAGAAAAGCACAGTATGCATGGTGTCCCTGTAGCTTGCCCCTGCTCCATCATGGTCGGATTGAAATTGTGACTTTGGCCCAGTCCGGCACGACTACATATTCACAATTGGCGCATTGTGCTTTTTGGTGCAATTTTCCCCAACCTTTAAATTTGCATACTTCTCGTTCTACTGATTGGATTTTTGTCGTTTTTATCTTGTTTGTTTATTACAAATACATTTATTTTTCTAACTTGGTGTAGGATCCTTTTGCAAGATGTTTTTTGCTTCATTACTTTTTGAACTGGTGCACAAATACTTTACACATTGTCTCTAAGTTAAGCCTGACTTCTCTGTTGAGCACACATTCATTTAGGAGGGTTGGTTGGTGCCTTCCTCTGACAAGGATTGTGCAGCTTGAGCAGGGGTCACACCCCAAGGAACCAACAACCTAATTTCTTACAGACTCCATTATAACAAATTAGAAACTTCTTGCTTTAATACTCCAGTGTTTTTTCTCTCTGTAATCATGCTCATCAGTGGATCCAGCATATTGGTAGCACAAAGAAACCTCTAAAAAGTAAACTCTCTCCAAATATTATAACGTACCACACCTCAACTTTACATGGCATAGTATAACGTAATATAAAAGTGGATATTATTGTCTTTCATTTAAATTTTTTTATTTATTTAAAACTTTTCATTATTATGTCTTGTAGGCTTTTGGGCTTGTTATGTCTTGTAGGCTTTTGGGCTGTAGTCATGGAAAAAGAATAGGGCAGAGTTCTCTGCCTGTCTGCACCGTACCTTTCCTACTTTTTTCTTTTCCAAAAATGTTCCAAGAAATAAATCTGGATAACTGTTGCCTAGCTCAAGTTTCCGGGTATTGCTCTGGGAAGGTCAAGTGACTACACATGTGGGCTTCTATTCTTGTTGTAAGGAATTCTCAATAGTGGTGAACTAAAAACAATGGGAATAGAACACACTATCAAAATGTAATTTTTTTTCTCTACAGGATTTTTTTTACCTCATTATTATTATTATTATTACATTTCTAAGTCAAATAGCTTCCCGGAGGTTTCCCAGCGCCAACAGGAACCACGCAAGAAGGAGCTATCCTATTGGTTGAATAACCATGTTTTTAGATATTTATGATAAATAGTTTCATGCAGAAGTTGTAAGGGGAGAGAATTCCACAGTGTAGGAGCTAAGCAGGTAAAAGACTGACCGCCCATACGTGCTTGTCTAATCCTGGGTACTTGAAACGTTGCCTGAGTAGAGGATTGAAGAAGGCACGTGGGGAGATAGGGGTGTACCAAAGTACTAAGATACTGTGGTGTGTCGCCTGATTTAATCCTATGCATATAGCATAGGGCTTTAAATTTAGTGCAGTTCGCCATCCTAAGCCAATGAAGGTCACAGAGAGAATCTGAAACTGAGGTTTTACTGGGTAACTAGCAAAGTAGTCTGGCCGCAGAATCCTGGAACACTTGCAGCTTATGAACCACCTCCTTGTTGGCTCCCAAATACAGGACGTTGCCATAGTCTAGTCTGGACACAATTAAGGCCTGGATAACTGTTCTTTGCGTCGACTTAGGCAGCATCTAAAGTATTTTTTGAGCCATCTGAAGATGGTGAAACAGGTTGAGGCGACCTTAACCGCTTGCTGCTTCAGAAAGTTGGTCATCTATGAATATGCCGAGTATTCGGGTTGTTTGTGAGGGTTTGGGGAGATTACCCATTTGAGACGGCCAATGTTGGGGACCCCAAAGATCTTTATTTCTTCCGAGGATTAGAACTTTGGTTTTCCCCCGTTTACTTTCAACATGTTGGTATGCATCCAGCGAGCTATCTTATGCAGCCCAACCTGGAGAGATGACACATTCGATGTCTCCTTGGTAGACAGGGAGAAGACAAGCAGGGTATCATCAGCATATGAAAATATGGTCAAGCCAGCTTTTTCAGCAATTGTGGCCAGGGGGCTGATATAGATGTTGAAGAGTAAAGGGCTTAAGATAGTTCCCTGTGGCACACCATGCAGGGAAGCATGGGCCTTGGAACTAGCGGATGGGGAGATAACCTGAAAGTGCCTGTTGGCCAGAAAACTCGACAGCCACTTGAGTGCCTTTCCGACAATAGCCCTAGAGTGTAAAATGTAGAAAATAGGGCAGTATGGGATCCAGTGTCGAACACAGCACTTATTAAGAAACATATTGTTTTAACTTGGTTGTGGCTGTGGGATTGATGCAGGGCCTGTTTCACTGCTGTTGCATCGATGCAGCGCATCTGGATGTCAACACATCACCCCTGGGCACTGATGCTTCATAACAACACTGCACCACAGTAAGGTACTTAGCCCGCGTGTCCATAAATAAATGCATTGCCTCCCCTGCCTGAAAGAAACTGATCCATCACATCCTCTGCCAGTAAGGAACCGACCATCACCTCCCCTGCCTAGCAGTAAGGAACCGGAGTATTACCTCCTCTCCCAGTAAGAAACTGATGCATCACCACCCCTGTCTAATAAGAAACGGATGCATCGCTTTGCATTTCTAGCACCTCGCATGCCCTGTGCCTCACGCTGTCTTTGATTTTTGATACTTCTAAGGTATTTTGTGCTAAAACAAATGCATCCATTGATATATATTGAATAAACTTGCTTAACCTTTTAAAAGTGATATTTTCACTTTTGTATTTTTGATGTTTGTCATTTTGGTCTTGTTTTATTCGGATAAATATTGGCTATTTTTCTGAACTGTGTGACTCCTTTATAGTGTATTTCCCTGTGATACTCTATGTGTGTGTACAAATGCTTTGCACATTGCCTCTGAGATAGGCCTGATTGCTTGTGCTAAGCAATCAAGGGGGTGAGCAGTGGTTATCTTATCTGTGTGACTCAGTTAGGGTCGATACTTGGACAGAGTGCAAACCACTGTGAGATACAGACCACATTTCTAATACCTCCCCAGAAAATCTTGGTATATTCCTTTCCTATTCCTACCCTGAAAGGGGATTAAGCCAGTACTTTCCTGAAGTATATTTATCACCTTTCAAAATGGAAAGAAGGTTTATCAGAGTTTGAGAATGATTACAAGCATACTATTGTGGGCATTCTCAAATGTCAAAGGCAAACCACACCCTGGAATGCTCACTTTCCACCAGCACCTTGAATGGAATTTACAGATGCATACAGCAACATACACCTCCCCACTTGTGAGTGGGATCTTTGGCATACTGTGGGTGTGTGCCTGCCAGAAATCCTTTTGTGAATTCCTGAAAGGCATAGAAGAGGTACATTTGGTTTTAAACATATGTTTACATCCAAAACACCAAATGTCCCTTTGTGAATAAGGCCCTTCCTTATTAAGGAGGTCATTCAGTTTGACAGAACTAGAGCTCTGCCATAAATTGGTGGTATTCCAATCCACAAACTCATAGTTCACACACCCCATTTAATACTGGAAAGCAACTGGGTTTCAGAGGAAAGAACCTATCTGGCTCCTTTGGAAAGCCTTTACCGAGAAGCCTGTTAGCTTTAGGACTTCAGAGTTGAAAGGACAGTGTCGCTGCTCCGATATTACAACATTGTACCACTACTGATTGTTCCTGCCTGCATTTGCCATGCAAGACAAGAATGTCGTGGGCAGGGGAAAAAAACAATGGGATGACAGGGAGGAAGAAATGTCACTCTTCATCAGACACTCATTATTTGCTTTTCAGAAGCAGCCACCCAGTTTGCATTACTACTAAGAGGAAAGCAGTACTTCAAGAATAGCATATAACTTCACACAAAAGAATTTGATACATGAAATCCACTATTTTACAGAATTAAATATTATGCTTTTCCTGGTAGTCCAAAGGTACTTACCTCATGATCCCAAAGTGCTATAAATTTGCGGGCTGTGGCTCGAAAAACAGGGCCGATAATGACAATGGATGGGGCATACACGGTTCTGACTCTCAGAAAATTAGGATGTGAGCTCACATTTGCAAAAGGGCATGCAAAGAACCATGCTTGGCCTTTTTTAAGCTCGATATCTGTCTTGCAAGCATGCCACCTAGGTGCTAGACTTCGGGACAGATCAGTGTCACTCAGGACCACATACAATACCTGAGGCACTAAGACTGGTGTGTACCTGTGGATACATCACACTGTATGGAGGCATTCTGTATTGGGAATGAGATAAGATATGGGCAAACAGGACGTGTCCTTGGAGATTCATCACATAGCTCACCTGCAGGTAATGTTTGGTTGTTCAACAGTACTGCTCCGGAGTTTGGTGAAGGTTTAGAGGAGTCCGTGATGTTCCGAGCCAGTGCTCAGGAGACATTGGAATGACAATGACTGGGAAATTCCACACAGGGCAAGGCAGCAGTAGAGAGGCAGACAGCTGTTCAGCGGACATCATGTTTGCAGAAAGAAATTAGGCCTCTTATTTTATGTGCAGAAGCTTTTCCACGTGCATGTCTCTGTGTGTTTCTTCAGTTCTGAAAATCAGTGAAATAGAAGCCTAAGTAATTTTCTCTGTATTCTCAAATCGTATTAATGTGTCTTCGTCATGAGTTAGCCATGCTCAGGATGTTCCTGAGCCGAGCTCACTATTGTTTTTGTGTATTATTTAAATGTCATGTAATTTATTTCATTTCCTATGCACATATAGTTCATTCATATGCATTAAAGTACGTTTCCAGATGTATTGGATTGAATGCATCTCATTTAAACGAATTCTTCATTGTTTGCTGGATTAATACATTGCTAGTTATATCGTATAACATCACATCTCAGCATAGAACATTTGCCACTTTTCTTTCTAAAACCCTTTAAAAGGTGATGTTTTGGGGTCATCTTCTAGAGATTCTAGCACTTTTATCCCTTTGCATTGTTTTGATATACTACTAGGAGATGTATTGCTAATTCCCCAACTAATTACTTGTTGCCTTCTGTAATAATCTACAGTTTTAATAAACCCATAAGGTCTGACCTGGAATTCTCTTGCGCGTAAGTTATTCGCTTTGGCGTTGGGCTCAGTCATACGACGACTCAAAAGGTCTTAAAAAGACTTAGATATTCCCCATCCTATGTCTTGACCATCATAAATATTCTATTGGAGAGTCAACACATGCATTGGTTAAAATATGATTGGAAAGTAATTACACTTTGCTACTAAAAGCCTACTCTGATAGGATATCTACAAGCTGCAGCCTACTTCTTTAAAGTAGGGGTATTGCTAAAGGTTGTAAATGAAAAGAATTGGCAGCAAACAAAACTGTAATTTGACACTATAGTTGTAGGCCATGATCAGGTCTTGGGCATATTGTGGCTCATGCACATATATACTGATCAGTGTCATCATTCAGTGTCTTAAGGACTTTCAGTTGTACAGTTTTTTTTAAGTATTACAAATCTTGGGGCGTGGCTTGGCCGGCTGCAAGATGGCCACACTGTAAGTGGGCTCTGCTGGCCAAGCTCAATCATCCGTCACTATCCGACAGACATCGCAGTCGTAACTGCACTACACAGCGATTTTCTATCCCCGGAGATCCAGAGGCTTCTGCTGATCTGCTCCTGGCCTCGCTGCTGGCCTTGCCGGCGGAGCTCCGTGCCTCGTGTCTGGCGCTGTGGTCCTGCGACGGAGGCCCACCCCAGTGCGGCACGGAGGCCGCAGGAGCCTTCTGAACCCCTGTGGTGTGGACGGCCTACGGACGCTGCTGTGCCCGGGTGAGTGGCGCTGCCATTGTGGGGTCTGCTGGCGGGGTTGGGGGCCGCCCGCTGTGCTGGCCGGCTTGTGGACGCTGCGGCCTGGTTGTGACCCGGTCTTCCTCCTCCGGATTTTCGTGGCTGCCGCGGCACCCGACCGGTGCTGTGGGAGCGGAGGTCCCCCTCGTGATCCTCTGCTAGCGACCCCCTTTTGGGGGCGCGCTCGCTCTCACTTCTGCTGTCTCCTGGCATGGGGAGCGCCCTGCTGTCCGCCTCTCCTTGGCCCCGGCGGTGCCTGCTCCCGGCCTGGGAGAGCGCAACCTGTGGAAAAATTAAGCGGCCTGGTGTCCTTGATTTTGGCGGGGCGTCAGCCCCGGGTCGCTTACGAAATCCTGACCCTGCCGATGGCTGCGGGTGGTCTGGGTGCGCTTGATCTCCGTCTCTACACCCTCTGCGCTCAGGCCAGTTTTCTGCACTTCTGGCTGCATCCCACCCCCTACCAGCCTCACATCGTGGTTGAGTCTAATGTTGCTACCCCTTGGCCCCTCACCACTGCGTTGTTCACCCCTGCAGTGCGCCCTCGGTCGGAGGTGAACACGGTGGAGATGCTGCACTGAGCGTGGTCCTATCTGCGCAGACTGACTGGGCTATCTCTTCTATCTGCTGGCACTATGCCCATTACTAACCACCAGGACTTTCCCCCACTTCAGTCATCCTGTATGGCTCAGCAGGCAACGCTGGGGGGCCTCAAGACTGTGGCTGATCTATACCCCGATTTCTCCTTTTATTCACTCCCGGAGTCGCGGTCCTTGATGGACACACTTCTGTATTATCAGCTGCGTGCTACCTGCCGGAAACTGCACCCGACCTTTCCGCAGCCTCTGCCCACTTTTCCCGCTCTGGATTTGTTATATACCTCAACGTCCTCACGCAAGCTCGTCACCAGACTGTATGCCTCTTCCTTGTTGTGTTCCCCCATCTCCACGACGCGGCGCGTAAGGCGTGGAGCATCGACTTGGGTCTGGACATTTCGGACACCGATTGGCTTTATTGTTGTAATCAAACCACTAAACTTTCCCCAAATTACCGGCTCCAATTGATCCATTTCAAGTTTCTGCATAGGTTCTATCGCACACCACGGCATCTTCACCACCTTCAGACTTACACCTGAGGATTCCTGTGTTCGGTGCTCCGCCCCTTCCGCGGATTTCGCACATTTGGTGTGGCTTTGCCCTCGGGTGCAGGTGTTCTGGCTGGAGGTCTGCTCCGTGAGCTCTGAGATTGCTGGCACTGCCATCACTCCGGACCCCCTTCTTTGTCTTCTTGGATTTGTTAAGCCCTGTCCAGATGCGTTGCGCTGGCTGATTTCGCTGCTCCTGGTGTTGGCCAGGCATTGGGTGGCTATGTGTTGGGGCCGCCGGCCCGCCCCCGTGGTGTCAGCCTGGCAGGAGGATGCTTCCCGTTGCCAAACATTGTTATCAGAATTTTGGGATCTGCTGCCGGCTAGGTCGCGCCCGGTTGATATCTGGGGCCCCCTGATCGCCTACCTCCTATCCCGCTCCCCCTCTAGCGATCCTGTTTCCCCTGCCCCCCCTGCTGCCCCTGCGCCGGAGGCTGCTGCAACGCTGATCGATGGATAGCCCCCTCTCCGTGTTCCCGTTGCCCCTGCAGCATGTGGGTTTCTCATGCTGGTGTCTTCCCGCCTGATTGGAGGGTGGGGGTCTTGATTGGCCACGGCATTACACTTAGGCCCGCTCTCACCCTGTCCCATTGAGAGCCGAGGGGGCTCCTGTTGCTGTCCCATTCCCCCTCCACTCCTGCCGATGCCTCTCCGCGCTCCCCGCTGGCCCTTGGCCCGCAGCGGCCGCCGGTGCTGGCTGTTGGCGGTCCTCATCCCGGTGTTTCCCCTGTCTTGAACCCCGGCTGGCCAAGCCCTACAGGGTGCTCCCCCCCCTTTTTAGCATGCTCCCCTGGGAGAGACTGTATCAGTACCTCTTTGGTAAAGGTTTGTTGTTCTATGCCACTGCCAATGCACTATTGAGGACCGACTAATATGTACTTGTCCTGATTTGTATCTTGCCACTCTGCACTGAGCCTCTGCACGATGCTTCTCTATTTGATTATATTGTTGTTCTGTAACTGCTTCAATAAAAAGTTTTAAAAAAAGTATTACAAATCTTACTGTTTATAAGGATGATGAAAAGACAGGTGATGGGTGCAAATCAGCACCAAAGTGAGCATTGCTCATTATAATATCTATCCAGTCTCTTCAATTTCTCTGATTTTACACATTAACATTGCATGTTTTTTAATAGGCCATTATAAAATATTGGGGTATTAGTAGAGGGGGTGAATAAGCACATCTAGTAACAACCAAAACACTTTTAAGGGTGAACCACTGAAGTCACTAAATAAACCTGAGCACAAACCCCTGGTAGATGTGGCAACAAGCAGGTAGAATTAAGGAATAGACAATCTATAAAGTATTCATGCTGCACAAAATCAGTAATAAAACTAAAACACAACATAATGAAAATCACAAACTAACTTAGAAACAGTAAATTCTAACTGAAATATGCCACCAAAATGACATCATCCAATAAAGAAAACCAGAGATATGAATTTTCATAGTTAAATGTTCAAACTATTATCAGAAAGCACTAATCACCAACTGTGGTCATCTGTTTGCACTTGACCGGTACCTAGGCGCAAATGAAGGCTAACTACACAGGAGAGTGGGTCAGGAATAGGCATGAGCGAATTTTGCGGATCTCGCGTTCGCGAATTTTGCGGATTTGCGGATTCGCAATCCGCAAAATCCGCGAATTCCCGCGAATTTGCGGATTTTTTTTTTTTGTGTGTTCGCAATTGTTTCTGCCAGTTCGCGAGGATTTGGTACTAGTTCGCAATTGCGAACTTACTTGTCGGCTCGCAACGGTCGCGACTATGTTGTTTCTACGTCTGGTTCATCATCACAGCCTCCCAGCACCCTCTGTTTTACCACTGGCACCCTCTCTTTGACCCATGCCACCCTCTGTTACATCAATGCCACCCTCTGGTTCATCATCACTGTAGAAGATGGGGGGGAAAAGCAAGCCCACCTGCCCTGCTTGAACTGACATGAATTAATTTGGGGTTAGTTTATTAACAACACCTGCCCTGCCCCAACTGACAATAATGAATTAGGGGCTAATTAATGTGTCACTGAAAGAATTTAAAGTTCCAGCCTGGCACCTGCTTGTCTGCTCCTTTAGCTGTAAATCAGGACCTTTGTGGCATACAGTTAAGGTCAGAGCAGGGTCACACAAAATAGTTGCAAGCAGGCAACCGAATTCTGGAGGGCCCCCTCAGGAAGCACTACAAAGAATCGTTACAAATCATGAGGTTGACCTTTTGCACCTGCTCATTGCTTTTGCTTTTGCTGAAATCGTTGTTCGGTTTTTTTCGCGCTATTCGCGGGGCGCGGCGTCGTGCGAAACCGACCGCGGAAGCCGCCAATTCGTGCGAATGAACATTTTATTTTTTTTGCGGCTTGTTGTTTCGCGAGTTTTTTTGCAGTATTCGCGAGCCGCTTGCAGCGCAACACGCGAATTTACCCCAAGGTCGAGTACGGGCGCGGCCATTTTGTTTCCGTGACGTATTTCCGTTTCCGCCCGCTATGTATAATCTCGCGCAGTAAGCGCATTGCGAGTAGAGGTTCGCACGAGATCGCGCGGGAAATCTACAGGTTCGCACGAGATCGCAAGGAAAATCTCGCGCGAACTTTCTTTCGCGCTCATGAACGGGCGCCGGCCATCTTGTTTTTCATTCATTTCCTGTGTCTGGGCATGGTGTTTAATCCTCTTGGTATCTTTGCCATCCTTTGCTTGTTTTCAGTTTTTTTTTTACGATTTTGCTTCTTATCTATCCCTCTCTTTTCCTAGCTGTATATTTTTGTCTTTTCTGCTATTTTTCTTTACTTTTAAACTACTTTTTTAAACTCTTTTCTTTTCTTCTTCCCTATCCTATTCTTTCTTAATTTTCTACTTCTTCCTACCTTACCTGCCCAGACCATGGTCAAGCCAGGCGCCGTGAAGCTGCCCAGGCACTTGAGGGCCGCAGCGGCGGCGGGGAGTAGTGCTGGACCCAGTGGCAGGACAGCATGCAGGAGATTGAGGGGGGAGCAGGTGACGCGACGGGAGATATTCAGCCCGGAGGAAGTGGGCGCGCTGGTCTACTTCGTCCAGCGCCGCCTGCCCAGGACCATCGCGGGAGGCGGCAGGATCGCGGCCGGCGGCTACAACATGCGGGAGCGCCGGAAGCGGTGGGAGAAGGTGTGCTGGGCCATATCCCACCTCTACGGGGTCCAGCGCACCTACAGCCAGGTCACCCATCGCTGGACGGACCTCCTGGACCGCTAGCGCGACCTGCTGGACCAGCTCGGCTTGGAGATCCCCGGGCTTGGTGAGTAGTAGTAGCCATTTAATCACTCACTACTATGATGTTTTCTCCTGCTCTGTGTTGTTGTATTGCAAATATTTGTTTTTTACATGGAGCAAGCCAATAATGCCGCTGATGACGATTACATTGTAGTTAAATTATATTTCAAAATCTTCTGTGCATTTCAGGTGCACTGCTCTCCTTCTCAGTGGCGTTGCTACTATGCTTATTTGTTTTCTATTTCGTGGTCTCATTGGCCTGAGTAACTATTATGTATGAGTGTACTTTACAGAACTGCGTAATGCTAGACACTAGGGGGCAGATTACATTTACAAGCCCCTTGCGCCACGTTTACGTTGCCTTGCGTGACGCAACAGCGGCGTAAACGTGCCGCATCCCTGCGAGTCATTTACAGCATGACGCATCTAGGGAGATGCGTCACGTTATAAAGCCATGGGCCTGCACCACAATGGGTGCGTTCCTAGTACGCAGGGTGGGCGGTCCAGCGGCTGTGCGCCTCGCAAAATTGCCTGCGTGAAATGTACAAGATTTAACGCAGGCACTTCTGCGACGCTGCTACGTCAATTCAATTCCTTATGTCTGCTCGAAGCAGGCGAAAGGACTGACACAGCATGTTAAGTATTGGGTGGCCCTGAGCATTACTGGAGTTGCATTGCGTTGGCGACGTGACTCCAGCGATGCGCCGCTCTTACGTGACGAGATGCGTCACGCAAGTGCCTACCCTTGCGCCAGGGCGCGCCGCATTGTAAATGAGGCACATCTGCCGTGTCGCAAGGGTAGTTTTGTGTGACGCATTTGATCTGGCGCATCTCTGGAGATGCGCCAGAACGCGTAAGTAAGTATGCCCCTAAGGGGCAGAATTGCAATTACCATCGCATCCCTGCAAAGTAGCAGGGATGCGCCATTAATTGTGCGGCCCGCTACCACCACCAAACATGGTGCGCCGTATTTGCAATGCGGCGCACCATGGGCCCAAAACGTCACCAAAGCTTTACTGCTGGAGTTGCGTCGCAACGATGGCGCAGCTCCATCAATGCTCTGGGGTACCCTATCTCCCCAATGCTGGGTCAAGCCGTACGTCTGCTTCAAGCAGGTGCAGGGTTTGTGTGACGCATCATTGTCCTAAAGGTGACTGATTGATATTTTGTAGATTTCCCTCAGCCACTATTAGGATGTGTTCCAGCGCAGGAATGCCCTCCCTTGCGCCGGAACGCCCCCTGATGGCGCAGGGCTTTATAACGGGATGCATCTCCCAAATGCGTCACGTTGTTATAATATTATACGCCGCACCATGGCGCCCTTTTTTGTTTAGCTGCTGCGTCACAAAAGTCACGCAAGAACGGCGCAAAAGAGCCGCAAGGGCTTAAATCTGCCCCTTCCTTTGTAACCCTGACAATAAGAAAAATAGTGGCGGTGGATTGATAGTTTGACTATTTAAATGACTGGTAATGTAGCAGGCAACTGTTAGTGTTGTCACTGATCTGACTGAAATCACAATGGAGTTTGTCTGTCACTTTGCGTCTTGCCTGCGGACTGCTGCCTGCCAGTCCTAGGTGAACGTTTCAGTACTTTGTTTAGTGAGTTACGTGACTTTCGAAGTCACAGGTCCGCAAATAAATGAAAAGTAACCATAATCAATATAATTTCGCGGAAATATTTTGTTATTGTTCTTTTGAAATGTTTGATTTGGTTGACATTGACAAGCAACAATCATCCATGTTTTCTGTTCTTTCTTTCATGTTGTACGTCAGCTCCCCCCAGGGGCGAGAGGAGGACACAGGAGCAGCAGGCGGCGGATGCTGTTCAACAGGGCCAGGATCGGGCAGGCGAGGGCTCCTCTGCTGGCCCCAGTAAGTTTTCATTTTAGACTAGTACCTATTTTTCCTAGCGTTCCTCATTTGACTTTTTTCAAAATTGTCTTTGCTCTTCTTGTAGACTGTATCTAAATTCTTATCCTGCCTCTACTATGACTCCCTGTGGTATTACTAGATTATTCTTATTAGTCTGTCTGTGTAGCTAACTAAGATTGCACGGTTGGCGAAACTCCCATGATTCTAGTCAGCAATAGCTCTATCAACTTAGTGCAGTCCTCTGGGATTGTCCATAATGTCTTTTGAAGTGTTCTATCTGGACTCATGCTTGCAAAAATTGCAAAACCTTTCGCTCAGTCACTCTAGTCTGGACCAAAAAACACAGATTGTATTTAAGTTTAAAAGCTTTATTAAAAGTAAACACATTTATTAAAATGAAGTCATAATAAAACTAAACGTTTAACTGATAATGGAAAAGTGGTTAGTGCTGACGATTAATTGAAGACATTTCTTGTGGTCGAGCCGAGCTCTCACCTGGTTTCAACTTGATCTTGTTGTTAGAAGTCCATCTTCTGTCTGTGTGGAGAAAAATGGTGCGTGTTAAAAAAACAGCCTTCATCAGTTGTGCCAAAAAGTGCAGCAAGACAACCTTCCCTGGAAAAAGGGACATTTTTTTTAACTTTAACGTAGACAGTCACAAATTACATTGTTTTCACATGTCTTCATTCCTAGACCAAATACTAGTGACTAGTGAGTGCTTTATTCTAACATTCTTAAATGTACTTTGTAGGTGGAACATCTGGTGGCGGGGCCAGTGTGGAGGTGGTGGTGCTCGACACGGAGGCGGAGGGCGATTCTTCAGGGGAGGAGGCGGCGGCGGCGGCTGTGAGAGTTGAGACGGTGGTGGTGGCGGCCAGAGGTAAGCTCTTATATATTCCTTACTTATTGAGATTGAAGACTAGCTGGGAAGGCAAGAATATGAGATGCATGGCTGGGTGAATGATGAAGCAATGATGGGTAGAAGGACAACAGCCTGGGTGGGTGACACAGAAACTGTATGTGTCCATATACCTGGATCATGCTACTATCTGACTCTTAGATAGCATATGTGTATCTAGAGCAGGGGTACTCCTAGTACGGCCCGTGGGCTGGTGGTGGCCCGGCAAGCCTTCCTTGGCGGTGCGCAGACCTTGCAGACAATCACTGCTCCCCCGGCCCCCACAGAGCAGAGGCTTTTTGGTATTTCACCTGTTAGCGCCCCTGCATCTCCACTCTGACAATCACTGCTCCCCCGGCCCCCACAGAGCAGAGTGGAGATGCAAGGCCACAAAGAGGTGAAATAGAACAAAGCCTCTGCTCTGTGGGGCCGGGCAAGCAGTGATTGTCAGGGTGGAGAAGCAGGGGCGCTAAAACAAACAAAGCCTCAATAATATGTTAATGGTCTTTTAAAGACCTGTTAAGTACTTTGGTGTTGTTGTCTGTGTGTGCGCGTTGAGGAAGCGGTCTCAACCCGGGCTGAAGGCTGACACAGATAGACACACACACAGTGAGATGACAGAGGGGGAGGGAGAGGGAGGGCAGGAGGGAGAGAGAGATGGAGGGAGGGCAGGAGGGAGAGCAGGAGGGAGAGAGATGTATGTAAATGCTGGGTCTGGTGGCTCAGTGGATGAGGGCATCTGCTGCAGGGACCTGTGTGCAACCTCATGGTCACAAGTTATCATTTTGCTTTAGCCCCGCCCCCTCTGACTCCGCCCCCACCAGTGCGGCCCTCGGCCCCAAACTACACTGTAAATGTAGCCCCTGAGAGAAAGTTTGTGAGTACCCATGATCTAGAGAGAGTAGACGGTCAGTGGATGAACTAAGTGTAACTTTGAAGAGCATGTAACACTGCACCCGCACGTCCGTTCCAGTGTAGGAAAGGCAAGGAAAAGAACTTTTAATTTTGTCCAAATACTACCATAAATACTAGCAGTAGTTTGTATTGCAAGCACTGTATAGATCCGGTTATTATGGTGGCCACTCCCTACCTCTCTTAATAAGTTTAGTAGTACTCAGTCATTCATGTGTGGATGTATCAGTGGTCACTCAATAAAAAGCAAAGCACCTAAAGTCATCCCATATATAAGCAAAAACATCCCATGTGAAGTGATAGATAATCAGATTATTTATCTTCTTCAATTTTCCATTTCTAGTACTCATTTCCACAGTAGGGTGAAAGTTAAATTAATTAAGCAGTAGCCCTTGAGTTGTAACAGAGTATTCTCAGTGCCACCCGTAATAGAAAAGTAAGAGCTTCACCACCTGCATGTACTGGACGGGTACAGTAACGCAACGGCAACGCAAGTCTAGGTCACTCCTCATGGCGTGCGTCTCTTTTTCTCGGGTGCAAGTTTACTGCGCTGGCATTATGCCGGCTTGCAGAAAATAACGTACCAATTTTCCAAAACAAGAGATAAGAAGAAGAATAAGACTGGTGTACTTTCATAGTCGACTCCAATGGAAGTCCACAGTGCTCGTAGAATTTGTTCCTTAAACTCCCACTAATGTTAGAGCAAGGATGAAGAAGTGTGAGGTTAGATAGATACTGGCCTCAATAGTTATGTAATGCGCTTGCAAGTTGCTAGTTGTACTGCAACACAAATTTCTGCTGAATGATTGAGTTAATCTTAAAGAGCATTGGTTACAGACTATGTCTTTCTTTCTTCATATAGGTTCTCCTTCCAAACGAACAAGGAGGAAGGAGCTGGCTAGAGCGGCCCGGCAACGGAGGATCGAGGCCACTGTTGCGGAATATCGGCGGCTGGTGGCCCTGGAGGACGTGGAAAGTGTGCAGTCGACAACTACAACAACGTCGTCTGCATCGGCCTCCGTGGCCCCACGGGCTGCCACCCAGCACAGTGGTCCACCCAGACTGAGCCGGGCTGCCAAAGGCAAACGCCACCGCCGAGCAGCAAGGCCAACAGCTGCCTCTCACAGGCATTGCACCTGCAAGGCAGTGAAGGCACGCCTGCGCCGCACTACCCTGATGGTGTCCCGCCTTCAGCAGGAGCTCGCCTTGCTCCGCGAGGAGCATGATGCCCTGGCCCAAAAAGTTAACAGCATCCACCCATAGTGTCCCTTGCCCCTTTTTTAGAGACTTTTGGGGGGTGGGAATTGGGAGTTGGGTTTTTGGGGACTTTTGAAGGACAATCGTTGGGGTTAGGGAGGGTCTTGCGGGAGATTATTTTGTTAGGGATATAAATATACTTTTTCAAACTTTATCTGAGCATACCTGTTTTTTACTGCTTGCCTGGTGGGTGGGGGTTTAACGTTGACTGTTTTCCTGAAAGTTTAGTTCCATTTTCTTCCTTTAAGTGTAAATGCCCAAATGTTTTCAACACTAAGTGCCTCTCACAGACTAAGTGAAGTGAATCCAAGAGTCCTAGGACTTTAGTAGTACTACCTTCAGTCTCTCGTCTCTCGTACTAATACTCCATTATACCCCCAAACCACCAAACGCTTATCTTACCTGTAATTTGTGTTTGAAAGTAGGGCTAGACCCAGGGCTGGCTCCACGGGAAACACCGAATAACGTTGGCAATCTTGGTCGGATAAAATTTCCTCATAGCGGTGGTACTAGTGGTGTGACACAGTGGCAGTTGCATGCCTATGAAAAAAAAGAAAATGAAATCTGGTTTGTCCTCCTGAGCAATTCAACGGTACAACTGAGAATATAGCAGGTGACAGAAGTACAGTAGAGCAGTGCCACATTGTAGCCTAACAAATGGTAAAGTATAACTACTAATTCGGTTGAAGTTCTTTCACATTAGCAATGGTTCTTTGTCAAGCAGAGTAAGAATATATCCTCGGATTTCTTCACCAGCCTGTTGCTATCACCTTATCCTCCCCACCCAGCAAGTGTGTGGATTTATTGCTGTAATAATAATTTAGTCACACATCAATCAAAACCACACAGCCCGGGGAAGAGGGTTAGGGTTTGAAAAATGGATGGGTACGGGGGTTTTTGGGAAAGGTTTTGGGAGACAAGAAAAAATAGCACAGCATAGACAAACTATTGTGAACATAAACAAATCTTTGGGTACAAACCTATCCATCAATCTTTGAAAGTGCATGCACTACTGCATGCATGTCAGTGAAAAGTAAGTAGTACATTCGACAACTGTGGAAAGAAAGAATGCGACAGTACAGGGCCTGTGTGGAATTATTGATAACGATATTCAACATAAGGTCTCTGTAGCCAGATACCCGAGAGCCTTGCTGGTCACTATAAATCCATTCACAACAACACTCAATGGGGTTGGTCTGGAAGGTGTCAGGTTTACTCCCCGTGATCCAGTCGATGCAAATATGGTTCCACCTCCAAATGTCACCAACACCCAGAAGTGTAAACACAGGGTGTTCGAGCCATTAGTCGGGGGAGAAAAATAACAAACTAAAATAAAAAATGTGGGATGGGTAAAGGTAGGGTCAGCAGGGAAAGGATACCTGTAACAGAAGACAAGACAGGCATCAGTGAAGTGCTGTCCTAACATACAAGGGTACTCTCATATAGTCTCACTAAATAACCAAGGAAGTAGACAAGTACCTGAGCACCAAGAAAACATGACCTTGGATAGGAAACACTATAGCCCTTCTGCCACAATCTGTGAGGAAGGCCTAAGAAACACATAAACATATAGTTAACGAACACACTCCTGTCGCACCAAACACACTCGCGTTATACTAAGACATCAAACCCACTACTCACAACATACCACAAACTTGGTAGAGGACTCAATGTACAAAGGGGGTTCCAAATAGTCAAAGCAAAGATGTATGGTCCAACAAAAAGGAAGAGGGAAACGGTAGTGTGTAGGAAGCAAGAACTACAACACTGCGCTCTCTAAGTAATGACCCAGTAGAGAATCTTTGGTGAAGGTCAAACAGAAAAACGTAGTTGCGACCACCACTGAATTCTGCCAACAACACACCCCACGGTGCACTACACAAAGAGAACTGGGGTAGCCTGTAGTTACCTCACTACATGCCCAGTTATGGAGGTCCTTTGAAATACACAGTTATACAACGGAGACGCGTAGTTGTCCTTACTACCGCGCTCCGTTTTAATAGTACAAAAACGATCCCCGATGTGAACGCTAACACGTGGTATAGACCGCCACTGTGCTCCGCCACACACAATTCAACCAAACAGGAATTCATCAAAGGTAGAATTCTGTTAGAAAACAGTCACAGAACCTCCCTTAACAATCCGTTCAGGCAGTAATCAGCTGACCGCACGGGCGGCCGAAGAGTTTAGAGCGGCTTTACCTGAAGACGCGTGAAGTCTGTCTACCGCCAAGGACAGAACACGGAAGCGCTCCCCACTGAGCCTCAGGGGGGGGGGGGGGGGAAGGTGATAGTCCACAGGAGACACAATAGAAAAGCATGCAGAGCGTCCGCTCTCATGCCGGTGCAGAACAGAAACCAGAATAACGGGCAACAGGAAGCGCGTCTGTTCCCCAGATAAACTTCCTGCAAGTCTCCCGCCTACTCATGGGAAATGTAGTTTCATAGTACGGTAGGCGCTTAGGGGCTGCGTAACCTGACAGAAGGTATAGTAGATAGAAAAGGAGAAATTGCTTTTTTTCTAGGTGTCCCCTCACTCACCAGGGTTGCCCCTTGGTGACATGCTTCATCATTGGGGCCATCCCAGTCCTCTACGGCCTGGGGCGTGCTGCGACTTGCGAATTACGTAGGAGCACTTACAAATGACTATGTGTGGTGCAGATGTGATAGTGGAGTGGACTAAGTGATGTGTTAAGGGATCAATTTAGAAGCCTAGAGAGAGCCAAGAAATGCAGTCACAGTCAGAGAAAAAGGCAAGGGATACTGTATCTATGTGGTTGTAGTGGTCCTGTTGGAAGTGGTAAGTAAGTTGCCTGCAGAAAAAAAATCCTCCTATTAGCGGCACTCCTCCATTGCAGCCGACGCTTCGTCCATCGATGTTGGTCACCAGAAGACACCCTGTAAAAAAAAGCACAGCATAGACAAACAATTGAACATAAACAATTCTTTGGGTACAAACCTATCCATCAATCTTTGAAAGTGCATGCACTACTGCATGCATGTCAGTGAAAAGTAAGTAGTACATTCGACAACTGTGGAAGAAAGAATGCAACAGTAAAGGGCCTATGTGTAAATTATTGATAACGATATTCAACATAAGGTCTCTGTAGCCAGATACCCGAGAGCCTTGCTGGTCACTATAAATCCATTCACAACAACACTCAGTGGGGTTGGTCTGGAAGGTATAGTAGATAGAAAAGGAGAAATTGCTTTTTTTCTAGGTGTCCCCTCACTCACCAGGGTTGCCCCTTGGTGACATGCTTCATCATTGGGGCCATCCCAGTCCTCTACGGCCTGGGGCGTGCTGCGACTTGCGAATTACGTAGGAGCACTTACAAATGACTATGTGTGGTGCAGATGTGATAGTGGAGTGGACTAAGTGATGTGTTAAGGGATCAATGTAGAAGCCGAGAGAGAGCCAAGAAATGCAGTCACAGTCAGAGAAAAAGGCAAGGGATACTGTATCTATGTGGTTGTAGTGGTCCTGTTGGAAGTGGTAAGTAAGTTGCCTGCAGAAAAAAAATCCTCCTATTAGCGGCACTCCTCCATTCCAGCCGACGCTTCGTCCATCGATGTTGGTCACCAGAAGACACCCTGTCCACTGCCTGCCTGATGCTGAATTGTGGCTCGCTACTGTGAAGCTTGACTCCATCCTTTTTTCCCCATTGCAGAGACTGAAACCCGGCCTGTAATTATTCAACGAAAAACAGGAAGTGATATAATATTACAACACCACTGATAAATAAATATAAGGGGCCTTATTTATGAAGGACTTGCTCCGCCGGTGCGTCACTTTTAACATGGGAAAAAGTGACGCACCGGCGGCGCAAGTCCTTCATAAATAAGGCCCAAGGTATGTAGGCTGTGGAGTGCAAAAAGTCACAATTTGTTTTTCCTAGTAGACAGTACAATATTTTTGAAAGTGCGTACTCTGAGTCACCTTTTGAAGGATAAATAAGTATGGGCAAATTAATGTAGCGGATCTTGCCCCTCAAGCTAGGTGTACTGTAAACTGTGTTTTAGAACAAAATTAGATCTTCCTAGCAGTGCTCCCACCCAGACCCTTACTAAAGCCAGTCGCAAAAATGTAGAAGACCCCCAATCAAATCTCAAAAAACGAGGCCTAGCAGAAAACTGGTGACAAAACTTACTTTGAAAGTAAAAGTAGGCCGAAGTACCCCCTTCCTAATTACCCATTACCCACCGTGGATTGCATTCAAACCACTTGCAAGCAACCAAGCAAAAGTAGCCATAGCCAGCATCGCTCCAAGACTCGAAATCCCCCCCACTCAAACACATGCAATAGAAATACTGCTAACCCTAACGAACCCTAAGTTAAGAATAGTGGCAAAGGCTTTCTTTAACTATGCCAAATCCCCCCTTTCCCACCATGGATTTTCTTCAAATGACTTGCAACCAAAATTACACATTCTCACGAGTGCTCTAAGACCCCAGAACTCAGTTGGAAAAATCTAGAACACCCCGAAACACATGCAATCCTGCTGCTAGGGCTAACCCTAACGAACCCTAAGTTACAAAAAGTGCCAAAACTAAAGGCTTTTCCGCGCGGATTTTGTCCCAACCACTTCTACCCGGTATTAGACCTTCCCAGGAATGCCCCAAGACCCGGCAACCCACCCGCCAAGAAGCGTAACACCCCCAAACAGGCCAAAAGCAAAATCTCATACTTGCAATATTTCTGGGCCTTCGGTCCAAACGCGCTGCGTAGCTAGGCCATAAGTCGGGGTTGGCACGACGGATTTCCTGAAAAGCAAATGCAATCAAGATTAGAGTGTCCCAGCAGTGCTCCCAGACCACGAAACTCACCCACAAACACCAGGAAGCCCCCCAAACAGGCCCCCGAAAACGCTACATAGAGCAAAATGTCAGTAATAGCCAAAAAAAAATCGGCCTGGATTTTGTCCCAACCACTTCTACCCGGTATTAGACCTTCCCAGGAATGCCCCAAGACCCGTCAACCCACCCGCCAAGAAGCATAACACCCCCAAACAGGCCAAAAGCTAAATCTCATACTTGCAATATTTCTGGGCCTTCGGTCCAAACGCGCTGCGTAGCTAGGCCATAAGTCGGGGTTGGCACGACGGATTTCCTGAAAAGCAAATGCAATCAAGATTAGAGTGTCCCAGCAATGCTCCCAGACCACGAAACTCACCCACAAACAGACGGAACCCCCCCTAAGAGCACCTCAAAGGCAAGCAAGTCATCAAAAACACAAAAAAAATTCCGCCTGGGATTTGGTCCAAAACACTTTTATCCGGTATTAGAGCTTCCCAGCAATGGCCCCAGAGCCGTCAACCCAGGAGAAAACGAGTAGAAGACCCCCAAACAGCCAAAGAGCAAAAGTACAAAAATGGGGACAGTCCATTTTTCACAAATTTCCCAAATCACTCCGCGCGCGCTCTGCAGCTAGGCCCTAAGTCCCCTCTGCCACCATGGATTTGCTTCAAACCTCTTGCAAAGTAAAGTATATATAGCCAGCAGTGCTCCCAGACCACGAAACTCACCCACAAACACCAGGAAGACCCCCAAACAGGCCCCCGAAAACGCTACATAGAGCAAAATGTCAGAAATAGCCAAAAAAAAATCGGCCTGGATTTTGTCCCAACCACTTCTACCCGGTATTAGACCTTCCCAGGAATGCCCCAAGACCCGTCAACCCACCCGCCAAGAAGCATAACACCCCCAAACAGGCCAAAAGCAAAATCTCATACTTGCAATATTTCTGGGCCTTCGGTCCAAACGCGCTGCGTAGCTAGGCCATAAGTCGGGGTTGGCACGACGGATTTCCTGAAAAGCAAATGCAATCAAGATTAGAGTGTCCCAGCAATGCTCCCAGACCACGAAACTCACCCACAAACAGACGGAACCCCCCCTAAGAGCACCTCAAAGGCAAGCAAGTCATCAAAAACACAAAAAAAATTCCGCCTGGGATTTGGTCCAAAACACTTTTATCCGGTATTAGAGCTTCCCAGCAATGGCCCCAGAGCCGTCAACTCAGGAGAAAACGAGTAGAAGACCCCCAAACAGCCAAAGAGCAAAAGTACAAAAATGGGGACTTAGTCAATTTTTCACAAATTTCCCAAATCACTCCGCGCGCGCTCTGCAGCTAGGCCCTAAGTCCCCTCTGCCACCATGGATTTGCTTCAAACCTCTTGCAAAGTAAAGTATATATAGCCAGCAGTGCTCCCAGACCACGAAACTCACCCACAAACACCAGGAAGACCCCCAAACAGGCCCCCGAAAACGCTACATAGAGCAAAATGTCAGAAATAGCCAAAAAAAAATCGGCCTGGATTTTGTCCCAACCACTTCTATCCGGTATTAGACCTTCCCAGGAATGCCCCAAGACCCGTCAACCCACCCGCCAAGAAGCATAACACCCCCAAACAGGCCAAAAGCAAAATCTCATACTTGCAATATTTCTGGGCCTTCGGTCCAAACGCGCTGCGTAGCTAGGCCATAAGTCGGGGTTGGCACGACGGATTTCCTGAAAAGCAAATGCAATCAAGATTAGAGTGTCCCAGCAGTGCTCCCAGACCACGAAACTCACCCACAAACACCAGGAAGCCCCCCAAACAGGCCCCCGAAAACGCTACATAGAGCAAAATGTCAGAAATAGCCAAAAAAAAATCGGCCTGGATTTTGTCCCAACCACTTCTACCCGGTATTAGACCTTCCCAGGAATGCCCCAAGACCCGTCAACCCACCCGCCAAGAAGCATAACACCCCCAAACAGGCCAAAAGCAAAATCTCATACTTGCAATATTTCTGGGCCTTCGGTCCAAACGCGCTGCGTAGCTAGGCCATAAGTCGGGGTTGGCACGACGGATTTCCTGAAAAGCAAATGCAATCAAGATTAGAGTGTCCCAGCAATGCTCCCAGACCACGAAACTCACCCACAAACAGACGGAACCCCCCCTAAGAGCACCTCAAAGGCAAGCAAGTCATCAAAAACACAAAAAAAATTCCGCCTGGGATTTGGTCCAAAACACTTTTATCCGGTATTAGAGCTTCCCAGCAATGGCCCCAGAGCCGTCAACCCAGGAGAAAACGAGTAGAAGACCCCCAAACAGCCAAAGAGCAAAAGTACAAAAATGGGGACTTAGTCCATTTTTCACAAATTTCCCAAATCACTCCGCGCGCGCTCTGCAGCTAGGCCCTAAGTCCCCTCTGCCACCATGGATTTGCTTCAAACCTCTTGCAAAGTAAAGTATATATAGCCAGCAGTGCTCCCAGACCACGAAACTCACCCACAAACACCAGGAAGACCCCCAAACAGGCCCCCGAAAACGCTACATAGAGCAAAATGTCAGAAATAGCCAAAAAAAAATCGGCCTGGATTTTGTCCCAACCACTTCTACCCGGTATTAGACCTTCCCAGGAATGCCCCAAGACCCGTCAACCCACCCGCCAAGAAGCATAACACCCCCAAACAGGCCAAAAGCAAAATCTCATACTTGCAATATTTCTGGGCCTTCGGTCCAAACGCGCTGCGTAGCTAGGCCATAAGTCGGGGTTGGCATGACGGATTTCCTGAAAAGCAAATGCAATCAAGATTAGAGTGTCCCAGCAGTGCTCCCAGACCACGAAACTCACCCACAAACACCAGGAAGCCCCCCAAACAGGCCCCCGAAAACGCTACATAGAGCAAAATGTCAGAAATAGCCAAAAAAAAATTGGCCTGGATTTTGTCCCAACCACTTCTACCCGGTATTAGACCTTCCCAGGAATGCCCCAAGACCCGTCAACCCACCCGCCAAGAAGCATAACACCCCCAAACAGGCCAAAAGCAAAATCTCATACTTGCAATATTTCTGGGCCTTCGGTCCAAACGCGCTGCGTAGCTAGGCCATAAGTCGGGGTTGGCACGACGGATTTCCTGAAAAGCAAATGCAATCAAGATTAGAGTGTCCCAGCAATGCTCCCAGACCACGAAACTCACCCACAAACAGACGGAACCCCCCCTAAGAGCACCTCAAAGGCAAGCAAGTCATCAAAAACACAAAAAAAATTCCACCTGGGATTTGGTCCAAAACACTTTTATCCGGTATTAGAGCTTCCCAGCAATGGCCCCAGAGCCGTCAACCCAGGAGAAAACGAGTAGAAGACCCCCAAACAGCCAAAGAGCAAAAGTACAAAAATGGGGACTTAGTCAATTTTTCACAAATTTCCCGAATCACTCCGCGCGCGCTCTGCAGCTAGGCCCTAAGTCCCCTCTGCCACCATGGATTTGCTTCAAACCTCTTGCAAAGTAAAGTATATATAGCCAGCAGTGCTCCAAGACCACGAAACTCACCCACAAACACCAGGAAGACCCCCAAACAGGCCCCCGAAAACGCTACATAGAGCAAAATGTCAGAAATAGCCAAAAAAAAAATCGGCCTGGATTTTGTCCCAACCACTTCTACCCGGTATTAGACCTTCCCAGGAATGCCCAAAGACCCGTCAACCCACCCGCCAAGAAGCATAACACCCCCAAACAGGCCAAAAGCAAAATCTCATACTTGCAATATTTCTGGGCCTTCGGTCCAAACGCACTGCGTAGCTAGGCCATAAGTCGGGGTTGGCACGACGGATTTCCTGAAAAGCAAATGCAATCAAGATTAGAGTGTCCCAGCAGTGCTCCCAGACCACGAAACTCACCCACAAACACCAGGAAGCCCCCCAAACAGGACCCCCGAAAACGCTACATAGAGCAAAATGTCAGAAATAGCCACAAAAAAAAATCGGCCTGGATTTTGTCCCAACCACTTCTACCCGGTATTAGACCTTCCCAGGAATGCCCCAAGACCCGGCAACCCACCCGCCAAGAAGCATAACACCCCCAAACAGGCCAAAAGCAAAATCTCATACTTGCAATATTTCTGGGCCTTCGGTCCAAACGCGCTGCGTAGCTAGGCCATAAGTCGGGGTTGGCACGACGGATTTCCTGAAAAGCAAATGCAATCAAGATTAGAGTGTCCCAGCAATGCTCCCAGACCACGAAACTCACCCACAAACAGACGGAACCCCCCCTAAGAGCACCTCAAAGGCAAACAAGTCATCAAAAACACACAAAAATTTCCGCCTCAGATTTGGTCCAAACCACTTTTAGTGCTTCCCAGCAATGGCCCCAGACCCGTCAACTCACCTGCAAAGAGGTAGAACAACACCCCCACAAGTGCTGAGTCTTTCTTCATTGGGCGTAAACCAGCCCTCTGCTTTGAAGGAAATAGGAGTCTGGAGGAGGAGGATAGAGGAGCATGTTCTTCTGAACTTGTGAACCTGAGGAATGCAGACTGCGGCACCTTCAAATAAATTAGCAAACAAGTGAAGACAGTTCTGCTGATGGGCTTGTTTTTGTGATTATCTGATTAAAGTTTGAATTATATTAACTGTGCACAACAAAGAAAGACAGACACACAGGAATAAAAGTGAATAAGGGTGAAAAAGAAAGTTATTGATTCGTTGTCTCATTTTCAGGGCTCGAAGTCGGTATCACGGTCCAGGAATAAGAATAAGGCTTCGTCATCATACTCTGCGAATTCAGACAGGGAGAGCTCAGTGTCACCTGACAGAGTAGAAATTCCCTCATCTATGTTGCTGGCCACCTCCTCTTCATCCGGCATGCTCTCTCGTACTCTGAAATCTGGTGGTATGAGGTGCTGATTCATCTTGATCATTGTTAACCTCTCCACATTTTTGGGCGAGAGGCGGCTCCGTTTGGGAGTTACAATCCCACCAGCCGCACTGAAAACCCGTTCAGAAGACACGCTTGCGAGTGGGCAAGACAAGTAGTTTAAAGCCAGGTTGGTGAGCTGTGGCCACAATTCTTTTTTCCCATGCCAATACGCCAATGGGTCAGAATTAACATAGACCTCTGTTGAGTCATTCAGATAGTCCTTCACCATCGACTCAAGGTCCTCATCCAAGGTTCCTCCACTTTGCTTAGCTCTTGCTGTGCCTCTCACCTTTTGAGAACCAAACCCACGCAGAGCTAGCCAATCCTCTTCAGCCTCCAATGTTTCTGTTGTCTTTCGTGCAGATGATCCGGTTGCCGGTGTCTTTAACGGCTGAGAGGTCACTTGTGCCACAGCCACAGGTGCAGAAGTGGATTGTTTTGACTGGGGATGGCCTGCTGATGTACTGCCATTTCCTTCAATTTCCAGCCGTTCTGTTTCAAACTTCTTGGCTGACAAGGCTAGCCAACGTTTGTACTTTAGAACATGTTCATCATCAAAAGGAAAGAATGCTTGGCCTGCCAGCGCCTTTTTGTAGCGTGGATCCAGAATAGTAGCACAAATGTAATGCTGTTCTGAGTGGATCTTTTTAAGACGTTCATCACCTTGTAGGAGCTCTAATAATTGCTCGGCCAGAAGCAAAGAGTCTTGGTTTTTATCTTTTCTAAACACAGAACACACCTCCTTCAGTTGGTCCTCCAGCATGTACAACAATGGGATAGCTTTTCCCAAATTAGAGTCCTCCTTGCTGACTGCACGCGTGAAGAACTCAAAAGGACGAAGCATGCGTGTCAGGCTTTCAACTATGTTCCATTGCGGCCCACCCATCCTCAGCTCCTCTGCACCCTCTTTAAGGAAATATTGATCGAGTTCCGTATACTGCTCATACAGACGCTCAAGCATGTAGAAGGTTGAGTTCCAACGTGTTACCACCTCCTGGATGAGTGCTTTCACTGGCATTTGATGTTGATATAGCAGGCTCCTCAGCTGCTTCCGGGCCTTAAAAGAATGGCTGAAATGCTTGCACATTTTTCGGCAGGTGTCCAATACACCGTACGCTGCACTGCCTTTATTACCCAAGAATTTTTGGACAACCAGGTTTATACAGTGCGCCAAACATGGCACTCTGAAATAGTAACCGTCCCTCATGGCCTTAACTATATTGGAGCCATTTTCCGTGGAAACATAACCAACCTTGCGTTTTAGTGGGGACAGACAGTTAAGGACCTTTGTGTTAAAGACATCCAAAATGTTTTCTGCTGTGTGACGTTTCTCCGAACCAAACATGGCTAGTGTTGCATGTTTCCGAGCACCTTTAAAAACAATGTTAGTGTCAACACCTGAGTTTAGCTTTGCTTTAGCCCCTGAAAAAGAGACCCAGTGTGCAGTGATGCACATGTAATCAGCGCCTGCGCCACTGGTCCACATGTCTGTTGTCAGATGTATAGTGTGAACAGCACTCTTCTGCAAAGCTGCCCCAATCACCTTCAGAACATCTTCATGTAGTGCTGGAACCGCAACTCGTGCAAAATAGAACCGGCTAGGAACCTTCCATTTAGGGCAGAGCGCTGTCACTAATTCTAGAAAACCAACCCCTTCTACAAAAGAAAAAGGGAGAAGGTCCAGAGCTAGCATTTTAGCCAGCTTAGTGTTATACAGACGGGTCATTGGGTGGTTGCGTTCATATTGTGCTTCTGTAAACAACATCTTTTTAATGTTGCCCTGGACCAATGATTTACGGGATGATGATGATCTCTTCGACCCAGTTACGCTCGCTGATGAACTTTTCCGCATTGATGTCTCACTCTCTCCCACACTCTTAGTGTGGCTCCCATGGGGTGTGCTGCTGACATGGGAACTGGGTGTAAGTGAAGTGTTTGAATCGTCTTCTTCTACCTCATCGTCATCAGCAGATGAAAAATCAACGTTTTCATTACGTGCAATTCCGGCTTTCTTGACCGCCTCTAGGTGCGGAAACCATTGGACAGGGTGCCTTCTCTCAAGATGACCTCTCTGGCCTCCGGTACCATAGTTAGAACCAAGCTTACCACGACTAACTCGAAGCTTACAAAGGCTACAAATGGCTACGTTTTCCTTTTTTGGGCAAACACTAAAGAAGTCCCAAACTGGAGACTTGAAATGTCTTTGGGGGCCGGAGGAGGCGGCGATACTGGTGGTGGTGGTCCTGCTGCTAATGCCAGATGAAGTGGAGGATGTGGATTGCCGAACTTCAGTACGTTTTGCACTTTCACCACCACGAATTGAGGTCGAGGACGAGGTGGGTACCTTCTTGCGAAGAAATATGGAAGCGGTAGGTTTTGGTGTACTACTTAACTCCAAATCTAATGATTCCATTTCCATTGCCTCCTCGCCGACATCATCATCACGCTCAGCAGCTTCTCGGGATAGGGTCAAAATGTCTCTTTGCTGCATGCCCGGTGGGGCTGCAGTGACCTTTGTGATGACTGGCTCGTCGTCATCGTGAGAGGCTTCATCACCAGCAGTATCTGTCACTTCTTGTTGAGCCTCATCACACTCCATAGGTTTGAGTTTTTGGACGACCTTCCTTTTACGCTTAGGTACCGGTGTCAGATCATGGTGTGCCTCACTGTCAGACCGCAGTTCTGGTTCCCAAGACGGATCACTTGCATCAGAAGGAGGTGGGCTTGAAGAAGATGTAGACACCCCCCTTGATCTTTTCCTTGCTAGGGATGTGGAAGACAATGAATGATCATCAGGAGGAGTGGCTTCCAATGATACCTCGGCTTCATTGTCGATTTCCTGATGTGCCCCTACTTCGGGAGGAACAACTATTGTGGGCACTTGTGAACCTCCATGCACCTTTGCTTGCGCATCTCCTTTTGCTGCCTCTCCTTCCACATGTACTTGGGCGTGTACTTGCACATGGTGTTGTTGTTGCGGCTGTGGTTGTTCAACACTTGTCAGATGAGTTACAACAACCTGTGTTGATTCAGGGACATTGCTGCTACTTTCTTGCGATGAGCCAACATCACTGGTCGATGGTGATTGGAGAAGTACACTGACTGCCTCTGAAGCACTCAAGGGCTTTGACTTAAGTTGGCGTGGTGGTGGAGGCACTGAACCCAATGGAGCAGGGGTGCTGCTCCCAGCTTGGTCCCCAGCAGATCCTTGGTCCCCAGCAGGCGTACTTTTTTTTTTGCTCCCAAAAAAAGTGGCGGGTGGCACACCAGCCTCCTTGGTAACTTGCTTCTTCTGCTCCTTACTAGCAACTTTCTTGCTAGAGGAGCTACGGAGAACTTTCTTTGGGGGCGGGGCCATCTTCTTCAGAGCAGGTCAGACAGCAGGCCGCAGTTGCACGAATTGTAGAGTTGTCTGAGGCCAGACGTGACGTCGCGTGACGTTATGCTGCACACACACACCGCTGCAGGACTTCTTCCAGGCACTGGTGGTTCTCTTGAGTCTTGTGCACCTAAAAAAAATGGAAGACAGAGGAACATCAGTTCAGTTATAGAGCACAAAAAAATCGAAAAACACTGCAAAATCAGCACAATCCCAATCCATCCATGCCCTCCATAATGTTTAAATTCAAGACAACCCACAGAAAGACTAGGCCCATGCAAGACTCACTACCCCTGGGCATAAATAAAGGTTGAAAAGTAGGCAAAATGGTTGGAGGCCTAACAACAAAGCCTGCATTTAAAATGGCCACTTGACTGCCAGCACATGGCCAGTGCCTGTAGCTGCACTCAAAATGGCCACCAGCCACATGGCATGTCCCTCCCCATGAACACCCCCAAAAATCGAAAAACACTGCAAAATCAGCACAATCCCATTCAATCCATGGCCTCCATGATGTTTAAATTCAAGACAACCCACAGAAATACTAGGCCCATGCAAGACTCACTACCCCTGGGCATAAATAAAGGTTGAAAAGTAGGCAAAATGGTTGGAGGCCTAACAACAAAGCCTGCATTCAAAATGGCCACTTGCCTGCCAGCACATGGCCAGTGCCTGTAGCTGCACTCAAAATGGCCACCAGCCACATGGCATGTCCCTCCCCATGAACACCCCCAAAAATCGAAAAACACTGCAAAATCAGCACAATCCCATTCCATCCATGGCCTCCATGATGTTTAAATTCAAGACAGCCCACAGAAAGACTAGGCCCATGCTAGACTCAAATACCCCTGGTGAAAAGGCCACAAGTACAGGCCCAAAAAACGAAAATCACTGAAAAATCTGCACAATCCCATTCCATCCATGGCCTCCATGATGTTTAAATTCAAGACAACCCACAGAAAGACTAGGCCCATGCAAGACTCACTACCCCTGGGCATAAATAAAGGTTGAAAAGTAGGCAAAATGGTTGGAGGCCTAACAACAAAGCCTGCATTTAAAATGGCCACTTGCCTGCCAGCACATGGCCAGTGCCTGTAGCTGCACTCAAAATGGCCACCAGCCACATGGCATGTCCCTCCCCATGAACACCCCCAAAAATCGAAAAACACTGCAAAATCAGCACAATCCCATTCAATCCATGGCCTCCATGATGTTTAAATTCAAGACAACCCACAGAAATACTAGGCCCATGCAAGACTCACTACCCCTGGGCATAAATAAAGGTTGAAAAGTAGGCAAAATGGTTGGAGGCCTAACAACAAAGCCTGCATTCAAAAAGGCCACTTGCCTGCCAGCACATGGCCAGTGCCTGTAGCTGCACTCAAAATGGCCACCAGCCACATGGCATGTCCCTCCCCATGAACACCCCCAAAAATCGAAAAACACTGCAAAATCAGCACAATCCCATTCAATCCATGGCCTCCATGATGTTTAAATTCAAGACAACCCACAGAAATACTAGGCCCATGCAAGACTCCCTACCCCTGGGCATAAATAAAGGTTGAAAAGTAGGCAAAATGGTTGGAGGCCTAACAACAAAGCCTGCATTCAAAAAGGCCACTTGCCTGCCAGCACCTGGCCAGTGCCTGTAGCTGCACTCAAAATGGCCACCAGCCACATGGCATGTCCCTCCCCATGAACACCCCCAAAAATCGAAAAACACTGCAAAATCAGCACAATCCCATTCCATCCATGGCCTCCATGATGTTTAAATTCAAGACAGCCCACAGAAAGACTAGGCCCATGCTAGACTCAAATACCCCTGGTGAAAAGGCCACAAGTACAGGCCCAAAAAACGAAAATCACTGAAAAATCTGCACAATCCCATTCCATCCATGGCCTCCATGATGTTTAAATTCAAGACAACCCACAGAAAGACTAGGCCCATGCAAGACTCACTGCCCCTGGGCATAAATAAAGGTTGAAAAGTAGGCAAAATGGTTGGAGGCCTAACAACAAAGCCTGCATTCAAAATGGCCACTTGCCTGCCAGCACATGGCCAGTGCCTGTAGCTGCACTCAAATGGCCACCAGCCACATGGCATGTCCCTCCCCATGAACACCCCCAAAAATCGAAAAACACTGCAAAATCAGCACAATCCCATTCCATCCATGCCCTCCATGATGTTTAAATTCAAGACAGCCCACAGAAAGACTAGGCCCATGCTAGACTCAAATACCCCTGGTGAAAAGGCCACAAGTACAGGCCCAAAAAACGAAAATCACTGAAAAATCTGCACAATCCCATTCCATCCATGCCCTCCATGATGTTTAAATTCAAGACAGCCCACAGAAAGACTAGGCCCATGCAAGACTCACTGCCCCTGGGCATAAATAAAGGTTGAAAAGTAGGCAAAATGGTTGGAGGCCTAACAACAAAGCCTGCATTCAAAATGGCCACTTGCCTGCCAGCACATGGCCAGTGCCTGTAGCTGCACTCAAAATGGCCACCAGCCACATGGCATGTCCCTCCCCATGAACACCCCCAAAAATCGAAAAACACTGCAAAATCAGCACAATCCCATTCCATCCATGCCCTCCATGATGTTTAAATTCAAGACAGCCCACAGAAAGACTAGGCCCATGCTAGACTCAAATACCCCTGGTGAAAAGGCCACAAGTACAGGCCCAAAAAACGAAAATCACTGAAAAATCTGCACAATCCCATTCCATCCATGCCCTCCATGATGTTTAAATTCAAGACAGCCCACAGAAAGACTAGGCCCATGCACCACTCACTACCCCTGGTCAAGGCCCCAACAACAGGTCAAAAATCGAAAAACACAGAAAAATCAGCACAATCCCAATTCATCTATGGCCTCCATGATGTTTAAGTTCAAGACAACCCACAGAAAGAATCAGTCCACCCACCACTGAGTACCCCTGGGCAAAAGGCCCCAAAACAGCCCAAAAATCGAAAATTCCAAAATTTTAGTTGCAGCAACTGTAATGCCCCAAACAAACTTACTTGTAAAATTTCTAATCCAACAGTGATCCAAAGAAAGTCAAAAAGGCCTCAAATCCAAAGATCCAGCAGCATCCACAAAAAGTAATCCTTCCAGCTCCAGATCCTAATGAAAAGTGACCAGGAGATGGACAAAGCACTGGGAGGAGCCTGCTGAACAGGAACAGGAAGTTGAAGACTGTGGGGCACTTCCTTCCTCCCACCCCCCTGCCCCCCTCCCCAAAATGGACTCCTCGCTAAAAAAGTGCAGGCAAATGTCAAACTAAGGAGTTATTCACATAAAAATCATCATTTCTAGAAGGTTTATGCTGCTTGCTGGTGGATTTCTTGTGCAGAATTGCAAATTTATATTTTCGCTCGCCGCATCTCAAATCTCGCAATTGCGAAGTACCGCGAGACGTGATCTCGCCGTACTCGCGTTGACAAACTATCGCTGGCAAGCCGCGATGACGTAATCGCGCTCGCCAATTCCCGCGGGATCACACAGCAAGATCCAAAATGGCGCAGCACTCGCAAACTATCGAAAAAAACAACTCGGCAAACGATGATAAACGCCGCGCGCCGCAAAAATTGTATCACCAACGCCGCGCGCCGCCAAAAAAATCCGCTGCGTGCGAATTTGCGGATTTTGCGGGAAATCCGCAAATCTCGCGGATTGCGGATTTCCCGAAAATCCGCAAAATCCGCGAGCGTAACGGATTTTCCGCCCATGCTTAGTCAGGAACAGAAACCAAATTCAACCCGCCAGAAGTTACACCATTGGACTTAATCTCTGAAATGGAAGAAGAAAATCCTCAGTGAGGGAAGCAGCAGGCTGGAGACAAAAAAGGCTCAATGTCATCAGATAACAACTGGAGGAAGTCTCAGTGAAGCCATTAACGTTTGGTGGGAACATTCCAATTGGTAGAAATTTGCATTCCATGCCCTCACCAGCTGAATACCTTTGTGCCAGTGCCTCGTGAAGATCTCTAAATTCGGACCTAGTCACTTTTTTGGAGCTTGGATTCTTCCAGCGATGCAAGGCTACATACTGTAGCCTAGGAGGGTTCACCATGCTGAGTACCATCTCCACGGGGACCTGCTGGATTGAATTTGTTGCTTCAGAAAACCTCTGAGCATGCACAACAATTATCTTTGGCCCAGAGGCAATGCACCTTCATTGGATAGACTTGCCAGGTTGGTACCAGACCTCCAGAAGCTATTTGAAGCCAAAAAGCTTTGATGTCCCAGGTTGAGGGTGGTGTTAGGAGGAGCATTAGCCAAGGGTCCAGGACCTTGAAGACAGCACTTGGAGGTCAAGACTTACTCTGGCAGAGGCCAGCAGCAGAGTTCAAGACATGTCCAGTCGGAAATGGTCAGCTGGGCAGTTGAGGAAAAGGTCTCTTGTAACTTGGTGTTCCCATCCACAGGAGTTCAACAGTTTGACACATGGAGTCCACATCTTTGTCCTGGGAACAAGACGGAGAGCAGGTCAAGTCTTCTAGGCACTTTTCAGGTCACAGACAACATGCCTAGTCCTCTTCTGTTATTCTGGAGGTCCAGAAAGTGCTTGGAGAAAGGTAGTGTGGGTTCCACATTTATTCCTGGCATCAGGTTGTGGGTGGGGTGACTTGTGGCCTCCCCTAACCAATAGAGTAAAAATTCCCAAGGGCAACACTACTTACGTCTGGAACACTTCCTGTGAGCCCTACAGCAAACAATCCCACAGTGCTCTTTCTGTCTACATCAAGACAGTGAAACCTTTCTCCCCTTGTTCAAAGCATTTGTGACAACCATCGAGGTGGGGAAAGGGAAACAAGCAAACCCTATTCCATGGCCAGTCTAAAGCATTTCTGGGGGAGATCATCCCTCTCTGGGTTTAGTGGCTGCCTGACTGGGAAACAAAGAATTGCAGTGCCCAAGTGTCTGCTAACATATGCCTGTTAGGGTAAGATGCTCCAGTCCACTTGTGACATTTAATTTACAGGCCCTGTATACACTCACATACTGTATACTAATGACTTCTAGCTAAGTTAAATATGCCAGTGAGTGGTATGCCAATTTCATCATATTGAACAAGGGCGTACAGGCACTTTACCACCAATTAGCAAGGGTAGAGTGCACAGAGTTATACAGCCAGCAAAACAACAGTGAAGGCAAACATCTTTGATGCACTATGCAATTGATGGTAATTTCCAACAGGCAATATATATCGATTTGGAAGAAAGTTAATTAAACTGGTGACACAGCAGGTGTTTCAGATGAGCATAGAGATTCTTCTGAAAATGGGAAATTGCTTTCACACATGAGAAATCAGTGCTGTCACTACTAATCAGGAAAAAGATGCAGTCATGATAAACTCAATGAGCATAGGCTCCGGCATCATTGTTTCAAGTCTTTAAGGTTCTAGTTCATGTACCCATAGTGGGGTGTAGTATCACTCATTTGTATTCAAATGAACATTGCGATTTGTATCTGTCTTCCTGGATCAGAGTTCTGGTATGTTTTATCAGAATTTCTCCTCACCATTCGGGATAGGTTCAAGTCAGATGGTTCTGGGAGATTTGCTGAGTTCTGGGACACTGAGACAGAGGTCCGACAGTGGCTTCCTGTGGATTAAGAGGTAAATTAGATTTATAAATGCCTTGTAGTTCAAGCAAGTCCTGGAAATGCTCTAATTCTCTGGGTTCCGATAACTTGTTTTGCCATCCATGGTGATGAAATTGAATGCATGATCAGGTAGGCAATATTTGGTGTTCTAATATTTTGAATGACACCAGAGTCCAAAAAGCCTCTTATATTTAAGATTAGTTTCTGAGTAAAAGTCAACTGAGAAATGTAGGATCCTAACGATCTTATCAGGGCATCCTTGTTTTGTCACTGGGATGACTTTCCTCACTGTTAGTGATGCAGGAAACAAGCTATTTCCAGTCTCGATAAGGCAATATTATTGGCCATATGGAGCTGTACCATGTGAGAGTGCTGAAATTCTAGGCACAAAAAGAAGACCAGCTCCTAAAAGTCAAGGAGCTTCATAGTTAGAAAGTCAATCTTATACTTTTTAGAGAATTGTTAGTTTTCTGTGTGAATGCATATTTGTTCACCTGTTCTTGTCTTCCAAATCCTAGCCACAGACAAGAGTGGAGCAGATATGAAGGGTAAGCTCACCCAGTCCCTTCCATTAGAGTCTCTATATATTTTGAGTGAATCAATTTATTTGCAAGTGAGAGTCCAGATGTGGCTTCAGTTTTAGCTGCAGTGAAAGGTTTGTTTGATATGAGTTCAATTAGTGAGTGTACAGATGGATAGATGGCTGAGGTGGTCATCTGCCTCCTATTGCGTGAAATGGCATCTGAATAGAACAGGTGTATAAATGGCAACCCAACAATATCAAATGCCCACAATGATGATTACCACATGGGAAGTAGTGCCAAAAAGTAAGCACTTACCTTTGGACTTAGAAGAAATGTTCTGAGAAGGTGAAGTTCCATGGTGCTTGGCTGCAGGTGGTGTTTGGGGAGTGAGAGTCATCGTCTGGGAGCCTTGGGTTGAAGCGCTGGTAAACGTTTCTGTTTGGACTTAGTATCTTTTTAGGAAGATGAAAATCTTCAGCGCAGCACGATAGAAGGTTATAGCCGAAGGCAGTTCAAGGGACTCCAATACACCTTTGGAGAAGGACCACTGGTCAGGATTTTGCTGCTGTGCCGAAGAATGGAGTGGTAGCAAACTGACCGGCAATGCATCATCGGCGGCTAGTCAACAGTTTTGGATTCTGGCCATCTGAGCACTTTAGCATGGCAACCAAGGGTCCAGAACTGTTATGACATCACTTGGGGGCTTAGGACTCACTCAGGCTGGGTCCAGGTGGGGGTTGGAGATAGCGGGAGTCTTTTGTGTCCCTATGTTTCTGAACAGGAGGCCAGTAATCTACCCTTGTAGTCATTGTGGTAGTCCTGGCTTGAGGTGGAGATGCAGGTTTCAACAGTAGGGATTGTCTTTAAGGGTTCAAGGTAGGCTCAAGGTAGTGAAGCAGTACTCCCAGGTACAGCAAAACAGTCTTTCAGAGTGCAGGGCACAGCATCAAGCAGTCCTCTGACAATCCTTTGTAGGGTCCCGAAAGTAAACTGTATTTTAGGTCTGAGGTTCCCTATTTTAATACCTGTTGCTCTTCCTCTGGAATGTAGGAGGATCTTTTAAAAGGTCTCTATAAAGTGCATGGAATTCTCTGCCCCCCTTCTCTGGCTTCAAGCTGACAGCAGTGACAATGTGGAAGTGTTAAGTCCTTTCTGTGAAGGCAGAGCACAGCCTATTGAATAGCAAGTGGGCTGTGATCAGATAATAGAGGGATTAGGTGTGCCTGAATGGGCCATTGGCTGGCAGTATGGGGAGACAGAGCTGAGCACAGTCCCACTTGCAACTAAGTGGCCATTGTGGCTTCCAGTGACCACCCCAGTGACCACCACAATCCTCTTTCTGTGTCCATTGTGGGAGTTTCCTTTCCACCACTGCCTTTACTGCCACTTTGACTTGGCATTAAAAAGACTTTGCCAATAAAAAAGCTCCCCAATTATTTCACATGTCACTCCTGAGGTATGCCCTAGGTAGCCATTGGGCAGGGTATTGTATAAGTAAAAGGTAGAACATGTACTTTTAAGTTTTGCATATTTTGGTAGTGAAAAACACCTACATTTGTTTTCACTACTGAGGCCTTCTCCTCTCAAAAGTTAATATTGGAAATTCAGTAATACACTTTTAGGCTGTAATTCTTGATCAGAAACCTGTCATGGTTTATATCTTTTGAATGGTAATGACAAATTCTCTTTACTAATAAAGTTGGATTTGACATTACTATTTTAGAAATGCTACATTTAAACAGTGGACATTGCTCTGCTCTTACAGCTCGATATGCATGCAACCTGTCTCAAATGCACATCATGGTGGGTGACAGCTATACTTTGTACATTCCCTCTAGACAGCCACAAACACAGGAAGGTTAAGTGTGTCTGAGCACTCATCTGCATTCTGATAGGAGGGAGGAGCTGACACGTATACATGAATAGGTAGTATTCTGTCCCTACACAAAGTGCTGATTACCCCCCACAGCTAGTCAGGAACCAGAGGTGAGAAGAAAGTGATTCTGTGCACTTCAAAGACCCTTCTCTGAAGCATGCCCCTTCAAAGGCACATCTGGGTATAAATACTGGGGCTCTGAAGCCACAAAACTAGACAGTTCTTGACATGTAACGGAACTCTGGCAGAAGAACTGATGTGATGCATCAAGGACTGACACTCTGCTGGACTGCTGATCTGGAAGACTGACTTTTCGACTGTGCTGCCTTGGTTCCTCCTGCTGAGGGAGAGCTGTACTCTGCCTTGCAACCAAAGTGATCTCCAAGGGCATGTTTGCTTGCTTTGCGTTGTTTGACACTCAAAGCTGCCTGGTTCACTGGAAGTGAACCCAGACACTTGCGCTAGAGAAAGCAACATATTTCCAGTCTGCATTCAACAGAACTGCTGCATCGACCCTGTTGTGGGAGTAGAATCGGTGCATTACTCTTGGAACAAATGCATTGTCTTGACAGCCTTATGCAGCTGAACTGTGAAGCAGCAGTGTGGCGAGACTGACATATAACCATAATTGGGGCACCAATGCTTCTCAGCTCGGTGATTCATCTTTGTAACTGACTCATCGCCACCACTGCGTAGACAAAATTGATGCACCACCTCGACTGCATGCTCTACATCGACACGTCGCTCGTCTCTACCTAATGTTTGCCGTTTTGGTCTTGATTGATTTATAAAATGATTCTCTATTTTTCTAAACCAATGTGCAATCCTTTTGTGGCGTTTTATTGTGTTACTGTGTATGCATGTGTGTGTGTTGCACAAATACTTTACACATTGCTTCTTTTGATAAACCTGACTTCTCTATGCCGAGCTAACAGGGAGTGAGCACAGGTTATCTTTTGGTGTGTCTCTGACTTACCTGACAAGGATTGTGGTTACTGCTTGGGCAGAGTGCACACCTCAGCCAACCAGAAACCCAATTTCTAACAAAGAGCTGTTCAAAGTTGGGAAAATTCTCACCAACATCTGTACAGTTTTGCTTGTGTTCCGATTCAGAGGGGATTGCCTAGCATTTTGCGCTGAACCATTCCTACTGAACAGGAACAAGGCTAAATTACATATGACTGGTTCCTGTCTGAGATGCCATGGTGGACACCAATTGATGAATTAAAATGCAGCCCGAGTAATTGCCATCAACAGAGATTAATTCAATCATTCCACCCATGATTTGTTTACATTCTTCAGTGGGACAACTTAAGTGCAATGAGCATGACCAGATGTGGGTTCAGAGCTCATTGTGCGACTGGACCCAAACTACACACTACTGAAGAGACCCTGTGTTACGGGGACGAACAGTCCAAGACCCTGGAGAAGTGTGAATCCTTTTCTGGAACTGTACACGTCTCACCTCTTTATCTACAGCAACCTGAAACCTGGAACCCGGCGGAATCGACACTCTTCAGAACGCAAGAAAAAGCTGGACCCTGTTTCTTTAATTGGGCCGAGTTTGCGGAAAACCCTGCCCTCTACAACGTCACAGGGTCAGAGGCCTCAAAATCCGGAAGAGAAGAGAAGGAGGCGTCTCCACGTACAGAAGGAGAACGAGAGTACGGAGAAGCGGAGGAACGAGGCGTAGAAGAACCCCTTGAGGAATCCTGAGAAGAAGAGTCCATTCGGCATGTAGCAGAGCCAGGAGGCCAATGTCCTAACGTTCCGCCCAGCTACTTGTCTGGAGACGCGTGGCTCACCCTGGTACAGGCGTGTATCTCGGGGTGGGCTGGGAGAAAGAGATTTAAACTCCCATAAATCACACTCCAGCAATATCCCTCCACAATCCCCAACCCCTGAGCACTATCGACACACCGCAACCCCTTTCAGGTTGTCTGGTATCTTGTTTGTATAACGTGCACCGTGTGCTTCCTCACTACCCGTCCCTATCACTGAGCGAGGTGAGCTCCTAGACTGAATCCAAGTCTATTTTCTTTTCTTTACATTTCCTTTGGCATTCCAGATCGGCGGCTGTCCCGGGAGCATCCTGGAGTGGAGGAAGAAAGGACGGACCTTTCTGAAAGGACATTCATCTCCAGACAAAGACCCTGAATCCTCATTACCTTAGTACAGAAGCAGTACAAGACTAAAAGAAATGTTAAAACCAATAAAGCGCGGTTTATAATCACTACCTGCTTCTGAGAGTCCCTTGATCCGGCTAACACTGGTGGAGAATGCAGGTATAGAGACACCCATCTGTACCAATAAGATGGAAGACCTGTTACAGCACCTAGTAAAAGGGCAGGAGCAATTGGGATGGGCTGTCGAGCAGTAGTTAACATCCGCCCAAGTGGATAGAGAAACCTTTAAGACCACGATTTCAGCCAAAATGTTAGGATTGTAGAAGTTGATAACAGAGCCTCAGTCCAGCCCCTACAGGGAATCCCGAGGTCCCCACCCCTCAGGGGTAGCACTCCAGAAATATATACCCGGAGAGGATCCAGGCGCGTTCTTATTGAACTTTGAAAGGGCTGCCCATTCGTGTGGTTGGCCCCTGGAGAAGTGGCCTTTCTTCCTTGCACCCCTTCTGTCTGCTGAAGCCCAGGCGGCATACCAGGTGGCCAACGCCTCAGGAAACGTCCCTTAGCTACCATCAAAACCGTCATCCTTGATCACTTGGGTTTAGACTCAGAGGCCTATCGGGTGAGGTTCAGGAAGGAGCGAGGTATCCCAGGGGAGAACCCAAAGACTTTGTTTTTTTGCCTTAAAATGGCAGCAAACAAATGGCTCAACCCAGCAGGGTCCTCCAAAGAAGACATCATGGACAAAATCTATTTGGAGCAGTTCTTGGAGGCACTACCTTACGCCACCCAGAAATGGCTACGGCAGCACCACAGCTTAACAACTGAACAAGCAGTTGAGATGGCCGTGACATACGCTAGAGCTCAACCCTGGTTACCCCCCTGGGAACCCGACAAACCCTCCCGAGGGTCCACGCCTCGAACGGAAAAGAAACCAAGACCTAGCAGCGGGGCCTAATAACCTCAACCCCTCAAACCCGAGATTCCCAGGTTCCGGGGACCGCAATGCTTCCAGTGCGGGACCTGGGGCCACATTGGCAGACTGTGCCCTCAAAGAAAGGTGTCAGAAGAGCCCATGGAAGTGGGATATCTCCCCAAGACAGTGCTGTATTCAGCGGAATTAGGAGGAACCTATCAAGTGAGGTTAAGGGTGTACGGGGAAGAAGTGAGGGCACTCCTAGATTCAGGCTGTAAACAGTCGATCATAAAGGGGGCGTTCGTCAAAGCTAACCACATCCTCCCTAACTCCTGGGTGTATATCAAATGTGTACATGGGGATATAAAAGAGTACCCCATAGCCCACGTAACTCTGGAAATAACGGGAGGGAAGGCCTATACAGTAAAGGTGGGGGTCCTTGAGACTCTCCCTTAAGAAATAATAAAAGGGACGGACAACCCCGATTTTCTAGATCTGTTCACTCGCACCCTACATTTATCCACCCAGACAAATCATAGGAAAACCCCGGTCCCCTCTCGGTTCCAGCGTTGCTGTCCCCAGAACCCTGGGCCACTGACAAAAGTTTTAGATTTGCACAGGCTAACGACAGAACTCTATTCAATGCCTGGGAACAGGCTCACATGACACAAAGCAACCTTGATCCCAGGTTTCCCCGTTTTCTTATCCAGGAAGGGATCCTCTACAGACAAGGAGATAAGGAGGTTCCCCATCAGCTTATTGTCCCAGTTTGTTTCAGGGAACAGATCATGTTCTATGCGCATACACATCTGATAGCTGGTCACATAGGGAGCGAGAAAACAACTCAAAATATACTGAGGCATTTCTATTGGCCGCCAGGAATATATAAAGACATCAAGGTTCATTGCCAATCTTGTGATGTATGCCAAAGAAATACACACCGTCCACCCACGGTGCCCCTACAACCCCTCCCAATCATAGGCACCCCCTTTGAAAGGGTAGGGATGGACTTAATTGGGCCACTACCTAGAACTAGAAAGGGCAATTTGTACGCACTAGTAATCGTGGATTACGCCACCTGATTCCCCGAAGCTTTCCCCTTGAAAACCCCAACATCTAAAGCCATAGCAGTGAAGTTAATCAGACTATTCTCCAGAGTGGGTTTCCCTAGAGAAATCTTAACTGACCAGGGCATGCCCTTCATCTCAAGGTTGATGCGGGAAGTGTGTAACATGTTAGACCTGCAGCATATTAAAACATCAGCAAATCACCCGCAAACAGACGGACTGGTTGAGCGCTACAACAGAACCCTCAAGTCTATCCTCAAGAAGATGCTGTCCGTGAACGGAACAGAGTGGGAGCGCGTACTACCTTTGGCCTTATATGTCATCAGGGGTCAAACACAAAGTAGTCTCGGATGTTCATCTTTTGAGTTATTGTATGGCCGCCAACCACGAACACTCATAAGAGATGACTAAAGAAGCAAGGGAAACCGAACCAACCAGAGAAGAACGCACTGTCCTGGAGTATAGCCAAAACCTAAAAAAACAACTACATAAAATAAGAGATCTGTCCTACTCCAGCTTGGCAAACAACCAAGAGAAACAAAAGAAAATCTACGACAAAGGGAAACGGTGGAGAAAACTATAAGTAGGCGATTGGGCGTTAGTCTTGCTTCCCTCTAGTACAAAGAAATTCCAGGCAGAGTGGATGGGGCCATATAAGGTGACGGGAACCATAGGAAAGACGAGCTATAAGATCCAACTCTCCACCCATAAATATCAGATCTATCACATCAACTCCCTAAAAAAATGGATAGGCCCAATACCTCAAAACTCACATCTGGCCCTACCAACAAAACGTCCTTCTGCTTCAACACTAGAGATGCTAGTGATTAACGACGACCTAAGAAGTGAAGAACAGGAAGAGTTACAGAAAGCCCTACTCCTTTTTTCACCCGTTTTCTCAGATCTTCCAGGGAAAACCTCTGTAATCGAACATCGGATAGAGACACCGATAGGGGCCGTGGTGAAACAGAAACCATACAGGATACCCGCCGCCAAAAGAGAGGACATTCACCGAGAAGTCCTGGAGATGTTACATCTGGAGGTAATAAGACCCTTCCAGGAGTAAGTGGTCCTCTCCAATAGTGATGGTTCCTAAACCTGATGGGAGCACCAGGTTTTGTATGGACTTTAGGGCCTTGAACCAGATATTGGCTTTTGATGCCTACCCAATCCCCCGCATCAATGAGCTCATAGAGATGCTCGGAGAAGCCAAATATATAAGCACATTGGACTTAACTAAAGGCTACTGGCAAGTACCTTTAAAAGAGGAGGACCGGAAAAAGACAGCCTTCGTAACACCGAACGGGCTCTACGAGTTCTATGTGCTCCCATTCGGCCTACACGGAGCGCCCGCGAAATTTCAGCGCCTCATGAATGAGGTACTACAGGATCACCAGTCTTTCAGCTCTGCATATCAGATGATATTATAGTCTTTAGTCCGTCTTGGGAGACCCATCTAAAGCACCTACAAACCATTCTAGAGTCCTTGAAAAAAGCAGGTCTACATGTCAACTCAAAGAAATCGCGCATAGGCTATCAGAAGGTGAAATATCCTGGGGCATGGAATCATCAAACCACAGATTGAGAAGGTTGGAGCAATTGAAGAAACACCCTTTCCCCAGAACAAGAAAGAAATGAGGGCCTTCTTAGGCCTCATAGGCTATTATCGCCGATTTATCCCGGCGTTCTCAGAAATAGCAACCCCACTAACAGACACCCTAAGAAAAGAATCTAAAAACACATATTTCTTGTACCGTATTTATGAAATGCTAATAAAAAATTATAACACAAAAAAACACCATCTATCATTCCCCTACCCCTTCCATGTGGGATGCGTTCAGCACACTCAAAAGAGCTATCACCACCAGCCCTGTCTTAACCTCTCCTGACTTTACACGTCCCTTTCTCCTCCACACGGACGCATCAGATTATGGGGTGGGGGCGGTCTTCTCCCAGAGAACACCAAAGGCGGTGGAACATCCTATACTTTACATAAGTAGGAAATTGTTTCTACTGGAGCTAAAATATCCCACGATCGAGAAGGAATGTCTCGCGATCAAGTGGGCAGTCGACAAGCTCAGATATTATTTGGAAGGACACCCTTTTACACTCTACACGGACCACGCTCCCCCTTAAGTGGATGAGTCAGAACATCTCCCAGAACCCCGAGTCATGAGATGGTTCTTATCATTGCAACCCTTTTCCTTTACTGTATGCCATCGAAAGGGAACAGATAATGTGAATGTCGACTATCTCTCTTGATTTCCTCTCCCCGATCAGGAGAATCCAGGGGGGGTGGTGTGTCACGGGGACAAACAGTCCGAGACCCTGGAGAACTGTGAATCCTTTTCTGGAACTGTACACGTCTCACCTCTTTATCTACAGCAACCTGAAACCTGGAACCTGGCGGAATTGACACTCTTCAGAATGCAAGAAGAAGCTGGACCCTGTTTCTTTAATTGGGCCGAGTTTGCGAAAAACCCCGCCCTCTACAACATCACAGGGTCAGAAGCTCAAAAATCCGGAAGAGAAGAGAAGGAGGCGCCTCCACGTACGGAAGGAGAATGAGAGTACGGAGAACTGGAGGAACGAGGCGTAGAAGAACCCCCAAAGAATTCCGAGGAGAAGAGTCCCTTCGGCGTGTAGCAGAGCCAGGAGGCCAACGTCTCAACGTTCCGCCCAGCCACTCGTCTGGAGACGCGTGGCTCACCCTGGTAGGGGCGCATGTCTCGGGGTGGGCTGGGAGAAACGGATTTAAACTCCCATAAATCACACTCCGGCAATATCCCTCCACAATCCCCAACCCCTGAGCACTATCAGCACACCGCAACCCCTTTCAGGTTGTCTGGTTTCTTGTTTGTATAACGTGCACTGTGTGCTTCCTCACTACCCGTCCCTATCTCTGAGCAAGGCGAGCTCCTAGGCTGAATCCAAGTCTATTTTCTTTTCTTTACATTTTCTTTGGCATTCCGGATCGGCGGCTGTCCCGGGAAAATCCTGGAGTGGAGGAAGAAAGGACGAAGGTTTCTGAAAAGACATCCATCTCCAGACAAAGACCCTGAATCCTCATTACCTTACTACAGAAGCAGTCCAAGACTTAAGAGACTGTTAAAAACCAATAAAGCCCGGTTTAAAATCACTACTTGCTTCTGAGAGTCCCTTGATCCCGCAAACACCCAAATATGTCAAAACCACTCTGGCTGTTTGTATTCCGGTTCAAAGAGGAACTGACCTACGAGTTCAGGCCAGACTGTTCATATTAAAGGAGGAGTGAGGCTGATTTGCAGATAGCTGGTTCCTGTCTGAGTTATCATAGTGAGCGAAAAACAATATACTGGAATGCATCCAGTGTGTGGAATTAATTTTCAAGGCCATAACAAATTAGAAATGACCAAAATGATATGTTTTGATGTTCAAACAAACACCTGGCACACTGAAAGAGAACTTGCTTTCAATAAAGTTTCCTACTGCTTTCAGGGTTCTATTTATTTGTAAAAGTTGGTTATGTGAATAACATATCCCCAGCTACTATATGAGGAACCCCTTACAACTATTAGTAACGCAGACTAACATTTCAAATCAAAGTACAAAGTGAATGAGAGCTGGCGATGGATAAAGATAAAGCAAAGTATTTTCTTGAAGAACTGCTCTTTAGCAAAATTATGAGACTCTGGGGCAATTAAAGCAGCCACAAAGGTTGTAACCTTCACTTTCAAGGAGAGAAAACAGGGGTAGATTAGCGTAGCCTCGAAGGCACGCTCAGATCGCAGATAATTGATAATATGTGAAGGGTAGATGGAAGAATGGTGTGTTGTAGGTGATAACTACATAGACTAAAGTCAAAGGGGCAGATTTACAAGCCCCTTGGGCTACTTTGCGACACTTTTCCCATGTTAAAAATGAGGCAAAAGTGGTGCATGGGCCTTGTAACACAGCCACGAAGTCCTTGCCTAGTATAGGAAGACAGTACCCCTCTTACACTCTCTGACCTTTATAGCACTCCATTGCAGTGGACATGAGTTGAAAGTTCTTGTGCTTTCTGTGAAGTACTTAAAGGGCTTTTTGGGTCCGATGCTTATCTAGCAAATTAAGTCTTGTCAATAAGAGAGGTTAGGAAAAGCTCCATTCTGCCCTTAGTTGTTTTTGGTCAGCTCATTTCATCCATTGCTTTTATTTGCACAGCTTCACATTTTGTTTTGCAGCAGTGACTACAAATATTATCTTGGGTGTCACACCGGCATTTGCAGCTGCACATTGTGCAGATCTATGACAAAATAACTAAACCACAAATATTGACCTAGAGAAATATTGAGTCCTAAATATACATTATAAATGTCATCCTCCTATGCCTATAAAGGTAAGTACAATAATATTTAAACAAATATCGTTTTACACTAATATCAAATAAATGTATACAAAAATATCAGATGTAATATATATATATTGTTTAAAGTAGCAAATATCAAATATTTCAACATGTTACATTAATATAATTCAACATGTTACATTAATATATATATATATATATATATATATATATATATATATATATATATATATATATATATATATATATATATATATTAATGTAACATGTTGAATTATATTAATATATATATATATATATATATATCCTCTCCACTCCACTCTACTCCCACGAGCAGGTCGCTTGCTCTCTCCAAGGCAGAAAAAAACGTGGAGCACAGACCCAGGTTGGTGCAAAAAATTCCTTGTTTATTCAACAACTACTGTTCTGTCGGCCATTACGCGTTTCGGTACTAGGCATACCTTCATCACATGACACAGGGAAAGGTCACCTGATCCCTTAAGTACCAACATTACACGTTTTTTTCATTTGTTTGTGATGCATTTTAAAGTGACAGTGCTTATATAAAGTGCAATTTACAGCCACATTTTAACCTTTTGCTATTAATCTCAGTAAAATACCTGTTGATTTTTCCTTGTCCTAAGTTATATAACTTGGCCACAGTCTGTTACTTTGTTTATACTTGCAAAGATGGGTATCAATAGTTGGTTTATTAGGTAGGTGGGGACCTAGTATTGCATCATTCTTTACTAGGGGCCAATTCTTTTGAATTATGCGTCTAATCTCTTTATGCTGTTTGCTGTACCTCACACTCATCCTAAAATCCTCTTTAAATTGTAGGGGTGTGTTCGGAACTTCCGTGGACGAATTAGTTTGTGCTAAGGCTGATTGTAGGAGTAATGTTCTGTCTACAGCGTTGCTTTTTCTTATAGCTGTGTGGATACATGATATCGAGTATCCTCTTTGCAGGAATCTGAGTTTACTTGTTTTTTGGGCTTTTTCTAATTCTTGTGGTATACTACATATGCGTTTCAATCTGAGCATCTCCCAATAGGGGATGCTTTGTATTAGATGTTTGGGGTGATGACTGTTAGCATGTAAAATGGAGTTTACCGTTGTTGGTTTTCTGTGAATTTTTGTCTCCAATTTACCACCCTCTATGTACACCTCAACATCCAAGAATGTTATACAAGAGGGACTGATTTCAGAAGTAAAGTGTAGGTTAATTTCATTCTGGTTCAAATTGTTAATGAAAGTTTCTGCTTCTATCTGTGTGCCCTTCCACACGATGAACAAATCATCAATATATCGCCACCAACATTTGACATGATCTTTCAGTATGTCTTCAAATTTTCTATGGAGGACCAGTTCCTCCCACCACCCCATATGGAGACAGGTGTAGCTTGGGGAGAAACTGGCCCCATAGCTACACCCCGTATCTGTTGGTATAAGACATGCTGGAAGAGAAAGATGTTGTTTTGTAGACAGAAGTCTATCATATCCAGAATCATTCTGCTGTGCTGTGTATGGGTTGCATGTCTTTGTCTAAAGTAAAATTCTGTTGCCCGCATTCCATCTTTATGGCTGATACTCGTGTATAACGATGTAATGTCCATCGTAATCAGTAAATAGTCTGGTTGCCATGTTAGGTTACTGATTTTAGCCAAAAAGTCTCCGGTGTCTCATAGGTATGAAGGCAACTTTTGGACAAAGTCTTGTAAGAAATGATCAATGTACTGAGACATATGTTCCGTTAAACTGTTCATAGCCGATATAATCGGTCGCCCCAGTGGTTTTTGTGGGTTTTTGTGGAGCTTAGGTATGAAGTACAAAACCGGTGTCGTTGGTTTGTCGTTCTTCAGAAATAAGAATTCCTTCTTGTTTAGGAGCCCCAAGCTTTTCCAGGCTAACAGTTTGGATTACAATTTTTCATGCGTGTTTTTCAATGTGCTTTGGTCACATCTACAATAGCAGTCCTTGTCCAGTAACTGACTTTGTGCTTCAAGCAGGTAGTCAGATTTTTTCCAAAGTACCAGGTTTCCCCCTTTATCAGCATTGCGTATCACAATGTCTCTATTTCTGGATAGTTTGCTCATCAGTTGATTATATCTGGTTTCCAACTTTCTTTTCTTTTTGTTTTTGGGTTTGTTCGTAGTGATGTTTAATTCTTTCAGTTCCTTTGTGATTTGTTCATGGTAGATGTCTATTCCATCTCGAGGCAAAATGGGGACAAATTTGGACCGAGGTTTGAATTTGGTGGTACAGATTTCAGTATTTTCTATCACTATTGTAGTTTCACTTTCAACTTGTGTCAAGTTGCTCTGGGTTTGCGTGGAGGCCATGTCAGCTAGATCTTCAATTAAAATTCTCTCCTGAGTGTTGAACATTTTATCTATTTGTTCCTGGCTATCAGTTGGTGGTGTCTCCCTCATAGGTATTCTTTCCTCTCCGTTGAGCAAATGGTATTTTTTCAGTTTTAGTTTTCTCATTCCCTTGTGGACATCCATCCGGGTGGACGCATAATCAAAGGAGCTTTCTGGCGCAAATGATAAACCCAAGGATAGAAGCTGTAACTCGGCTGTGTTTAGGGTTATATCTGATAAATTGGTTACAGTGATGTTGTTTGACTTATCTATCCTGGGTTCCCTTGTCTTTATGTATTTGCGATTCCACCTGCGCGTTTGGTATCTCCTGGCCGGCTCTCCTTTTCCATGCCCGTCTCCTTTCTCTGCGTTTCCGGGTACAGCTTTTGTTTTTGCCGGTGCTTTTGTTGTTTGTCGCTTTGGCAGGAGGGTTTGTTTCTGTTCCTCCACTAAAAAGTCCAATTCCTCAACTAAGGAGATACTTGTTGGAACTCGCCCTCTTCTTGTGTCCTCTGATTCGCTCTCTATAGCAGAGCTAAGACTTGATGTGGATGATCCACCCTGAATGTTTTGTCTACTGTCCTTATTTACATTCCTTGTGCCACTGAATTTTGAAATTTTCATATTTTCATATTTTTTAGCGAAAGTGAAAATCCTACCGCATTCGTAATCATTTTTATCTCTGTGGTACTTATATGTTTTACGTTCACGAATTTTGTCCTCTTCTTTCTGGAGATGACTTAACATTTAATTTCTCAATTTCGCTTCTTCTTCCGTTTGTCCCATGTTTTTTATTTCCTCATTTATTTCCTCAATTTTCTGTTGTAACTTTACGCGATCTGTTTCTGCGTATTTTACCAGAATTACCATCAGCCTACGCTATGACTCCAGGTTCGTCTCCGCCCATTCTTTCAGCATATTGGGGTCGGGTGTCTCGTAACTTGGTGCCAAGATAATGCGTAAGCCCCTTGGTACTCGATTTACATCCAGATAGCGTTGTAACAATCTTCCCTCCCACCATTTGCTTTGTTCCTGTTTTGATAACTTTTCCAATGTCCGAAATTTCTCTTTGAGTGTATCACATCTTGTTCCTGATGCTCCAGATGTATTCTGGGATTTGGTGTTCATAGGCGGTGTTAGTGCGTCATCAAACATTTCAACCGCTTTTGCCTCACGATCATTCAGCATGTCCGCCGACATCACAGCAGCTTGTTATTTTTCAATATTATATTGCGTTCGTCACTATTGCTGCCTGGTTATTGTTTCGCCCAATTTTGCTAACAGTACCTGTCGCGTGACTTTGCTTCTGCACACTCGTCACCCAACTTCACAGTGCACTGCAGTGCAGTTCGTTCTTACCTTTGGCTTTTCGACGGTCTGTCTCGTGTCCTCCGACCCAGGACTTCCGCTACTCCGCTTACTTCGCAAGAACTCGTGCACATGTAGCAGCATTGGGGGGCTTCTCGTAATTTGTCAATCTTCCAGGATAACTCTTCGGTTTTGGTCCGTTGCCAGACTGCCTCCTCTTTCTACGAGTCGAGCCCTTTCCTTTCGACAAGGGGTCTGTGTATTACCGGAAAAGGAAGCTCCCCGGTCATCAATATCCTCGCCACTCCACTCTACTCCCACGAGCAGGTCGCTTGCTCTCTCCAAGGCAGAAAGAAACGTGGAGCACAGACCCAGGTTGGTGCAAAAAATTCCTTGTTTATTCAACAACTGCTGTTCTGTTGGCCAATACGCGTTTCGGTACTGGGCGTACCTTGATCACATGACACAGGGAAAGGTCACCTGATCCCTTAAATACCAACATTACACGTTTTTTTCATTTTTTTGTGATGCATTTTAAAGTGACAGTGCTTATATTTGAAAGTAAGGATTGCCCCGCGATTGAGATGCACCCCCAGGGGGCCAGAGGCACAGGGCCGGCATCAAGGTGGCCGCTGCTCTGACGAGTTTTGGGCCAACGCCCAACACCCTTCATCAAAGGAGTGCTGCAGCAAGGAACACCACCAAGAAAGGATTTCCCGTATCTTCCGCTTTTATTTATGCAAATCAGCAAGCTCAGGTGAGTAAACCTTGCGGTGAATAAAAATTGCATTATGGGACTGGAAGTCCTAAACGTAATCCCCATGTGGGCTGCTGGAGTGATGAGCACACAGTCATTTTAAAACACGGTTTCCCAAATGCTGCATTATCCCCTACATCCTGTTCCACAGGCCGCCGTCGTTACAACAGCAGCGGAACCGCATATGCGGCGGTGCATCTCCCAGCCTGGACTTGGCCATGTTTATTTGAAAGAAAGGATTGCCCCGCATTTGAGACTCACCCCCAGGGGTCCAGAGGCACAGGGCCGGCATCAAGGTTGCGGCTGCTCTGACGCGTTTCGGGCCAACGCCCTTCATCAAAGGAGTGCTGCAGCAAGGAACACCACCAAGAAAGGATTTCAAGTTTCTTCCGCTTTTATTTACGCAAATCAGCAAGCTCAGGTGAGTAAACCTTGTGGTGAATAAAAATTGCATTATGGGACTGGAAGTCCTAAAAGTAATCCCCATGTGGGCTGCTGGAGTCCTGAGCACACAGTAATTTTAAAACACGGTTTCCCAAATGCTGGTCTGCAGATGGTTAAAATGTACTATTCCAACTCCAGTCACTGCAACAGTAGGTAAAGAGTAGGACTAAGGAGGTGTAAACATCACAATTCCCACCCCAGTCCCTGCAACAGTAGAGAAAGGTTTGGACTCAGGATGGTTACAATGTACTATTCCTACTCCGGTTTGTGCAGCAGTAGGTAGAACCCTTTTCTTTTCAAGCACATATCATATTGTAATAACTGTATTACTTGAATAAAAATATAAAACTCTTAAAAAAACAATTAAACAATTTACATTATAAAAACATTGAATAATTAATATAAAAAAATGCTATTCATCTATTATTTCACTAAAATCCCACATTATACTCCCACATGACTAGCAAATCACAATTAAGATATAGTTTTTAAAAAAAGTATAACACAATTAAAATATCATGCAATAAATAAATTAATTAATAGTAAATAACTAATAAATTGTTAATTACTTATGACTTAACTTCCCACCTATTCCCCTGAAAACACAACCCACACCTAATATATAACATATTTTTTAAAGAATTTTAATATTTTTATATCAATTACATATTTAAATTAAAATTGATCATCAATTCGTATTTAATATTTACTTTATTAAGTTCCCACCCTGTACCACAATAAGCACAACGACTCACACCTAAAATATAACTTACAAAATATAATATTTACACAATTTACATATTAAGTTATCAATTAAATAATTAATAATACATGGAGTTTAAAATTATTAATGACTTAATACTTAAAACTTCCCACATATACCCCTACAAACTGAACAACCCGCTTCTAAAATATAACTTACAAAATATAATATTCAAACAAATGACATAAATAATTGTTAATTAAATAATTCATAAGAAATTAAAAAATAATTAGAAAATACATTTTTACTTAATGTATTCCCACCCTATACCTCTAAAAACCCAACAATCTGAACCTAAAATATACCTGAACAAATATAATAATTAACAATTTGCATAATTAATTATGAATTACATAATAAATAATACATGAACAATTAATTATTAATCAAATAAACTAAATACTTTTCATCCTGTACATGTAATTTAAAATATGAATAACTTAAAATTGTAAACTATATTTAAAAACATTATCAATAAATATACAAACAGCATCTCCCCGGTTATAGACATATACAAAGCTAGAGGGGTTGCTACCGCCCTGTATGGGGTGGAGTTGCGGGGCACCACAAACCTTGAGGTATTAGCTAAGACAGAAAGCAAATTCTTGAAAGAACTTATGGCTCTTCTACTGAGCACACCCACAGTCCCGGTGCTTCTCGACTTGGGCTGCAGATCAATTACGGACCAGGCGAGACTCCGGCCTTTGCTCATGTGGGCCCGCATGTGGAGGGTCCCTGAGCTAGCCGCATATGCAGCAGGTCTGTCTGAGGTTATTGCAATGGAGGGATGGCATCGAATAAAATGGCTAAGGGATGTTAAGAGTCTACTGGGGGAGTTGGGTTTGGAAGACTCTTGGGTTACTCGTTCTGCTCCTCCCAAAGCCACCCTGAAGAAACTATATTGGGATTGGGTATTGTTAGAAACGGGACCCTGGCCGGCCAAGACTCGCGTCGAGGTCAGTCAGGGATCACCATTTCTAAAGTCAGGGCAGGGGAGTCACACACCAAGGCAACCCCCACTCGCCCTCTAGGTAGCGTGGCGCGAGCAGTCTAGGCTAAACTTGGAGGCGGTATGAGTTAAGTATTTGCGCACGCACCCCAGCAACAACACCCAAGGCCCACCACAAAGAAGGACTCCACACAAGGTTATATAAAAAATAGCCTTTGTATTATAATACACAAAACACATTAGATAACACACGCAAACTGTACAATGTGCCAGAGGCACGGGCAGAATTTACAAGGGGAATTATGTACAGGACAGGGCCACATGGACCACTGTCAGGGGTAGGCACTTGTTAGATAATAATACTGGTAGATATACACTTATGTCGTAAACATAGAATGAGTAGCACCAAAATTATAAATGCAACACACATCCAGTAATCACTGGAACAGAGTCAAGACCTCCTACGCAACCCTAAAACACTGTAGGTAATCACGCAGGTAACTAGGACCTTATCAGCAGGACCTAAGGAAGGAATACCAACACCTAAGCAGTTCACTCTTAGCAAAGGGAAGGAAACCTAAACATAAAATGGGACATCAACAATCTACTATGCAGGTCACATTTAGCATAGTGGATAAACATAAAATGGGACATCAACAATCCTCTATGCAGGTCACTCTTAGCAAAAGGGGATAAACATGAAATACCTAATCAGGTCACTTTTAGAAAAGGTACAGGTTAGAACACATGCGCAAGAATTACATAACAAGAAATTACCATGCGCGGGGTGCACAAAGCACAGCACTCAAAAGTGTCCCTCAGGCCAACTGGCCTCGAAAGGGGCGGAATGCCCTGAGTCTCAGTGTCAGGGGGGGGTCTGCGCAGGCAGCACAGACACAAAGCCTAAACGTGGCAACTGTCCACTAAGTGCTGGACAGTTGTTAAACACAGATGCACAACGTTGGAGCCAGGAGGGCTCAAGAACCAAGTGGGCAAGGAGCCTCTCAGGGGCTCACAAGCAAAATGCGCAAATCTAGAGCTCCGCGCTCTAAATCAAGGAAAATGCCCCCAGAGCCTCTCTCAGGGCTCTAACTCGATGTGGGCGTGGAGAGCCTCGGGGCTCAACAAGCAACTGGCGCCTCAGAGCCACGGGGCTCTACAATAACTACTGGGCGGGAGCCTCTCAGGGCTCGTGAAACTTAAATTGCCCCCAGGAGCCTCGGGGCTCCTAAACAGCTACAAGCGCGAGGTCGCGCTATGGGGGAGGGGCGGACACCGGCAATGTGTCCCGCGGCCCCTCTCCCTCCTTTCAGGCACTCACCGGGCGTCTCGCTGCTGGAGCAGCGCGGGGCTCCTCACCTCACTCGGGAGCCTCGCAGACACGGGAGCAGACGTCCTCAGTCTCCCGCCTGGCCTCGTCTCGACTTCTTCCCGCCTGACTTCCGCCGGGGCCGCCAATGGCAGCGCGGCCCTGGGGGTCAGGAGGCGGGACTTCCGGGTCGCGGACAGCAGCGGCCCGGCAACAGCTTTCAGTGCTCTCGGGCTGCGGCGGTGATTTCCTGGGCAATGCCGGGTGGGCACCGGCTCAAAAAGGAATACAGACCACGGGGCAATGCCGGGTGGCACCGGCCTTCAAAATAAAGATAAAGCGAGGTGGCACTCGCTACGCCAGAAATCGGCGAAATCGGCAATTCAGCTGCAAGGCCGGGTGGGCACCGGCAAGGTCAATACAGCGCTCCCAAGCGCTCAGGGGCACAGGAGAAGCGCGCTCAGCGCTAGAAATGTCAGCAAAGCGCTATGGAGCGCTGGGCCACCAGGGAAGCGCTCCTAGCGCTACAAATCAACATCAGGGTGCCTCCAGGCACAGGAAAGCTCCAGCAGAGTCTGGAGGCAGGCAGAGGGGCAAGGCAGGGCCAGAGCCAGCACACTGGGTCTCCAAGCAGGGAGACAGCCAAGTGGCGGTCCTCTTGGCCCCTGCAGCAGCAGCAGCCCCCTCTGGTAAGATCCTAGGCAGAACCAAGAACAGGACCAATTGTATGGGGACACAGCCCCTTCTTATACAGACAAACCCTTTGTCTCAAGGGTGCAGGAAGGGGGAAAACCAGTCGCAGCTGGTTTTGAAGTATATTCACTGGCAGGGCTAGGGCCATCAGTCGCACTACAGGGGGTGGAGCCAGCATTGTCCGGGGAAAGTCCAGGCCCATCAGGGGCCAAGTGCACTCCTCCCAAGCCATCAAGCATGCTGATCTCACACTCACCACCGGGCAGACCCATCCAGCCTTCCTGGAGCCAGGCTCACCAGCCAGCTCCAGCCAATCACACGGCAGGCATATTTTACAGTAATATGCCAAGTCCTAGAAATGACATTTCTACACATGCCACACTCATGCAACATACATCATTGCGAAGCATTCATTCCCACGAACACGCACATACCAAATTCGAGCATGCACTCCCCACGCATCAGGAATTACTAGGGACACAGACATTCCCCATGCATCCCTATGGGAGAGCAGGCCAGCCTCACTACATGCACGCACTTTACTCTGGGACACAGAGAAAAAGTGCGCACAGACCAGAAAATCATCCACGCATATCACAGATCTAAAGCAAAAAGATTAGGGGTGAACCTGCCATAAGGGCCAAGTCCAACAGGTATCTTCCAAACTCATTGGCAATCCTCGACACTGCAATTCGACCGCAGCATTCCTAAGAATCAAAGATGTGGTTGCATATGAGCCTTATCTGGACCTCATCTCTATCCCACTGGACAGGGCTCTCTACTTTAAGCTCAGAGTGGGTACCTTACCTCTAGGCAACCTGGTGTCTAGGTAGAGATCATCTTCCCAGTCCTCGCCCTTCTGTGCTCTGTGTTCAACACGGGTGGAGGCGGTGGCACACATTTTCTTCAAATGCCCGGACTATTGTGCTCCAAGGAGGCGCTGGCTCATACCATTGTGCAGGCTTTTAGGTACACAACAGCATTTTGTGGCCCTCTGCATCTTACTGACTGATACATCCTCCCCCATTGTCTGTGGTGTTACAAAGTTTTTAAATGGGCATGGGTGATTCGTTCAAAAAGGCTTTCTATTTCAATTTAATTCTCTTTTTAACTATTTATTGTAACAATTCTGATTGTTTTATTCTTTTTTAAAATCACAATGTATTTTATTCCTGGCCTTGAGAATGTATTCTCAATGTATGTACTGCTTTTAAGATATTTATGTATCGAAATAAAGCATATCACTCACTCACTCACTCACAACATATAACATATATCATAACATATGAATTAAAACACATGCAGATAATCAAACATCGCTATTTTTTACAACTACATTGCTAAAAATAGATATTAACCCCACAGCTATTTTAGAAAAAAAAATGTACCTTAAAATTGGATATTTTTTCGACAACATTTCTGCATCAAGATATTTATGTGTCACGATATTAAAAACTTAATATTAATGTAGCTCGATATTTCTGACTCAATATTTTGTCCAAATCATCTTTGTGCACATCATTTGGTTGAAATGTGTAACTACCAGAGAAGAAGACTGACCAATCAGCTTTTTCTGAGATACCTAACTTCCTAAATTTGTAGAAATCAAAAATCCACTTCTCAGGGGTTCCACTGATACTTAGTCCTTTTAAACTCACAAGGAAGAACTTGACACAGAAGCTTGAATATAAAAGTGCATTTGTATTAACCTCAAATGAGTGAGACTACGTCACACAGAAGCCTTAGCAACTGAATGAGGCAGTCTGCTAGAATGGCCTTACTTCACAACTTATATACTCTTTATCCTGCCCTAGGCATGTAAGGGAGTTGTACCAATGACATTCCTAAACAAATGGAAAATCTGGAGGGTCAGCAGGTGAGTAGCCTTTGGGGTTTTAGCAGGATATGGGCAAAACATTATAATTACATAGTTCACAAAGGTTAATCTGATTTAGATGGCACTGCAGGGCATTGCATGATTACATGTACAGTATCCCAACCCAAAAGTTAATCATTAAGAATGTCCCATATTCAACCTCCAAAAGCCGGACAAACCTACATTTGAAAGCGTAACCCATGTAATGAAGAAACATAAAAAGAAACAGTAGCAGATGATGAACAAGATAAGGCATGTGCAAGGAAACTAAAAGTTAACGATGTCCTGAACATTGATTGGCAATCTCAGACAAAGATCGATAAGAGAAATTGGCTTTGCGAGGTCAGTTTCAGGTGAAGAGGTCAGTTTCTTACAGTTCATTTCAGAGTCAAAAAGAAACCGTAGTTAATGTATACATGAACAAAGAAGGCCAGGCCACTTTATTCGCCAGGCTACCTTCACAGGCCTACGTGAGGGCAACACAAAATGGTGGCACAGAACAAAATGGAGTCAGACTCTAGAATTACAGACCCTCTTTTTGCCATTATGTAGGCAATAACCTAAGACTGATGTTAATCTGAATCTAGGTCTATATCGATATTCATTAGGTCATCAAGGTGTTGCTGTAACATCATCTTATTATTCTCTACTTCTCTCGGGACAGGTCTCCGAACACACATAGTAGCACAAAGACTCACTTCTGATGGTCCATTTTTGGATGCTAGAGGCGGGGCCACTTCCTCTTCCATGGCAATTCAGTCAAATGAGAACTGAATTAACATTTACTTTATACAATTGCACTGTAATCGCTTGTGCAACTGTGCCCAAAGTCCGTTCAAATCCTCTCTGGCAGGCTTCTATCGTCCATCAAATCTGCTTCCATTGTATTCTTCCGCATTGGGCCTCTCGATTCAGGCCTCTTCATGAAAATAGTACTGCTTAGTTGGAGTGCCCTCCTGGCAAACACTCACAGCTCACTCGAAAGTCTCAATGTCTCAAGGCAGTGCACCAGTGTCTCTCCTCTGCGGCAGACACCACAAATAATGTGCTCTTCATTGGTCATGGGCACAGATCATCTCATGCAGACCCGGATCTACATTCTCAGGCTCCAACCCTCATTATTCAGTGTCAGAGGACGCTCAGGCTGCTCTTTCATGGGCACCATAATGTAGTGCCTTTTGCCAATCTTGGATCCTCCGGTGCACTGCCCTTCCATTGGAGTCAAGAAAAAGGGGAATGGCCAAAACTCAGGCCAAGGGGCTCAAGGGACCACACTGTCAGAGGTTACCAGCACATGACAGGTAGAAAACTCAAGGCTCAAATCAACCCTGCCATCAACAGCGCCTCCTTCTTTTCTGATGTTCAATGCCTTCTGATGAAGCAAGCACGATGCTTTGGAGATACCATTGATGGCGCGCTGGCGATCGCTGTCCAGCCTTGCTACTTTCTGGGTGCTGGGACTGTAGGGCCAAGACGTCTGCCATTCATCTGTAGCTGTCACTCATGGGAACTAGGCTTAAATCAGCATTCTGTAGGTCATGACTCGATCCCGCAGAACCTAGTGACATAGGGAATTTGACACAGTTGTTAGTTTCCTTCAATTCAGTACAAAAACAATTCATTGTATTTAACAAGGGGATTGCAAGCAGGTGGCCTGCAATCGTCAAAGGAGTGGCCATATGCCATGCGACTATTGTGATCTAAAATACACTGTCATTCTCATAGAATACAAAGACAAAGGCAGTAGGCTAAACAGTGCCTCTAGCCTCTTCAATTGGGTTTCCATATGAGAGCATATCCTTTACCATCTAAGGGTAGATAACTACATGGGATTTCTATATGAATGGATGTCCTCATACATGGTGACATCGTCTAATGGGGTAAACATTTTTCCTCAATGATTAAGTCTAAGTGTTCCTAAATTCCTTATCTAGAACACCTCAAAAGAGAAATCACATAATACAGATTATCAGGGACATATAGATACCTCCCTTTTAATAATTGTGCATCAGGCGCACTATGCAATACAAAGGCTAGTAATCAAAATGTGGAAACAAAAAGACAAGAACTAGAGAGTCCTGGTATTTCCATTATTAAAACACATCTGGTCTATAAAAATTTAAAGCAACAGAAAAAAGGAACTGAAAACCAAATTAGAATAGGCATTGAATTTGTCATATTCAAAAAATAAACGTAAGGTATCTCCTATTGAGGTGGAAAACTTGTCTTACTATGATATTAAGTCAGTTAACCAGTCTATCACTACCCTGACAGTGAGACTATAAACAAAAACATCCAAGTGGGCATGAAGTAAAATTCTTGAAAAACCCATCTGGTCATACAAAAGGGAATTATACATAATATGGGGTTCCCTGGTACATCACTGCAGTCTGGTAGTGTGAACCTGAACAATACACCAATTATAATAAATGGGCTGACTGGTGAAAGGAATACGGGAAAGGGAAATGGGACTAGGACACAACTAAAATCCCCAATAACTAGGCACAGTGCAACATCATCAAGGGGAGAAGCGGAAACAAAAAAATCTATAGGAAGAACAAGAAATTACTCGGGTGATAGTCAAGTTTGTGACATAATACCAAGAGTATGGGTGAGACACAAAAATCAAAATAGTTCACAAATTTTAACTCTACCGCTGGCCGCTATACCATATAAGGTAATCTCGGCTACTGTTCCAGTTCCTTCCCCGGGGAAAATAAAACCTGGTACTTAGGAAGCAGAACATGATTAACTAATGCAATATAGAAATTAAATCACCTTGTACAAGAGTCACAGATCTATAATTTCATCCTTAGGTCCAATCAAGGAAACATAAATCTAGGGCTGCCTGTTCCTTGACGAAAGGGGCGGTAACGTGAGTAACTGCAGGTGACACACTTTGATCCTGTATATTTCTTTTATTTTTCTTTAATACCATTATAGCCAAATAGACATGATGCACTGGTGAAGTGTTGTCTGTCTTGTTCACAGTATGAAAATATCATATCCGTGAAATTTAGTATCAGAGCAAGTTCAACCAACTGTTGCTCAAAATGTACATCATCATGACATCCCCTCACAACACAGGAAAACTTGTAATAGTATCAGAAGCAACAACATAAAACAAAAACATACATAAAATAAAAAAACACACATGTCAAGCCATCAGATATACGTGCTGTATACCAAGCACAAAAAGCATAAACAAATTACAATAGCACATGTAAATGAGCGGTGACGCACGCACTTCATGCAGCCCAAAACCCAATATTCGGGCCTGCTTAATTTGTCAGGCTTAAAATTAAAAGTACACTTTCTTTTACTTTCCTCACCCTCCTTTTGACAACTGGTCACCAGTTAGTGGTGATCAGCTGTCAAATACAACTTACTGTGTCGCTTCTGACACACAGGACCAGCAGGAACAATTCATAGAAGGACAAAATGCAAAAACGTGAAAAACACACAAACATTTTTTCTTCTAAAGAGTCATACAAAAACTCATCTTGTTTCAACATACTGCTAACCCCCACCTTACTGACCTCAAGGTCAAAATCTGCCTCTCCTCAGCCCTCTCTTTTTTCACCCTGAAGCTGTCAAAGACAAAAAGCCTTGCTAACTCTTTCTAACTTGCAATAACCAACCCTCTCCAAAACCACATACCATATATATTACTCCCTTTAGGGGCCACAATCCACTCCTATTCCCAGACTCAAAAACATCTACTTGAAATAATTCACAGAACACAACAACACAACATACCAGCTTTAGAACAAATACTTGTTACCACCCTATGCAATGGTACTCATTTCATCAACCTTAAATGGATGAACGTCTCAGTAGGCCCAGCTATAGTTAAAACCTTCAACCCAGATAATAAACTCAAACCTCTGCACCGGGCACATTGGCTCACTGAGCCACTAAAAGCTACCCCGAATGAGAACAACCTGAAAATTTGTATTATACCTAAATGTATGCATTTACTGAAGCCTAAGGCACTTTAAAAGCTACTCTAAATGAAAAAAATGCTGCCTAAATAGTGCCCTCACCCAATTTCGACTTTGCCACCTGGGGCACTTAAAAATAAGTATCCTATAATTGTGCTACATATTAATCATCCTCGGAATGTTCTTTACAGATTGCAGAGATTGGACATTAGACATATCTCATGTAATTCCTTAGAAAAATGAGTTTTTACGTCTGCGCCAAGTGAAATTCCACTTACAAATGTCCTCATTATGCAGTAAAACACAACTTAAATTAAATGTTAATGCTAGGAGGTCATAGTATGAGTATTAAGCTTTATAAATATTAAAAACTAATTTAGAAGCACTTATTTTAATTATTATTTTTCATAATTAATAATTATTTTTATTAAATCCAATCATTTTTGATAATTCCACATATAAAAGCAAGCTGCATCTCTTGCCTATCATTTTTAGACGCATTCATTTATAAGCCTAAGTATAGAAGCCTAACTCAAAACATGACACATTTTTGCGCCACTTTTTTTAAAAAAGGACAGTTATTTTAATATTAGAACCAAAAATGTGCCTACAAAAAATGCTTAAAGAGAGGAACCCCTTAATTGAAATATTTTCCTGTAATACAAAATAATGAACCTTAGTTTTGGAACCTTTTTAAAACAACATTCTGAAATGCAAAGATTCACCCGTGTTTAACTAAGGGCGAAGTCCTGCCTGAGATAACATTCCTGTCTATTCGTGATTGCTTTGTGTTGCTTGCTTAGCGGCAGCAACAGCTGTTTCTTAGTGTTGAAAACGTGGGCACAGTGGCTGTCTATTTAAAACTAAAACTAAGACATTTCAGGTTTCAGAATGTGTGTGCAATACAGCAAAATCCAATGTATTCAGATGATGTGTTTGCCTGTTAATATCTAATACAATGTATCTAAGGAAAATGCAGTAAGTTTATTTTTTGTAAAACACACAATTTCGTTTTTGTGGGCTTTTTTTCCTAGTGAATGTGAATTAGTATTTTATTTTTTTAAGCGTTTAACAGTTTGTACATGTGTGAAATTGCTTACTCTAAAAATTAAACAGCAACATTTAGCTATGTTGGCATATTATATGGTTCATTTCTGGATTTTTATTTAATTTCTATTTAATAATAATTAACTAACATTTTGCATAACAGACTGAAGACAACAAGAAAGACCACAAACACATATTGAGCTCATTTCAGACATAAACAGAAAGGGGTCAAACACTCAGGACACACAATACAGCGCGTTTAATAGCCATTATTTCATAAATAGCGCAATCGCTATTTTACTTACAGAAGTTGCACTAATGGGAAAAACCACATAGACATTTAAACACACATTTAACCCACAGATCAACACATAGGACTGCAACAAAGGACAGCCCACAGACTGTACTTAAACCAAACCATTTGTAAATACTAGTTGTAAGTCATACTTACAAGAAGCGCTTCTCAATAATATTCCAAAAGACTGCAAAAACAGACGAACAGACTGTTTTATTTCCTAGAAGCCAAAATACACTCAATTCACTAGCTTTGTCTGGCAGAACACCCAAAAAAATCGCTCTGCATATCTCCATTCATAAAATTGCACAGAACAGAGGATCCTTGTATGTATTATGTCCATATTTTAATTCCCTGGGGATACAGAATCACCAAGGAAGAAATATGTTTTTATACCTAAACCTATTTAGATATTCCCTCAAGGGAGCCGGCTTATTTAAGTCACATCTCACTATGGTACCTCCAAGAAAAAGCAACACATTCTTCAATGCGAGCTTTGAAAACAGGCATGCCAAAAATACTGCAGAATATGAAATATTATACCCGAAGTAGTGCTTAAAGTACTCTTCGTACTTGCAACGTTCAACAAAATCAGATAGAGAAAAATCTCCTCATTACCTGCCTACACAAATTGCAATTCGCATATACAAACCTATACAAATCCAAAGTTGGCCAAGACAAATTCTAAATTCCAAAGCTATACCAAACAAATGATTGTCCAAATTCTAACTGCCAAGTTCTAAATGACCTAACAGGCTTTTTTTAAAATACTCACGCCAAAAAGGTTCTCAGTCAGGAGTGACATCATGTGGAGGATCAAAATCAGGAAGATCAGAAATATACTGGGCTGCAGAGACAAAGAATCCCCAGAACCTCCGTGCACAGAGTACCTCCTTAGTAGAGTACTGTCCTGTCCTCCTCAGTAGATTTCTGTCTTCTGATAAGATCTCTCCCTCAGATAGCCACTTCTCTGATGAGGCCCGGGTTGGCCGCGCCATTTGTAGAAATCAAAAATCCACTTCTCAGGGGTTCCACTGATACTTAGCCCTTTTAAACTCACAAGGAAGAACTTGACACAGAAGCTGGATTATAAAAGTACATTTTTATTAACCTCAAATGAGTGAGACTTCGTCACACAGAAGCCTTAGCAACTGAATGAGGCAGTATGCTAGAATGGTCTTACTTCACAACTTATATACTCTTTATCCTGCCCCAAGCATGTAAGGGAGTTGTACCAATTACATTCCTAAACAAATGGAAAATCTGGAGGGTCAGCAGGTGAGTAGCCTTTGGGGTTTTAGCAGGATATGGGCAAAACATTATAATTACATAGTTCACAAAGGTTAATCTGATTTAGATGGCACTGCAGGGCATGGCATGATTACATGTACAGTATCCCAACCCAAAAGTTAATCATTAAGAATGTCCCAAATTCAACCTCCAAAAGCCGGACAAACCTATAATTGAAAGCATAACCATGTAATGAAGAAACATAAAAAGAAACAGTAGCAGATGATGAACAAGATAAGGCATGTGCAAGGAAACTAAAAGTTAACGATGTCCTGAACATTGATTGCCAATCTCAGACAAAGATCGATCAGGGAATTCGGCTTTGCGAGGTCAGTTTCAGGTGAAGAGGTCAGTTTCTTACAGTTCATTTCAGAGTAAAAAAGAAACCTTAGTTAATGTATACATGAACAAAGAAGGCCATGCCATTTTATTCGCCAGGCTACCTTCACACGCCTACGTGAGGGCAACATAAAATGGTGGCCCAGAACAAAATGGAGTCATACTCTAGAATTACAGAACCTTACACTGCCTGGACTGTAGCCCCAGTCCACCATTACCTTCACCTCTGTTTGGTAGCTATCGCGCGCTCCACCCTTGGAACTCACCTCCAGAGCATCACCAATCGCAATGTGTGTTCATTTTGACATTACGGGCCGATTAGGATGCGGCCTGTTAAGGCTCCAACCTGCGGTAGGAGTCTTCCGAGCTGCATCGTAATGGGCCACTCGGTTACCTTTCCGACCGCCTCATTATGACGGAGGCAGTCGGAAAGCAAACCGGACTGATGTACTGGCTGGCATCCGACAGGCTCAGAGAGCCCGTCCACCAGTCGGAGACCAGCTAGTAATCACAATGGCTGGCCTTTTCGCCCTTGAGATTACAATGCACAGTTTCCGACAAGGTTTGTATGCCGGCCTGTCCGATATGGAAACCATATTGGCGAGCATGTTTTGGGCCCACAGCAGGGCCCCCTTTGATACACGGCCTCCGGTTGGAGGTTGAGGGGGCACCATAGGTGCCTCCCTGTTTATCACTGCACCTTGTGGCAGGCACCTTGAGGTGCCTGCCAAGGGGTGCATGGATGAACCACACCTCCCATTTCACTATAGGAGCATGCATTATGGCTGGCTTATGGCGTAATGCATGCTCCTATAGTGAAATATAGGAATGCAACTGAACAGTGTGCGGTCACATCCTAATGAGGCAGTCAGGACCGCTGACCAGGTATCGGTTGGTCCCAAGATAGAGTTGGTGTCGGACGGAAGGAATTCTGCCCAACATTGAAATCCTGATGTATGTGCTCTTCCACCCACTTTAAGTAACTATAGCATGAGTTTTTCAACTTGTTGACCCTTGCTCCCACACTTCTGTCTCAGTCTCAAGAACTGCATAAGTGGAAAGCTGGGCAAAAAGCCACCTGTCCCCATCTACTGCCAGCTACTTGCCTCACTCTGTCCTCTGAGCTTCAAGTCGGTGTCCGATGACCAATTAGCTCAATTTGCCAATGCCTCTTGTTTATGAGCTCCATTTAAGTCTAAGGAAAACTCTTTATTTTTTGCAAAATTCCTTTATAGGGAAATTTGAGTTACACATGTATAGTAATAAACAGGCAAACTCAGACTGAAACAAAATAAATAAATAAATATTACAAATACAAGAAGAAATGCACCAGTGAGATCGGATGAATGCATCAAGCAAAATACATGGCGTGTGGTAGGTAGGGTGGACATTTCAGATTGTCCTACAAATAGCTGAATATGTAATTAGGGACAAATGACATCAAAAGGAAGTCTTTAGTGCATCCGCTATGTGGGACCATGTGATGATATATGCCAAAGCAACGTGAAAGTGCATAGCCAGAGTAATAAAGTGAAAGTGAAGGCCTCAGAAAAGATTTCATAGCATTCATCTAACATGTCAGACAGCCACAAGCGGGAACGCTTGCCAGTTCATTAAGCCATTTATCACAAGTCGGTTTCCTCCTTGCGATATAATATAGATCTTTAAAAGAGCAAGCGAAAATACTGTCCGATGTAGCCTTGCACAAAAGGCATGCTTCTTCAGCATTCTAGCAGTTGTCACCCCTGCAGAAACCAGGACGCCATCAGACTGCAGACTAAGAAGTGTAGAAAAGAAAAATGTAAGACATCTGGCCTTTTCCATCTATAAACCCAGGTTCTAGAACAATATCCCCATATCTATCTACCTCTGCAGAGTAGTTGGGGGAGAGTGTCGCCTGCGCCCCTGAGTACGCGGTGTAATGTGGATACTAGCGGGTGAAAGCCCCCTCCCAGTTTCACAATACTCAACTTACTTTGTCTACAAGTGACCCCTCTGTTGTGCTGCGTGATTGCTGCGTAGTTGCCATACCGTGCCCCGTGACCCGGGAGCCCTCACGTGACCGCGAAGAACTGCGAGAGACGCCGATTAGGAGCAAGAAGCTTGGATCGCGGCCCGGTGTAGCGGCATTGCGGCCGCGCGGCCCCCCCCCCAACAGCAATAGCGCCGGTGTGTGAAGAAGCGGCACTCAGTCAGAAGACGCTGGGAATTTCCCATCACATGCCGCTGTTCAGCCTCAGAGCCTGTAGAGGGTGGAGAAGTAAAGGAGGGGCCGGATCAAATTGGAGGACAGCGCTGGAATAAGGCGCTAGGGGCCCCAGGCCTCTGAAGAGCTAAGGAGAGGAAGAGGCCACATATGTGTAAGCAGAAAACGGGCTTGGGCACGGTTCAGGTTACCTACAAAAGCACAACAGAGGTAAGTGTGGTAAAGGGTGTTTCTTTGCTCTCTCTTCTTTCTATCTATTATATCCCTTTACTGATGGAAATAGTCTATCCCAGTCCTGAGGGCAGTGTCTAGGGCAGAGGGGTTTGATTCAGCCGGCACTAAGCACCAACGTATCTCTGAGTCAAAAGGTCCATTTGATGGCGCCAAGGAAGAACAAAAGTGCTTTGGGACAGGCAAAAACAAAGACTTCTAAAAAACCCGCAATGGATCTAAACTCGTCAGGAAGAAGCTTGGTGGACCTCGAGACAAAACCAAAATCTAAACGTATTCAAAGGAAAAAAGAGAAAATATCCAATGAGCAATCGTACACGGGTCATATGGGTGGCAAAGTTTCTAACCCTCTGAAAGACTTTGTGGGAAAACATTTCAAAAGGGTTTTCTCTCCAGTTAGGCCCCTTTCACCTGATCTGGAAACAGCCGGGGAAGAACCTTGGAAGGGAGGCTCCTCTGTCATTTTTGATGACCAAATGTTGGACCCTGAAAATCTAATTAACCAATCACTACAGTCCTTAACTACTCATAATGGCCCTACAATGACACCCAGGCTATCCTCGTCCCCAAAGTTGTCCTTGATCCATGACTCAAAGGAAGTAAATAGTGAAATCCAAGGACAAGAGGAGGAAGATGAGGAAGATGACCTGGATCTGAACGACTTGGCTCTGAATGGAAACTCGAAAGGACTTGATGTGCACGAAGAACACACTTTAGGTTCCAAGGGTACTAAAGACGGTAATCAGTCTTCAAACTCTACAAATCCGGGCACCTCAATGCTGGATCTGATATTAATATTGCAAAAAACTCTCCAGGGAATCCTTGAAGTGACAATGCTAAATCATGATACAATAAAAACTCAGAATTCCCACCTCTTAAAAATTCGGGGTGAACTACAGGGAATCAAAAGTCAAATGCCTTCAATGCATAGACCAGTTCCTGACCCAGAGTATATAACACCAATTGAGAGGAGGTTGGGAATAAAGAACCCCCAGCTGTAACTCCAATTGGGATGGAGGTCGGGAACATTGAACCCCCAGCTACAAATCATGAAGTGTACATCTCAAAATGGCCTATGCTGATAAAAAGAAGAGGTGTATATCAGAGTCATACTTCATTAGGACAGGGGAGACCTGTTAGTAGAGTCATGCAAAGAAAGAGCAAAGGTAGAGTAGTGAGAAAAAGGCCCGAGATGGAGGAATCATTAGATCTAATGGAACAAGCGTCAAAACGTAAGCCTCCAAAAAGTAAGAGAGAGAGAGTGAGCAATACAAGGATGGGAAGCACAGAGAAGCCAGCAATGAATCAAGTAATAAATGATAATGGCAGTAAGAAACAAAATAACAAGGGGATGCAATTTAATGAGAAAGCCTATGAGGTTAAAACTAAAATACAACAACCACATAGGGGGTCAAAAGCAAATGGTATGGAGTCTAAAGGAAATCAATGGCTGTACTTTGAGAAAGTAAAAATGGGAAGGGGAGGGAAAAAAATGAAAAAGCGCTCGTACTTAAATAGAGAACTTCTTCCTAATTCTTTCGCCCACTGCCCTAACTTGAAAGGAATCGGCACAAAAGATCTCCGACAGGTGGGCTTTCAAACAAACTTTGATGGAGAAGAGCGAGCTTACTAAGGTTCAAGTTTATTCTGAGCTGGTAAAAATTGCCATTGAACGAGCTGGTAGTGAGATATTAAAATCAGGGATTCGGTTAGTACCTAATGAAGAAGTAGGGGCTGAAGAAAGTGTCCAGCAAGGAAAAGATTTCTTAAAGTACCATGCAGGACTTGGTAAAAGGCAAGTAAGATTTATAGAAAGAGGCTTAGGGCAAGGCCCGGGAAACCTTCATATTATAATAAATAATTCTGCTCCAGAAGATTTGGAGCCTTAATACTAGCCTCCCAGGTCCTTCACAGCGGTACTTAGAGGAATCCAATAGGTTTGGGCCCCTTAGTGATGTGGAATAGGTAAAGGGGCAGCCACACAGCTTAGAAATGGTCTCCTGGAATATAAATGGGCTAGGAAACCAAATAAAACTTGAACGGATAAAAGATCTGGCAAAAAATAATGTGATCATCTGTATCCAGGAGACCTGGCTATGTGGCGAGCCCCCTGTAGTGGATGGGTTCTGTCAAGCCTATCGACCGGCAGTAAAATCTAGATCAGGATGCCCAGTGTGAGAAGGTGGCCTGATATGCAGTGCTCACTATTCTAGTGAACACTATGTATCAGTCCAGCAACCCTTATTGATGATTGGTTGTAAGTCAACCTTATAGACCAGCTATCCTAGTAGCGTGGATACGAGCAGTCTAAGGCTAAAGACTCGAGAGGGCGCGTTAAGCCAGCTGTTTACCACACATATACCCCTTGAATACCAAGTGAAAGGACACCACACAAGTGTTATGAAAATAAACAGTTATTTATTTAAAGATCACAACAGCCCTGTACTCTTTATGAGGACAGGGTACTAAGCACAAACCAAAACTCTTACAAAAATACTTAAGTTAGCACAGTATATACAAATGCCCGAGGGGCACGGAAAACCATATACTCTGAAAGTGGAATGCGAAATTCCTAGCAGGTAAGTACAGTACTAATAGCTTTTGGAATCGCTAGGACTTGACTAGGGAATCGTTAGATTATGTCTAGGAGGCCTAGGGGACTCGGGTGCAGTGTGTGCACTCTCACGCGAGATGCGGGACAAAAGTCTATGGTAGCTAGGAATTAGAAAGTTAGTGTTCTCGGGCGAACCCGACCTGGTAGGGAGAAAACGAAAGTAGATTCTGACCCTTGGATAGTGAGGCTATGCTGGGGCACCGAAATGCCGAAGTTACCTAGCCCAGGGGCTGCAGCTGCATAGGTCTGAAAAGACGTCGGGAATCCTCGTAGACGGACCAGGAGCCGGAAGAAAAGATGCTGGCCGGTGACCAGTGAAGAAAGTTCAGTCGGATCCAAGCCTGGATCTTGAAGATAGATGACACCTGAAAGCAGAGGGGACCAAGTTCGAGACTACTAGCCAGTAGTCAGTGGGCACCAGGAGGGCACCGGATGGTAGCCACCTCGACTAGGTGAGTGGGTGACGCTTGACTCGAAGATCTCACGGACCAGGAGGCGTTGTCGGCGACCAGGATGGAGGATCGAGCTGTCCCACGAAGATAGAAGCTGTCGGCGTCGCTGGACCCAGGATTGGGCAACAAAGCCTTGGCAAATTCAAGCCCACGCGGTGGACCTAAAATGGCGTCTGGAGTGGACCAGGAGGGTCCGGGGTGCCTCTCTTGAAGAAGGAAGCAAAGGCCAGCCTGGAGCAACCAGACCAGCAGTCGTGAAGTCGTTGGGCGTCGTTCAGAGGGCCACAAGCCAGCCGGCTAGTAGCCAAACAACGCGGTGCACAGCAAACAGCAGAAGGGCCCCACGCAGATCGTGGAGATGCAGGGGGGCTGATCTTGGGTGCTGGAGCTGCGCAGGGTCGGGGCTTCTCGGACCCCAAAGCACTCACCAGTGGAGGACACGGTGGGCTTGCAGTAAAGATGTCGTGCAGTCTTGGCGATCGTCGGTCCCTTGAGGTCTCGTCGCACTCACGGTTCTCAGCTGGGCTGTAGAGGTGAGTAGAGGTCAGAGGTGCCAGGGAAGCCGGGTCTCGTCGAGCTGGGTCGTCGGATTCGTGATGAAGGACTTGCAGCAGACCGCAGTGTTCTTTAGGATGGTGCCTGCGGATGCAGGGTGACTACTCCTTAGCCACAAGGGAGAATCTTGAAGAAGAAATCGTGAAGTCCTTTCGAAGAAAGTGGTATCTTGATTCCAAAGATGATCTAATTTTAACAGGGGGCCCGCTCCTATCTTTATACTAAAAAAGGGGGCTGACCCGGTGACTAGGTCCTGCCTATGGGTGGGACCAGGAGGGGGGTGGTTACACCCCTCTCCCCTGCCGGACTTCCCCAGGCCAGGGGCTGGTGTGCCCCTGGAACTGGTTCTGACTGGCCTATGCGTAGTGAGCACCGGGGTGCCACTCAGCAGTCACCTTCCTGAAAAGCCCTGCCTACCCAGGATACACAAAACCATGTCTGGGACGGTGCTAGCACCGCCCCGGACAGGAAACCCTTTGTCCAGGCCTCCCTCGCTGGAAGGACTCCCAGCAGCAGGAGGTCAGACTCGTGTCTGTGGTGGCAGCATCCATTTTGTGGAGCTGAGGCTTCAGTTAACTTTAACCGGGGTTCACAGTTACATACATGTCGTGTCCCTCTAGAAGGGTGGAATGCTAACCCCGTCGCCAGAATTGGCGAGGGGTTAGTATTCCAATTCGTATGACACCTTACTCGACATGTTTTGATAAAGCAATACCAAAGTTAGCATTTAACCGCGAGGATTATAATGCACTTAAGAGTATATGGTATGCGATATCATGGAACAGCTATTAGGACTTGGTTCCGCAAGCTGCAGACAGGCTCAGCTCATGCCAGAGCACCATCTCACATGATTCCAAGCACTCTGCCTTCAGGATTGTCAAGGCCTGCCATAGGAGTGACTGATAGGAATCTGTGTGTCCATTTTAGGGTTAGGTATAGGTATACTACACCTACAGCAAAGGGTGATTACACGACTTTGCCCCAGCTGTCATGCAGCCAGTTGTGTCAAATTTAGGAGGCCAGCCAGGGGTGGCATAATACATGCTGCAGCCCCTGGCAGCCCTGGGTACACCCATGCCCTGAGTTACAGGGTCTGATAGGGTGGCCCAGTACCAATTGGAAATGTACCTAGGGTACATGGAATCCATTTTAAAGAGAGAGCAGTAGGCCTGGGGTCCTGATTGGCAGGGTCCCAGGTCGACTGTGTCCAAAACCAGCTAAAACACAGGGCAAAAAGTTGGGGGCAACCATAGTCAGGATGTACCTTCCTACACAACCCCCCCCCAAACGAAAGGAGATAAGGCTATCCTTGTCCAGGTAAGCCTCTATTACCTAAGTGGCCATATAAGGAAGGACCAGCTCTGGCTTGGTTTCCCCCTGTGTCATGGTCCACTAGGCAACCCCTCACCCTAAGGGTATCTGAGGGTCTCCACCATAGGGAATCTCTGTCTCTGGTGTGTCTTGGGAAAGAAGAAGGCTGATGCTGGGATGGAGTACTGAAGTGAGGCTCCTCTACCTTTGGGCTCAACTTCCTCCAATCACCATCCATCATATGTGCCTTTCTTTCTTTAGCTGAGATGCACTGAGCTCTCAGGGTCAGCCTCTGGCTACCTAAAGCTGGAGGCTGAGTCCCTCTGTTTGGCTTACTGGAGGGACAGGTCAGGTCTGGGGTTTTTAGGCCCCATGTTTGGCTGTGCCCAACAGTGTCCAGCTGTGGGAGTTCCCTAACTACTTTTAAGGGGGATCCCTCAGGAGTCTGCTCTATTTTCACTTGGCTAGGTTTACCAGCTTCAGTGATCCTAATCTGCGGATTAAGGGGTTCTTTTGGGCAGGGGGCCCTTTGGGGTCCACCACTGGCCTCCCTGGTCTCTTCAGCCCTGGGCTGACTGAGGCAGGGTAGAGAGGTGCAGGTTACCTGCTCCAGACTGGGTCCCACCTGGGAAGGGTCCACTGCCATCAGGGGCTCTGCCAGGCTAGGCCTGACTACCTCTGGGGCAGTTCCTTCAACAGGGGTAGAGTCAGTTCCCTGAGGAGGCTGGCTCTCACCTAGTGTCTGGGAGGGGGAAGACTCTTCTTCCTCCTCAATGCTCTCTGTTTGAGTGGAGTGATCCATTGTTTCAGGCTTCACAACCTCACTATCTGTCTGAGTAGAGGCTGAGACCATTTCAACCTTGCCAACCTTTTCAGGAGGGCACTCAGTTTGTGTTTGGGCTGTGACTGTCACAGCCCTCCTATCCTGTTCTGGAAAGTCTGTCTGAGCCTGGGCAGTGGCTACCACTGCCCTTCCAACCTTTTCAGGGAGGACTGGTGCTTGGACTGGGGCTGTAGCTATTACTGCCCCACTAACCTGTCTGGATAGGCCTATCATTCTGGAATGAGTTTCTTGTTCCACCTCAGCCCATGCTGAGAGTTCCAGGTCATTCCCCAGTAAGCAATCTACAGGTAGGTTATCTGTCACTGCCACTCTCATGGGCCCTGTGACATTACCCCAACTGAGCTTGACTACTGCCATGGGATGCCTTCTCTTCACTCCATGAATGTCTGTCACCTGATAAGTAAAACCAGGGGTCAGTTGAGCAGAGGGGACCAGATGGTCACTCACCATGGTGAGGCTGGCCCCTGTGTCTCTGAATGCCTCAACTTTCCGACCATTCACTAAAACTTCTTGTCTATACTTTCCCAAAATGTGGGGTCCAGTAGTGAAGTTGGCAAACCCCATGCCAGTCTCACAGACAAGAGTGTGGTCAGGGAACCTGGCTAGGCCATAGTCCTCCTGATTGCCCAAAGTAATGCCCACCACATTCTTGGGGGCACTCCCACCACCTGGGGGATTACCACTAGTGGTAACAGGAGGTTTAGGAGTATTACCTGGGGGTATGTTTCCCTTATTACCATTTTTAGGGCAACTGACATCACTTTTGTAATGACCCACCTGTTTACAGGTATGGCAATAAGGTTTCTTTTGTTCTGAAGGAGTGTTCTGGGACCCACCACCCTTGTTGGAGTTTTGGGGCCCTTGGGAAGTCTTCTCTGAGGATTTATCCCCACCCTTCTCTTGAGGCTTGGTTGATTCCTTTTTCTGGTCACCACCCTGGTTTTTAGGCCTAACCCTGGTTCTGACCCATTTGTCTGCCCTCTTACCCAATTCCTGTGGAGAGGTCAGATCAGAGTCTACCAGGTGCTGATGTAATAACTGGTTCTGACAATTATTTAAGATTTGCTCCCTCATAATTAGATTATACAATCCTTTAAAATCAGTAACCTTACTACCCAGTAGCCAGCCTTCAAAAGCCTTAGTGGCACAATCAACAAAGTCAGTCCAATCTTGAGACTGAGTTTTCTGGGTGTCTCTGAACAGCATCCTGTATTGTTCAGTGGTTAAACCAAACCCATCAACCAGTGTATTCTTCAAGATTTGGTAATTGTTAGCATCCTCCACCCTTGTGGTGAGGAGCTTATCTCTACCTTTACCATCAAAGGAGAGCCACAAGATAGCTGCCCACTGACTTTGGGGAACACCCTGCACAGTGCAGGCTCTCTCCAAAGCAGTAATCCATTTGTGGATGTCATCCCCTTCTTTAAAGGGGGGCACTATCTTATTCAGGTGCTTTTTATCAAAACTCCTTTCCCTATTGCTAGGATTATTGCTGCCACCAGTGGGGACTGCCCCACTCAATTGTTGCTCTCTAGCAAAGGCAAGCCTTTCTTTGGCCAGGGCAAGTTCTTCCCTTTCAATCCTCAGATTGGCTGCCTTTTCCTTTGCCTCATACACTCTCCTCTGGGGAGATGTCATTCCCCTTTGAGAGGAACGTTGAGAGCCATTGGTATGAAGGGATCTGTTAGAGCCTCTAGATAGAGACCTAACTCGTCCATTCCCAATGTTAAGCTGACCTGAGAGTGGGCCCAGGAGTCCCCCAGTACCAAGCTCATGTCTGCTTAAGTTGGACCTGCTTAGTCTACTGACTTCTAGCTGTCCCTTATCTGCCTCATCCCCAGACAACTCATCCTCCTCCTCAGCATCATCTGCCTCATGGAGAGGATGGATATCAAAGGGACCCTGTAAGGAGGGCATACTTCCTTCTGGATTAGAAGGGTCTGGGTTACCAGCCCTACTGGCATCATAAGCCTCTAAGAGACCAATCAGAAAGGAAGTGGTGGGGTTAGACCCCTGTTTTAGTTTCCTGAGAGTACACACTTGTCTCATCTCATGGAAGCTAAGAGCAGTATATTTTGAAGGGATGACCTGTGGAGGGTCAACTGACACAAGGGGAGACTCAGTGTTTCCTCCTGTGACCGACATACTGCTTCTAGTGTGGTGTAAGTGATGCACCTACCTACACTATGTGTTACCTACTGGTCCCTTGCTAGAGTTGCAGCCAAGGTGTGCTAAGCCTTGAGGAGCTACAACAGCTGGTTCAGTAGAACTCAGAGTATTCTAAGCTTTAGTTATATGTACCTAACAGTACTTATGTGATCTTTCAGCAAGATATTCTTAGGATACGTGTGGTAAAACAACAGCAAGCTCAAATCCCAACCGCTGCTCACCAATGTGAGAAGGTGGCCTGATATGCAGTGCTCACTATTCTAGTGAACACTATGTATCAGTCCAGCAACCCTTATTGATGATTGGTTGTAAGTCAACCTTATAGACCAGCTATCCTAGTAGCGTGGATACGAGCAGTCTAAGGCTAAAGACTCGAGAGGGCGCGTTAAGCCAGCTGTTTACCACACATATACCCCTTGAATACCAAGTGAAAGGACACCACACAAGTGTTATGAAAATAAACAGTTATTTATTTAAAGATCACAACAGCCCTGTACTCTTTATGAGGACAGGGTACTAAGCACAAACCAAAACTCTTACAAAAATACTTAAGTTAGCACAGTATATACAAATGCCCGAGGGGCACGGAAAACCATATACTCTGAAAGTGGAATGCGAAATTCCTAGCAGGTAAGTACAGTACTAATAGCTTTTGGAATCGCTAGGACTTGACTAGGGAATCGTTAGATTATGTCTAGGAGGCCTAGGGGACTCGGGTGCAGTGTGTGCACTCTCACGCGAGATGCGGGACAAAAGTCTATGGTAGCTAGGAATTAGAAAGTTAGTGTTCTCGGGCGAACCCGACCTGGTAGGGAGAAAACGAAAGTAGATTCTGACCCTTGGATAGTGAGGCTATGCTGGGGCACCGAAATGCCGAAGTTACCTAGCCCAGGGGCTGCAGCTGCATAGGTCTGAAAAGACGTCGGGAATCCTCGTAGACGGACCAGGAGCCGGAAGAAAAGATGCTGGCCGGTGACCAGTGAAGAAAGTTCAGTCGGATCCAAGCCTGGATCTTGAAGATAGATGACACCTGAAAGCAGAGGGGACCAAGTTCGAGACTACTAGCCAGTAGTCAGTGGGCACCAGGAGGGCACCGGATGGTAGCCACCTCGACTAGGTGAGTGGGTGACGCTTGACTCGAAGATCTCACGGACCAGGAGGCGTTGTCGGCGACCAGGATGGAGGATCGAGCTGTCCCACGAAGATAGAAGCTGTCGGCGTCGCTGGACCCAGGATTGGGCAACAAAGCCTTGGCAAATTCAAGCCCACGCGGTGGACCTAAAATGGCGTCTGGAGTGGACCAGGAGGGTCCGGGGTGCCTCTCTTGAAGAAGGAAGCAAAGGCCAGCCTGGAGCAACCAGACCAGCAGTCGTGAAGTCGTTGGGCGTCGTTCAGAGGGCCACAAGCCAGCCGGCTAGTAGCCAAACAACGCGGTGCACAGCAAACAGCAGAAGGGCCCCACGCAGATCGTGGAGATGCAGGGGGGCTGATCTTGGGTGCTGGAGCTGCGCAGGGTCGGGGCTTCTCGGACCCCAAAGCACTCACCAGTGGAGGACACGGTGGGCTTGCAGTAAAGATGTCGTGCAGTCTTGGCGATCGTCGGTCCCTTGAGGTCTCGTCGCACTCACGGTTCTCAGCTGGGCTGTAGAGGTGAGTAGAGGTCAGAGGTGCCAGGGAAGCCGGGTCTCGTCGAGCTGGGTCGTCGGATTCGTGATGAAGGACTTGCAGCAGACCGCAGTGTTCTTTAGGATGGTGCCTGCGGATGCAGGGTGACTACTCCTTAGCCACAAGGGAGAATCTTGAAGAAGAAATCGTGAAGTCCTTTCGAAGAAAGTGGTATCTTGATTCCAAAGATGATCTAATTTTAACAGGGGGCCCGCTCCTATCTTTATACTAAAAAAGGGGGCTGACCCGGTGACTAGGTCCTGCCTATGGGTGGGACCAGGAGGGGGGTGGTTACACCCCTCTCCCCTGCCGGACTTCCCCAGGCCAGGGGCTGGTGTGCCCCTGGAACTGGTTCTGACTGGCCTATGCGTAGTGAGCACCGGGGTGCCACTCAGCAGTCACCTTCCTGAAAAGCCCTGCCTACCCAGGATACACAAAACCATGTCTGGGACGGTGCTAGCACCGCCCCGGACAGGAAACCCTTTGTCCAGGCCTCCCTCGCTGGAAGGACTCCCAGCAGCAGGAGGTCAGACTCGTGTCTGTGGTGGCAGCATCCATTTTGTGGAGCTGAGGCTTCAGTTAACTTTAACCGGGGTTCACAGTTACATACATGTCGTGTCCCTCTAGAAGGGTGGAATGCTAACCCCGTCGCCAGAATTGGCGAGGGGTTAGTATTCCAATTCGTATGACACCTTACTCGACATGTTTTGATAAAGCAATACCAAAGTTAGCATTTAACCGCGAGGATTATAATGCACTTAAGAGTATATGGTATGCGATATCATGGAACAGCTATTAGGACTTGGTTCCGCAAGCTGCAGACAGGCTCAGCTCATGCCAGAGCACCATCTCACATGATTCCAAGCACTCTGCCTTCAGGATTGTCAAGGCCTGCCATAGGAGTGACTGATAGGAATCTGTGTGTCCATTTTAGGGTTAGGTATAGGTATACTACACCTACAGCAAAGGGTGATTACACGACTTTGCCCCAGCTGTCATGCAGCCAGTTGTGTCAAATTTAGGAGGCCAGCCAGGGGTGGCATAATACATGCTGCAGCCCCTGGCAGCCCTGGGTACACCCATGCCCTGAGTTACAGGGTCTGATAGGGTGGCCCAGTACCAATTGGAAATGTACCTAGGGTACATGGAATCCATTTTAAAGAGAGAGCAGTAGGCCTGGGGTCCTGATTGGCAGGGTCCCAGGTCGACTGTGTCCAAAACCAGCTAAAACACAGGGCAAAAAGTTGGGGGCAACCATAGTCAGGATGTACCTTCCTACACCCAGCAGGGGGTTTATTGACTTTACTATCTACAAATTTGGTGAAAAACTTCACCCGGCTCACTGTAACATGTAAATGGCTGCTCTGCTGTAGAATAACTTTAATTGCAGTCGGTAATAAGAAAGAAAATGTGCTGATTTTAAATGTATATATGCAATGGGGGGCCAAGGAGGAGTATGGAGTTGAAATGGGTCATTTTAAAAATGATTTAGATTTATTGTGTGAAAAGTACGTTTCAGATTTGATTTTGTTGGTAGGAGATTTTGACCATAAACTTAACCCTAAGCGGCAGGATCTCATGTATCAGGATTTTTTAGAATCTTATGATATAATTCAAACAAAGTTTCCCGAAAGTCTGTGTACAACGAATGATGTAAGCTTGGGAACTACCTATCGAATAAATGTTTCTTCTGTTCGAACGGTAGGTTCCCACAAGATCGCCCGGCAAAAAAAACCTTTAAACAAGGTACACAAAATTGTCCCATAGATTATGTCTTTATTCCAGCATGGAACTTTGATATAATAAAGGGCTTTATGGTTAACCATATAGAAGAAAGTGACCGCAATATTCTAGAAGTGGAACTGGTATATTCCCATCAAATCGTTGCTGAAAAAGTAATTATACCACAGATGGACTATCCCAGGCGCATCACAACACGGTTAACCGAAGAATATATAGAGAAATTAACCAGGCTCCAACATAAGATTGTCCTAGGATGTACAGTTGGTCTAGATCTGGCCTGGTACATTGAAAAGTTAAACCAAGTGGTACAAAGTATCAAGGTCGAACTTAGAACAGACGTAAAGATTACCAAGAGTACACAAACCACTCAAGTTAGGAAGTGAAATTGGTATAATATAGCCTGTTTAAATAAGAAAACAGAACCAAGGTGAGAACAGCGCAGTTTGCGTGAAAAATTTGAGAAGTCTAGAGCTGAATATCTTGTAAAATTAAAGCAAGAGTATACTATGCTTCTTGATAGCACAAGAAGAGCCCATAAGGATAATTGCTGGGGGAAATTGCTGGAGGCAATAGAATCCAAGAATATACGATTATTCTGGAATCAAGTCCGTTCAGCAACAGAAGCCTCAGCTGCGCTAATGATTTGAGTGGTAGAAGAGGGTGCTTGGGAGGATTATTTGAAAGAGCTATACCCTCCGGGGAGAGAAACTGAAGAGGAACTACAAAGGGACTGGAGAGGTCTAATAGATGACCTAAAACCAGACTTTTCAGAAGGAAATGTACTTAATACAATCAAAACCTTAAATTTAACAAGAGCCTCCGGCCCAGATAACCTGCCTGCCCTGATAATCAAGTCACAGACATCTTGGTGGGCTAAATTCTTCTCCCAAATGTTTTTAGTAATCCTAGAATCAGGGATAGTTCCAAGCAATTGGAAGGATGCGATAATTCGACCGATCCATAAAAAAGGGGACGTCAACGCACAAAGGAACTATAGATCAATCAACCTACTTGATATCTGAGAAAAAATATTTGCTAAAATAATATTAGGTAGGCTAAAGACTTGGGCAGAAGAGAGAGCAATTATTCCAGTGGAACAGGGCGGCTTCAAAGAAGGCCATTCTACAATAGACCACTGCTTTGCCCTATGGGCTTTGGCCCGAAAGTCAATAGAACAAAATGGGAAGGTACATTGTTGTTTTGTTGACTTTCGGGCCGCATTTGACTCTGTGGACCGGAACAAACTCTGGGAGGATTTGACAGGATATGGAATTCCGGATGGCTTATTGATGATCTTGAAAGATCTCCATAGAGAGAACTGGGCCCAGGTTATTAGAGATTCGCATGGGTCACTAACCCACAAGATATTGATAGGGAATGGCCTTAGACAGGGGTGCGTCCGGGCACCCCTGTTATTTTCAATCTTTCTGGCAGATCTCCCTGCGACACTTGAAGTAGAAAGAAGTGCAAGCCCTAGAATGAGTGGGCACAAAGGGCCTTGTCTATTATACGCAAATGACTTAGTGATCCTAGATCAAACAGAAATAGGACTTCAAAGGAAACTAAATGCTTTTAAAGGTTACTGTGATAGGAACATTTTGACTGTAAATATGGAAAAAACTAAGGTTTTATGTTTTGGAAAGAGCAAGAAGAACTTTAATTGGTTTTTGGGTAATGACAAATTAGAGGCAGTCAAGGAATATAGATATCTAGGCCTCTGGTTTGATAGTGCGCGAAATTGGCGCACCCATTTGGAGGTGCAAAGAGCCAAAGCTTTTTCATCCACATGTGGGTTGAAAAGGTTTAATAAAGAATATGGTGACATGACTCATAAACCAATGATAAAGGCATTTGGAGAAATGACCCCCCCCCCCCCAAGTATTGTATGGTGCTGAGGTGTTATACTTGAGCGGTAAACATGAGTGGGACCAGGAAGAGGAAAAAATCTTTCAAATATTATTGTCCTTACCAAACTGTACTATGGTTCAAGCAATAAGAATGGAGCTAAGGCTAACTTCATGGACCGTACAATCTCAAATGGCCCTGGTAAGATTCTGGAAGCGCCAAGACCCAGGAGTGACACTAAAGGTCTCACAGTGGTGTAGAGATGAGATCCAAATAAGTAACTTTGCCTGGGCAAAGGATGGGAGTAAAACCCTCCTGAAAGTAACTGGGTGCCATAATGTGAAATTCTTCAGGACGCCTTGATAGCCAAGTTTACTAAGAAAACCCTTAGGGAACAAGGCCAGTCGCTCTCCAGGGCGCAGGACCTAGATTATATGTCAGAGAAAAAATCGGTCCAGTGGTTAAAAAAATCATGGGTTAACGATGGCTGGTTCCCGTATTTGGACATTCTGCCCAACCAAGTGCTGAGATATGAAATTCTTAGGACTCGGTTGGGGTTAACCCATGGAAGATAGATGGAAAATTACAATCTGCACTGATTGGCCCAGAAGGTAACTGTAACTGTGGGCGTTGACTAAGACATGATATGCCGCATATTTTATTTCATTGCTTATTTGAACACGATATAAGGAAATTATTTTTACGTCCTATATTTCTATCACATAAGATAACTTCACGTGCCCAGGCGATCTGTTTACTTACCGATATACCCACGTTAGAAATTGCAATTGGATTGGGTACATTTTTGAAGGGTTTAAAAGAATATGGAAGGGAGATTTCGAAGGAGGGGCACTGATTTTCAGTTGTTTTAAAGTTTTTATAAAATGAAAAATTTTCTTCTTAACCTTTTAGTGATTTTGAGATCTTTGTAAAAATAGGGTGTATTGTATGTTGTGTTTTTGAGGGCGTCACCCTCTTTTAATTTTCTTTTAACAAGTATTGAATTTTACCTATTTAAGATGTAGTAGAATTTTATCTGTCCATACTTTTTGATCCTAATTGCGTGTGTTCTGTACTGTTTAAAAGACCATGGTCTAAATAAACAAGTTTCTCTCTCTCTCTCTCTCTCTCTCTCTCTATCAGGACGACCCCAATGCTGCTCCACTTTAGAAAAGAGTTAAAGACTGACCTCATTAAAGAACATTATACCACAATGCATTAACAGTTCACAAGCTGTCTTCCTGCCCTGTAACTCACTTGTTTTAAAAATACCATATACATACTTACATTCCTTTCTCTTCGTTCAACACCACTCATGCAGCATCACAGTCAATCCCAGACTGTTCTCCAAACAAATAAGTCAGACCCAGTATATGGTGCAGTGATTTTAATCCAGTTTACAAAATAAAACCCAGCAAGCCCGCAACACTTACATACTTACATATACATATATGTCATTAAAGATAGCTAGATGAGTGAATGGGCTCGGAATCACCCTTTGAGCAGAAATATTGTCAACCAAACCTTCAACTAGTATTAAGCAACAGTAGGACAGCAAAATAGGATTGTACAAGACTACAGTCTGATTTTCCAGAAAGCCGTCATTCAGAATGCAATAATAGCCTAGCTTTGTAAAGCCGGCTTAGTGACCAGGATCAGTTGTGGAGAACCTGAAAGGAAGAAAATGGTAGGCCATCGTGTGAGTCAAGCAAACCTGTGCAGTCCTCAGCCGGGGAGTGTAATGCATCTTGTCCTTACAGAGAACTGATAACAGTTTTCTGAATTTCCCAAATGTTTCCAAATAAGACATCACGACGTAAGAGAGAACATAAGCTATGCCTGTGTGGCAATTTGATTAAACCTCCACTGCTGTAAGAAGCCAAGCCCTTATTCTGACCCATGGTCCAAGAAGGATTTCAAGGAATCACCTTCTAAACAGTTCCTCCAATTAGGCAATGTCTGCTGACTTTCATTGTTCCCAGAACAAGCAAATCCCTAACACTACCAGACCTACATAAAAGGGCCAAGGAGTGGAAGCATGGTTCAACCTTGAAAAGCCGTTTTCGAGGTTGAAACCATGAACACGATTGTCCCTTTTTGACAACAATGGAGATTTAAACATATAGAGGGCTCCTAATCAGCACACATAGGCTAGCATATACATTTTTTGGGGCACCAAGGAAGGTGGGCGAGTAACTGCAAGGTCCAATTATACAAGCTGAGAAAGGTGATGGGCACGATAATAAGAGTCGAAGTCTGAGGCCACCTAACTCTATGCAGGCATGCAGTTTGGCTGGCTTCAGTCTTGGCCTCACTCCTCACTCAAAAAAAACGAAGGGGCATATTGTCAAGGGGGTTTATCTCCACTTTTTTGGCTTTAAAAGCCAAGAAAGTGGAGATAAAATTATCTCCCTATTACCAAGCTGTCGCTAACACCAGTTAGCGACAGCTAGTAGGAGATAGCGACCATCTTTGGCCCCGCTTTGCATGTCAGTCAAATGTATCACTAATGACATGCAAAGTGGGCGTGCCAAGATGTTAGCGACTGGAAATAGTCGCTAACATCGCTATCTTCTATTACCAACTTTTGGAGATATTCGCACTAAGCGAAAATATCTCCAAAAGCTAACACCTGCCCCTGAGCAGTTCTTAGCCATGTTACCAATGGTAGGTGGATAACATGGCTAAGAGCATTAGCTCGGTAATGCATGAATATCGCTGACTTTTCAGCGATATTCATGCATTTCGGCCGATTTTTATCGCTTAGGAGATAAACCTTGATAATAGCAAGGTTCCTAAGTGATAAAAATCACCGCAGCTCGGCGATAAAAATATTGCCGCTAAGCCAACATAGCGATAATTATCGCTAGTTGTTGGTAATATGCCCCTAAATGTTGTAGTCAATACAATTGAAAATCAATTTCTGTACCATAAGGGATAGCAACATTGAAATATAACTGTATCTTGTGGCAGACACCATCTTAAACTCGTGCACCCTGACTGAAAGAGAAAGATGAAGCTGAGACATGTCCTAATGTCGGCCTTAGTCTTCGTAATTAGAAGAATGTTAGCATTAATCTTCTCGTCAAGGTCCTTGTTCAAGAGTATGCCCATATAACACACGCCCTTCATAACCCATCTCGAGGGATAGCCTGAGATGCAGGCCTTGTCAGTGAACTGGACATTGGTATCACCATGTGTGTCTACCAGTGTATTAAAAAATGAGTATATTAGTGGCATCGGAGCAGGCAGGTTCTCTGACATTCATGAGAATGCCACCTTGGAGGGGGATGAACTTTATGGGTAAGTGACTGGTGGATGAAAAATAATAGCAGCTCCAGAGCACGGAGAAATAGAAGAGAGGACAATGGCAGCCCTTTCTCGCACTAAGCTCTAACGGCCTGGTGAAAGACTAAAAAGCTCAATTTTTCACTTGTGCTGTCAGGGAGCAATACTTCCATGACCATTTAACGAAGTTCCTATGCAGGCTGAATCTGTCCCTTAGCTGAAATAGATACCCCCCCCATTCTATGTAATTAAATACTTTTTCATTGTCGCGAGACAGCGAGCACATCTTCCTCCAGGTTCATGGATTGCCTGAGTAAGTGAGTAAGGGTCCTCAAATATTTCCGACAGAAATGACCCGGGACAAAGCCCACTTGCAAGTGATGAATACGTGTAGGAATTACTTTACTAACATTTTGTTAAGAATTTTAATATTCATATTTATGAGGGCAATGGGTCCATAACTCTCACATTCCTTACGGTCCTATATTTTATGGGAATAGGCATTTTATTTGCCCTCCTAATCATAGAGCCTAGTGATACAGAGGCATGCGCATCCTTGAAGACTGCACACAACTAAGGTGCCAGACAATCCCTGCATGCCTTGAAAGGTTCACTAGAGATCGCACTTCTGGCAGGGGACCTGCAGGCTAGCAATGCTCAAATGGCAAATCTAATCTCTTCAAAAGTAATCTCACCCACAGTAAAGTATGTCTTCCCATCAACCAGTGATGACAAACAAAAGAGTTTAGGAATGTCTCTTCTACCAGACAAAGTGTGTTTTAAGGGGAATCCGACAGATCTTGGTAAACGGAAGAAAAAGCTTCTAAAATGTCCTCTGAATGGGTGGTCCATAGACCTATGGAATTTCGAGTCAAAGGGATAGCCAATCGAGTTTTGTTTTGCAACAGTTGCAAAGCCAGCATTGTGTCTGCCTTCTCTTGTTCATATTCTATCTGCTTGAGACTTATCAGACAGAGTGTTTTCAACTGTGTTCACATAAAAAAGAAAAGGGTGGTATCCATTTCTAGTGAAAAGACTGATAGGCAGAAGTCAGAGAGGGTAATCTTATATTTTAGTGTAAGTTTTTAGGCGAACGATTTCTTCCTTGCCAATGCCAAATCAGCAGAGCCCAGCAGTTGCACTGCCTGCTGGCCAGAGCATCTGGGCAGAGGGAACTGAATGTTTGGACTCTGCTTTATAAGTGCGGATACAAGCATTCAAAAGTTGCTTCTCCTCAAGAAAATTTGGACACTTGCATTCTCCAGTATTTTGCAAGAGGTGCTACATGCCTCTCGTCAACATCCAACTGGCCCAGAGAATAAGCTGATATGCCCTCAGTTAACATCTCATTTTGTGATCCCATTAAGCTAAGGTGCCATGGACAGTAGAAAGGAAGGTGAACATTGTCTCACCATACATCAACATATACTATATTTAGGTTAGCAATGACACGTGTACCAGTACCCATCAGCCATTTCACATTTGTCAAATTCCCCCGTCCTGTTCACTAGCTGGTTAGTGGCTAAGTTCCCGTCACCCCCAGTATGGTACTCGTCTTTCCAAGTCTGAACTACAAAGTAAAACCTCCTTACTGGAATGGAGAGTATAAACACTTCCCAATGACAGTGTCTGTCTGTCTATTTCATAAAGATTTATCTGATCCCACAGTAGCTCCAAGTTTTAAGAATGTAATGGTGAAGGGCTATCTGTTAGAAATTGAGTTTCTGGTTGGCAAAGATATGCACCCTTTCCAAGCAAAAACCACAATCCTAGTCAGATTAGGTCACAATATACCCTAAGTTGTCCTGTGCTCATCCTCTGGTAGCTTGACTCAGAGTAGTCAGGCTTAACTTAAGAGGCAATATGTAAAGTATTTGTGCAACTCTTCAATCAGCAGCACAGTGAAAACACCCTAAGAAACCTCCACACCAGGTTAGAGAAAATGAGCTTAGTATTTTTAAATAAAATAAGACCAAAACAACTAAAATCCAGCAGGTAGAACTCGAGGTATGATTTTTTTAAGAATAATTGTAAAAAAGTGTTTGGAAGCAATAAGTGCTTAAATGGGTTATCTGGTCGTGTTGGACCAGAGCAAAGTATACTATTCAGGCCGAAAGCAATAGAGTGTGGGCCGGATACAGGGACTCACTTGGGTCAGAAGAAACAAAGTACCTTGATCCGGGATGCATCGCTGTCGATGAAGACGAGAGGTGTAGTCGAAGCGATGATTTGGTGTTGAGCTACGCAGTGGATGAGATGTATTGATTTGATTTTCTTCCATAACTGCAGCAATGCTTCGGTTTCAAGTGTGATGTGCTGGTTCCAAATGCAATGCACAGCTGCTGCTTCCGTAGTAGGGGATGCATCTATTCCAACAGCGATGTGCTGCTTCGAGAAGGCGATGCGCCGGGTCCTTCTCAACCTCAATGACAAGGATGCACTTGTTTTGATGAGGATACATGGGTTCAGGTTGTAACAGCACTTTATACCCACTTACAAGGGCCCAAGGCTGGAGTGGCACCACTTGACAGGGCTTGACTTACAGCAAGCTGTCAGGACCCAGAAACTTTGCAGAAGCAGAACTGATGCTGATCCCAATGCCCCCACACCTGTGCCGTGCCTCTCACAGAGCAACGTCAGCAGTAGGGGGGAAAGGGGAATGGGAGTAAAGAGAAGAGACACTCCTTCTTCGGCTACCACCCTCGTGCTGTTCTCAGGAATCTTATGTGTTGGTGTTCCAGACTGCTAGTGGGTGCCTAATACACAGAGAGGAAATAAACATAAGCACAACCCACTGTTGTTTAGTTATATTAACTCTAGCAATGCTTGATTAACCTTCATCCTACCAGCTGTAGCAGGAGTTTAAGCCACTCTTCTATATTGACAGTATAGTCGTTACAAATGATGCTCAATCTGAGTTAGAAGTGAGTTCCTGTAACTAAGAGATACATAACATAAGTGGTATTCAATCAAACATTTCTTACGCTCAATATAATTACTTTTTCTAAAGTTACCTTATATCTCAAACTGAATAACAGTGTACTTTCCTTTTGACACAATATTGTCCATAGTCCAATGAAAGTTCTTGTCTTTGCCAATGCTTGAATATCCTCTGTGCTAGTGCACGCAAACAGGAACTAGGAGGGAAAAGAGGAAGGTAAGAAAGGGAAAAGCACAAAGAGGGTTCAGCAGAACTACCCTATCGATAGGTAGATAGTACTGGCATTCAATATTTCTTTTGCAAGCGCTGCGGTTTTGGAGGAGTCTTACTTAAATGAGAAGTTGCTGGCTGGATTTCGACAATGATGGAAACACTCACTCACTGGCACCTCTTGACTCCGAGGATGAAAGCGCCGAACACAGGACAACGGGCTGCTAGCTGAAGCCTGGAATTTCGCCTTCTGACCTGCAAACTCTGAGTCTTCAAATTTTCGAGGCGAGAATATCTTCTCAGAAATAGGAGGCAAGACTAACCTCCTACTAAGTCATCCAACCAAACTGGAAATCTGAACAGGAATCTTTATAATTCTTAACTCCGAATTTCTCTTCAAATATCCGTACCCTCCTAACTGCAGAGAAACGGTAGAAACATGTGCACTCAACACGAACTTCAGTTGAAGTGCGCAGTTGGAATCGCACGCATTTCCCTTGAACACTAGACTGTACAGGTGTTACTAAACTTGGAAATAACCGCTGTTAATATGGTGGCCATCTTGTAGTGTCTGCTGCCTATTCTAAATCATACCACAAATTAACCAGGCAAGGTTTAACAATGACTCTGGTTTTCTTTGCAGGACAACATGGATACGGTTTAATCACTGTGGCAATCATGCATTTTCTGACACAAGCAAAGGCCAGGTTCAGTAACAGGATGAGCTGGAAGTAATTTATGCCCAAGAGACTCAGAACAGGAAACATATCAGCAAGCCCTTGCAGTTACGTTGGGTTCAAGTGATGCAGATCTAGTTCTTCTCCCCCAGGCAGGGGAACAGTAGGCAGCAGGGCAGCTCAGCAAGGCAACAGTCCAGCAAAACAGTAGGTCAGCAGAGTGGTAGTCTTTACAGCAGCACAGCAGTTCTTCTTTCTGGCAGAATCGCCACAGTTCCAGAAGTGAACCACAATCATGGTGTCAGAGGTCCTACTGGCCACTTTCGTCAAGCAGCTATATATTTCAGGACATTGAGTGATAGAAATGAAGGTTCAGAACCCAGTGATAGAGTAATACACAAAACAATCACATAGGTACACTAGTATAGAATATACAGAGTATTAGATTTGGTGCTTTACGTAGTCCCATCTCTTACCATCTTTCGAAACCTTATTGTGATGTGAGGCTGATGCATTCCTTGAAATAGTACTAATTGTGCTCAAACAGCTCTCTAATTGACTCTAATTCACTGCTGTATCATGCAGACTAATATTGACTGTCTTAGACTTGGTGCTGTTGAATGCTAATAAAAGTGAAGCCGGTCTTGGGTTGCTGTGTTCCGGTTCCAGTAAGACCTGACTTGGCAGTTCAATCCAGACCATTCTAGCTGGGGCAGGATCAAGACTAATATGCATATGACTGGGTCCAAACTGAGATGGCATTATGGGTGAAAAAAGATGGGCCAGAGTGTGGCCCCAAGCGATTGCCAGTGTCTGAAATGAATTCAAGCATTCCAGCCATCTCTTTTTTGTATACTTCTCTGTCAAAGCCAGACGTAGGTCCCATTCACACTGTACCACTGGAACTATGATCTTCCTGAAAGATTAGCCCTAAAAAGGGCAAAAGAGTTCTTAGGTTGCTTGTGTTCCTGTTCAGGGAGGACCTTGCCTGGAAGTTTGATACAGACTGTTCCTGTTGGAGAAGAGATAAAACTTATTTCTGGGTGAAAACTGAGGTGGCATGGTGTGCAAAATAGCAATGGATTAGGATAAAGTCTGAGTAATTCCCAGTGTCTGCGAATAATTTAAGCATTCCATCTCTTTTTTTACATACTTCATTCTTAGAAGTAGCACAAGAAATGCATGCCTGTTCTGAAGTTCTTTGATCCACCCATACGTCAACTGATTGTTCAGGCGACTATTTTATCCCGCCTGGATTATGCTAGCTCCCTCCTTCTGGGGCAAATAAGGCGGAAATACTCAGGTTGCAGCGTGTGCAAAATGCTGCTGCCAGAGCCCCGGTGGGCCTTCAGCGCTTTTGTTCTGCCACCAGTACTTTCCATAGGTTGCATTGGCTCCCTGTGGAAAAACGGATTCATTTTAAGACCCTGTGTCTTTCGTTTAAGATACTGAAAGCGGCTAGTCCTGATCTTTTGAGCAATCTGCTCACCTTCTATGTCCCCTCCCGCCGGCTTCGTTCGGCGGGGCAACATCTGGCGGTTGTGCCTAGAGTTAGGCTCTCCCGTGCTGGTGGACGCTCCTTCCGCCACCTTGCCCCTAAGCTGTGGAATTTCTTGCCTGAGCAAATTTGTGGCATAGACTGCTTACTTGCTTAAGGAAAGCTATTAAAACGTTTGTCTTTCCTCTAGTGTAACTTTTTACCACAGGACAAACTGCCACTTTTTAGACTGTTATGTGTGCCTGTGCCCTCACGCGGCAGCGCCGGGACGCCCCTTTGCTTGGGCAGCTGTGCGCTTTATAAAACTCTTTAACATAACATAACATTAACAAAGGAGGCATCTGAATAATCATAAGAGATGTGTTTAGATATGGCATCTGAACAGGAAATTACTCTCATCCTTTTTGATAGACTACAACATTTTGATTGTGTACCAGACAAGTAATATAGACTATTGGTTTTTTGTCCAGCTGGGCCCTGAGCTTTATCTTGAGAGCCGTCTGGAAAGCAAGAAGATCCAGAAATTTTAAACTCAGTATATGAGAGAGAAAGTCTTTCAGAAAAGAGATCCTATCATCTTACTTGATCTTCTTCGGGAGGAATGGCGAGGCAGATGTTGTTTCCCAATGAACAGTCTTCCAAGTCAATGACTTTACTTCTCAGGTGCTATATTTAAGCACAAAAAGATTGGTTGCATATTTAGTTGGCACTGAACCTCCTTCAGTCTCTTGTCAGTGGAGTCCTGGTTCCTAGGAAGAGAGCTGAAGGTAGATTTCATAGACTTAATTTCATGATACATCTGCCATTGTAAAGTCAAACATGCATTTCTCAGTGCCTATTTTAGATATCAAATACAGTATGGCCTCCAAAATAGTATCAAGCATCTTGGTGTGTTGTGCATGTAACTTCTGCTTACCAGCAGAGTGGGCCCACGAAAACATTAGTTGCCTGGATAGTTTTGAAGAGGACAGAATTGCCTTATATGGCCAAGACTAAGAAAAAAAAAAGTAATCTGATGTGGTAAGGAATATCAAAAGCAATATATTGAAGTGTCCCAATATCGTGACCAGAATATTAATGGACAAAATATTGAAGAGGTAAGTGCATAGAGTGAGGTAAAGATTAACTATTAACTCCACGTCTATGTATTTTGAAGAACTATATATCACCAAAGTATGCATACATGGAGTTAGGTATGGACAATCTATACAAAGTTTCCTTTAAATATTATGTTCCGGTGTTTTGACCCTTTGATATACTGTATTTTATATTATATTTCTGACCCACACCAGGATTAGAGCAGAGTCAACAACAGATGTGGTATGATAATCCAGGACTCAAAAAAGGAGAGAATATCTGGGTGCAGCCATGAAATAGACAGTATAGGGAAACATTTCCAACAAACTGGGACTTCCCTATAAATTTGCCAGACAGATTTCCAGTAGTTTTGTAAGAAAGAGGTGTCTGGCAAAAAGAATGTCTGATCAAGGAGCAAGCTCCCCACTACAACAGGTATATTTAAGATACTTGAGAAAAGTTCTTGTCGTACGAGTCAGACCAATTGTTTGAGATTCATGTTGGCCTAGTACACGCTTTGGGGAAAAAAGGATAAACAAAGCAATACATCTCTGTGCAGTTTATTTTAGCTGGAAGCTCAGTGCCACAGCACACTGAATGTTGAGCTCTCAACACAGGCATGCAATAGCTGCACAGGTCAAGTCACAAGAAGGGAAAGGGAACCAAAGACTCAGGTCCCTGACAACCCCATGAGCACCTCTTGTGTCTTCTTCTCAGGAGGCAACATTGTGTTTCTAGATGTAACGTGTGTGAAGGAATTTGTTACTAGATGCTAGATGTAACATGTGTGCAAGGACTCATTTCCTTATCATGACTCACCCAGGCACGGCATACTCTGCAGTCGCTACTAAGTGGCTCCTTCCACAGCTCTGCTCAACTGCAGACCTATTAAGATCTAGATGGCTCCAGTCATGTAGTTCCTAGTGTATCAGCACTGATTACTCCCAGGAGGTATGCATCTCAGAATGGCACCGTAACCTGCAAAGTGGGTGATGTCCATATTTGGGACTGCTGTGCATCATTTCTTTAAGATAGATACACCACTAGAACAGTTGTCACCACTCCACTTATCCACACTGTGGAGCAGTACTCTTAGGTCCACAGAAGAGCAGAAAAGACCCAGAGGTTTCCCCCTTGTCAATAGATAAAATGACACAAAAACCAACAAAGTCTATTCTAATCTCAGCCCCACATTCACAACTACTTGACTGACTTTAGTATTTACCAATACTGAGAAAATGATATCCATCTAGACCCCACTTCACAAAGATATTTAGGAGCAGGTGTGCCTTATTAGTGTAGTACTCCTGGCATACTACTGAATTCCATAAGTATGTCAGGCTTACTCTTTGCTACTTTTGAAATTCAGGTGTAAGCCTGGAGTACTACAAGAGTAATTCACAGATATTTTTTTCTGAATCAAGCTTCTAGTCTTGTCTGTAGATAACAAAGAAGAATATATTTAAAAAAAACAGTTGCTATCACAGATTGTTTCATTTGAATTCCATAGCAAAGTACATTTTTCAGGTGAAAATTAGCATATAAGACAATTCACAAGGTTAATTTGCATAACAAAATCGTGGATCAATTCCTAAAGTGTGTGTTTAAGAGTGGAAGTATATCAACATACATTGCACACAAATAAACATTTTCACTACTTTTCAGACATTTGCAAGCATACCACAAACTCTCTCTAATATCATTACATTACTCTTTTTAGGATTTAAATTTTACATCTGAGGAACATTCTGGTCTTATTCATTGACATAGAAAATACTAAATGGGTGATATAATTTGCAAATCCCAGTGAAAAACAAACAAGCTACCAACATAAGTTCTCCAAGTGTAAAACAGTCCTCTTAAAAAGTGCTGCCTTTTATGGAGGTCAGAGTTGTAGGTATGATCGTCTTGTTTGAAAAGCCCTTAAGTGAACACAAGTAGCTTTTAGGTAGGATCAAACCATGTGTACCTAATCCTCTGCACTATCATTACAACACTTGGAGCACACATCTGGAATAATCGCATTAATTCCTTGGAGCCGCAGTGGTCAATAATATACAATTTAAGAGACATATATCTGGATGCTGAGAGTGGAGAATAGGTCCACAAAACATGGTTATGATAAATTCACAAACATGTTATTAGATTCACACTAATGCCTCTAACCACATCACATTTGCCAATTGTCAAAAATGTAATGCTCTTGTCAAATGAATCATTGAGGCAATGGAGGTTAAAACATTTTAAGTGTCGCTAATCCATCTGAAGTAGTGCATGTTTCTGGAGAAATAATCTAATCCAGTTCAAAATAGCCCTCAATAGTGCTAGAAACTGGGTTTGAAAAGAACGTAGAAATGAGCATGGGGAAATGAGTAGAACCTCTTTTGCTTGATGATTTGTTTCCTTTCTAATCTTCCAGGATTTAAGCCAACTATGGGTGGGAAAATCTACCACAGAGATGAATCCTTCCCTATTCCATTTAAAAATAACCTAGTAGTGCAAGACCTAAACAATGTGCAGCCAGAACGTTAGATTTCAACATTCTATTGTGGGACTTTGATCACTCAGTAGGGTACCTTATGGCTTGAAAAAAGGCAAATGAGAGACTATAATGTACATGCGGGAGGTGTCTTGGTCTCCACGTAAAGAAAGATGTTTGGCTTCCTATTTCTTTGATCATCACTTCAAAAAATAAATATTTAGCTAATGTTTCTGAGTAAAGCCAGAACATCAAATCTTTGTAAAGGGATGTATGTGGCTGTATAATACAGATGCAGGTTGAAAAGGCAACTTCGACAGTAGATATTTAAAGACTCTATGAGGTAATTCTTGCATGCCTCAAGCTCCCTATGAATCCTGGATAAAGATATCAATTTTTCAAAAGTGTTTTAGTGTAGTATACATGGAAGAGTAAAGAAGAGCAAAGATAAAGTGTGGCTGCACAGATATTTTATTTAAATAGACTTACCTATAACTGATAGTGACATAGTCTTGAACCACACAAGTAAATGCCCTAATTTTAGTTATTAGGGTGTGAAGTTAAGGTCAAGCAGATGTGAAAAACTCCTAATCACTCAGATCCCCAAATATCATGTAGGGTTGTGGTTGTACCCTACACAAAGGGTGGAAGAATCCTCACAATCTAATGTTTGAAGTATTGTTCTTACATCCCCCAAGTGATGAATATTGTTGGTTATGTTAGAAAAAGTAATCTACATTTGTCAACTCAACTTCAAAAAAAGAAATCCTATTCTATAAATGCAGCTTTAGCTAATGGTAAAGGATCTTATCAGGGGTTTTGATCAAAGTGTGGAGACACTCATTTCAGTTAAAGAGTGCAGATAAAAAAGGGGACACTTGGCACCCTGTTGGAAGGTTGTTTATTAGTAGGTTCAGGAAGGTACCTACAGCTAGTAATAACACCACAATCACAAGCAAGGTCCAGCCAAGTCTCAATAAATTAGTCCTTGCTCAACGCTTGCCAGCTTTTCTCACGAGCAGATAGGCTTAACTTAGGAGACAGGTGTGTAAAGCATTTAAAATCATCAATAACAATATATAAGTAAGACATAAAACACAATACAAAACGAACAACAATTTATAAACATAGGGAACATTTTTTCACTAAAATAAAAATCCCAAGCTTGCAAGCCACAACAGAGTGTGAATTAGTAGAAAGTTGTCAAGCAGGAATAAAGCAACATTGAACTTGGTGAACTAAACAAAGAGCATAAGTCGTGATCAACTGCATATGACTGTTTTGATAGCATCTTATATTCAGATTTTTTAGGCTTGACCACCCTGTAAGCACTCGGATCATTTGCTAATTTCTCTGTCTTAAAAAGCTCCCCGAGTTCCCAGAGTATAATTAAGCTGTGAGTAGGTAATTTTTAGGTTTTTCAAATGCAGCTTTCATGGCATCTGAATTTTGTTTATGATATTCTCACAAACAACTATAATCTACCAGGATTTCTCAAGTAGGAAGAAATCTAATAACTTAATTTCTTCTTGCATAATGCATCAATAACTTTTAAAGAAAAGCAATGGAGAGCTATGCCTCTAAAGCAGCTAGATACCAATACATCAGACAAAAGAGTGCGGAAGCACACTTGCTGGACATCACAGCACCCAGTTCTCTCAGATGTATTATTTAACTGAAGTGTTACTAAGAACTGCATTTAATTCATGGTAACACTTACTTCTGTTAAACACTTTTTCATTTTCACCATAGTTGGGGCAGCCAGTGCTGCATATCTCTAGACACGGACTCGTGATTCAGGATAATTGTCCTTCACCAGTAGAAAGTAGCAGATACATTAAAAAGTGATGGCAATGCTGCTCACATTCTTTTCAGACCACAGTACCACTCAGTGAGTGCAGGTGCATCAGATAGTGCTTGTCAGCATGCATGGGCGTAGTTCGCAAAGTGACAAAAAAACTCCACAGAGTTCGGCAAGTGGCGGAGTGCAGGGCAAACTGCATTTCGGACTGATCGTCTTGCCACTTGGCAGCTCGCGCTAGCCAACTTACCATTCGTGAGCGGGGAAAAAAACTCCGCTGCACTACGCAGAGCAGATTTTTCTGCTCTCTGCGAGCTCCGGGGAGCATGAGTGCAGAAAACTCTGCAAACTCTGCCTTCACTGCCTAGGCCTACTCTTCAGCTCGACCTATTCAGGGGAGCCTTGTCAAACAAATGAGGGCAGAAGGAGCACACTGCCTGCATATTCCAGAGCCCAGTACACTAATTATGGTAAATGTAGTGCATGGTAACACTTATTTTAGTGAAACAGTATTTTGTTTACACCATGGCTGGGGTAGCCATGGCTGTGTAACATGAAACACTAATTTGTGTTTCAGTAGAACTGTCCTCGATCAAAATGGAGGACTGTTTCTTCCAACATGTGTAGCATCTAGCCACTATAACATCCTAATAAAATTACCCATATCAAGCGGCATTGAATAGAAAACGTATCAATTGACTGGATAAGCATAATGTTATGCTTTATGTTTTGCTTAACTCTCCCGTTTAATAGTTTCTAAATGAGTGCATTATAATGATGAGTAGTCCGCACTCAGTCTGCTGCAGCTGCCCTGGAGGAGGGCCGCAATGACCACTGCAGGGAAAGTTATTTTAAGTAGGCTGCAAAGATGGGCAGAAGATAATTTTATTTTTAGCGATCTCCAGTATGGGTTCCAAAAAGGGATAGGAACAGTCGACCAAGGCTTACATTTATTTATCCTGCAACAAAAATATATTAAGGCAAAGCAGGAGCATATTTATTTCACCTCCGTCGACTTGACATCAGCGTTCGACTGCGTCTCACATAGTAAATTATGGGCCGTCTTGGGAAACTTGGGGGTAGAGAAAAAAATAATCTATTTCCTTAGAGAGCTATACTCAGGTGCCACTGCAATAGTGCGATACGGGAAAAATGGTGAATGTACCAGATCATTTGGCATAGGGCGCGGGGTACGCCAGGGCTGTGTTCTGGCACCTATTTATTCCTAGAGTATATAAATGGCCTAGAGAAAGCCCTTTTAAAATCATCTAGTGACATGCCTAGGGTAGCCAAAAGACCGATCCCTGCGTTATTGTACGCAGATGATGCGGTCATTATGGCCCGGACGCCATTGGCCCTAAAATGTCTTATAACATCTTTTAATATCTTCATGTCAAATTTAGATCTAATCATTAATTGTACTAAAAGATTCTCTATGAATTGTGTTCCTGGTTCTAATAAGAAAAAGAAGGCCATGTATATTAATGCTAGTCCCTTAGACTTCAGCCCCACTTTCTCTTTCTTAGGCATCCTGTTTCAGGAAGCCGGCACATGGACAACTGCCATAAAAGCAAGGAAACTTCTGTTTTTCAAAGCGATTATGGCTTTAAAAAACTTTGCAAACAAAATAAGGAAAAAAACATTTGTTGAACTTTTACGAATTTTTAACGCTACGTGCATTTCAATTGCTGTCTACGGTGCTGGCATATGGGGGTATGTCAATGTAAAATCAATCCAGGTGGCAGAAAATATGTTCCTGAGGTACATCTTGGCAGTACCTGAGAGTGTCTCTGTGTATATCTGCCACGCGGAACTAGGTCAATCCTACATCGAAGATACAATTAGGGTCCAGCCAATATTACTATGGCACAGGGTTTGGACCAACGATGAATGTACATTAAACCGCGCTATTGTAAAGGATGCATTAAGTCTGGATCATGTGATTAGGATAAGATGGTTTTCTTATGTAAGAGATTTCCTTGTGAAAATAGGTTGTCAGAATTATTTTGATGACCCTCTTTCAATGTGTAAGATTTCGAGGAAGTCATTGAAAGTACATTGTATGAAATACCTGGAAGATATTAGAGTGACTGAGGAAATAAAGAAAAAAACTGTTGTAGCTCACCAACTCATATTGGCCCAGGGTAAAATACAACCATACTTAACACTCTCCATGAGTGATCATGAGCGGTTTATTTTAACACGTTTTAGGCTACAGATTCTTTCTAGAGTTTTAAGTTTCCCCGTTATGAATTCCTGGTCCCGTGATTTAATTAACTGCCAGTGTGATGATTTATCTGAGCAATCGGATATACATATTTTATTATTTTGCAAGTTTTATTCATTGCCCCGGAAAAGACTGATTGTCCCTATCTTAAAGGAGATGAAAGTTAGTCGCTGTCCCCCAACTTTTATAATACTGCAGAAATTAGATGTTGTCTTAATTGTGACTTCTATTTCTGAATATTTTTTTTAAAAATTTATACTGCGTAAATCAATTTGTACTTGAAATGTTTGTATCTTTTAAGTGTGGTTGTAGTGATAATGTAACTTATTTTTCTTGATTTTGTATGTGTACTTTTATGGCTATTTGCTTTTAACCGAATAAAGTCAAATTGAATTGAATTGACCACTGCAGGCACCATAGTGCCATTTAATCACATGAGGCATCCTGCAGTCAGTGCCGGAGCCTCGCTACAGCCTATACTTACTGTTGCACAAGGGGGTAGTGGAGACTCCAGCCCAGTGGACTTCAGACTCCATCCCCCAGCTGCCCCAGCCCTGAGGAGGGTCACAACGACTGCAGAAGGCTCTGAAGCACCATTTAATCACCCAAGGAGTCCACCAGTTCAGGAGCCTTGCTGCAGCCTACACTTACCGGTACACAACGAGGTAGTGAAGACTCCAACCCCCAATTACCACTGCTCAGGGGAGGGCTGCAATGACTGCTGCAGAGTCACCTGAGGTGTTCCACAGCGCAGGACTAGTGAGGGCTACTCACAGGCGTGGCCTGGGCTAAGATCGGGCCAAGAGTGGGCATGTCTGCACCCATCTGCGGCTGTGTGAGGCTAGGTCGGATCCCCCTCTTGGTTCCTGACTGTTGACATCCTGATCTTGATTGCACCAATCTGAGAAAGCTGCAGCTTGTGTGGACAGGTGAGAAGATACATTTAGTATTATGGGAAAGCAGAAGAATGAAGGGAGTTGTGTTGTCTCAAACCGTGCTGCTGACTCTCTGCTGGAAAAAGTAGTAGGGATTGTCACCAATTAGATTGAATTAACTGAGTGACGTCTGTCACTAGATTAAGGGGCATTATCAACTCCATTGATTACTGTGGAAAACTCAGCTACTCATGCTTTATCCAAGGAGGAAATGCCACCACATAACATTCCTTCCTGCATAAACATAAATAAAATTCCTGCCCCAAGCGCTAGCAATAACTCTGCTTTGCCAAGTTCTACATCAGTACCAGTGGATCCCTCTTTACCTTAAGGCACTGCTATAAAAAGAAAAGGAGTACCTTACAAACAACCAGTTAACAAAAGGAAACAACCAACCCAGGCCACAAGTAACAATAATCAACTGCTTTCATGGGTACAGCCTCATTAGTCTATATGTATCCCTCAGCCCCAACCTCAGACCCTATCTAATACTAATATGCTGAGTAATGTCTCTATCAATGTATTACTAGCTGACTGTTTATCACTGTATTCCTTTGTAGTAGATTATGCAATATTCTCGATGACAAACTTAGGCCATTGTTTGAACGACTGAAGACCTTGGAGAAGCATCTTGGCTCCATTTGCTTTTTCCTTCACTACCGGATGCCACTAAGGACACTGGCCAAACAATTCATGTTATCCCCCAACTCCACCTCATAGTCTATCCCTCCCCAGGCTTCAGCAACGCCAAGATCCTCTGATGCCGACTCAACTGATCTCACTCAGCATAAGCAACAGAGACTGCCCCGACCTGACGATCAAAACCCTAATAGTACAACAAATGATTCCTGGGGCCTCATTTATGAGAAGTGACCCATCGCTGCCTGAAAGCAGCGATGCATCACTTCTCAGTGCACCCTCCTTGCGACATGATTGATGCGTCATATTTACTGCATGACGCATCATGTCGCAAGGAGTTACAGATAAGTCAGTATTTCTGACGTATCTGTATGGGGCAAAAGTGACGCATTGCTTTGCTGGATCGTCTCACAAAAGTGACGCAACTCAGCAATGTGTCCTTTCACATAGGGCAAGCCCCATGTGAAAGGGCCTGTGTCAGTCTTATGCCTGCTGTGAGGCAGGCGTAAGATATTGGAGCATTTGCGTCCTAGAAGTGGCGCAGTGAAATCTTATAGATTTCACTGCGCCACTTTCTATGACTCTTTCTTGCATCAGAACGCCCCCCTGCATACAATATACCTGGTACAGGTTTAATGTGGCGCAGGAGTTTACAAAGTGACGCCTCTACCTACATGCGTCACTTTGTAAATATGGTGCACCAAGGCACATTTGTTACGCCGCTGGTGCGTCACAAAAAGTGACGCACCAGCGGCGTAAAAGTGACGCACTGCCTCATAAATAAGGCCCCAAATCGATACAGAAGGAATCTGCTATTAGCATTAACTATGGAGCCAGACCTGAAAATTATCTAAATTGTCGCATCGCAGTTTGCTCTATGCAAGTAAGAGAGCCTGTGCAGGGATATCCTGGATTTTCCACCGGCAGCCTGCCCTTACATTCTGGTTGTAGCTGGTGTACCACTGTTAAGAGACCCTTAGAGACTCCTAAAGGGAATCCTGGGTGGAACAACGAAATAAATGTATTGATTGGCTCAGTAAACACAAAAGTTGTAACTACGCCCATAGTAAAGATATGCTGGTTGTACAAAGGGTGCAGAGGGTTGGTCGCTCTGGAAAGAACATTGAGGGCAACTGTATTGCTGTTAACTTTCGAAGGCCATTCATTGTGCGTAATTTATTTAAACAGCAAGACGACACCAGCTCCTTATTATGTAAATTGTCTAAATTGGTCAGATCTGTTCACAGTAGCAAAAGACTTTTAGGGAGTTTTTTGGTAGTGGGACACTTAGGCCTTTTTGATTAGATTTAGAATGTCATGGCAATGTTTCATGGCACAGCTATCAGATAACTGCTTATATTTCCATTGGAATTATGCAGAATGTAGGTGTTTATTTAAGGAAATGTTGGAGCAGAGTAATTATGGCTCCAACCTTTCATGTTTAACTAGGCCACTCATATGTTACACATGGCCTTATGTACTCAAGTGGTGTAACATTATTAATGTAATGTAGTGCGTCTGATCAGACACTGAAGGTGTATTCACTGTGTAATCTCAACATTCATTTGAGTGTGCATATTAACGTTTTCCCTTATAGTAACAACAAATTGCAGTTCTGAACTATATTTACATTTGTGTGGTTTGAATAACATTATCAATTCTTAGATATCTGCGTATTCATTCAAATAACACATTCCATTTGTTTTATAACTGAAAATATATCCATTTGAATAGTGCTCTACATCTATATTGTTACTGTGAATGTATCTGTAATCATGCGTTTGAAATGTGTACTGAAGTGCTTGCCGCACTAAGTTGAACAAAGGCCTTAAGCATTGGGATTTCTTAATGTTTAACTTTAATGTGAATGTTTGCTTTGAATATAATGTTTTTCTCTCCTCTACAGGTTCAAGTACAGTTGCAGTTGCATTATGTATGGCTAAAGAAAGGCACATTGTGTCAAAGAGGTAGTGAAGCTCGAAAGAAAGTATCTTTTGGCAAAGACAAGATGTTTCAGAGAAGGAAAGGAGGACTTCTGTTCTTGGGAAATAGGGAGGTAGGGGGAATCCAAGGACATTGAAATGTGTGGACCAAAGGAAAGATATCTCCAGTGTAGTTGCCAAGTTTTAGTGTTTGAAGATGAAAAAATAATGAGACATGTGACATGGGATCCTCGAAGGTTCTGTTGTAGGTAGAATTGAGGATCATACTTTAGCTTTACTCAGAATCCTTTTAGACTCTAAGAGGTATAGACCTCTTTGTGACATCTCTGTTGTGTGGCTTCATGGTATACAATACTCTTTTACCTTTAGAGAACTTCTACAGAGGTTCTGCTGTGTTGACACCTTTCTCTGCCTTCTTACTTAAATAGGGTTTTCCTGATTCCTAGTTTAGAATAAGGCTTAGTAGGTTTCTTAGATAAACTCATGTATAGACAGGAGAATCTAAACTTGCAATTTACTCACCCAACTTTGTATCTCATTCTCTGTATAGCACCTACAGAATTCCTTATTTGCTTTCTGTTATTGAGGATACAATGTGTACGCCATTTCAGATATCCCTTAGGGATTCTGTATTTGTATACTATGCTTCTGTGGTTCATTTATATCAGCTTGGCTTGGAATTTGTAAAAAATCCATCCTTAATTTCATCAATTAACACTGAGCTTTACTATGTGACCAAATGGGTTACACTGTAATTGTTAAATTGTAGTTGATCCTAGCTCCTTTTATTTCTCAGGCTCCTATTACCTTCCATCGTAGGGGGCAAGGAGGAAGTAGCCCCGCGTTTTATGCTTTGTCAATGTCAAGATACCCTACCCGCTGAGGTTTGAAGTCTCTCAGACAGAGAGTAACTTGCAGGGAACTTATTGTATTGCAAACTGTCAACCATATAGCTTTAACCAGACAAGCTGCACACAGGGATAGGTTTCCTTAAGTCTGTTAGAGCGGGTGGAAGCATTCGTCATAATAGATGCTGATAGAGGGTTTGTAGCCACCCTTCTGAGACACTTTCATCTAGTTTTTGTTGGAGCTCCTTTGAACCTTTACCAATCCACAGTTTTGTTAAAAGCAATAAAAGGCGATAATGACCATCTGGAGGTGAAAGTCAAAGAGTGCATTGTGTAATTGAAAACAACTAACCTCATTACCCCCACCCTCTCCCCAGACACGATATAAACAGCACCCATTACTTAGAAGGCTAAGCACCACAATATAGACCTCCAAACAGCATATAGTGGCAATTCCTTTCTCCTTCAAGGAGTGTCTTGCCTTCCTCTTCCACTGTTGTCTAACAACTCCAGCGAGTAGTACTGCAGCATTTACCCCACACTTTGCAAAATTTTCTGGGGCATCCCCTACCAGTAAATGTAGTCTTTTTGACTATCATAATCATGTCCATTCCCTGTTTCTACTCCTGTCTTGTAGGGCATTTCCATGACCCCCGTGTCAAGCAATATCTGTTCTGGCTACAATAAAACAAAGCCACAGAGCGGGTAATGAGCTGGGGGGGGGGGGGGGGGGGGGGGTCGTTGTCATTTGGGATCCCCAGGATAGGGAATTTAGTATCTAATGGAGGTGCGGCTGAAAGCACTTTGCAAAGTTACCCGCTGATGTTCACCCAATACTCCCAGATCAAGCAACAGTCCAGATTGTGTGAAAAAAGAAACCCTACTCTCCCGACATCATAAAGACAGCGGGTCTGAACTGTTCCTATTGCCTGCAAAATACATCTGTTGTAGTACACTCTGAGTAGTAATTTAAATTGGACTAATCACATTTAAGCTTTAATTACCGCCTCCCTTGGGTGCATCAGGGCTGCCTCCCAGTCTTATTTTCCAGTTCTCATACCTCTTCTTCCCATTTAACCTGTAGCTTATGGAGGGTGTCTGGCATGTTGTTGTTAAGGGTTGTATTGGTCAGGGAAATCGCTCCCCTTACTAGCTCCTCAGTTAGGAGTTGGCCCTCAAGAGGGGTGTATTCTGGGATACCCTCCGCAGGAAGTCTCTTGACATGACACACATGTTGTATTTGTGCATATTTTAATAACTGATTTGCTTTCATCCCATATTCTTGTTGCAGTAAAGAGAGCAGCATGATGTCCCCACCCTCGAACAGGTCTCCCACCTTAGATATGCTGAGCAAGTCCCAAGCCTTGAATCCCCACAATTCCCACATTCGGGGACCCATTTCCCCTCCCACAGACGTGTTACTCTAGTGGGCTTTCTGTGCCACCCTATAGGTTTTATTTCCTTTTTCAATGCTGTAGTGTGAACTGTGTGGCCAGAAGGAGAGGCCCACCCCCACACCATATAAGTAGTGGAGACAGGACCCATCCCTCCATTATGCCCAGTCCAGCATGAAAGGTGAGTAGTCACAGGGTGCAAATAATACATCATTCATGTTTATGAGGAGGGCAGTCCATTAGTAGGCCTGTATGGCCTGCAGGTCTAGCCCTCCATTATATTGAATACTCTGTAGGACTTTTAAGGCAATTCTGGGTATCCACCCTCCCACAGTACCACTTGCATGTCTCTCTCAATCGTTTGGAAGGTCTCAGGAGAAATCCTATAGTAGGTATATCGTAGGACGTAGAACAGTTTTGGGAGAGATATCCTCTTGAAAAAAGCTGCCCTACCCATAGTGTGAGGGGAAACCCTCTCCATCTCTTCCCAACAGAATCACATCAACTTCCTGTGGTTACGTGTAGGTTTCCCTTCCTAGTGTCAGAAACATTCCCAGGTATCTGAACCCCTGGATAATGTGTGTCAGATGACGGGGCAATGGGGCACCTCCAGCCTGCTAAGTGGGAGGAAAAGCACAAATGTATCCTAATTTATACAGCAACCAGGGTAACTCCCATACCCCTAAAATTGTAGATAGGTCCCAGGGAGAGATGAGGATGGGTCATTCAAGTAAAGAAGAATATCGTCCGTGTAGATTGCAATTTTCTCTTCTGTGGTGTCCTCACAAATGAGCTTGAAGCTGTGAATTCCAGGATGGTCATAGACTGCACAGGCTAAGGACTATGTATGGGCGGAAAATCCGTTCCGCTCGCGGATTTTGCGGATTTTCGGTAAATTCGCAATCCGCGAGATTTGCGGATTTCCCGCAAAATCCGCAAATTCGCACGCAGCGGATTTTTTTTTTCTTGGTGATACAATTTTGCGGCGCGCGGCGTTTACTTCCCGTCATTCATCGTTTGCCGAGTTATTTTTCTTGATATTTTGCGAGTGCTGCTCCATTTTGGATCTTGCTGCGGGATCCCGCGGGAATTTGGCAAGCGCGATTACGTAATCGCGGCTTGCCAACTTTTACAGCGAGAGGTTGTCAACGCGAGTACGCCGTGATCACGTATCACGGTACTTCGCAATTGCGAGCTTTGAGATGCGGCGAGCAGCAACAATCTCACACACGCAAAAATATAAAATTTGCAATTCTGCACAAGAAATCCACCATTAAGCAGCATAAACCTTCTGGAAATGATGATTTTTATCTGAATAACTCCTTCGGTTGACATTTGCCTGCACTTTTTTTGCGAGGAGTCCATTTTGGGGAGGGGGGGGGAGGAAGGAAGTGCCCCACAGTCTTCAACTTCCTGTTCCTGTCCAGCAGGCTCCTCCCAGTGCTTTGTCCATCTCCTGGTCACTTTCCATTTGGATCTGGAGCTGGAAGGATTACTTTTTGTGGATGCTGCTAGATATTTGGATTTGAGGCCTTTTTGACTTTCTTTGGATCACTTTTGGATTAGAAATTTCACAGGTAAGTTTGTTTGGGGCATTACAGTTGCTGCAACTACAATTTTGGAATTTTCGATTTTTGGGCTGTTTTGGGGCCTTTTGCCCAGGGGTACTCAGTGGTGGGTGCACTGAGTCTTTCTGTGGGGTGTTTTGAATTTAAACATCATGGAGGGGCTGGATGGCTTGGGATTGTGCTGATTTTTCTGTGATTTTCGTTTTTTTGGCCTGTTGTGGCCTTTTCACCCGGGGTAGTGAGTGGTGCATGTGCCTAGTCTTTCTGTGGGTTGTCTTGAATTTAAACATCATGGAGGGGCTGGATCATGGCATGGGATTGTGCTGATTTTTCTGTGATTTTCGTTTTTTGGGCCTGTTGTGGATGGACAGGCCATGTGGTTGGGGGCCATTTTGAGTGCTGCTACAGGCCCTGACCATGTGCTGTGATGGAGGGGGCCATTTTGAATGCAGGCAGTGTTCTCAGGCCTGCACCCATTTTGCCTAGCTTTCATCCATTATGCCCAGGGCCCAGGGGTAGTGAGTAGTGCATGTGCCTAGTCTTTCTGTGGGTTGTCTTGAATTTAAACATCATGGAGGGGCTGGATCGTGACATGGGATTGTGCTGATTTTTCTGTGATTTTCGTTTTTTGGGCCTGTTGTGGATGGACAGGCCATGTGGTTGGGGGCCATTTTGAGTGCTGCAACAGGCCCTGGCCATGTGCTGTGATGGAGGGGGCCATTTTGAATGCAGGCAGAGTTCTCAGGCCTGCACCCATTTTGCCTAGCTTTCATCCATTATGCCCAGGGCCCAGGGGTAGTGAGTGGTGCATGTGCCTAGTCTTTCTGTGGGTTGTCTTGAATTTAAACATCATGGAGGGGCTGGATCATGGCATGGGATTGTGCTGATTTTTCTGTGATTTTCGTTTTTTGGGCCTGTTGTGGATGGACAGGCCATGTGGTTGGGGGCCATTTTGAGTGCTGCTACAGGCCCTGGCCATGTGCTGTGGTGGAGGGGGCCATTTTGAATTCAGGCAGTGTTCTCAGGCCTGCACCCATTTTGCCTAGCTTTCATCCATTATGCCCAGGGCCCAGGGGTAGTGAGTGGTGCATGTGCCTAGTCTTTTTGTGGGTTGTCTTGAATTTAAACATCATGGAGGGGCTGGATCATGGCATGGGATTGTGCTGATTTTTCTGTGATTTTCGTTTTTTGGGCCTGTTGTTGTGGTCTTTTCACCAGGGGTAGTGACTAGTGAGTGTTGCATGTGCCTAGTCTTTCTGTGGGGTGTCTTGAATTTAAGCATCATGGAGGGCATGGGATTGTGCTGATTTTTCTGGGTTTTTTCGATATTTTGGGGGTGTATAACTGAACTGATGTTCCTCTGTCTTCCATTACTTTTAGGTGCACAAGACTCAAGAGAACCACCAGTGCCAGGAAGAAGTCCTGCAGCGGTGTGTGTGTGCAGCATAACGTCACGCGACGTCACGTCTAGCCTCAGACAACTCTACAATTCGTGCAACTGGGGCCTGCTGTCTGACCTGCTCTGAAGAAGATGGCCCCCAAAAAAGGTCTCCGTAGCTCCTCTAGCAAGAAAGTTGCTAGTAAGGAGCAGAAGAAGCAAGTTACCAAGGAGGCTGGTGTGCCGGCCGCCGCGTTTTTTGGGAGCAAAAAAAAAGTACGCCTGCAGCAGCAGCAGGATCTGCTGGGGACCAAGCTGGGAGCAGCACCCCCGCTCCATTGGGTTCAGTGCCTCCACCACCACGCCAACTTAAGTCAAAGCCCTTGAGTGCTTCAGAGGCAGTCAGTGTACTTCTCCAATCACCATCAACCAGTGATGTTGGCTCATCGCAAGAAAGTAGCAGCAATGTCCCTGAATCAACACAGGTTGTTGTAACTCATCTGACAAGTGTTGAACAACCACAGCCGCAACAACAACACCATGTGCAAGTACAAGCCCAAGTACATGTGGAAGGAGAGGCAGCGCAAGGAGATGCGCAAGCAGAGGTGCATGGAGGGTCACAAGTGCCCACAATAGTTGTTCCTCCCGAAGTAGGGGCACATCAGGAAATCGACAATCAAGCCGAGGTATCATTGGAAGCCACTCCTGCTGATGATCATTCATTGTCTTCCACATCCCTAGCAAGGAAAAGATCAAGGGGGGTGTCTACATCTTCTTCAAGCCCACCTCCTTCTGATGAACTGGATGAAAATTGGGAACCACCACGGCCGTCTGAGAGTGAGGCACACCATGATCTGACAAAGGTACCTAAGCGTAAAAGGAAGGTTGTCGAAAAACTCATAGCTATGGAGTGTGATGAGGCTCAACAAGAAGTGACGGATACTGCTGCTGATGAAGCCTCTCACGATGACGATGAGCCAGTCATCATAAAGGTCACTGCAGCCCCAGCGGGCATGCAGCAAAGAGACATTTTGACCCTATCCCGAGAAGCTGCTGAGCGTGATGATGATGTCGACGAGGAGGCAATGGAAATGGAAACACAATAATCATTAGATTTGGAGTTAACTAGTACACCAACACCTACCACTTCCATATTTCTTTCTCGCAAGAAGGGACCTCCATCCACCTCGACCTCAATTAGTGGTGGTGAAAGTGCAAAACGTACTGAAGTTCGGCAATCCACATCCTCCACTTCATCTGGCATTAGCAGCAGGACCACCACCACCAGTATCGCCGCCTCCTCCGGCCCCCAAAGACATTTCAAGTCTCCAGTTTGGGACTTCTTTAGTGTTTGCCCAAAAAAGGAAAACGTAGCCATTTGTAGCATTTGTAAGCTTCGAGTTAGTCGTGGTAAGTTTGGTACCAACTATGGTACCAGAGGCCAGAGAGGTCATCTTAGGAGAACGCACGCTGTCCAATGGTTTGCGCACCTAGACGCGGTCAAGGAAGCCCGAATTGCACATAATGAAAACGTTGATTTTTCATCTGATGATGACGAGGAGGAAGAAGACGATTCAAACACTTCACTTACACCCAGTACCCCTGTCAGCAGTACACCCCATGTGAGCCACACTAAGAGTGTGGGAGAGAGTGAGACACCAATGCGAAAAAATTCATCAGCGAGCGTAACTGGGTCAAAGATATCATCATCATCATCCCGTAAATCCTTGGTCCAGGGCAACATTAAAAAGATGTTGTTTACAGAAGCGCAATATGAACGCAACCACCCACTGACGCGTCTGTATAACACTAAGCTGGCTAAAATGCTAGCTCTGGACCTTCTCCCTTTTTCTTTTGTAGAAGGGGTTGGTTTTCTAGAATTATTGGCAGCGCTCTGCCCTAAATGGAAGGTTCCTAGCCGGTTCTATTTTGCCCGAGTTGCGGTTCCAGCACTACATGAAGATGTTCTGGAGGTGATTGGGGCAGCTTTGCAGAAGAGTGCTGTTCACACTATACATCTGACAACAGACATGTGGACCAGTGGCGCAGGCGCTGATTACATGTGCATCACTGCACACTGGGTCTCTTTTTCAGGGGCTAAAGCAAAGCTAAATGCAGGTGTTGACCCGGACATTGTTTTTAAAGCTGCACGGAAACATGCAACACTAGCCATGTTTGGTTTGGAGAAACGTCACACAGCAGAAAACATTTTGGATGTCTTCAACACAAAGGTCCTTGACTGGCTGTCCCCCAAAAAACGCCAGGTTGGATATCTTTCCACAGACAATGACTCCAATATAGTTAAGGCCATGCAGCTGGTGACTATTTCAGAGTGCCGTGTTTGGCGCACTGTATAAACCTGGTTGTCAAAAAATTCTTGGGTGATAAAGACAGTGCAGCGTACAGAGTAGTGGAGACCTGCCGAAAAATGTGCAACCATTTCACCCATTCTTTTAAGGCCCGGAAGCATCTGAGGAGCCTGCTATATGAACGTCAAATGCCAGTGAAAGCACTCATCCAGGAGGTGGTAACACGTTGGAACTCAACCTTCTACATGCTTGAGCGTCTGTATGAGCAGTATACGGTACTCGATCACTATTTCTTAACACAGGGTACAGCTCAGAAGGAGGACCTGAGGATGGGTGCGGCGCAATGGAACATAGTTAAAAGCCTGACACGCATGCTTCGTCCTTTTGAGTTCTTCACGCGTGCAGTCAGCAAGGAGTAATTTGGGGAAAGCTATCCCATTGTTGTACATGCTGGAGCACCAACTGAAGGAGGTGTGTTCTGTGTTTGAAAAAGATGAAAAAAACCAAGACCCTTTTGTTCTGGCTGAGAAATTATTAGAGCACCTACAAGGTGATGAACGTCTTAAAATGATCCACTCAAACCAGCATTACATTTGTGCTACTATTCTGGATCCACGCTACAAAAAGGCGCTGGCAGGCCAAGCATTCTTTCCATTTGCTGATGAAGATGTTACAAAGTACAAACAGTGGATAGCCTCCTCAGCCAAGAGGTTTGAAAGAGAACGGCAGCAAATTGAAGGAAAAGGCAGTACATCAGCATCAGCAGGCCATCCCCAGTCACATCAATCCACTTCTGCACCTGTGGCTGCGGCACAAGTGACCTCTCAGCCGTTAAAGAGACCGGCAACCGGATCATCTGCACCACCAGACACAACAGTAACATTAGAGGCTGAAGAGGATTGGCTAGCTCGGCTTGGGTTTGGTTCTCAAAAGGTCAAAGCAACAGCTAAGCAAAGTGGAGGAACCTTGGAGGAGAACCTTGATTCGATGGTCAAGGACTATCTGAATGACTCAACAGAGGTCTATGTTAATGCTGACCCATTGGCGTATTGGCATGGGAAAAAATAATTGTGGCCACAGCTCACCAACCTGGCTTTAAACTACTTGTCTTGCCCACTCGCAAGCGTGTCTTCTGAACGTGTTTTCAGTGCTGCTGGTGGCATTGTAACTTCCAAACGGAGCCGCCTCTCGCCCAAAAATGTGGAGAGGTTAACAATGATCAAGATGAATCAGCACCTCATACCACCAGATTTCAGAGTACGAGAAAGCGCGCCGGATGAAGAAGAGGTGGACAGCAACATAGATGAGGGAATTTCTTCTCTGTCAGGTGACACTGACCTCACCCTGCCTGAATTCGCAGAGTATGATGACGAAGCCTTATTCTTATTCACGGACCGTGATACCGAGCCCTGAAAATGAGACAACGAATCAATAACTTTCTTTTTCGTCCTTATTCACTTTTATTCCTGTGTGTCTGTATTCTTTGTGGTGCACAGTTAATATAATTCAAACTTTAATCAGATAATCACAAAAACAAGCCCATCAGCAGAACTGTCTTCACTTGTTTGCTAATTGATTTGAAGGTGCCGCAGTCTGCATTCCTCAGGTTCACAAGTTCAGAAGAACATGCTCCTCTATCCTCCTCCTCCAGACTCCTATTTCCATCAAAGCAGAGGGCTTGTTTTAAGCCCAATGAAGAAAGACTCAGCACTTGTGGGGGTGTTGTTCTACCTCTTTGCAGGTGAGTTGACGGCTCTGGGGCCATTGCTGGGAAGCTCTAATACCGGATAAAAGTGGTTTGGACCAAATCCGAGGTGGAATTTTTTTGTGTTTTTGCTGACTTGCTTGCCTTTGAGGTGCTCTTAGGGGGGTCTGTCTGTTTGTGGGTGAGTTTCGGGGTCTGTGAGCACTGCTGGGACACTCTAATCTTGATTGCATTTGCTTTTCAGGAAATCCGTGGTGGCAAACCGGACTTATGGCCTAGCTACGCAGCGCGTTTGGACCGAAGGCCGAGAAATTTTGTAAGTAGGAGATGTTGCTTTTGGCCTGTTTGGGGGTGTTATGCTTTTTGGCGGGTGGGTTGGCGGGTCTTGGGGCATTCCTGGCAAGGTCTAATACCGGGTAGAAGTGGTTGGGACAAAATCCACGCCGATTTTTGTTTGCTATTTCTGACATTTTGCTCAATGTAGCGTTTTCGGGGGCCTGTTTGGGGGGCTTCCTGGTGTTTGTGGGTGGGTTTCGGGGTCTGGGAGCACTGCTGGCTATGGATACTTTACTTTGCAAGAGGTTTGAAGCAAATCCATGGTGGCAGAGGGGAGTTAGGGCCTAGCTGCAGAGCCCGCGCGGAGTGATTTGGGAAATTTGGAAAAAAATGACTAAGTCCGCATTTTTGTACTTTTGCTCTTTGGCTGTTTGAGGGTCTTCTACTCGTTTTCTCCTGGGTTGACGGCTCTGGGGCCATTGCTGGGAAGCTCTAATACCGGATAAAAGTGGTTTGGACCAAATCCGAGGCGGAATTTTTTGTGTGTTTTTGCTGACTTGCTTGCCTTTGAGGTGCTCTTAGGGGGGTCTGTCTGTTTGTGGGTGAGTTTCGGGGTCTGTGAGCACTGCTGGGACACTCTAATCTTGATTGCATTTGCTTTTTAGGAAATCCGTGGTGGCAAACCGGACTTATGGCCTAGCTACGCAGCGCGTTTGGACCGAAGGCCGAGAAATTTTGTAAGTAGGAGATGTTGCTTTTGGCCTGTTTGGGGGTGTTATGCTTTTTGGCGGGTGGGTTGGCGGGTCTTGGGGCATTCCTGGCAAGGTCTAATACCGGGTAGAAGTGGTTGGGACAAAATCCACGCCGATTTTTGTTTGCTATTTCTGACATTTTGCTCAATGTAGCGTTTTCGGGGGCCTGTTTGGGGGGCTTCCTGGTGTTTGTGGGTGGGTTTCGGGGTCTGGGAGCACTGCTGGCTATGGATACTTTACTTTGCAAGAGGTTTGAAGCAAATCCATGGTGGCAGAGGGGAGTTAGGGCCTAGCTGCAGAGCGCGCGCAGAGTGATTTGGGAAATTTGGAAAAAAATGACTAAGTCCCCATTTTTGTACTTTTGCTCTTTGGCTGTTTGAGGGTCTTCTACTCGTTTTCTCCTGGGTTGACGGCTCTGGGGCCATTGCTGGGAAGCTCTAATAACGGATCAAAGTGGTTTGAACCAAATCCGAGGCGGAATTTTTTTTGTGTTTTTGCTGACTTTCTTGCCTTTGAGGTGCTCTTAGGGGGGGTTCCGTCTGTTTGTGGATGAGTTTCCGGGTCTGTGAGCACTGCTGGGACACTCTAATCTTGATTGCATTTGCTTTTCAGGAAATCCGTGGTGGCAAACCGGACTTATGGCCTAGCTACGCAGCGCGTTTGGACCGAAGGCCGAGAAATATTGTAAGTAGGACATGTTGCTTTTGGCCTGTTTGGGGGTGTTATGCTTTTTAGCGGGTGGGTTGGCGGGTCTTGGGGCATTCCTGGGAAGGTCTAATACTGGGTTGAAGTGGTTGGGACAAAATCCACGCCGATTTTTTGTTGTTGCTATTTCTGACATTTTGCTCAATGTAGCGTTTTCGGGGGCCTGTTTGGGGGCTTCCTGGTGTTTGTGGGTGGGTTTCGGGGTCTGGGAGCACTGCTGGCTATGGATACTTTACTTTGCAAGAGGTTTGAAGCAAATCCATGGTGGCAGAGGGGAGTTAGGGCCTAGCTGCAGAGCGCGCGCGGAGTGATTTGGGAAATTTGGAAAAAAATGACCAAGGGCCCGATGTAGGTAAATGGGTTTTTCCGATGTCAAAATACCGAGGCGGGCCGAATCGGTATTCTGAAATCGGAAAACGAGATGTAGGAAAAAAACACCGAAAAAATACCGAATCGGTCGGCATCGGTATTGTGATTCGATACGTACCGAATCGGCACGGACCGAATCGGAAAGTACCGAATCGGCTACCACCGAATCGGAAATTACCGATTCGGCAAAATCCGATTTGGCACTTACAGATTTGGAGGTCGGAATACACCCCCATGGCCAAAAAGCCCATAGGAATGCATTGAACAATCCGAATCGGTCAAATCCGAATAGGTTAAATCCGAATCTGTAAAATCCGATTCAGTAAAATCCGATACAGCCAATGAGGTGGATCCACCCTCCCCCACCCAAGCAGGGAGTGGCTACCCAGGCAGGTGCAGCTCATGAAGAACTTTCTGGAGAGCCAGCCTGAGCTGAACACTCACAGTGAGCAGCAGTGGGAGCAGGAGGCAGAGAACTGTGGATAGCAAGATGCCAAGCACCAGTGAGAGCCAGAAGGGTGGCCAGAAGAGAAAGCCCAAGTTTAGCAGCATAGAGCTGCAGGTGTTGGTGGAGGAGGTGGTGAGGGTGCACAGGCAGCTCTTTGGGAGGCTGTCCCTCACTGTGCCGGACAGCACGAAGAGGAGGCTCTGGAGTGAGATAGGTGAGAAGGTCAACGCAGTAGGTGTCACCCCCAGGACCCTTGATGACCTTAAAAAACAATTTTACGACATCCGCAGCCTGACGAAACGCAAGATGGCTGAGCTGCAGAGGCAAGCTGGATTTACTGGTGGGGGCAGGAACCCGGCGCCACCCCTCACGGACCTGGAGGAACTGGTGTCCAGCACCATCGAGAGGGAGTGTGTGACAGGAATCGGGACCCTGGACAGCTCAGCCAGAGCTACAGCTACAGGTAAGAAACATGCGCATCATGACACACCCTACCAGACACCTCCCCTTTAGACACAATGCACAGCCAAACCCCAGCCCAGTACTGTAACCAACATACAAGAGAAAAGCATTATGGTAAATGTAGTCAGCAGAAGTTTCCAAAATATGGCAGTGCAGAACCACAAAATAGAAAACAGTGGAACACATTCAAAGGATATGCAGGGACATGGGCAATGCTTTAATTGTAGTGACTGTAATACATCGGCACTCAATTTACAAATGCTTCTTTATACCTAGGGGCACCATCAGGCGGAGGACCACAAGCTACTGATGCACCAGCACCAGCACCAGCACCAACTACCAGTGCGGTGGCAGGGCATAGCACAAGTCAGGCTGCCCTGGAGGAGGAGGAGGAGGAGGAGAACAACACCATTGGCCAGGGAGAAGAGGGAGACCTGGTAATTGACTACGCATTCCTTCACTCCCCACAAATGTCAGGCACACCCCCATTGCTGTTCTCCCCTGAGAACTCTCCGACAACGGCCCACCCTGCACCTACCACACCTCCTGCCAGGAGTCTGGTTGTGGCTACACTCAACCCCATCCAGGGAGCAGCGGCTCAGGCCCCGGCCACCACCACACCCACACCAGTGGCACCCCAGCCCACACAGCAGGGCGGCAGCAGCAGTACCCAGAGGCGTGCCATTTCCAGCACTGCAGCGCCGGCACGGGAGGACAGTGTCTTCCAGGGGCTTGAAGGCAGCATGGTCAAAATCCAACGCTTGCAGGCAAAGTCTATCATGGCCTGCCAGCGCCAGCTCCACCAGCACAACCTGCAGATGGGCGAGATGGTGCAAGGGTTCAAGGCATTCAATGACACAAACAGGGAGGTTGCTGCAGGTCTTGGCAGGCTGACCACAGCCATAACACAGTTATGCGGAAGACTTGACGAGCACGAGCACTCGCGCAGGTGGGATGCCCGCGTGCAAAACCGATCAATTAGCCGCCTTGCTGCTGCAACTGCGCAACTGTGTCAACGTGGTGCCAATATGGAGGCAAGTTTGACACAAAACACCGCTGAGGTCACCTGGGGAATGGCCCGCATTACAACAGCCATGGAGGCAATGATAATTTCCAATACTGCGGCCAATCCAGCCCTGGACCTGGGGGATGCTGGTGACAGCAGCAGCCCGGCCAGCGCTGCGTCGGAGCCGCGCCGGAGCACCAGGCGCTCCGCAGAAGCCGCAGGACATGCGGAAGGGGGTGAGGCACACCCCAGTGGGGCTGCCAAGCGCTCCAAGAAGTAGGCTTGCCAGGGCGGGTGAGGCAACTCGGACCTTTGACATTTGTTTTCTTTACTTTTACATTTTATTTTGTTGCACATCAGTGCAGTAACGGTGTTGCAACATTATTAAAATTTGCTTTTCCCCACAACCATTTACCTGTCTGTGCATCTGTACTCACTCAGAAATAGTTTTCAGTAATCTTCTCACGTCTGTATCTGCCATCACTTGGCGTAGACACCCCAGCAGGCTGTGTTAGTGGCACAGCATCGTCGTCGTCATGGTCCTCGTAGTCAGACAACTCGACCTCAGTGCCCTTCTTCACCGCAAGGTTGTGCAACATTGCACAGACAGCTATGATCTTGCAGCAGGTGATGGGGGTATACTGCCTTGCACCTCCACTCTTGTGCAGGCATCTGAATCTACTTTTCCAGATGCCAAAGGTCCGTTCAACTACATTCCTTGTGCTTTTGTGGGCCCGGTTATACCTCCTTTGGCTGGGTGTGGAGGGGTTGAGGTAGGGGGTGAGTATGAATGAGCGGAGGGCATATGCACTGTCGCCTGGAAGGAAAAGGGGTAACATTACTCACATGCATACATGTATTACACCGAGCTACTTTGTGTTATGGGGGTCTGATGATGTGTCTCACCTAGGAGGTATCCTTCACCAAATTCGCCAGCCATCAGCCGTGCGTAGATGCCACTCTGTTGGAAAATATAGTCGTGGGTACTCCCTGGGAATTTTGCTACCAGGTCTGTGATGGTGCACTTCGCATTGCAGATCACCTGCACGTTGATGGTGTGCGTAGACTTCCGATTGCGGTATATGTATTCTGTGTCAGCTGGTGGGCAAATCGGAATGTGCGTGCCATCTATGCAGCCAATGATTTGGGGAAATTGTGCCATCTGGTAGAAGTCAGCTTTAGTTTGTAGCAGTTCTGCGTGGGTTGCAGGGAAAGAGATGTATTGGTCCATTCTGTGTATCATGGCGTCAAGGAATGTGTGGAAGAACCTTGACAGGCTGCTCTGGGTCACCCCTCCTACCGCTGCAACTCCACTTTGATAGCTGCCAGACGCAAGCAGGTGTAAGCTGCATAGCACCTGGACGTGCGCTGGGATGGCGTGTGCCCTTGGGGTGGGGTGGTCCAACAGTGGTTTGAGGTCCCTGATGAGCTCCAGAATGGTGTCTGAGTCCAGCCTGTACCTCTGTAGGAACTCTGCCTCTGTGAGCATGAACAGGGTGATCCTCTGTCTGTATACCTGTTCCTCTCTTTGCCATTCCCTCTGTCCTTCCTGCTGTAGCCGCAGCCGCCTCGCAATGACATAAAAAGCTACCATCCTGCAAGATGCAATGCATTTTGGGTCTGTTTTTATGGGTTGGAGTTGGTTACCACCTGATTGTAATCCATGGTAAATACCGAGTGAATAATACCGATTTTGAGCCAAAATCGGTATTTCTGTGCTTCCCTACATCTCCCCATCTGTCCGAATCGGGGACTTTCCCGATCGGTGATTCTACCGATTCGGTAGGTTATCCGATTCGGCTTATGTCCGATTCGGTGTCACTACCGAATCGGTACATGGACTGAATCGGATATTTTCCGACTCGGTGTCACTACCGAATCGGTACATGGACCGAATCGGATATTTTCCGACTCGGTGTCACTACCGATTCGGTACATGGACCGATTCGGATATTTTCCGATTCGGTGTCACTACCGATTCGGTACATGGACCGATTCGGTATTTGAATCCGATTCGGTGTGTTACCGATTCGTTACATTTCCGATTTTCGGTATGTACGTATCGGATTATTTTCGATTCGGTAGTCATTCCGATTCGGTATTTGTACCGATTTGGACGTTTTTCCTTGCCCTACATCTCGATGGCAGTATACCGATCGGTAAGGGCCGTAAATCGGTATTTTCGGCCGTTACCGATCGGTAACGGCCTACCTACATCGGGCCCTAAGTCCCCATTTTTGTACTTTTGCTCTTTGGCTGTTTGGGGGTCTTCTACTCGTTTTCTCCTGGGTTGATGGCTCTGGGGCCATTGCTGGGAAGCTCTAATACTGGATAAAAGTGGTTTGGACCAAATCCGAGGCGGAATTTTTTGTGTGTTTTTGCTGACTTGCTTGCCTTTGAGGTGCTCTTAGGGGGGGTTCCGTCTGTTTGTGGGTGAGTTTCGGGGTCTGTGAGCACTGCTGGGACACTCTAATCTTGATTGCATTTGCTTTTCAGGAAATCCGTGGTGGCAAACCGGACTTATGGCCTAGCTACGCAGCGCGTTTGGACCGAAGGCCGAGAAATATTGTAAGTAGGAGATGTTGCTTTTGGCCTGTTTGGGGGAGTTATGCTTTTTGGCGGGTGGGTTGGCGGGTCTTGGGGCATTCCTGGGAAGGTCTAATACCGGGTAGAAGTGGTTGGGACAAAATCCACGCCGAAAAGCCTTTTGGCACTTTTTGTAACTTAGGGTTCGTTAGGGTTAGCCCTAGCAGCAGGATTGCATGTGTTTCGGGGTGTTCTAGATTTTTGCAACTGAGTTCTGGGGTCTTAGAGCACTCGTGAGAATGTGTAATTTTGGTTGCAAGTCATTTGAAGAAAATCCATGGTGGGAAAGGGGGGATTTGGCATAGTTAAAGAAAGCCTTTGCCACTATTTTTAACTTAGGATTCGTTAGGGTTAGCAGTATTTCTATTGCATGTGTTTGGGTGGGGGGGTTTTCGAGTCTTGGAGCGATGCTGGCTATGGATACTTTTGCTTGGTTGCTTGCAAGTGGTTTGAATGCAATCCACAGTGGGTAAGGGGGTATTTGGGCCTACTTTTACTTTCAAAGTACGTTTTGTCACCAGTTTTCTGCTAGGCCTCGTTTTTTGCGATTTGATTGGGGGTCTTCTACATTTTTGCGACTGGCTTTAGTAAGGGTCTGGGTGGGAGCACTGCTGGGAAGATCTAATTTTGTTCTAAAACACAGTTTACAGTACACCTAGCTTGAGGGGAAAGATCCGCTACATTAATTTGCCCATACTTATTATTTATCCTTCAAAAGGTTACTCAGACAGAGTACGCACTGTCAAAAATATTGTACTGTCTACTAGGAAAATCAAAGTGTGACTTTTTGTACTCCACAGCCTACATACCTTATATTTATTTATCAGTGGTGTTGTAATATTATATCACTTCCTGTTTTTCGTTGAATAATTACAGGCCGGGTTTCAGTCTGTGCAATGGGGAAAAAAGGATGGAGTCAGGCTTCACATTAGCGAGCCGCAATTCAGCATCCGCCAGGCAGGCAGTGGACAGGGTGTCTTCTGGTCACCAACATTGATGGACGAAGCGTCAGATGGAATGGAGGAGTGCCGCTAATAAGAGGAATTTTTTTCTGCATGCAACTTACTTACCAAATTCAACAGGACAACTACAACAACATACAGATACAGTATCCATTGTGTTTTTCTATGACTGTGACTGCATTTCTTGGATCTCTCTCTGCTTCTAAATTGATCCCTTAACACATCACTTAGTCCACTCCACTATCACATCTGCACCACACATAGTCATTTGTAAGTGCTCCTACGTAATTCGCAAGTCGCAGCACGCCCCAGCCCGTAGAGGACTGGGATGGCCCCAATGATGAAGCATGTCACCAAGGGGCAACCCTGGTGAGTGAGGGGACACCTAGAAAAAGAGCAATTTCTCCTTTTCTATCTACTACACCTTCCAGACAACCCCATTGAGTGTTGTGAATGGATTTATAGTGACCAGCAAGGCTCTCAGGTATCTGGCAACTGAGACCTTATGTTGAATATAGTTATCAATAATTCCACACACGCCCTGTACTGTTGCATTCTTTCTTCCACAGTTGTCGAAAGTACTACTTACTTTTCACTGACATGCATGCAGTAGTGCAAGCACTTTCAAAGATTGATGGATAGGTTTGTACCCAAAGATTTGTTCATGTTCAATTGTTTGTCCATGCTGTGCTTTTTTTACAGGGTGTCTTCTGGTGGTGACCAACATCGATGGACGAAGCGTCAGCTGCAATGGAGGAGTGCCGCTAATAAGAGGAATTTTTTTCTGCATGCAACATATTTACCAAATTCAACAGGACAACTACAACAACATACAGATACAGTATCCATTGTGTTTTTCTATGACTGTGACTGCATTTCTTGGATCTCTCTCTGCTTCTAAATTGATCCTTAAACACATCACTTAGTCCACTCCACTATCACATCTGCACCACACATAGTCATTTGTAAGTGCTCCTACGTAATTTGCAAGTCGCAGCACGCCCCAGCCCGTAGAGGACTGGGATGGCCCCAATGATGAAGCATGTCACCAAGGGGCAACCCTGGTGAGTGAGGGGACACCTAGAAAAAGAGCAATTTCTCCTTTTCTATCTACTATACCTTCCAGACCAACCCCATTGAGTGTTGTGAAGGGATTTATAGTGACCAGCAAGGCTCTCAGGTATCTGGCAACAGAGACCTTATCTTGAATATAGTTATCAATATTTCCACACACGCCCTATACTGTCGCATTCTTTCTTCCACAGTTGTCGAAAGTACTACTTACTTTTCACTGACATGCATGCAGTAGTGCATGCACTTTCAAAGATTGATGGATAGGTTTGTACCCAAAGATTTGTTTATGTTCACAATTGTTTGTCCATGCTGTGCTATTTTTTCTTGTCTCACAAAACCTTTCCCAAAAACCCCCGTACCCATCCATTTTTCAAACCCTAACCCTCTTCCCCGGGCTGTGTGGTTTTGATTGATGTGTGACTAAATTACAGCAATAAATCCACACACTTGCTGGGGAGGATAAGGTGATACCAACAGGCTGGTGAAGAAATCCGAGGATATATTTTTACTCTGCTTGACAAACACCCATGGCTAATGTCAAAGAACTTCAACTGAATTAGTAGTTATACTTTACCATTTGTTAGGCTACAATGTGGCACTGTTCTAGTGTACTGTCACCTGCTATATTCTCTATTGTACCGTTGTATTGCTCAGGAGGACAAACCAGATTTAATTTTCTTTTTTTTCATAGGCATGCAACTGCCACTGTGTCACACCACTAGTACCACCGCTATGAGGAAATTTTATCTGCCCAGGATTGCCAACCTTATTTGCTGTTTCCCGTGGAGCCAGCCCTGGGATTAGCCCTACTTGCAAATAGAAATTACAGGTAAGATAGGCGTTTGGTTGGAGGTAGTATAATGGAGTATTAGGAGAGACGAGAGATTGACGGTAGTACTACTAAAGTCCTATTCAGGAAAACAAACATACTGTTTAACCCCCACCCACCAGACTCAAAAGCAGTAAAAAACAGGTATGGTCAGATAAAGTTTCAAAAAGTATATTTTTATAGCCCTAACAAAATAATCTCCCGCAAAACCCTCCCTAACCCCAACGATTGTCCTTCAAAAGTCCCCAAAAAACCCAACTCCCAATTCCCACCCCCCAAAAATCTCTAAAAAAGGGGCAATGGACACTATGGCAGGGTGCTGTTGGCTTTAGCAGCCAGGGCATCATGCTCCTTGCGGAGGGTGGCAAGTTCGAAGCGGAGGCCCTCCACCAAGTTCTTATAGTTTAGGACCTCCTGCTCCAGGTAGGACAGTCTGAGGGATAAGCGGCGCCGGTGTGCCTTGCAAATCCTGTGGGGGGCAGCTGCTGTCTTTGCTGCTTGGCGTTAGCGTTTGGCTTTGGTAGCCCGGCTCCGTACCGCTGGAGCACTGCGCTGGCTGGCAGCCCGCACGGAGGAGGATGCAGCTGTCCCCGTGGATGTTGTTGTTGTACCAGACTGCGTCTCCTCCTCCTCCAGGGCCACCAGCCACCGATATTCAGCGACAGTGGCATCCAGCCTCCGTTGCCGGGCCATTCGAGCCAGCTCCTTCCTCCTTGATGGTGTCTTGGATTTGGAAGGAGCAACTACATGAAGAAAGAAAGACATAGTCTGTAACCAATGCTCCTTAAGATTAACACAAAATGATTGAGCAGAAAGTTGTCACAGTACAAGTAGCAAATTGAAAGCACAGGACATAACTATTGAGGACAGTATCTATGTAACCTCCGACTTCTTCATCCTTGCTCTAACATTAGTGGGAGTTTAAGGAACAAATTCTACAAGCACTATGGACTTCGATTACAGTCGACTATGACAGTACACCAGTCTTATTCTTCTTCTTCTCTCTTGTTTAGGAAAATTGGTACGTTATCTTATGCAAGCCGGCATAATGCCAGCGCAGTGAACTTGCACCTGAGAAAAACAGACGCACACCATGGTGAGTGAGACAGACTTGCGTTACTGTACCGGTCCAGTACATGCAGGTGGTGAAGCTCTTACTTTTCTATTACGGGTGGCACTGAGAATACTCTGTTAAAAGGGCTACTGCTTAATTAATTTAGCTTTCACCCTACAGTGCAAATGAGTATTAGAAAATGAAAATAAAGAAGCTAAATAATCTGATTATCTATCACTTCACATGGGATGTATTTGATGACATATGGGATGACTTTAGGTGCTTTGCTTATTATTGAGTGAACAGTGATACCCCCACACATGAATGACGTACTACTACTAAACTAAAGTTATTAAGAGAGGTAGGGAGTGTCCACTGTAATAACCGGATATATGCTGTGCTTGCAGTTGCAATACAAACTACTGCTACTATTCATGGTAGTATTTGGACAAAATTACAACTTCTTTTCCTTGCCTTTTCTACACTGGAACGGACGTGCGGGTGCGGTGTTACATGCTCTTCAAAGTAACACTTAGTTCATCCAGTGACCGTCTACTCTCTCTAGATACACATATGCTACCTAAGAGTCAGATAGTACCATGAATGATCCAGGCATCCATCCATTCAAAGTATATGCACACATACAGTTTCTGTTTCACCCACCCAGGCTGTTCTCCTTACACCCATCCTTGCTTCATCATTCACCCAGCCATGCACCATACCATATTCTTTCCTTCCCAGCCACCTCGGGGACCAAGCAAACACATATCATTCTTCTTTGCCAGTCATCATTACATTTTTTGTCCTTCCACACTTACTTACACCCTTCTTTCGCTTTTCGTTCATCCCTTCCATCAAGTTCACCTCAGATCTGATTGGGATTCTTCTCGCCAAAAACTTCACAGCTAAGTCGAAGTACATTTAGAGGAGGCTACTACCTGGTTTATTTATAATACACCCGTGCAGAAAGCACACTCTGCAATCTTCAATCTCAAATGAGTAAGGAATGTATAGCTTACCTCTACCCGCCACCACCGTGTCATCCCCCACAGATTTGTCCGGCACTTCCACCGCCTCCTCCCCAGAGTTGTCCTCGTCCAATGCCACCACCACCTCGACTCTGGCCCCGCCTCCAGATGTTCCACCTACAAAGTACATTTAATAATGTTAGAATACACCACTCACTACTATATAATATTTGGTCTAGGAGGAAGAAAGAAATGTGAAAAAAACAGTATACAATTTAATAATTTGTGACTGTCTACTGTAAAGTAAAAATGTCCCTTTTTCCAGGGAAGGCTGTTGTCTTGCTGCACTTTTTGGCACAACTGATGAATGCTTGCTTTTTATTTTTAACACGCACCACTTTTTCTCCTAACAGACAGAAGCTTGACTTCTAAGAACACGAGCAGGATCAAGTTCAAACCAGGTGAGAGCTCGGCTCGACCACAAGAAATGTGTCCGATTAATCGTCAGCACTAAGCACTTTTCCATTTCCAGTTAAACGTTTACTTTTATGACAAACTTGATTTCAATAAATGTGTTTACTTTTAATAAAGCTTTTAAACTTAAATAGACTCTGTGGTTTTTGGTCCACCAGACTAGAGTGGATGAGCTAAAGGTTTTGGAATTTTTGCAAGCATAAGTCCTTGCCTCTGCCATCGGTGACTTTGGGAGCTAAATGACTCTGCCACACTATCTAGTCAGTAAGGAGATTGGGGGTTCAACTACAAAGTCTGTTATCACTGAGGTATGTGGAAAGTCTAACAGCACCTATTATAATTGATAAGCTAAGCAATGCATTATTTAGTGTCCATAGTTCTGTTTGTGCAGATTTGTCCCTGCAACAGTAGTAGAATGGATTGTCCTCCTATCCAAACCAAAAGTAAAGTAGTATCTTATTCTTTCTTGGTGGTCATTCACCTTTTTATTGTTGGCAATTGTCAAAGCATAAACATTTAGAATACTTGAAAAGACATTATGGACAATCCCAGAGGACTGCACTCAGTGCATAGAGCTATTGCTGACTAGAATGGGAGTCCAATGGAAATGCCAAATGTGCAATCTTAGTTAGCTACACAGACAGACTAATAAGAATAATTTAGTAATACCACACGGAGTCATAGTCGAGGCAGAATTTAGATCCTGTCTACAAGAAGATCAAAGACGATTTAGAAAAAATCGAATGAGGAACGCTAGGAAAAAATAAGTACTCTATATTAAAATTAAAACTTACTGGGGCCAGCAAAGGAGCCCTCGCCTGCCCGGTCCTGGCCTGCATCGTCAACATCACCCTCCTCCTCCTCCTGTGTCCTCCTCTTGCCCCTGGCGGAAGCTGATGTACAACATGAAAGAAAGAAAAACAGAAAACATGGATGATATTTGTCAACCAAATCAAACATTTCAAAAGAACTAACAAAATATTTTTGCGAAATAGCAAATAGACAACTACTCCACGGGATATATTATTGACCAATCTCATGTGGTCGACTACGTTATTACTTTAGTATTGCTTGATTTGCGGACCATCGAATTGGAAATTACCTTATGTAACTCACTAAACAAAGTACTAAAAAGGTTTGCCTAGGATTGGCAGGCAGCAGTCCGCAGCACGCGAAGTGACAGCCAAAGTCCATTGTGACTGAAGATCAGCGACAACACTAAAGTTTCCTACTACATTAACTAGTCATTAAAATACTCAAACTATCAATCCACCACCACTATTTATTCTTATCGCCATGTGTACAAAGGAAGGACTGGACTTGAGTCTGTACTGTAGGGGCTGATTTAGAAGCCCCTTGCGACTCTTTTGCTCCATTGTTGCGTGACTTTTGTGATGCAGCGGCAGCACAAAAGAGGCGCAATGGTGCAGCGTATATTAACAACGTGACGCATATGGGAGATGCATCACGTTGTAAAGCCCTGCGCCAATAGGGGGCTTTCCGGCGCAAGGGAGGGCGTTCCTGCGCAGGAACGCATCCTAAAAGTGGGTGAGGGAAATCTACAAGATTTCAATCAGTCACTTTGAGGACAATGATGCGTGACTCAAACCCTGCGCCTGCTTGAAGCAGACGTACGGCTTGACGCAGCATTGGGGAGATAGGGCACCCCAGAGCATTGATGGAGCTGCACCATCGTTGCGACGCAACTCCAGCAATGCCCCGCCTTTACGGCACAGATGCGTAACGCTTTGGTGACGTTTTGGGCCCATGGTGCGCCGCATTGTAAATACGGCGCACCATGGGTGATGGTGGCGTGACGCACAATTACTGGCGCATCCCTGCTACTTTGCAGGGATGCGCCGGTAATTAAAAATCTGAACCTTAGTATGTAGCATTACGCAGTTCTTTAAACTACACTCATACATAATTTCACAGGCCAATGAAATGAACTCAAAATCTAAAACAAATAAGCATAGTAGCAACACTACTGAGAAGAAGGAGAGCAGTGTACCTGAAATGCACAGAAGATTTCGAAATATAATTTACCTACAATGTAATGAGCAGCATTATTGCTCTTGGTAAAAAACACAAATTTGCAATATAATAACACAGCAGGAGAAAACATAGTAGTAAAGAAATAGCTACTACTACTCACCAAGCCCGGGTATCTCAAGGCCAAGGAGGTCGAGCAGATCTCGCTCACGGGTCAGGACATCCGTCCAGCGGTGGGTGGCCTGGTTGTAGGTGCGCCAGACCCGAGAGTGGTGGTAAATGGCCTGGCACACCTTCTCCCACCGCTTCCGGCGCTCCCGGACCCCGTACCCGGCACTGATCTTGCCGCCTCTCATGATGGTCCTGGGGAGGCGCTGAACATAAAAAATGAGTTGGCCCACCTCCTCCGGGCTAAAGATCTCCCTGGATACGACCTCCTCCCCCCTCAAACGCCCGCACGGGAGCCGGACACGGGGTGCGGGACCCTTCCCCTTCTCGGGATGCTTCCCGGCTCCCTTCACCATGGTCTGGGCAGAAAGGAATAAAGAAAATAGAATAGGGAAGAGAAGAGAAGAAAAGAAAAGAGCTTAAAAAAGTAGTTTAAAATTAACCAAAAGTAGCAGTAAACACAAAAATATAGGGCTAGAAAAATAGAGGGATAGATAATAAGTAAAATAGATAAAAAAAAACTTCAAACAAGCAAAGGATGGCAGAGATTTAGAGAGGATACAAAGACCATGCCCAGAACCATAGCAATGAATGAGAAACAAGATGGCCGCACCCGTTCACGACCGCGCGGGTAAGTTCGCGCGAGATTTTCCTTGCGAACACTCGCGAAACAGTACTGGCAAGCCGCACACTTTGTGAGATTACACTTCGCGCCCGGAAACGGAAATACGTCAGGCAAACAAGATGGCCGCGCCCTTGAACGACCGCGAGGGTAACTTCGCGCCTTGCGCTCCGAGCGGCTTGCAAAAACGCACAAAACCTTGCGAACTAACACGCCGCAAAAAAACAAATTGCACATTCGCACGAATTCGCGGCTTCCGAATCCGATCTCGAGAGTGTTCGCGCCCCGCAAATCCTGCGAAATTGCAGTAAAACGAGTTTTGCAAAACTGAAAGCACTCGGCAGGTGCAAGAGTTCAAACTCATCATTAGTAACAATTCCCTGTAGTGCTTCCTGACTGGGGCCCCTCGAAAATTCAGTTGCTAGTTGCAACAATTGTATGACCCTGCTCTGACCCTCACAGCAGGCTCATAGAATAGCTACAAGTAGGCCACAAAGGTCCTGGAAAAAAAAATGCACTGCAACAGAAAGCAAATTACAGATAAAGAAGCAGGTGCCAGACTGGAATTTTAAAACAGTGACACATTAATAAACTAACCCCAAATTAATTCATGTCAGTTGAAGCAGGGCTGGTGTGCTTGCTTTTCCCCCCCATAATCTACAGTGATGATGAACCAGAGGGTGGCATTGATGTAACAGAGGGTGGCAGTGGTGAAACAGAGGGTGCTGGGAACCTGTGATGATGAACCAGACGTAGAAACAACATATTTGCGACCATTGCGAGCCGAAATGTAAGTTCGCAATTGCGAACTGGTACGAAACCCTCGCGAACTGGCAGAAATCCTTGCGAACACACAAAAAAATAAAAATCCGCAAATTCGCAAGAATTCGCGGATTTTGCGGATTGCGAGTTCGCAAATCCGCAAAATTCGCGAACGCGAGATTCGCAAAATTCGCCCATACTTACTAAGGACTCTATAGTCAGGGCAAAGAGAAGAGGGGACAAGTGGCAGCTCTGTCTTGTACCTCTACCAATTGGAAACTCAGCAGACACCACTCCATTGACATGGACCTCCACCACTGGGGCCTTATATAATCATTTATACAAACGCCTATAACGGGGACCGAACCCGAATTTAACCAGGGTACATCCTAAGAAGGGCCAATGCACCATATCAAAAACTTTTTCGGCATCTAGTTCGAGGTAGACACTCTCCTAATTCGTTTAGCCAAATGTGGGTTCTATGGCAAGTGTAAAGAATGGATCTGCCAGGCATAATCCCTGATTTGTCTCTGTGGATCAGGAGCGTTATGACCTGTAGCAGTCTGAATGCCAATATTGTGGGCAGGATTTTTACCTAAATATTAAGTGGGGGAATCAGGCTGTATGAACCACAGCATTTTTTGGGCCAGTCACCTTTAAGGTTAACCACCATGAATGCCCGCCTCTAGTCTGGAGGAAGAATGTGCTGTTTGCCTGCTTTGAGAATCATATTTAGGAGATGAGGTCCCAGTAGGCCAGAAAATTGTTTATAGAATTCGGCAGAAAACCCATTGGGTCCCAGGGTCTTGTTCACTTTAAGCTTGATTATAGCAGCCTGGACATCAGCCAAGGTAATCTTAACGGTAATCTTAAAGTCAAGCAATGCTCTCTGCATCTAGTACTGGAATGGGTATAAACTCCAAGTAATGGTCAAAGGGAAGGTAACCTTGTAGTGGTAGGGCCCTGTAAAAGTCCTCATAAATGCATGCAAATGCTTCTGCTATAACTTCATCCAACTCTGCTCGATCAGCCCCAGGGCCCCTTATCGAGTGCACCCATCTGGCTTCCGCTTCCCTCTGACCCAACTAAGGGCCTAATTATGATCTCGGTGGGACCACCACAGAATGCCCATCAGTGACGGTCCACTGACATACAGGCCATTGGTCCGGCCTCTGCATTTGGATGCTTGGGAGAAAGACCGCCACCGCCGACAAGATTCATGATCCAGTTGGGGCTCCCGACGGAATACTATGCCTTCAATGGAGGCAATGGCTGCACAGGCACATCGGTAGGAATTAGGATGTCCCTTTCTAACTGCCTTTTCATGGTGGTCTGACTGTAATGAAAAGGCAGGCAGAACCGTCTATGGGTCTATTAAGCCGGGCCCCCATCCCCCATGGGCCACTGCTAAGTGGCCCTGGGGGCACATGTAGTGCCCCCAAAAACCCATGCACGATTTGCCAGGCACCACATGGTGCCCTGCATAAGGTTCATGGATGTGCACAAAGCGCTTTTTTCTACTGTGACTTGTGCTGCAGCCCTTATCCTGGGCTGCAGCACAAGGCGCAACAGAAAAAAAACCTTTCCGACCGCTTGCATGGGGATCTCATCAACTCATTGTCAGGTGGTCTCCTGCCAGTTTCGATGGTGGTAGACCAAAATCGTAATTAGGACCTCAGTGAGGAGTTTTCCTGCTTTGTCTTTGGCTTGATGCAGGTGGTGTAGGGAGGCCAACATTTGAGTCTTGGCACCCTCTTGTGCCAGGATCTTGTATTCCTCCAGCAGGAGGCTTAACTGTCTATGGGTGGAGGGATCTGGGCCAAAGTTCCCCTCAGTCTTTAACAGCTGTCACTCTATCTCTTCGATGGATCACCCTATTCTCTTTTCCTTGTGGACTATGAGGTTTTGAGTCTTGAAGGACCATTTTGTATGACTTCCACCGTATTATTTTGGTTGTGACTGAGTTCTTGTTTTCCTGAAAATACAATTCAGAGTCCACCTTCAGACCAACTGCTATCCCCAGGTCACTCAAACCCCACGCATTCAGTATAAGCCCATCCCTCCCATGCAGTTCGCCAGCAGAAGGGAGTGATCTGAGAGGGCACTGGTTAAGTATTTCACCTGTTGTATTGTGCCAACCTCTTCTGCTGGGGCAAAGATATAGTATAAATGAGAAAACACTTTGTGAGCCACTGAGAAATAGGAGTATTTTTGCTTCATGGATGAGCATGCCATTATATGTCTGAGAGGCCCAGGGATGCTGCAAAAAGGAAGAGAGGGGTGGCGTGCATACTATTCCCCTGGGAACATGAAATATCCATCTTGGTAGTCAATATATCAATAAAGTCTCCCCCCATGAGATGGAGTGGTGAATCCACCTCCAACAGCAACTCAGCCAGCTTTTCTGAGGTGTGTTTCTTGATCGAGTATTTTCCGCACCAACAAGGTTCTGAGCTGAACTCCATGCCTCATTTCGCTAGAGCTCCTCTTCCAACCACTCCCAAACTTTTTCAGGCGATTGCCCTTGAGAAATGACATTCAGCTTGGCTGTGAATAGTAACATATATTGCAGTTGGAGACCCCACAATTTAGCCTTTACTTAATTGAATGTGCACCGCTGTCACAGGACCTCCCTCGTGTAATCCAGGAATAACATAATCTTGGAATTTTCATACAGTGAAACCACTACAGATGGACACATCACAGGTTTTATAAAAATAAGTATTCTTTATATAGACTTAGCCTTTTCCATGCTCATGACGAGCTGAGAGCTCGTCATGAGGCACAATGCTCCGGTGCTCGTGACGAGCTCAGCTCGTCATGGGCCGAAGAACGCTCAGGTGTGGGGAGAATTCCCCTGCTGTGCTGAGCGTTCCACGGGAGCCAATGCACCTGTGACGAGCTGAGCTCGTCATGAGCACAGGAGCACTGTAGCTCGTGACGAGCTCAGCTCGTCATGAGCATGCTGGCGCTGTGCGTGCCCCCCTTGCCCCCAGCACAGCGGAGGAATTACCCCCACAGCGAAGGGGTTAAACACAAGACCACAAACAACAAAAACTATACTTAAGATCGCTTTAAAGATGATAAAAGTTGCTTAGTTCAAGTTGATGATGAATGTGACAAAGTTCTCCACAAAGTACCTGGATGTGTAACACAAAGTATACAAAAGGCTTGCAAAAGGGGAGATGCGTTGGTTCTGTGATACGGGGGAAATGATGCGTCATGCCTCAATGCTTGTGCAGAGTAGGGGATGCGTTGTGATCCTTACCGGTGTGGAGGTGATGCGTAGGTTCTCGGCCTGCGGGCCCTCTGTGATGCAAGAAGATGGCGCCCTTGATGCGACGATGTGATGACGCGGCGATGATGAGTCATAGGCGTCCTGGCAGCCTTGCGACGACTCTGTACGTTGGAGCCGCGACAGGCCCTACGACATGCTTCTCCTGTGATGTGATGGCGACTCTCTTGATGGCGTCGTGCTTCTCCGGTGATGCGACAGCAGGCAGCTTCGATGAACACACGCTTCCAGGGAGATGCGGCGAAGGCTCGCTTCTCCGACGATGCGTCGATTTCAGCTGCTGCTGTGACACGCTTCCTCTCGATGTGTCGCGCTTCCAGCTCCCAGCAACACGCAAATGTCTGTAGATAGAATTCCCAGCAAGGAAATTCACAGGGGGAGCTGGAGGGGAAGTCTTTTGTTCCTGAGACTTCAGCAGGAGGCAAGCACGGTTCAAGCCATTGGAGAATATTCTGTAGATGATGAAAGTCCTTAAAAGTTCCTTCTCCTTTCCTTAGCAATGAAGCAGCCACTGCAGGCCAACCCAGCACACTGGCAGAGGAGCAGTCAAACTCCTGCAGCTTCTTTGGTTCTTCTACTTGGCAAAAGGTTTCTTGTTCCAGAAGTTATTTAAAGTTCTTGGGACTGGTTCCCAATATTTATACCCCGAAATCCTTTGTTCTTGAAGGCAGAGAGGCCTCTGCCTAGTCCAAACCAGTTCCTGAGCACTTTGTTTACATGAGTCTTTCCTTCCTTTCACTGTGCAGGGCAGAGTCATCAGACGCCACACAGGAGGTGGAGCCAGCACATGTGATGTTTGGCAGCCTACTCAGCAAATTCCAAATTTAAAGCCTGTTATCTCCACTGATGACAGTTAAAGAACCAGAAACACTTGTCTAGAGATCAGCACTATCTGCGCCAACTCTGGTGAAACACTTGTAAATATGTCTGCAAAGCAAACAGCATGAGACTGCATTTACCATAGTGCCAGGGTCGAACCTTGCTGGGAGGTCAAGCAGTGTGCTCCCACTCCTGTTCCTGTTTAAAAGCACTCCTGTGAGTCATTGAGCTGACGAGCTCGTGGAAGAAGTATCCGCGCGCCAGTCAGAGGTACTTGACCTGACGTGATATTTGGCAGCCTACTCAGCAAACCCCAAATTTGAAGCCTGTAATCTCTACTGATAGCAGTTAAAGAACCAGAAACACGTGTCTAGAGATCAGCACTATCTGCACCAACTCCGGCGAAACACTCATAATTATTTTAACAAAGCAAGCAACATGAGACTGCATTTACCATAATGCCAGGTGCGAACCTTGCTGGGAGGTCAAGCAGTGGGCTCCCACCCCTGTTCTTGTTCAAAAGCACTCCCGTAAGACATTCAGCTGACGAGCTCATGGAAGAAGCACCCGCGCACCAGTGAGAGTTACTTGACCTGATGTGTTGTTTGGTAGCCTACTCAGCAAACCCCAAATTTGAAGCCTGTAATCTCTACTGATGATGCTGAAAGAACCAGAAACACGTGTCCGGAGATCAGCACTATCTGCGCCAACTCTGCCGAAACACTTGTAAATATTTTAGCACAGCAAGCAACATGAAACTGCATTTACCATATTGCCAGGGGCGAACCTTGCTGGGAGGTCAAGCGGTGTGCTCCACCCCCTGTTCCTATTTTTAATTAAACATCTTAATATTTTTGTAGATGATAATTATATCCTTGACTAAGGCCCCAGCTTTTTACTCACAATTCTGTTTCTGTAACTTTATCATGTCACCCTTCTATTATACATAAACAAATCACGTGCACGCATCATAAAATAATGTCCTAATTTTACTAGAGCTAATTTCAATGAGAATTTTTTTTTATTTAATGTATTCCAAACCACGAAACGAAGTATGTTCAAATTTAGTGGTTGCTCATAGATTTACTTTACAGGTTAGGCACACTGTCCAGCTATGTGCCCTGGTGCACCTTTAAGTGGATGAGACTTGTACAGACTGGCCACAACAATATCCGAGTAAAGACACTATTCCAAGCATAGTCTTGAACTTGCGCCTTCCTCCAAAGCAGCACATCAGTAAATGAGAAAACAGATGTTAGAAGATGCTGTTCTGGCTTTCACTGTACAGGCAGCAGCCCAGCCTGCATATTAAATACTGAACCTGCCTGCAGGAGGATGCCTGCGATGTCCATAAGACCACTTTTCCCCATTCTAAGAGGCACCCAAAGGAGTGCACTGACTGTAGACCACCTCTATGTTCCGCATAGGTTGCACAAATACTGATTGCCTATGATGAAGCATCTGTAATACAGTGCAGCCTCACAGGGTATATCCCCTTGAGGGTGAGCTGGCAGTAGGTGTGGACCAGCGAAACCTGCATTATGGAGGGGGCTGCACAAGCGTATTCTCCCCCGACCTGCAATATCAAATGCCCCGGAGGATCATAAAGAGACTGCATTGCCTATTGTTTCCCAGGGGAAATTTTATAACCTGGCCTCTAAGATTCAGCCCTGTCATTTCCTGACATTTTCAGCTCTCCTTGAACATAGCTCTTGTGTGTGAGCACTGTGGTGGTAAGAATACAAATAAAGTGTGGTGTCATCTTGTGGCTTCAAGGCTAGAGTCTTCTTACTTCCTTATTGAAGAAGTGTGGAAAAGAACAAGCACAGGTTGACCACCCAAGCTAGGCCTGGTTTAGAAAAGCCCAGACGGCCATTATAGAATTTTAAGAGCAACCACTGAGAGAACACCGAGGAAATATTTGGCAAAATCCATGCATCTTGATCCGTCTTGTAGCCTGTCAGGAAAAAGGATGTATATGGTAATGTGCTGATCAGATTTTGCAAAAGGTTTATTTTCTTCAGCACAAAAGGTAACACTTTGCAAGAAGTTCAACTTATTTGGCCCCTTCTGCAACAAAATATTATTTTTCTCCCACAGATTGAATATTACAACCTTCAGGCTGCTATAAGGAATTTGTACTTTGCCAGCTCTACCGTGATAATTCTTTGCAGGGCAGATTGGTTGATGAAACATTTATAGAAAGCATGTCCATCATGATGGTGGTTTTCCACACTCCACCTGTGAACTTCAAGATTTACTTATTAGAATGGTAGTAGCTATAATTGCAGCTTCAACCACTTTGTCAACAGATGACACTACGAGTATGCTTGTTGCTTGTTTACCCAGACTTCAGAAACTGTTGTCAACTAATGAAAATTTGAAATATAAACAGTAGCATCAGATTCGTGGATAGTTAAATCATCTATATCTCGTTTGCCTTGATTGTATATTTATTTGGGTTGTTTCCGAATGTGATAGATCTATATGAAGTTGTTGTGATGGGATTGAAAGAAACCCCTGCTCCTCTTCTTACTTTAAAGCATTTATCATTTCCTAAGTTTTGTTTCTCAGCAGCTCTAGGGAGTATTGTAGACTCGACAATGCCTATTCAGAGGACCCTTAGTCCTGCTAATAAAAAGTAATATTGCTGTCTGCTAGTGTTGATGGCATATGCTTATGTGTATGAAAATACATCATTTTGTAGTGCAACCTATTACTTTATTCCTGGTTTATTTTGTTTTCATTAGAACGTTGTGCAAAGTGACACCGCCAATCAGTGTTATTGCATTTGCTTTGCCCCTAAAAATGTACGGTAATATTTCTGTATTGCTTACGTACAAATTGCTTTATTTTCAGTAAGGCCATGTTAAGATGGCGTAAGAGGGGCACCAGTGTCATGGAAGATAAATGTCATATTTTGAATGCAGTGTTTATTTGCACCATCGACATATAGCTAAGGTGTATCGCTCCAGAGAACACCTTGGTACCTTGGCACGGCTGTGGTTTTGCCATTGCAGTGACACATGACAAGATAAAAGTGCTTGTCATGCAGTAAATCTTCTTTTATACATTGGTTAGGTCCTAAATAAGCCGTGTAAGCCCACAGAGCTGTGTGCTTAATGTACAGAAGTGGAACCATCAAAAAAGTATATCACTGGAGTGAAAAGCTATTTTTTACTTTGTAGACCAAACAAAATTGTATTTTGTGGTTGCATATATGAATATAGTATGTTCTCTGTGAATGCATATTTGCCTGCATTTTTTGGGCTTTGTGCAAGCACTACAGGAAAAGCAGACCTGTTGGCTTTGCCAACGCATGCTATCTTCAAAATTTCTATTGGCTCAAAGTCAGCTCCACACACTACTCATCTAATGTTTTCATACAGAAGCACCTGTAACATGTCTCATTACAGAAGCAGAACGCGAACCCAGCATTTAATACTTACAAATTAATTTACTTTGCACTTTTCTATTCCCACACGAGAGCACTGAGCTGCAGAAGAAATATTCTTTTTCATTTGCCAGTACTATCTAATTAGTTTTCATTCCAGTCTTGCATTTGCTTTCTTGAATTTATAAGTAACTAATGTCTTCTAATTGAGATTCTTACATTTTGAATTTAAAATCCCTATGGCCTTGTGAATTAAAGACAGCATTGCAACGTGCATTAGGGCTTCACATTCGCCATAACATTTTACTTTTACATGTAAACATTGACGTGAGTCTATTCATTGTTATTGAAACAGGGCATAGTAGCTTTGCATTTTTATCAATTTTACAAATATGTTTCTTCATTGCAAGTTTTGGTGAATGGAGCAGCAAAACAGACAATAGGTTTAACACAAACAACACCCCATGGCACAAAGTTGCACCAATTCAGAAATCGAGGAGGAAGATGACACAATTTGTGGACGTTTTTAATGATCACCAAAAAATCAGTGGCTTATTTATGAGAGGGTTGCATCACGTTTTCACCATGCGATGTTGAACATGCGTGCCGCAAACCTCTAAGCCAGATTTTTGAAGGCACGCAAAGCCACTTTGAGTGGCTTTAAGATTCTGGAGTAGCGCAATGCCGCACAAATCGCTGCATTGAGTTATGCTGCCCTTAGTAAGCATTGCATGGGCAGTTCGTGTGTGTTCCTATGCAACTCCCATGGATTTTGATGCATCCCTGATTTTCAAGAACTTGTACACTTGGAAATGCAACAAAATGTTACACTTTACCAGGGGAGGCATAACAAAGAGAAATATCTCTATTTCTCCTTGTTTCTTCCTCTTCCTATGTGAGCTAATTCTGTAGCACACTTTGAAAGAGGAATAATGCCGCCCAGGATTGATTTTGTGCAGGAATATTCCCGTTTCTGCACAAAAACAATCCTGCATGCAACACAGGGTGTCAGGGTGCCTACGTTGACGCTAGGCTGTCAAAGGCGCTCCAGCGCCAGGGAAAGGACAGGAATGCAGCATATTGACAAATACAGCACATTCCTGCTCTTTCCCTGTCACACAGTGCAGCACAGCAAAGTGACTTAAAGGTGTTTAAAGGTGCAGCTGATGTGGAAATTACACCAACAAAGTGGGGGGTGCTTTTCTTTCTATTTTCTGATAACGCCTGCCAGTATTGTAATCATGTATTGTGTTTATTTTATAAACAAATGTATCTGTCATTTAAAACAGTCCCCAATTCAAACGTAGTATTTGAATTAAAAACAAAGATCAGTACCTTTGATACATATACACACTCAACCCCAAATTAAAAATAGAAACCGAAAAAAACTGAAAACTAGATGTATTGGTTACTTTTCAAGACCATTATGTATCCATTTCAGTATTTAACCAAATGTATGTTTTATACATATCCATTCTATTCAGACAATACAAGACAAAGCATTTTTTAACAACCTGACCCCACATAAGGAGCATCCTTCTAGCCATATCATGTATCTTCATTTTGTAAATTATTTGCACACATTTTTGCATTGGTGTATTTAAGATATGATTTTGAAGGATGCAGACATCTTTTCTAAATCCAAGAAAAGACATATATGTGTTGCAAATATAGTAATATCGCTATTTGAGCAAATTGTTAAGGCACTAGCTTTGTGAACAAATCATCGATTTACAACCGCTCTGGAATATTCAATCAGCACTCATGTCCATAAAGGATGTACCACTCCATACCATAGCTTCGGCATACAGTATAATGAATTCTGTGAGAATTTTATTTTCTGCTAAAATTCATTTAATGTGTTACTAACTGGCGCAGGTACAATGATGGCCATTCTATATTTCATCACAGTACTCAATAGATACTTTATTTCCACAGGTATATATATATATATATATATATATATATATATATATATATATATATATATATATATATATATATATATATATATATATATATATATATATATATATATATTTTTTTTTTGTTTTGAACTGACAAAGCTAACTTGCGAAACGCGTCTGTCAGGGGTGAAGGGGGGTTTGGAAAATAAATAAACTTTGAGAACATATTCTCATCGGAGTGCTTGCCGTTTTCTTGACCTGGATTGGTTGGATCGTGTGACTGTATCGTAGCGTCTCACCAGCGCTGGTTTGAAGCACCCGGGACGTTAGGAGCGACGGCGGTGAAGGACCTGTGTTCGAAACATTTTTGGCCGTCTGTCCCGAGGAAATGGAGCTGAGAATGAAATGAGGAGGAAGGAATATCAACCTCCGATAAAAGGACATCATAATTGCGAATAGAACAACTGGCCACCAACATTTTGCGTGGGACGAACGGAGGACGCCGACGGAGAGTGGGTGCCCAACGAACGTCAACAACGAATGCGGTGAGTGGACACAGTGTGTTCCTTTAAACGCTGAATGTGAAATACATGCTCTACCTTGGTCCCGAATGATGTTCAAATAATTTTCCAAACCCCCGTAAAAGTACGTGTGGCTTTCCACCGCCCCGAACAAAGTGAATATTCAACGCATGCACACTGGCAAACTAGTGGCAATGGATACCATGGGAGAACTCATGGGGGAAAGGGAGGCAGCCGCCAATTTGATGTTTATGTCGGCAACAGACAGACCGACAAGCACAAGTAACAACACCCCGCCAACAACGGTAATATCCAGTCTGAAAAGCCTGTTTCAACAATTGGAGAGGCTACAAGAACGAGAAGTAAGAAAATGGTGGGAGGCTACCTCACTTGAAAGATATATCGACTGCAATAGAATCCCCAGGGGACTTCGTATTTACACAATCCCGTCATATGAAAACCCGATCCAGCCCTATGAAAGATTGAGTACACCGCAGAGTCATCTAAGGGAATGGTCAGAATGCTCATCAAATATGCTTGTAGCGACCGTGATAAATGCCTAAAGGACATAGCAGACCTGGAGGCAACTATTGCTAAAGAGAAGGACACAAAAGCCAGTGAAGAATTGAGAACAGCTATGGCTAATAGACTGTAGTAATATGAATTGGGAATACACAAAAGGAAACAGACTAAGTTCCAAAGGGACGAACAGGACTATTTGTCGGGCAGGATCCTAACATTTGCCCGCAAATATGATGCCACAAGAAAGACACTCGCTCAAGGGAATGAACAAACAACGGCAATTGACACTGAGGAATCAGAAGTGGAAGTGTCTGACGGAGAGCAGAATGCCGCCTCAGGCAATAAAGAGAAAGAAAAAGAAAAACAGAAACCTTTTTTCGACGAGTTCCAAGTTATGAAAGAGACCCGTCAAAGACCACAGTTAAGGAACCACACCCCTCAACAAAATCAAAGAGGAGGACGAGGCGGGGAAGAGGCACAAGGGGAGGTTCACAGGATACAACCACCCCGATGGTGACACAAAGTGCCTCCAATCGGAGAAGAAGATAACTGGACTGGAAGAAAACAATATCAGCAACCTGTCTCAAAGGAACTTGACAACTGATGAAATTAAGGTACTGCAAAAAGGACTGAGTTTTTGCCCGACGAGTGAGTTCAATCTTGTAGATACCAAAATAGACCTATTCAAATACATCAGAAAACTTAAGTTCAAGAAGATCTTTTTACAACATCCAACTATAAGACATGAATTAACAAACCCAGAAACGGTGGAAACAGCAATGGAGGATACAACAGAAGATAATCTTTTAAATATCCTGCTGACTCCAACACAGGAACTACCAAATCAGGAACAAAACGTGCAGGACAACAATGTAACACCGATTACACAGGTCAGAGATCCAAGCAATCTAAAGAACAAATCAAAGAAACTGCCAAACACATCACATAATGCGATTGATGTATTCAGTGAAGCGGTAACGGCAGATTTGGAGAAAATGGCTAATAAAAAAATGGATATGAAAACATCCAATATCACAAGGAAGGAGTGGGAAGCAATTAAATCCCTGCGAGACGATAAAACAATTGAGATCAAGCCCTCAGATAAGGGCGGGAATATTGTTATCTTTAGCAAGGACAATTACGAACAGGAATCACTAAGACAATTGGGAGACAAAGAGTGCTATGCTATGGCAAAAAGAGAACAATATCTGAAGAGCACCATAGAATATAGCACACTACTGAACCAATGGAAAAATGATGGCATGATTAGCCATGAGGAATACTCTTTCCTTCTATGTGATTCACCGGTCCTTCCCACATTTTACCATCTGCCAAAAATCCACAAAAATGCCAAAAGACCACCAGGGAGGCCGATTGTCTCTGCAATAGGCAGCCTACTTGAGAACACCTCCCGCTTCATCGATGCATATTTGGCCCCTATCGTGAAGGATCTACCTTCCTTTGTGAGAGACACGCAGGATTTCCTCTGTATCATGGACAGTGTGACCTGGGAAAGCGACAGACATGCTATTAATAACACTTGATGTTGTAAATCTTTACACATGCATTGATCATGAACAAGGACTAAGTGCCACAAAGTGGTTCCTAGATAGGAAACATGAGAAATTTCGGGCACATAGCGAAATGATTTTGTGTATGATGCGTTTTTGCCTATACAATAACTTTTTCCTCTTCTCTGGCCAGCTATATAGGCAAATTAGGGGAACTTCCATGGGATAGTGCTTCTCTCCCAGCTACGCAAATTTATTTGTGGGCTGGTGGGAGAAGCACGAGGCCTGGGGAGGCAACAATGAAAAATGGCATGAAAGAATATTGATGTGGACTAGATACATTGATGATCTTTTTATTGTTTGGCGCGGGGACAAAACCTCGGTTGTGAATTACATCTCCGCGCTCAACAATAATAATCTGAACCTAAGATTCACTAGTACAATTAGTGATAGTAGTGTATGTTATCTGGACTTAGAAGTATTTGTGGATAATAACCATCTCCACACTAGACTCTACAGGAAGCCCATGGCGGGCAATGCCGTATTACAGGCGGCTAGCCACCATCTCAGAAGTCTAGTCAGAAACGTACCCTACGGCGAATATTTGTGCCTCAAAAGGAACTGCTCAGCGGAAACAGACTTTAGAGATGCCCAAAGGGATGCTAGCTGTTAGGATTCGGTCCCCAGTCCTCTTTTGTTGACCATGTCTTCGCCGTCACATGACACGCCAGTTGCACATAAAAGGTAGTCCTACCATAGTGTTGGTGCTTGTTATTGCTAACCTGTGGGTTCCCGCTATCCTGGTTCCTGTGTAGCTGGTTGGCTGTTGCAGATTCTCACAGGCTCGTGAGAATCATTGGATTATTGCCTTCTTCCTTCTTCCTTTGTCCTGAAGTCCCGTTGTTGTTACTTGCCTGTTTCCTCCCTCCTGTTTCCTGAACGCCTGTTCCCTTGTACTTCTTAGTTAGTTAGTTAGAGTGCGACCCCTGTTTTGGTTTCCCCCTTCTCTTTTTAGAGACTTGCCAACGACATCCAGGGGCTCCTGTTTGTCAGACACCGTATGGTGTCTTTTTTCTTTTGTACCCGAGATGTTGTAAAGAAGACTGACGGACGCTAGGCGTTCGCGCTGTAAACACGTTTTAGTGGTAACCGTTCCGCCTCGTTATGGGCGGATCTGACGTTTGAGTATTATCCCGGCTGGGTATTGCTCTTCGGTCCTCCCGAGAAACGAGTCGGTATCAATTCTCGGCTCCCCTGCTTTCCCCTCCACAATCCTTTCAGAGACACAGGGTTTTTTTGTTCACGCCCGCTATTTCGGCATGTTTTTTACCCTGTGAATACATACACGCCCAAACCAAACACCCGAATTACTAGTCCTGTTTTAAGGCTATTACAAGAGAAGTTATCTTGGAGTTTTTTATACCCTGGACTAGACCCCCCTCGGAGCAAACCCTGCATTCGTTTCTAGTAAGTGCATGTGTGGTGAATTGCTGGATATGGTCATTTGATACAGAGGTAAGATTGGGGACTGAGAGGTTATTGTGAGGTGTATTTTTGTCTCCCTGTTTATGCAGGTGCGGAAGCGAGGAGGAGGGTGTTATTTGAACTACGCTCTACAGGGGTGGAAGGTTTGGTGCCTTCATATATATTCCACCCCCTTTTCTGGGTCATCGGTTTACTCATCTGTACCATCTAGTGAGTGACCGGTGAGTCGGGGAAGTGGTTTGAGACATACCTCGTTCCTGCAGTGTGTGGGTTGGGCAGGAGCCTAACAGAATAACAAGCCCACGTTTAAATACACTGCCCGAACTTGGATGGATGTGGAAACAGGGGCCATGGCAGGGGCTGAAGTCCCCACCATGCTTGATGTAATGGGTGCCCTGGCAGCCTTTTAGGCTCAGGTGCAGGACTTACGACAGGAGAATGTAGGATTGAGACAGGAGTTGGGCGCAGTAAGGGCGCGTGAGCACGTACAACCAAGAGGTCAGGCGCCCATTATACAGCCAGCTACGTTCCAGTATGGAGGGGTGGGACTGAGCAATCCTGGAGGCGGAACCCCTGTCGCTATCACTGTGACATCCCCTGTTCCTGTTCCCCTGGCTCAGCCTGAACGATTCTATGGAGACAGTGGGAAATTCGGCATGTTTATGAATCAGTGTCAGTTACACTTTATGTGTAGGCCTGGTGCCTTTCCTGATGATGCGGCGAAGGTAGCCTTTACGCTTTCATATTTGGCTGGTACTGCTGCCCAGTGGGCTATACCCTTAGTAGAAGGCAAGGATCAGGTATTGCATGATTATGAGGCTTTCAAGGAGTTGATGCGAGGGTTATTTGCTAAACATGCATTCATGCAAGCCAGTGATTCTGAATTGCTGAAATTGCGACAGGGCAGACAGGACCTACTAGCATATATAGCGACCTTCAACCGGTTGATCTCTGAGACTCGCTGGCCAGCGGAAAAGCGGACCTCATTGTTCTACCAGGGTCTTAATGATGATTTGAAGGATGTGGTGTCGCAGGTGGTGGATCCACCAGAGGAGTGCGCCGCGTTCATAGACCTGGTGGTTAAACTGAACCACCGGCTTTCAGAGCGACGTGGGGATTGTGTACGTTTTCAGATGTCCCGAGGAAACTTTATGAAAACTGAAGTTAAACAGCCCCTTGGGGAAAAGAAGTCTTTACCGGAACCAATGGAGATAGGGGGAGTAAGGGGGCCTCTGACCCCTGAAGAAAAGAAAAGGAGAAGAGATAAGAATTTATGTCTCTATTGTGGACAGGGAGGCCATTTTGCAAGGGAGTGTCCTGTTAAACCGTCAGGCGTAGGATATGGAAAAAAGGTGGCATATGTACAGGTGGGAAGGTCCCAACCTACTGAGCACTCAAGGGGTCAGTATGAGGTGTTGGGGTCAGTGTATTTGGCGCCCAGACATTTTGTCATTTCTGCCCAGCTCTTGTTGGCAGCGCAAAGACGGGTACCAGTATCGGTGCTATTAGATTCGGGTGCCACTGGTAATTTTATTGATATCTCCCTAGCAGAGAAGTTGGGTGTTCCTTGCCATTATAAGAAGCAACCGGAGCCAGTAAGAGTGATTGACGGGACTGAAATGTCATTAGTTGCATCACCAGACAGACTGTGCCTCTGCGGTTGTTGTGTGAAAATGGACACTCGGAGCGGGTGGTGTTTGATTTGATTGATGCGCCTTCCTTCGGTCTGGTGTTAGGGGTGCCTTGGCTCCAGGAGCACAATCCCAGGATTGATTGGGTGCAGCATCTAGTAACTTTGGATTCGCATTATTTTTTGAGGCATTGTTATAGCGAGGCCAGTGAGAAGGTCCCTCCGTTGTTCTGTGCAGCCATGGAGGAAAGTGGGGTCCCAAGGCAGTATGCTGCTTATACAGATGTCTTTGACAAGGGCTACGCACAGAGCTTACCACCACACCGGTCTTTTGACTGTAGGATTGACCTAGTGGAAGGGGTTCCTTTGCCCTGTAGTCGTATCTATGCACTATCCGAACCTGAGGAGAAACACCTCAAGGAATACCTGGATGAGATGCTAGGACTGGGGTTTATCCGTCCTTCTTCTTCGCCCGTGTCTTCAGCGATCTTCTTTATACCGAAGAAGGAGGGGATGTTGAGGGCTTGTGTGGATTACAGGACATTAAACAAGGCCACAGTGAAGAACAGGTACCCTCTTCCTCTCATCCCCGTGTTGCTGGATCAGCTCCGCAAGGCCACTGTGTTTACAAAACTGGACTTGCGTGGAGCCTACCATCTGATTCGTGTGCGGCCTGGGGATGAGTGGAAGACGGCTTTTAAAACCAAATATGGCTTGTTTGAATACTGTGTGATGCCGTTTGGCCTGTGCAATGCGCCAGCGGCGTTCCAGTATTTCATTAATGAAGTTCTGAGTGAGTACCTGGATAGGACCGTGATTGTGTACTTGGACGACATCCTTATCTTTTCGGAGACAGGAGTAGACCATCACAAGCATGTGAAACAAGTGCTGCAGAAATTGAGGGAACATCGGCTATATGCCAAACTCGAAAAGTGCCAGTTTGATGCGGTAGAGGTGGAATTTTTGGGGTTCCTGATATCAGCCGAAGGAATACGTATGGACCCAAAAAAGATACAGGCGATCGTGACATGGCCTGTACCATCCACTGTTAAGCACATACAGGTACTTCTGGGGTTCGCCAATTTTTACCGGCGCTTTATCGCTCGTTTTTCTGATATTGTGGCGCCTATGACTCATCTGTTGCGAAAGGGGGTCCCTTTTTCGTGGTCCCATGAGACTCAGAGTGCCTTCCAGTTGTTATTGAAGACCTTTACGACCGCTCCTGTGCTGGCCCATCCTGATCCTGCCTTGCCGTTCTATGTAGAGACAGATGCTTCAGCTGGTGCGGTGGGTGGGGTACTGTCGCAGAGAGAGGAGGGTACGGGCCATATGCATCCTATTGCCTATTTTTCGAAAACATTGTTGCCTGCCGAACGCAATTACACTGTGGCGGAACGCGAGTTGTTGGCCGTGAAACTGTCCTTTGAGGAATGGCGTCACTATCTGTGGGGGGCCAGACATACGATCACGATCTATACGGACCATAAGAATCTGGAGTTTTTTAGATCAGCTCGGGCATTGACACCAAGACAGATGCGATGGGTTTTGTCTTTCAACAAATATGATTTTATCATAACATACAGACCCGCTGCTCAGCAGATAAAATCTGACGCACTGTCTCGGATTCACATTGACCCGGAGGAGGTGAGATCAGGGAAGGAGAGTAGACCTTTGATCGATAGTGGGAAGATTGTTGGAGTGGCTTCGGTGGAAGAGTTCTCCTCTACTGTGAAAGACCTGTTGCGCAGGATGGATTTGGGCCCATGGTTACAACTGTCTCAGGGGGTGTTCCGGGATGGGTTTTATATCAGGGAGATAGGTTGTTTGTTCCACCCGAGCTGAGAGGAAGGGTGGTGGAGTGGTGTCACTCCTCCTCCTTAGTCGCGCATCCTGGAATGGGTAAGACAAAGGAGTTGTGCTTGAGGTGGTTTTGGTGGGAGACCGTGGCACAGGATGTGCAGTGATATGTGTCAGCCTGTCCTGTTTGTGCTATCAATAAGCCCTCACATAGTAAGCCCTCTGGTCTGTTGCAGCCATTGAAGGTTCCTCCTTCCCCTTGGCATACTGTCAGTATGGATTTCGTCACTGACCTTCCTTTGGTGTCTGGATTCACAGCCATCCTTGTGGTGGTGGACTTGTTCACCAAGATGGCACACTTTATACCACTTAAAAAGATTCCGACAGCGAGGGAGATGGCCTTGGAGTTTATGACTTCGGTTGTAAGGTTACATGGATTACCTACAGCAGTAATATCAGACAGGGGAGCGCAATTTGTGTCCCATTTCTGGACGGAGCTCTGTCTGGTGCTCAAGATGGATATACGATTGTCATCTGCGTATCATCCTCAGTCAGACGGGCAGACGGAGCGTACCAACCAGACAATGGAACAATATTTGAGGTGCTTGATTATGTCTCTGTCGTGTGATTGGGTGACGGCTTTACATAAAGCTGAATTCGCCTATAACAATAGCGTACACACGGCCCTGTGAATGACACTGTCCTTTTGTTCTATGGGATACCATCCTAGAGCTTTAGCTATCCAACCCACTGGGCACATGCCAGCCATTGACGAAGTGTGTAAACGATTGTGTGACATCTGGGAAGTGGCAAGGGTTAGGCTACAGGAAGCCAAGGCGGCTATGAAAGTACAGGCGGATCGTCATAGGGTCTCGGCCCCTGGTTACAAGGTGGGCGATCAAGTATGGTTGGTTTCACGTAACCTGTGACTACAGGGGTCACGCAAACTACAGCCCCGGTATGTAGGCCCTTTTCCGGTAGTACAGGTGGTCAACCCTGTGGCTTTGAAGCTATTATTGCCATCGGATTATAAGATCCATCCAGTCTTCCACACTTCGTTGTTGAAGCCCTTTGTTCCGTCAGATCAGGTCTTGCCCCCTCCCGCCCCTGTGTTGGTGGATGGCCAGGAGGAGTTTGAGGTACAGGCTATTCTTGACTCTAGGCGTAGGAGGGGAAGGTTGTATTACCTGGTGGATTGGAAGGGCTATGCCCCGGAAGATAGGACATGGGAACCAGCTGGGGGGGTGCATGCGCCTCGTTTAGTGAGGCTATTTAATAGACAACATCCCCGGAAGCCCCGGCCCGTGGGGAGGGTCATTGGGGGGGTTCTGTTAGGATTCGGTCCCCAGTCCTCTTTTGTTGACCATGTCTTCGCCGTCACATGACACGCCAGTTGCACATAAAAGGTAGTCCTACCATACTGTTGGTGCTTGTTATTGCTAACCTGTGGGTTCCCGCTATCCTGGTTCCTGTGTAGCTTGTTGGCTGTTGCAAATTCTCACGGGCTCGTGAGAATCGTTGGATTATTGCCATCTTCCTTCTCCTTCTTCCCTTGTCCTGAAGTCCCGTTGTTGTTACTTGCCTGTTCCCTCCCTCCTGTTTCCTGAACGCCTGTTCCCTTGTACTTCTTAGTTAGTTAGTTAGAGTGTGTCCCCTGTTTTGGTTTCCCCCTTCTCTTTTTAGAGACTTGCCAACGACATCCAGGGGCTCCTGTTTGTCAGACACCGTATGGTGTCTTTTTTCTTTTGTACCCGAGACGTTGTAAAGAAGACTGACGGACGCTAGGCGTTTGCGCTGTAAACAAGTTTTTTAGTGGTAACCGTTCCGCCTCGTTATAAGCGGATCTGACGTTTGAGTAGTATCCCGGCTGGGTATTGCCCTTCTGTCCTCCCGAGAAACGAGTCGGTATCGATTCTCGGCTCCCCTGCTTTCCCCCCCACAATCCTTTCAGAGACACAGGGGTTTTTTGTTCACGCCCGCTATTTCGGCATGTTTTTTACCCTGTGAATACATACACGGCCAAACCAAACACCCGAATTACTAGTCCTGTTTTAAGGCTATTACAAGAGAAGTTATCTTGGAGTTTTTTATACCCTGGACTAGACCCCTCGGAGCAAACCCTGCATTCGTTTCTGGTAAGTGCATGTATGGTGAATTGCTGGATATGGTCATTTGATACAGAGGTAGGATTGGGGACTGAGAGGTTATTGTGAGGTGTATTTTTGTCTCCCTGTTTATGCAGGTGCGGAAGCGAGGAGGAGGGTCTTATTTGAACTACGCTCTACAGGGGTGGAAGGTTTGGTGCCTTCATATATATTCCACCCCCTTTTCTGGGTCATCGGTTTACTCATCTGTACCATCTAGTGAGTGACCGGTGAGTCGGGGAAGTGGTTTGGGACATACCTCGTTCCTGCAGTGTGTGGGTTGGGCAGGAGCCTAACACTAGCAATAGATTTCAGGCTAGGGGCTACTCAAAAAGCATACTAAATCAGGCAGCCGCTAAAGCAGATACCGTCAACAGAAGGGATCTCCTGTTGGTGAAGGAGACGCAAAATGAGAACGATCAGTTCAGAATGATCACCACCTTTAATATCAAATCGGGAGATCTGGAAATGGCACATATTAAAAAGAGATAACATCCTGAAAAAACATATTTCCGAGAGACCCATGATCACCTATCGGAGATGCCAGACACTTTCAGATCACCTGGTCCATAGCCACTACGCCCCCCCCCCCCCAAACAACCGTAGCTGCTAACAAGATCATTTGCTTTTTCCCGTGTTTGCGCTGCAAAGCCTGCAAGCATTGTAAAAAAGTAAAAGAATATCCAGGAAGAACAGGAGAGGGTAAACCTAATAAAAAGATCATGAAACATCTAAACTGTAATACAGAATTCACAATATACTGCCTGGAGTGCCCATGCAATAAACGCTATATAGGGAGTACCATCAAACCTACTAAACTGAGAATCCTGGAGCATATGAGGGCTATCGCGAACAATGATAAGACCTATCCGGTAGCCCGTCATTTTGCTGAATTTCACAAAAGCAATAGGGATTTACTCAGGTTTTACTGCATTGACCAAGTCTTAAAATCAGAACGTGGTGGTGACAGGGAAAAAACACTCCGCATCACAGAGTCAAAATACATTTTGGACCTAAAAACGATGGTACCGTGGTTCCTCAATAATGATGCAGAAATGTGGGTTCACCTGTAAAATAGAATGAGGCAACACTCTTGGTGTCTATTGTGCATTAAAAAAAGTTTTTTTTCCCCAAACCGGTATGATTCATGATGAATTCCTTGTAAATATGTATATATCTAGGAGGGAGGTATTGGTCTATGCTTGCATAATCTCTGGTTAATGCCATGCCAATATGTAAATATCTGTATCATACACATTTTTGGGATCCAAGCCCATACAGGGCTTCAAAAAACGATAAGAAAAAGAAACACAAAACGTTGTAATGGGAATATCCCCCTTGGGATAGGGGACACACCCCCAAATAACTAGTCTTGTAAATCGAAAAGGATTCCACTTTCAAAATGTACATATATGAACAGATAATTCGATACATGATTACAGTGTGCACAATATTAATGTAAAGTTTGTCGTAGTCAACTATTTTAATTTGCACTTGAGCACTTTACCTAAGCCATTTTAACCAAGGTACAATACTTGTAATACTACACTACAAGATGGCCGCCGTTTCCATGGAATGTACCATCTTCTATGTTGATGAAATGAAAAAAGCGGAGGGTTTAAAATGGCTTCTGTATGTTTGCACAAACTGACACTGACGAAGCTAACTTGCGAAACGCGTCTGTCAGGGGTGAAGGGGGGTGGGGAAAATAAATAAACTTTGAGAACATCTTCACATCGTGCTTGCCATTTTCTTGACCTGGATTGGTTGGATCGTGTGGCTATATATATATATATATACCTTTATTTGCAAAAATCAGCATGATGCATTTCGGCCTGGAACGGCCTTCCTCTGATGCCTTTTAAAATGATCCTGTAGACTGGTTCACTGTTATGTACTCCCCCCGCCACTGTCTCATTGGTTTAGGGTCGCCACACCCCTTTTGGAATTACTGCTCACCGCTTGCAGGTAGTCAACACTACAAGCCCCAGAATCCATTGTCCAGGTAAGTGCTGCTTTTTGGGTGTCCACATGGAATGGCGGAATGTGGCAGAGTCTGAGAGATCCAACCCAGTCAAAATACAGGGGAAATTAACTGCTAAGCGTCTCCTCCGGTCCCCTTTCCGTTCCAAGCTCACATTCACAGAGGTCCGCCAGGCAGGGATAGAAATGTCAGTACTGATTTCCATCCGTCGTGAAGTCACGGCCCGCTATGCAGCCGCCCTGGAAATCGCTGTGTTTGGAGGCAGACCCGGGACTCTTGCAATACCTTGCACCAACGACAACTGCCGTAGCAGACACCAGATAAGCCCAGGCCTTTTGACAGAACGGGGCCTCTGTAGCGCGTTACTGGACACCGCGCGAAACATGACTGGAACTCCTCCCAAAGACCGAAGAAGCAGAGGCGACAGCGGGGATACCGTTGGAGACACCTTTATTTGCAAAAATCGGCATGATGCATTTCGGCCTGGAACGGCCTTCCTCTGATGCCTTTTAAAATGATCCTGTAGACTGGTTCACTGTTATGTACTCCCCCCGCCACTGTCCCATTGGTTTAGGGTCGCCACACCCCTTTTGGAATTACTGCTCACCGCTTGCAGGTCGTCAACACTACAAGCCCCAGAATCCATTGTCCAGGTAAGTGCTGCTTTTTGGGTGTCCACATGGAATGGCGGAATGTGGCAGAGTCTGAGAGATCCAACCCAGTCAAAATACAGGGGAAATTAACTGCTAAGCGTCTCCTCCGGTCCCCTTTCCGTTCCAACCTCACATTCACAGAGGTCCGCCAGGCAGGGATAGAAATGTCGGTACTGATTTCCATCCGTCGTGAAGTCATGGCCCGCTATGCAGCCGCCCTGGAAATCGCTGTGTTTGGAGGCAGACCCGGGACTCTTGCAATACCTTGCACCAACGAGAACTGCTGTAGCAGACACCAGATAAGCCCGGGCCTTTTGACAGAACGGGGCCTCTGTAGCGCGTTACTGGACACCGCGCGAAACATGACTGGAACTCCTCCCAAAAACCGAAGAAGCAGAGGCCACAGCGGGGATACCGTTGGAGACACCTTTATTTGCAAAAATCGGCATGATGCATTTCGGCCTGGAACGGCCTTCCTCTGATGCCTTTTAAAATGATCCTGTAGACTGGTTCACTGTTATGTACTCCCCCCGCCACTGTCCCATTGGTTTAGGGTCGCCACACCCCTTTTGGAATTACTGCTCACCGCTTGCAGGTCGTCAACACTACAAGCCCCAGAATCCATTGTCCAGGTAAGTGCTGCTTTTTGGGTGTCCACATGGAATGGCGGAATGTGGCAGAGTCTGAGAGATCCAACCCAGTCAAAATACAGGGGAAATTAACTGCTAAGCGTCTCCTCCGGTCCCCTTTCCGTTCCAACCTCACATTCACAGAGGTCCACCAGGCAGGGATAGAAATGTCAGTACTGATTTCCATCCATCGTGAAGTCACGGCCCGCTATGCAGCCGCCCTGGAAATCGCTGTGTTTGGAGGCAGACCCGGGACTCTTGCAATACCTTGCACCAACGAGAACTGCCGTAGCAGACACCAGATAAGCCCGGGCCTTTTGACAGAATGGGGCCTCTGTAGCGCGTTACTGGACACCACGCGAAACATGACTGGAACTCCTCCCAAAAACTGAAGAAGCAGAGGCCACAGCGGGGATACCGTTGGAGACACCTTTATTTGCAAAAATCGGCATGATGCATTTCGGCCTGGAACGGCCTTCCTCTGATGCCTTTTAAAATGATCCTGTAGACTGGTTCACTGTTATGTACTCCCCCCGCCACTGTCCCATTGGTTTAGGGTCGCCACACCCCTTTTGGAATTACTGCTCACCGCTTGCAGGTCGTCAACACTACAAGCCCCAGAATCCATTGTCCAGGTAAGTGCTGCTTTTTGGGTGTCCACATGGAATGGCGGAATGTGGCAGAGTCTGAGAGATCCAACCAAGTCAAAATACAGGGGAAATTAACTGCTAAGCGTCTCCTCCGGTCCCCTTTCCGTTCCAACCTCACATTCACAGAGGTCCGCCAGGCAGGGATAGAAATGTCAGTACTGATTTCCATCCGTCGTGAAGTCACGGCCCGCTATGCAGCCGCCCTGTAAATTGCTGTGTTTGGAGGCAGACCCGGGACTCTTGCAATACCTTGCACCAACGAGAACTGCCGTAGCAGACACCAGATAAGCCCGGGCCTTTTGACAGAACGGGGCCTCTGTAGCGCGTTACTGGACACCGCGCGAAACATGACTGGAACTCCTCCCAAAAACCGAAGAAGCAGAGGCCACAGCCAGGATACCGTTGGAGACACCTTTATTTGCAAAAATCGGCATGATGCATATATATAGGAGCCCTCGGCAGGACTTATGAAAAAGCCCCGCGAACAAACAACATTTTGAAGCGCACTCAAGACATCCCGGCACTGAGGAAGGCAACCGCCGAAACGCGTCTGCCAGGGACAGAGAACAGTGTGCACAACGCGCTATTGTATGCTGCAAATTGGAGGGAATAAACCATTGTGAGCAACCCCAGCATGTGTCGGACCCGTTCTTAACCAGGGCGGGACTGTAGGAGTATGGAAGCAAAGGCCGGCCAGGCTTTATCCGACACGCCCCTCGGTCAGGAGCTCCAAGTATGCCGGCAACTCTCTGGATTTAGTGCACAGACTGCACAACGTGGCGCCCCCCCGACCTGGACTTTTGTAGGAAACGGGGAGTGGGAGCAGATGGTCTGCTAACGGGGTTGCCTGGCAATGGAAGAAAACCTCCAATCAGATCCCGCCAACGAAAGGAGCGCCGCAAATGAGGACATTATTGTATGCCAGGGTGGGTCACTGTACCTCACCTTGGACTCTAGAGGCATGTTCCAGGTGGCGAGATCTGGCCACGGCATCCGGGGACTTCGGAAAAGGTAAGCGGCGAAAAACACTCGTGAAACGGAACTTTCCCAGTCCGCTTTCCATTGGTTTAAATATCCAGCCAATAGGAGCCCTCGGCAGGACTTATGAAAAAGCCCCGCGAACAAACAACATTTTGAAGCGCACTCAAGACATCCCGGCGCTGAGGAAGGCAACCGCCGAAACGCGTCTGCCAGGGACAGAGAACAGTGTGCACAAGGCGCTATTGTATGCTGCAAATTGGAGGGAATAAACCATTGTGAGCAACCCCAGCATGTGTCGGACCCGTTCTTAACCAGGGCGGGACTGGAGAAGTATGGAAGCAAAGGCCGGCCAGGCTTTATCCGACACGCCCCTCGGTCAGGAGCTCCACGTATGCCGGCAACTCTCTGGATTTAGTGCACAGACTGCACAACGTGGCGCCCCCCCGACCTGGACTTTTGTAGGAAACGGGGAGAGGGAGCAGATGGTCTGCTAACGGGGTTGCCTGGCAATGGAAGAAAACCTCCAATCAGATCCCGCCAACAAAAGGAGCGCCGCAAATGAGGACATTATTGTATGCCAGGGTGGGTCACTGTACCTCACCTTGGACTCTAGAGGCATGTTCCAGGTGTCGAGATCTGGCCACGGCATCCGGGGACTTCGGAAAAGAAAAGCGGCGAAAAACACTCGTGAAACGGAACTTTCCCAATCCGCTTTCCATTGGTTTAAATATCCAGCCAATAGGAGCCCTCTGCAGGACTTATGAAAAAGCCCAGCGAACAAACAACATTTTGAAGCGCACTCAAGACATCCCGGCGCTGAGGAAGGCAACCGCCGAAACGCGTCTGCCAGGGACAGAGAACAGTGTGCACAACGCGCTATTGTATGCTGCAAATTGGAGGGAATAAACCATTGTGAGCAACCCCAGCATGTGTCGGACCCGTTCTTAACCAGGGCGGGACTGGAGGAGTATGGAAGCAAAGGCCGGCCAGGCTTTATCTGACACGCCCCTCGGTCAGGAGCTCCAAGTATGCCGGCAACTCTCTGGATTTAGTGCACAGACTGCACAACGTGGCGCCCCCCCCCGACCTGGACTTTTGTAGGAAACGGGGAGAGGGAGCAGATGGTCTGCTAACGGGGTTGCCTGGCAATGGAAGAAAACCTCCAATCAGATCCCGCCAATGAAAGGAGCGCCGAAAATGAGGACATTATTGTATGCCAGGGTGGGTCACTGTACCTCACCTTGGACTCTAGAGGCATGTTCCAGGTGGCGAGATCTGGCCACGGCATCCGGGGATTTCGGAAAAGGTAAGCGGCGAAAAACACTCGTGAAACGGAACTTTCCCAGTCCGCTTTCCATTGGTTTAAATATCCAGCCAATAGGAGCCCTCGGCAGGACTTATGAAAAAGCCCCACGAACAAACAACATTTTGAAGCGCACTCAAGACATCCCGGCGCTGAGGAAGGCAACCGCCGAAACGCGTCTGCCAGGGACAGAGAACAGTGTGCACCAGGCGCTTTTGTATGCTGCAAATTGGAGGGAATAAACCATTGTGAACAACCCCAGCATGTGTCGGACCCGTTCTTAACCAGGGCGGGACTGGAGGAGTATGGAAGCAAAGGCCGGCCAGGCTTTATCCGACACGCCCCTCGGTCAGGAGCTCCACGTATGCCGGCAACTCTCTGGATTTAGTGCACAGACTGCACAACATGGCGCCCCCCCGACCTGGACTTTTGTAGGAAACGGGGAGAGGGAGCAGATGGTCTGCTAACGGGGTTGCCTGGCAATGGAAGAAAACCTCCAATCAGATCCCGCCAACGAAAGGAGTGCCGCAAATGAGGACATTATTGTATGCCAGGGTGGGTCACTGTACCTCACCTTGGACTCTAGAGGCATGTTCCAGGTTGCGAGATCTGGCCACGGCATCCGGGGACTCCGGAAAAGGAAAGCGGCGAAAAACACTCGTGAAACGGAACTTTCCCTGTCCGCTTTCCATTGGTTTAAATATCCAGCCAATAGGAGCCCTCGGCAGAACTTATGAAAAAGCCCAGCGAACAAACAACATTTTGAAGCGCACTCAAGACATCCCGGCACTGAGGAAGGCAACCGCCGAAACGCGTCTGCCAGGGACAGAGAACAGTGTGCACCAGGCGCTATTGTATGCTGCAAATTGGAGGGAATAAACCATTGTGAGCAACCCCAGCATGTGTCGGACCCGTTCTTAACCAGGGCGGGACTGGAGGAGTATGGAAGCAAAGGCCGGCCAGGCTTTATCCGACACGCCCCTCGGTCAGGAGCTCCACGTATGCCGGCAACTCTCTGGATTTAGTGCACAGACTGCACAACGTGGCGCCCCCCCCGACCTGGACTTTTGTAGGAAACGGGGAGAGGGAGCAGATGGTCTGCTAACGGGGTTGCCTGGCAATGGAAGAAAACCTCCAATCAGATCCCGCCAACGAAAGGAGCGCCGCAAATGAGGACATTATTGTATGCCAGGGTGGGTCACTGTACCTCACCTTGGACTCTAGAGGCATGTTCCAGGTGGCGAGATCTGGCCACGGCATCCGGGGACTTCGGAAAAGGAAAGCGGCGAAAAACACTTGTGAAACGGAAATTTCCCAATCCGCTTTCCATTGGTTTAAATATCCAGCCAATAGGAGCCCTCGGCAGGACTTATGAAAAAGCCCAGCGAACAAACAACATTTTGAAGCGCACTCAAGACATCCCGGCACTGAGGAAGGCAACCGCCGAAACGCGTCTGCCAGGGACAGAGAACAGTGTGCACAACGCGCTATTGTATGCTGCAAATTGGAGGGAATAAACCATTGTGAGCAACCCCAGCATGTGTCGGACCTGTTCTTAACCAGGGCGGGACTGGAGGAGTATGGAAGCAAAGGCCGGCCAGGCTTTATCCAACACGCCCCTCGGTCAGGAGCTCCTCGTATGCCGGCAACTCTCTGGATTTAGTGCACAGACTGCACAACGTGGCGCCACCCCGACCTGGACTTTTGTAGGAAACTGGGAGAGGGAGCAGATGGTCTGCTAACGGGGTTGCCTGGGAATGGAAGAAAACCTCCAATCAGATCCCGCCAACGAAAGGAGCGCCGCAAATGAGGACATTATTGTATGCCAGGGTGGGTCACTGTACCTCACCTTGGACTCTAGAGGCATGTTCCAGGTTGCGAGATCTGGCCACGGCATCCGGGGACTTCGGAAAAGGAAAGCGGCGAAAAACACTCGTGAAACGGAACTTTCCCAGTCCGCTTTCCATTGCTTTAAATATCCAGCCAATAGGAGCCCTCGGCAGGACTTATGAAAAAGCCCCGCGAACAAACAACATTTTGAAGCGCACTCAAGACATCCCGGCACTGAGGAAGGCAACCGCCGAAACGCGTCTGCCAGGGACAGAGAACAGTGTGCACAACGCGCTATTGTATGCTGCAATTTGGAGGGAATAAACCATTGTGAGCAACCCCAGCATGTGTTGGACCCGTTCTTAACCAGGGCGGGACTGGAGGAATATTAAGATGTGATTGGAACACAAACTATCAGTGCAAATGCATCATGGGACTTGTATTTCTTGATGCTTATCACGTGATTTCATGAGTTTTAAAAGCGCGCCAAACTGCACTATGCTAATGACTCTCTCACCCTGTGATCAAGGCTGACGCTGAAACGCGTAAGGGAAATGGAGAAATATTGCGTTGCTGTGCCTGTCAAATAAATGCTTCTTACCCGGCATTGGGCATCTTGTTGTGCTTGCCAGATGGGAAATGGACCGGGCTGTTCCGTGCCCGGTATTTTGAGGCCGCCCTGTAGGGTGTGATGCTCCTTTGCTCGGAGACTTTGCTGGAAATATTTGCCCTGGAGCATGACCCACTCGACACTGTGATCCTTAAACAAGGAATGCTATTCTGCTTAAACACAGCGTTTCGAAGGAAGGGATTCAGAGAGAGGGGGACTCTCTCACTCTGATCGTGCCGGAGCGGAGGCATTTTGGCAGGCAACCATGGAACACAAGCACCACGCTAAGAGACAACTTACACGTGACATAGTGAGTGATTATTCCACTTCGAGATGAAACTTGCACTGTAAATAACTGGACACCTGAAATGTAAAAACGAACTATTAAGATGTGATTGGAACACAAACTATCAGTGCAAATGCATCATGGGACTTGTATTTCTTGATGCTTATCACGTGATTTCATGAGTTTTAAAAGCGCGCCAAACTGCACTATGCTAATGACTCTCTCACCCTGTGATCAAGGCTGAAACGCGTAAGGGAAATGGAGAAATATTGCGTTGCTGTGCCTGTCAAATAAATGCTTCTTACCCGGCATTGGGCCTCTTGTTGTGCTTGCCAGATGGAAAATGGACCGGGCTTTTGAGGCTGCCCTGTAGGGTGTGATGCTCCTTTGCTCGGAGACTTTGCTGGAAATATATATATATATATATATATATATATATATATATATATATATATATATATATATATATATTCTGATCAAGGGCAGTTCCTGCCCGAAACGCGTCGTGCCTGAATCTACCTGTAAATGGATAATAAAGTTTTTCTGTAACACTCGAAGAGCTGCGTGGTGGTCCGTGATTCCTGTGGTCAAAAACCGTTCTAAGCAGAGACCTACTTATATATATATATATATATATATATATATATATATATATATATATATATATATATATATATATATATATATATATATATATATATATATATATATATATATATATATATATATATATATGTGTGTATATATATATATATATATATTTAAGGTCATGTACTTCTATCATTCATGACAAATAACTATTAAGGTGATGTTTTGTTTACAAAACAGTTCCTAAAAAGCACAGAACTCCAGCAGTTGTGGTAAGCTGCATTACCGTAACTCACACACCATCCATGAGCATTGCATGACCTCACACATAACATCGCTGCTAACACGTTTCCACAGATTTACATAACTGGTGAATTTCAGTGGATTTTAGGTTTTGATTTTTAACTACAGCATCATTTTAACTCTTGCTTCATAAGGGAGATTAAGAGGTTCTTATAAGTATATGTTCATTTTCTGTGAGCAGAATGATACATGATTTACCTCTAAAATGTTTCCTATCCACTAGATTTAATTATTTAATCAAATAGCTCATGTACAGATAGAACTCGATCCACACTTTCTTTTACAAGAGAAGTTAGCAACAGGTCATGTCCCACCTAATCCCCATTAGGACCTGATTCAGTCTTCAGGGACTTCAGGCATGCACATGAGTACTTATGTGGGTGTAGGGTCTTGTCTTTGGCCTGAAACTGCACTGGACCCCCCTGTCTATTGAGGCACAGTGCATGGTCTTCGGATATACCCTATGTGGTTGATATACACATAACATCCATACTTACAATCCTATTTGAATTACTTACTTATTAGTCAACGTTTTAAATGTAATAAGCTTGTGGGCAATTATTAGAAATGTAGGAAGTATGAAGAAAAAAATGTAAAAAATGGTGTATATAATTTTAATTAAAATAGGTGACTCTACAAACAGCATTTTTGGGGAGAAGGTGAGTGTCTGATTTTTAATTTTTTTAATACAAATTATTATTGGGAAATGAAAAGTAGAATATGTAATCCAGCTGAAAGCCAAAAAAAAATGAAATATGGAAATGTAATTTAATAAAATTAACGGTTCATTGGAAACATATACTTGGGACCTAGGGGTATGTGAAGTTCCGACGATTTTTCTTTCACATAATTATAAGAAATGTTGGCAAAATTCTTTATTCCGTGCTATACTTAAGCGTGGAGCATGACCCTCAATACATTTTTGGTGTAAGAACGCATGTAAACCAACCTCTACAAACAACAGCTGATGGTGTTCTGGGCATGGTTGTTTTGGCAGCTGTTTTTTTCAAACTGTTGAAGACTTGGTTAGCACAGGAGTAGTACTGTAAGCAACAACACCATTCTTACCAAGGATCCTGACGTAACAGTGAATGAGCACATTCTGTTGACAATGGAGAAAGATACTACTAAGATATACTATATTCAAGAGAGAACATCCTCACATATGACAAAACATTGCATGGAAATTCTATGAGATGTGATGGATGCGAGAATAAACTGTGGGGCAGATTTACAAGCCCCTTGCACCGCTTTTACCCCGCCGTTGCGTCACTTTTGTGACGCAGCGGCGGCGCAAAAGATGCGCCATGGTGCGGGGTATTTACAGATGCGTCACGTTGTAGAGCCCTGAGCCAGAAGAGGCGTACCATCGCAGGGGGAGGCGTTCCGGCGCAGGAACGCCTCCCAAAAGTGTCTGAGTGAAATCTACAAGATTTCACCGAGTCACTTTTGGGCCCATGCTGAGTCAAAACCCTGCGCCTGCTTGAAGCAGGTGTAAGGATTGACACAGCATAGTGCACATAGGGCCCCCCTGATCATTGCTGGAGCTGCGTTGCGCTTAAAACGCAACTCCAGCAATGCGCCGCTTTTACTGCACAGATGCGTGACGCATCCGTGCCGTTTTTGCCCCATGGTGCGCTGCATTGTAAATGTGGCTCATCAAGGTTGGCGGAGCTGCGGTGCACAATTGCTGGCGTATCCCTGCCAATATGCAGGGATGAGCCAGTAATTGTAAATCTGCCCCTGTGTTCTCAGCATCTAGATGCACACATCAAAGTGTATAAACACTAATCTTTTCATCCTCTCTCTTCGTTCATAATAACTTCTTTCAGTGACATTTGAGGGCCTATGTTCTCTGAGAACATCAAGTTTGTACCTCCTGTCAAGTAGAAAACAGAGCGGCCATCACAGAGCTGCCTTTCAAAATGTTTTAATGGCCTACACGGACAGTTCACATCCAATGTGTTTCACTCTGACACAGGCCTTGATCGTGGAGTTTTGGCCTTGTCTGAAAATGCATTACCTTGAATCACGTGACTTGTAGCTTCTAGCTCTCCATGAAAAGAAACTATAGTAATTAAAAGATTTGAATAGTGATGCTTTAATTGCCATTTGTGAGGAAATAATAGTATTATTTTTTTAAACAACACAACACAGATTGTTCAAATCACATATATTGTTCTGACTGGTTGCAACATAGACATGAATGCTATACTTCAATGTCTGACCGCTGCATGCATTCTAAATGTATTCTTGTTCTGCCTTAGATTGTCCTTAAAATCTTTTTTTTAATCCAATATGCATATAGGATAGAAAAGTTTTCATCATATGCAACAGAAATTTTAGATTCTATTAAGGACAGAGAGTCGAGGATTATATTTCTGAATCTTTACTACTCATTTACACAGCAGCCAATCAAAAAACAGTAAAACATTTCCATACTACAGATCCCAGAAGGCTTTGAACCAAGCCTCCATAAAACACAAAATCGGAACAGTCCAATGTCTATAAAATAGGGAGACACCATCCTCTTTTTTTGCAATGAGCAGTCTCTAT